>NC_140967.1:75813144-75860644 GCF_056783735.1 Eptatretus burgeri
TAATGATGTTGTACAACTGGTACAAGTTGCATGAAAATTAGGCAAAGGGCTTGAACAAAAGATTCCTGAGACCTTCAAATTTTACTGTCATTGCTTGTGCACGTCGTCTTAACTCGGAGACTTCTTTGGCTGTTCTAAGACCAGAACGATGCTTTTGTTTTTGCATTTAAAAAACATTAATATTGCGGTATTATTGTAAAAAGAGTTTGGCTCTGAAATAAGCTGAGGCTTATTGGTTTACATATTAATGCATTGATATTAACACGACAGAGCATTTAACAACGGGGTATATTTATACAGATGAGAACCACTGTGCACTCGCTCACATTGACACCCAGCACCGTTGCAACAGCTTTTCTTGTTCCTTTGGGACTATGCAAGGCTATTAGTCATCCAATAAATTGCTATATATATATATATATATATATATATATATATATATATATATATATATATATATATATATATATATATATATATATATATCAATCTCCAGCTCTCGTTCGCCGACAGAGACACGGCGCGCAACCCTTGCGGCTCTGGTGGGGATGGTGTCTCTCAAGCTCGAGCTCTCTCTTCTTCCCAGGATCTCTCTCGGAGGTCCGAATCTCGCCACACCCTTATTCACCCTGTCTCAGGCAGGGGGGGGGCGCCTCCGCCCTCCCCGCTCTCCCTCACTCGGCGGTTTTGGCGTGCACAATCACTCGTCGCCCTGTCACGAGCCAAAACGAGCGGCAAGTCCGTCGATTGGCCCGGGGGCGTGGTGACGTCAAGCGGACCTCACCGCCGCGAGGCTCCTCCTTGAACTCCGCCCACCAAACAGGCAGAGAAACATTATTCTGCGTGCGCTCCGCCCACCAAACAGCCAGAGGAACTTCATTCTGTGTGGCCTCCGCCCACGTACCTGCTGACACGCACGTAGGCAATGGCGTCGGCCAGAGCAAGGTGAAGGTGATGCTGGCGTTGTCGTAATTATGAGGGGTGTAAAAATGAAAGAAAACCCTGACTATCAAAGGAACTCGCAGCACAAGTACATTTATTCACCCATTAGACTAGGGAAAGGGAGCTATCTATCCACATTCACTTATCGAAATAACTGAGCTATATGACTTGAATGTTGAGTGCAGTCAGCTTCCAGATTCGCAACAATATATTGGTTTAGTCCGATCTCTCAATGGTGAAAAATCGCTTTAAAAATTATCAGATCCGGATTTGGATCTTCACCGAAATTGAATCAATTCTTCCTTGTCAAACACCCAACATGCCCACCAAGTTTCGTCCAAATCCGTCCACAAATTTTTGAGTTTTTGGCTCCCTCAATGGCGAAAAATCACTTTAATAATTCTAGTATCCAGATCTTCAACAAAATCTAATCAGTTCATCCTTGTCACACACCGAAACTGTCCACAAAATTTCATCTGGATCCGTCCACAATTTTTGAGATATCCTGCACACAGACAGAAAGGGGTGAATACATAACCTCCTTCACCTTCGGTGGCGGAGGTAATAAATGTGTGTGTCCGTCCGTGTGTCCGTGTTCTCCATAATACCAAGCAGCCTGAATCTTTGCAGGCATACTAAGAAAGCTCCAAGCAAGTGCAAAAGTGAAAATTGGGTGTTTGGGTTAATTAAAACACCCCTTTTGAAGATCTAATTAACGTCCTTATTTAATGAAATCCTTCATCAGGCGATCCTCAGCCACCTCGCTGTCTGAGGTGTTAAGCGCTTCCTGGGTAACTTCGCTGGGGTCTGAAGCTGCCATGTTTTTTGGCCTGCTCGACCTTACCTTGAATTGGAACAGGCTGCAATTATTTCTTAACGATAAAGTTTATTTTTCACTTTGAGCTTTATGATTTAATGCATTCACTGCTCGACCTGGTGCCCTGTCCCCCAGAGTGACTGCTTATCCATAGCACCTGTCAGATCTGTGTCAATATTTTCGGAGGTTTCGTGAAGTGCTTTAAAAGGAATCAAAGCAAATCTGGTGAAAAACTGACGTTTTCAAATATTGCTATAGCGTTTGTGCGGATCGCGAACCGATGCACCACGTGATGCTTGCACAGACGAGCAGACAACGTGGTGGATTATCTGCAATGTTTATTTCATGGGCGATTTAAACTTTGCGATGTCTCCATCGTTGTTCTCTATAAGTAGCAACTCTTTTGTGGATAAAGTCATTTATGAAGGAATTTATTTAACTGCTGTAGGTGTGGTGAAGACCAGCTTTAAAGTTAAAGGGGTCTGATATGGTATGCAGCCACAGCTTGGCCAGCTGTTCCTTATCAGTCATTTAATTGGAGTGCTTGCTTGAGTGTTTAAGCCACTTGCTGAGTGCCCTACAGTCGCCAACGGGATGTACATTCGGCAGTTGCTACAAGGTAGAGGTACGTGTTTGGGTGTAGACTAGAGAGGTACCCGTGCTATGCACAGGATGGTCTGGACAGCTGATTCGTGAAGGACTTGGGCCAAAAATGGCGAAACTACAAATGTCGAAACCGCGAATGTCACGGGTGGAACCACTGACATGATTTCCTCATTCTGCTTGAAACTCCATCTCTATTTTCATTCCAAACAGAATCATTCCAATCACAAATTAATACTATACCATTAATTTAACAAAATACAATATTACAAACACTCGTGAAGTAAAGGCGACAGTTCCTTGGACTTCATGGTAGAGTTTCTGCTCTAATCTAATCAGATTAGACTGTCAACTATGGGGCCTTATAGAGAAAGGTGTGTGGACATTATTTAGAAAGTAAATCGATTTAATTGGCCAGAGGTAGACTCCAATCAAGTTGAGACATTTGTAATGTCAAAGCAAAGGGGTTGAACACTTCGTGGTGCAAGGCATTTCAGCTTTTTATTTTTAATGAGGTTGCAAAAGTTTTCGTAAAACATGGTTTCAATTTGTCATTACAGGGTATTTTGTGTAGATCGGTGATATATTTTTTTTAATATAATCCATTTCAAATTCAGCCTGCAACACAACAAAATGACAAAAGTCGAGGGGTGTGACTACTTTCTGAAGGCACTGTATGTTATACTTGTACCATGTTTGGTCAAGATACCATCACTGGTTCACAAAGCATCCCAGTAACAGAATTTTTACCTAATGGGACCTTTGCCGTTCGATTTCCTGACCCCATAATCTAATCAGGTTATCTTTGCATCATTATACATACTTGTACCAAGTTTGACTTGCATACCTTCAGCTGTTAAGTTATCACGGAAACGAAAAGCTATCGTGGATGGACAGACAACCAGACGGAGAACCCGAAAACTTGATGCTTCCAGCGACTTCATCAGCGGAGGCATAAAATACATCTATTCGTTCGTATATCATAAATGTTAACCTGTCTAATCGTCAAATAATTTGTATATAAGCTAGCATGATACCTGTCACCTCATAGGCAATTCTCCTTCAGAAGGACCAAAGACAGACAGTCTTGCCCTTGACAGCAAGCCTCAGATGTACAAAGACAAGGTCAAAAGACTATACCAATTACAAAACACCTGATTGTCTCTAACATGGACAAAATACTTGTTCACGGTTTAAAAAAAAAAATCAATCTGTGGTTATGATTAAATTACGCAACTTTTTTGAACTGTGCCTGATGTAGGTTGAGCATGCTTATCGATGATTTTAGCTTTGCGGCTTACCTTAAAATGTGAGTTATGTGGGCAAACACTTGGGAAGTGGTGTGAATACTTTTGATGATATTCCACATTCGAGGTAAATCAACTTTTGGTTCAGTTAGATGTAAAGATATTATGGTTACATTAAAGGAATGTCAAACTGTGATTAAGGCCGCTTGGAAGCCTGATTGTTAAATTTGGCTGCTTGGGTGCGCTGTATTAACAGTCGGTCTGCAAGAAAATGAACTGGCTGATTCGTACACATTACAAAAGCCTCTCCTGTTTCTCTTGAATGGGTGAGACTAAAAGGCCAATTAGATTTTTTTGGTCAGCAAACTGACATTCTGTTGTGTGAATTATTAGTATCATTGAAGCATAAATCATGTATGACTTCTCGTATCATGTGATTTCTGTAGTGGTCCTCATCGTGGTGTCAGTATGCACAGCAACTGGTGCTTGGACGTGGATCACTGACCCGGAAACTCAGCAGGTACTGTCATAAGTGATTGATATCCAGTTGAGATTGTGCTTGCAGTGAATGCTATGAGCATGTCAATATTGGACAGAGTGATTGTTATCTCTGCCACTAAATGTGAACGGAGGTGGTGTTTTCACCCCTGTTTGTCTGTCTGTGTTGTGTACAGGATATGTCAAAACGTTATGGACGGATTCGGACGAAATTTAGTGTGAGGAGGACAAACTTATTTGATTTTGATGATCCAGATCTGGATTCGAGAATTTTTAAAGTGATTCTTCACCATTGAGAGATGGTGCTAAAATATAGCATGATATTTCAAAAGATTGTGGATGGATTGTGACAAAACTTGGATGAGTTGGGGAGGTGACAAGAAAAAGCTGATTATATTTTGTTTAAGGTCTGGATGCAGATCCAGCCTATCAGTGGGCCATATAACCTTAACGGTTTCACATGGCAGAGGTATGCTCTCTCCTGAGAGCTGTTCTAGTTTTTAAGAAATAACGCTGAAAGTGTTTGGGGTCGGAGGGAACTTACTCTGAGAAATGAATAGTTTGAAGCTGTCACAAATGTTGATAGTCTTTCTCTTGCAATGCACAACATCGGATTGGTATTGCAAGCAAAGAATGGTACTGCCAGTTGAATGTACTATTTGTAGGTCTGAACACCTTGCTGCCTTTTGGGTGAAATTTTCTAGTGGGGTTCTACTTTTTTGAGAGTTTGACTTGAAGTCACAAAACCCGCAGTTCTTTCATCAATTGATGTCCACCGGGTGTATTCCAACCTTGGGTTTGTTTAGAAGATGGAGCACAAGCGACGCACAAAGCACACAACCATGACTGGCTTTTATACTCCCTTTCTCTCTCAATCCCCATTGCCAATTAACACATATACTCAAAGCAAGAACATTCACAAAAGCCTCTTCATGCATTAACTACAGTAATTGTACAAGTCTGGAGACAGTGATGGTTCATGAGCAATGTACACGGTTCGCCTTTTTATTTTTTGACCTCCGAGGGGACGCCACGGGCAAACTGGCGGGAATCGGGAAAAACATAAATGATGAAAGTTGTAGTACTCGAAGAGCACTACTTGCATACCAACTTTCATTCAAAACAGTTTAAAACCCTTGGACCACGATTCCCAATTTATTGATTTTTTTTGACATTTTCTAAGTTCGTGACCTTGACCTTGGGACGGAAATGAAAAATCGACCTCCGTGGGGCTATGCAGGTGCCATTGGGCTAACCAAATACCGAAACCCTTGCCAGAGTCTACAAACCCCCTTGGAGAAGATGTAACTTGAAATCGGCTACCCCTAAAAATGCATGTTTTTTTTTGTGCGTGGTTCCGCCCATAATGGGCGCAGCATGCCCGTTCACAGGAAAACACAACTAGATCATGATATAAACCTCCCACCCAAATTTTATCATGATCGGATCAAAACCCACGGAGCTATAGGCCCTGTCACACCTTGATGATTTAGCCAGCGTATGCCGACGTATGAAAAATTTGTAGAAAAAACTGGCACACGTCGAATACGTATGGGTAAGTTTTGTATATGCTGGCATACGTCGTAGTACGCCGAGCTGTTAGACAAATTTTCCATGCTTGAAATTTTTCGAAGTATGCCAGCGTATGACTCGCACATTCCGCATAACGCTGGCCATAAGTTGTAGGCATGTTATGCGATCGTTGACACACGTTACTTGTAAGTTACTCATAAGTCGAAACACGTCGAGGTAATGTTTAGCATACCCGAAACTTATTTCTAACTTATGAGTAACGTGTTGTCGGCACGTCACGCGATCGTTGACACACGTCGACATGTTACTTGTAAGTTACTCGTAAGTCGAAACACGTCGAGGTAATGGTTGGCGTCAGCGTTACAGACTCCCTGGTTTTTTTGTTTGTTTTTCTTCGGTATGACGGTGATGTTGACACTTTGATTTCTAGTGCGGTTATAATATAATATAATTAATAGGCTGCCGCTCAACGATTTTAATCATAACCGCACTAGAAATCGAAGCGTCAACATCACCGTCATACCGAAGAAAAAAAAAAAACAAAACAGAGTCTGGAACACTGACGCTAACCATTACCTCGACGTGTTTTGACTTATGGGTAACTTACAAGTAACGTGTGTCAACGATCGCGTAACGTGCCTGCAACTTATGGCCAGCGTATACGGAACGTGTGTCGTACGTCGAAAAATTTTCAACATGCTGAAAATTTGGCGACGTACTCGGCGTACTACGACGAACTTGTCTTAGCTGGATCTTTAAGGTGAAGTGCTTGGGATGGTTATTTTAGAACGTACTCGCTTGTGATGTGTCTTGATGTTCATGGTGTTGTGTTACACAATAACTGGCTATATGTGGGTTAAGAATTAGAACTGGAAATGTTATACGGGTATGTCTGTTTTGTTACTTCCGCCCACCGAAGGTGGAATGAGGTTATGTTGTCACCACTGTCTGTCTGTCTGTCTGTCTGTCTGTCTGTCTCTGTCTTGTCTGTGGCTGTTCTAATTTTTGTTTTGATATGAAATGTAAGTAAAAAGAGCCAGTGTAATCCATTTAATTAGCTAGAAGGGCATTCAGTGGAGCGCATACCTACGCCAACATCTGGATTCATATATTCAACACTAGAACTACGTTGTCGATGGCACACCATCGCATATTTCCGCGCGCACTGCTTTGTCCCATTAATGCTAGGTGAAATTTTATCTTGCAAAATGGATTGACTATTCTTTTCTATTTGATGTGCTTTATGACCAAAGACTTACTATGTTTACTAAATCGGAAGTCATTGCAAGCATGTCAACATTTCATGAAACATTAAGTTAACACTGTCCAGCAATATAGAACTGTGCATCAATTTAATCATAGGAATGAACTGTGTATAATATTAATTATAATTATTCATAATCAATTAGATAAATACAGTAAAACCTGTGACTGTTTGTCACTCATGGGGGCCACATAAGTAAGTTCTTTATAAAAGAATTTACCATGTACAATGGTAAATACACTTCAAAAAAATCAGCCCCCATGACCCCACCCCCTCTGGCCCGGCACATAGGGGTCATATCAAAAATCCGACAGTGTTGTGCACTTCCCCATACATATATCTACTATGTCCCAAAGTTTCAAGTTCCTCTTTCAAACGGTGTAAGAGGAGTTACAGGTTAAGACAGACGGACGTACGGACAGACGGTGGAGACAATCACAATATTCCCGCTTTTCTTCGAAAGCGCGGGAATAAAAATTGAATTGATTCGTCCTCGTCACATACCCAATCTGTCCACCAAATTTTGTCCAAATCCATCCACAACTTTTTGAGATATCATGCTGTGTATCGTTTTTGGCCCTATCTCAATGGTGAAGAATCACTTTAAAATTCGAGTATCTGGATTCAGATCTTCACTGAAATCTAATCTATTCGTCCTTGTCACACACTCAACCTGCCCCACCAAATTTCATCCAAATCCATCCATAACTATTTGAGATATCCTGCACACAAACAGACGGGTGAAAACAACCTCTGTTCACCTTCGGTGGGCGGACGTAATGAGTACCTGTTTGTGCTACCTCTGTGGATATCTTCTGCGTTGTTTTCAACAACAGCTGGTTACCTTCGCCACCGAAGTTGGACGGAAGTTATGTTTTCACCCTTTTTTCTGTCTGTCTGTCTGTTTGTTTGTTACTTGCCAATTTTTTTTTATTTTTTTTTAAGTATATTGATCGCTTCTGTTTGTTTATATGTCTGCTCACTTTTAAATGCCTACAGGTCACAATTTTAAACAGATCTTCAGGAAACTGCACCAAATAGTGGTGTTGGTGGTCTGACGGAATCCTATTTATTTTTGAGGTCAAAAAGTCATCATCGGCCAAAAGTCAACAACTTTTTCAAATTTCTAAAATTGGCAATTTTCATTCCATTGACTTGAAATTTGAACAGGATTTTCATATCAGCTTACTGAATACAACCACCAATTATTTTTGAGGTCAGCATATGCTGAAAGGTCAACAACTTGGGTGCAATTTCTAAAATCCTCAATTTTCATCTGATTGACTTGAAATTTGAACAGGATTTGCATATCAGGTCGATGAATTCAACCACCAATTATTTTAAGGTCAAATGGTCAACATAGGCCTAATTTCTAGATTTTAAAGGGCCAAAAACTATATTTATCATCTCTCAAAAAGTTGTGGACGAGTTATGACAAAACTAGGTGGATGAGTTGGTGAGGTGACGAGAACAAGCGGGTTCGATTTTGGTTCATATCCAGCCCATCGATGGGAGACAAAACGTAAACTTTTCAGCCTGGCGGAGGTATGCACTCTACCGAGTGCCGTTATACTTTATTGTTTTGCCAAGTGTCACGATGAGTGATTTATTTATTTTAAATTATCCCCTCCATTTGTTTGTTTGTGAACACAATATCTCAAAAAGTTGTGGACTGATTCAGATGAAATTTGGTGGAGAGCTTGGGTATGTGAGAAGGATGTAATGATTATATTTCGATGAAGATCCGAATCCGGATCTAGATCCGAGAATTTTTAATTGATTTTTTTTCACCATTGAGCGACAGGTCCAAAAACGACATATAGCAGGATATCTCCAAAAGTTGTGGATGGATTCGGAAAAAACTTGGTGGGCAGGTTTGGAACGTAAAAAGGAAGAATTGATTCGATTTTGGTGAAGATCCAAATTTGGATCCGAAAATTTTGAAAGTTATTTTTAACCATTGAGTAATCGAGCTAAAATGACATCTCGCACGATATCTCAAAAAGTTATGGACAGATTCGGACGAAACTTGGTGGATGAGTAGGTTTGCTGATGCAGATTAAATTTTAGTTCATGTCCAAATCCAGATCTGGCCTATCAGTAGGATACAAAACATAAACTAATCAGCTTGCCAGAGGTATGTGCTCCACTGAGTCCCCTTCTTGTTACATATCTTCTTCTTCTTTCGGCTGCTCCCATTAGGGGTCGCCACAGCGGATCATCCGTATGATCCGCATAGTGATTTGGCACATGTTTAACGCTGGATGCCCTTCCTGACGCAACCCTGGTCGCCTCTTACGACACAGGGATATGGTACACCTATTTTAACCGGGGTATACATATGTAACTTCTTGTTACATATATGGATTATTAAATATAATCGTAAGTTGAAGATGTCTTTATTTTGTTCTGATATTGGTCTCGCATTCAATGAACTGTATAATATTCAGTACACTTGAACATCGGGGGGTGGGGGGGGTGACGTTGGGTCAGAGATCGGCTCGTTTGGGGGGAGGGGGGACGAGGGTCAAAAAAGTTTAAGAACCACTGTGCTGGAGGTTGTGCTCTCCCATCTAACTAAAAGGAAGGGAGAATTTGCAACATCCTCCCTTCCCTTTACTGGTGAATGCTTTGGCTACCAGAACTGTATCTGCCATCAAAGATTTCACTCCCCTTGGTTACGGAGTGTAAAATGACCAAAACAAACCATGATCTTTGTATCTAAAGACACAAACATGAAAGAGCTGGACCCCCCAACCAAGAGCAAGCTGTGCATTGTTAGTTTTGCATTGATGTCCTTGGTGCTCGCATTGTTTTGCACAAATTTGCAGGTAGGAACTGCTACATGTTCAAAAGAGGTTAAAATGTGCTTCTGTTTGCAGGTCGCATTCTTTGTTTCACTGTGGAATCACTCCTTCTTCGCCGTCAGCTGTATCATCCTCATTGGGCTCTTTTTAGCTGGAATTCATAAACGAGTTGTCGCACCGTCGATGTATCCTTTTGGTATAAAAATACTGCTTCTATGGCTCACTGTCTGGTCATCTTAAGCCTTTGACACTGGCTGGCAATCCAGTCTTAAATTAAGTTGTCTTCCTTTGTTATTCAGGGATTCCTCTTCAAATGGTTGTCTAATTTCCTGTCTGAGCTGAAACACTGGGTGGCCCTTGATTGTGGCCTATCCTCTCATCTATCCCTTCAGGCCGATGTACCACCAGGCAGTCTCTTAAGACCTATGTTACTCTTCATCTATATATCAATTATCTGTCTGGTTATGTTGAAAACCAACTTTGTTAATATGCCAATAACCACCCAGTGCAGAATGATACATCACTCTTGTGAGATGCCGGCCGCTGTTGAATCTATTCACCCATACCTGGACAAGATAAGCTACTGGCCAGCAACTTGGAATGTGTTTCCCATCATATCCTGATGTGCTCACCCATTCACATGCACATGCCCCCTTGGGTATTTTCCACAGCCCCCCTCCCAATCACCTCTGGTTGTTTGTAAAACCTGTTGCTCTTTGTCATTTAGCTTGTTCGTGAGCTGAGACTCATGTAAAAAAAAAAAACGAAAACCTCATTGAAAGATTAAAAATAGAGATTTCATGATGCAAGGGGTAATTTTGGAGCATGTCACACAGGAGAAGGATCTGAGGGTGGTAATAGATATGGGAGGTAAGCAGGAAGCACAGTGCCAGGCAGATATAGGTAAAGCTTATAGGGTTTTAGGTTGTATTTGGAGGGGGATCATTTCTAAATAAAAAGAGGTGGTGTTAACATTGTACAGGAATTTAGTGAGTGCCACATCTACAATATTGTGTGTAGTTCTGGTCACCACAACTCAGGAAGGACATAGATGCCATAGGGAGGGTTCAGTGCAGGACTACTAGATTGATTCTGGGCCGAGCTCGACTGAGCTATGAGGAGCGGAAGAGACAGGGCTTTATACACGAGAAAGGAGGTGGTTACGAGGAGATATGATAGAGATGTTTAATATAATGAAAGGTAAAGATAAAATAAGTGCAAATGAATATTATTCAACATCGTCGACAATGATAGAACCAGGGGCCATAGCCTGAGAGTAAAGAAGAGGAGAGTTAAGATGGAAGCAAGGCAGGGGACTTTAACTCAGAGAGTAGTTAATGCATGGAATGGCCTCCCTGGAAAGGGAGTGGCAGCAGAAAAAGTAGATAAGTTTAAATTAGAATTAGATAGGTACCTGGAAGTCATGGAGATAGAGAGGTATCACGATGTTGATAAGACTTTTAGGTAGTTTGAACATTGATGGGTGATTGTGTTCATGTGTACGGAGTGCTGTTGGTGGGGGTCTTGTCAAGGGGGGTTGTGTGGTTGATGTTGTGTTTTTAACCAAGCCCATGCCCCCTCCCCTAAAAGTGGGGGTGGGGTGAAAAAAAAAATAATAATACAAAAACCTAAAATAATAGATTTTTTTTTAATTTTGATGTCCTTGGTACTCACATTGTTTTGTTTTTTTTTCTTTTTTTTTTCATTTTCTTCTCACATTTTCTTCTTTGGATCTTGTATGGATGTATTAGTGTGTTGTTCACGCAGGCATGATAGGGCTGAATGGTCTGCACCTGTGTCTGTTTTCCTTGTATTTCCTTGAAAGAAATTGACCAAAACAAATGCAACATTTAGAGGACGATCACGACGAAGTGATTGAAAGTTGCTGGAGTAAATGTTTCCATTATGTGAGAATAGTTTTCTTTATATTGTTCTTTTTGTGTTTTTTTAATGTTTTAAAGAGTACTTTAAAAAAAAAATTTTGTTTTTTCATATTTTGTTTGGTGCAATGAAAACTTACACAGCCAGCTTGCTCCCTGCCTCCTGCTTCTTTTTTTTTTTTCCTCGGACTTCTCAAATGTCCCCTCTGATGAAGGTCTGTCTTTTTCTTTTAGCACAGTCACAGCACACTGCCAATAGACAGGACAGAACAGGTGCTTCTCCTTGGTTACTGATTTCTACTATATCGAAGCCCAGTTGCTGTTTTTAGCATATTTTATTTTGCCCACCTTTTCTCATCTCATTTTTGTTTTCATCCTTTTGCATTTCTTTTTGAAATTGAGTTGTTTTTATGCTATATTTTGTCTGCCATCCTTTATTGAGTTTTCAGTATCGCAGAGCGTTGCAGAACAGTCTTGGCAGAGTACAACATGTCCTGTGATGATGTAAGTGCTGGATATTCTGTCACCCCTTGTAGTCCATGAGCTAGGTGGCCGATTTTGAGGTTTTGGTATCAAGCGACTGAATAAACGCCGTTGTGATTTTTGGGTAGCCTAATGTCTCACGTATTCAAAAAAGTTGAGCGGACCTTTCAGATCAGTAGCTTAATACCCCTACGGCGGCCATTTTTAAAGATGGCCACCGTAATTTTTTTTGAAATCCATGTAAGCTAGTTTAGGGTACAATATGTCAACTTTGGGTTAAGGTAGACAGACTTGTGAGGGCTCATTTTGTTTGTTAGAACCTGCTGAATCTTATGATATGTGGATTGTTTAGTTTTCCGCGTTTCTGAGCTCGGCATTGAACTTTGTATGTGAAAATTGTGACTATTTTGTCACATTTCATCAAAATATGCAGAGAACTTCCCTCACTACATCGTTAAAACTATTGCTCTGGTGATAATTTTACTTTGGTTGAGTCAAGATGGTTCTTGTGAATCCATAGAATGTGTAGTATAACCCATGTGAGGCCATTACCCCACTGAAAATGGATATATTTTGGAAATTCATTTCCGTGTATTGACTTAATTTGGGGTAGGGGTAGTCGCAGTTCATAATGAAGTCCACTCCCCATGTATCAAACGTTTACTCAGATTGGTATTTTACTTCAAAATATCCACTTTTAACAAGGTTTGCACATTTTCTAAATTTGCTTTAACCCTTTTAGACCGAAAATATCCCGCAAATACGGTTTTTTTTAATAGCCTGTGAATAAGTAATTGCATGCGTACTCCGAGTCAGGAAATGACAAAGAATAATCCCACAGGTATAAAAGTAGTCATCAGTTAGTCACAAGAAGAACCATGGATTTCCTATTGTCTGTTTTGAAAATTCAGAGTTCTTTCTGGGACCCCCCTGCAGTTCTTAATTCACCGTGCTGCCACCATGTGGAAACGCAGCAAAACGAATTGTTTGACATAACTGTACATTTCCTTCACTGGGATAAGGGAGAAGATTCTCATTGATATTCATTTATCTATCTGTTATGTTCATTACATGATCCTAAAGTTTTTCACAAGTTAGTATCATCTTTTACTCCCCATCCACCCCCCATCTATTACCTTATAGAGGCCGAGAGAAGTGCACACTCACAATGTAGCAGTGGTCCTATAGAAGTACACAACATGATATACATACATACATACATACATACATGGTGCTGCTCTTGTAGATGCAAATGCTTAGAGCCTGGGGTAAGGGGGAGTGCAGTGCCATCACTCACTTGCCGATGATCCCATTCTTCATTGAAAAAAGGAAGGGGTTAACCAACTACTGTGGAACACATTGTGGCCTATAATTCAGTTGACGTTCTATCTTTTCAGGTACCATTTTGAAAATTTCAAAGAGAAGACAGAGCCATACGTCATGACCGATTCTGAGGAAGACTGCAGGAAAACGAGAAGCGCCCAAGAGTTGAAAAAGCCAAATGTGCAATATGTGAGGAAGAATGTTATGTGGATGAACTTGTTAAACTTAAAGACATTGCGTCTTGGCAAAGACTCTATGAAATTGCTAAGATAAGACATATTGAACCTATTTTGAGGATTGCTGATGCCAATCCTCCATCTGCACCGGATATCCGTTATCATAAGAAATGCAGAGACAGACTAACGCATGTTAAAAATCTGAGAAAAATTCAGGGTGATCGAGGTAACTTGAGTAGTGAGCCTAGTTCTGTTCAGCGGAGGTCTTCACGCCAGTCCACAGATGCTGCAGACAAATCACGTGTCTATCCAGAAGTATGCATCTTCTGCGAGAAAAAGACAAAGTACATTCAAGGTTCTCACACAAGGGAACCGCTCATTCAGTCCTCAGAACAAAGGGCTGATGAAACGGTACGTGATGCCGCTATTAGGAGATGTGATGAGAGGATCATTGCCCTCACATCCCGTGACATTGTTGCTGCTGAAGGGCACTACCATGCCATCTGCTATAGGCGTTACACAGTCAACTCAAAACGAGACCAATCAACGGCACCAAAGACCACATCGCAGTCTGCAGCGGGCAACGATGGCCACGCCAACGCTGCGGGAGTCGCACTGGAGAAGTTGTATTCGTATGTGCGTTGTAACGTATTGTTCAATCCTCGCCTGGTTTCCCTGGTAGAAATCGCAGCAAAATTGGAATCGTTTTTCATTGAACAGGGTGTTGAAATTAGAGCGTCCACAAAAAAGAATTTACGCAGAAATCTTGAGGCTGAATTCGGTGACACCTTGCACTTTTTTGAAATAGATCACAGAGTGTTTTTTAGACCACATAACCTTAAAACCGATGACATTGCATCTGAAGTTATCCGTTTAGAAAAGCGAATTCAGCTGTACAACCAAGGACAAGACTGTGTCCAGTTGATTGAAAATGTTGCAATCATACTCAGGGATAGCATCAAGGGTAGCATACAAGAACAAATGTGGCCTCCGCATCCCGAAGAACTGGACAAATCATACATTGAGTTGCCAGAGTGTCTTATGACATTTTTGAAGGTGCTCCTGGGGGGTACACAGCGTGACGCATCTGACCGAATCTCTAGGCTGTCATGGTCATTTGCGCAAGATATCCTGAATGCTGTGACAAATGGGCAGGTTGTCACACCTAAGCATGTCCTGTTAGCTTATGTTGTGAAAACATTGACAGGTAATGTGGAAGTCATCAGGACCCTCAATAGGCTTGGTCACTGTTGTTCCTATACCCGACTCGAAGAAATTGACACAGCATTATGCGTTGAGAAAGTTAGTCTCGGTGATGGTGGCATTCCCAAAGGAATTCATCCTGGTGTCCCAACTGTTTTAGCCTTTGACAACATTGACAGGAGGGAAGGGACACTGAGCGGAGAAGGAACAACACATCGTATTAATGGTATTGTGATGCAGCCTGTGTCTTTAACCTGTGCTCCGCAGAGGCAAGATGAGCCAATCGTTTTTAAGCAGGAGAATAGAAGAACAATTGAGACAGTTGGTGACTGTCTGCCATTGTATGTTGCAGGCCAGAGAATGGTTCCGCCCCCACTAAACACCCCAACTTTGTCAATGCCATTCATAGATGCATCCACAAGTGCTCACCAGCGAAATTACATTTGGCTTCTTGTGCGGATGCATGATATTCACAACCAGATCATACCATCATGGACTGGATTCAATATCCAGACAAGGGACAATGTTTCAGTATCCAAGGACACCGTTGGTTACCTGCCAACAATCAATGCCCCACCTTCAGATCTTTCTACTGCGCAAGAAATTCTGCGCAAATCGGTGTCCATTTGCCAGTCATTAGAACTTGACAAAATATGTGTGGTAATGGACCAAGCTTTGTATGCCAAGGCTACAGAGATGGCTTGGAAACACCAGTTGAAATTCGAACGTATTGTCTTGATGATGGGAAATTTTCATGTCATCTGCAATTTACTGGGCATAATTGGAAAGCTGTTTGGATCTGCTGGACTGCGTGATCTCGCGGTTGAATCGGGGATAATAGCAGAAGGGTCAATTGAGAAAGTCTTATTGGGTCAGCAATCTAACCGAGCTGTGCGTCTTCATAAAATCGTTTATGAAGGGATGATGCGACAGGTTTGGTCAGGGTTTTTAGAGTGGTGAGACAACAGCCACCATGATGATCTTCACACGCTTGATGAAACCTTTCGATGTGTGGCTGATCTCCACGAAAATATGTGCTCTGTTACACTTGAATCACTTGAGCAAGACATGTCTTGCCAAAGGATACTTCATGTTTTTGAGGTATACTTGGGTGTTCTGCACAATGATAGAGGTCCTGTTTCCGCATTCTGGATGACGTACATTGATCTGGAGGAAATATTACTTGGTCTGATCAGAGCCGATCATGAAGGCGATTGGTATCTTCCCCTAGCATGTATTCGGAAGATGATTCCATGGTGTTTTGCAATGGACAAAACCAATTACTCGCGCTATCTTCCAGTTCACTACGGTCAGATGATGATGCTCAATTCTGTTTGCCCTGATCTTCACCAACATTTTCTCAATGGGGGGTTTTCTGTTCAGCGCAGCAGTGGAAGCCAATTCGGGAAAATTGCTGTAGACCAAACCCTTGAGCAAACTGTAAATAAAGACACACAAACTTCAGGTGGAATCAGAGGGTTTAGCATGAAGCATGGGACCGTGTCTCGGTACTACCTCACTGCAGAGCCTAGGGCAGAAGCCTAACGTCAACTCAGGGAACTAATTTTCATCCAAAGTTCCTCAGGACATTAGGATCTGCAGAGATCTCGCATCAGTAAAGATGAAGCGGACGTAAAGGCTGTGCAGGAAATGCTAGAGAGTAACTGGATGAATCCATTTGACGAGGGATATTCTGATTTGGTGAGCATTTCTACTGGGCTCATCGCTCCACCCGATGTCTGCAAGGACTTGCTCAGCGCACAGGAGAAGGGGGAGGAGGCGTTTATGTGGTTTACTTTGAAATTGGAAAGTGGAGAAGGTTTCTATGAACCTATAAAGAGACTGAAGCTGAAAACATTTGCTGACCTACAGAAAGTAACAACTGTGAAAACACGAGACAAAGAGGTAGTCCTGAAAGCAGACAACCGGTTCTTTGGTAAAATGATCCTTATTTCTGAAAACAGAAAGCTGGATATGAGAGACGTTCTTTCGTATCCTCTAGGACCAAAACCATGGTCATTGGATAATGGGGGTGGCACATTAAAAAAGACCGACAAAGCTAGGCTTGGGAATCATATTGAGAAAGAGGCAGCGAAGGTTGACCCACCATCAGATCGAACGGCTACGATAATTGATGGCATGGGTTTCGTTCAGAAAATGAATGGGGACAATCACACATTTGCTGAAATGTCACAGAGGATCTTGAACTATGTACTCAACGAGGGGAAGGGAAGCACCAGAATTGATGTTGTGTTTGATACTTACAAGGACAGTTCGATAAAAAATGCGGAGCGGATGAACCGAGGCTCTGCTGAAGGCGTAGTCTTCAAAGAGATCCGGGCGGGCCACAGGATAAAAAATTGGAAAAGGTTGTTGTCAAGTGGGGAGAGTAAGAATAATTTCATCGAATACTTGTCAAGTAGTTTGAAGGATCCATCATGCCAAAACAAACTCTTAGACACAGAACTTTTCATCACATCAGGCGAAAAATGTGTAAGGATGGAAAGTGACCGGTTAGAGGAGGTTTCTGAACTTGAGTGTAGTCAGGAAGAAGCTGATACTAGGCTGATTCTGCACTGCAGACATGCTGCTTCTTCTTTTTCGAAAGTGATGGTTATATCAGAGGACACTGATGTCCTAGTGCTCCTTCTTGGATTTCATCTTGAATTGGGAACAAGGGTACTGCTGAGACGAGGAAAAAAGAACACAATTCGCATTATTGATATCAACCGCCTCGGAACAATTCTTGGGAAGGATGTGTGTAATGCTCTGATCGGACTGCATGCCTGGACGGGCTGCGATACAGTCAGTGCATTTGCAGGACAAGGAAAAGTAAAGTCGTTGAACAATATTCGGAAAGATGAAAGCTGTCGGAGAGTGTTCTCTGACATTGGTAAAGACTGGGAGCTCAGTGATGAAACATTTGCTCTTGTTCAGGCATACACATGCAAAATGTATTCATCGAATACAGAGATCAAAGAAGTCAATGCACTCAGATATGAACTTTTCAGGTCCAAACGGGGTGAAGTGACAACAGGACAATTGCCACCTTGTCGGGATGCGTTGTATCAGCACACTAGAAGGGCTAATTATCAGGCTTCCATATGGAGAAGAAGTCTGGAGAACAATCCGGATGTTCCAAAGCCAACTGATGGACATGGTTGGACCGTCACTGAAGGGGATGTAGCAATTCAATAGCTTCCCATCCAACCTGCATCAGATGTTGTCCTGTCTTTGTTGTCTTGTGATTGCTCCTGAGCGTGCAAGAAAGGCACATGTTCATGCATAGACAATGGTTTATTGTGCACACTGGCTTGCAAGTTAAAGGAGTGTGCTAATTGGAAAGAGGATGAGGATGAAGATGATTTCACACAAGACGTAGATGACAGCGACGATGATGGTGATTAGTGATTTGAGAAGACTCTGTTTATTGCCACAGGCCTTCGTGAAGCATTATAACCAACTTTCTAGAATCAAGATAGATGCTAACTTCACACTAAAGTGGACTTTTGGTCAAGCTTTCAATTCATGGGTTGTTATAAGTATTTTCAAGAATGTTTCATGAAAACTCGGCCAAAATACCTCATTTTTCGGATATATTTGTCGTTTTTTTACAGAAAACGACTTGTAGAAACCACTTTTATTACACATGAGAGGAATTTGTATATAACTTCGAGCAAAATGATCCCAAATAAAAGGTTTTAATCCATTCCAATGATGAGTTATTACATTTTAGTTATCTTTCCCAGTTTCGTCGGAGGGAATGGCGGCCATCTTTGAAAATGGACGCCGTAGGGGTATTAAGCTACTGAAATGAAACGTCCGCTTGACATTTTCTGACATCTGAGATGTCAAGCTACCCAAAATCACAACGGCGTTTATTCAGTCGCTTGATACCCACTTTTCACCTGGCTCATGGGCTATTGTCTCTCCCATCCCACTCCCCAACCAATGCTAATGAAAATATTTAATTGTCTTGACTTTGCACTCCTGTTTTGTTTTTTTAATCTTTCTGTTCCTCATCCAAGACTGGGAAGCTTATCCTCAAGCCGCGACCTCAACCTCAATGAGCAAACAATTTCTATCAAAAGAGAAGGAAGGAGACTTTCAAGAACACGCTTTGATCAATTGTTTTTGAAATCGCTTCGGTTAACCTTTCGTTGATTTTATGTTTGTGGCTGCATGCATCTGAAATTGGTGTTCCTTGGATGCCTCACCTTTTGGGAGTCGCTTGGCGATTGGATATGACACAGTGCTGACCATGTTACCCAGATAGCGATCTTCTCGGTTTTGTAACCACTCTCTTCATAACTGTAAATGAATCTTCCTTCCGTTGCTTCATATTTGCTCTTTGTGTTAAATATGATTTTGTATGAACTTGTGATAGGAATTTGTAATGGTTTTAAATGTTTAATGGAGGACATGTTACCCACATTCCCAGGTCTAAGTAATTGTGTGTGACTAAAGGATGTTTTTGGAAGAGTTGTTTTGATCCTTTTATTGTGACGAGTTCCTGAATGTCATCTGTTTTTGTTAAACTGTGTTGCACAAAATGTATGCATGGTTTTGCAGTGTATTGTGCCATATTTATCCCCTTGTGTTAACCACAAGGTTGTTTATTTGGTGGGGGGGGGGGGGGTAAGGTGGGGGTTGGAGTTCGTCATCGGGGAAGGAATGGTGTTCCCTCCTTGAAAGGTGAGCTTTGCCTTGGTCGACATGGTATTGTTAGCTGCATCATGTTACCAAAAATGTTGTATTATTTTATTGGCCTTCTGAATTATTTTCTTCCATTCAAAGTAAATGTTCACTGAATGCCATTTCAAGAGGTGTTTTGTATACATGAAATATTTTTATGCAACTTATAAAACACTGTAAATAAAGCATTTCATATATTTCAGTTATACACTGATTGTAGAATTTATTTTACATTTGACAAAGGTAAAGAATGCTGATGTCTGGTTATTTTACCTCTTTTAATTAAAGGGCTTGAGAAAATTGTTACAAAAAGAGAGATTGTAAATGGTGGCCTTGAAAGGATGTGAAGGAACTTTCATTAGCCTGTTGACACTGAAACAGTTTTGATGTTTGTTGTCTCATGAAATTCGTGCATTCTTCATGAAGCTGGCACTCCTTCCATCATCTTAAGAAATTCTGCAAAGAACATTTAATGCAAGATTAATTTTATATCATACATTCCAGTGAATATGACATTGCTTCTAAAACGATTTGAAACTATGTTTTATTATATATATTTTTTACTTTTTTAAGTTTTGGATTTGATGTGCTGACAAATTCTCAAGTGGCTATTTACCATCAAGGTCCAGCTTGCCGTCATTGTTTTTGTCTCCTTCAATCATCAGGGTGTCCACCTCGGTTTCGGATATGCTTTCTCCCGTGTGTTTCAAAATCTCCCATAGTTCATCGCGATCGATGAATCCATCTTGATTTCTGTGAATGAATGTGTTGTATTCACTGTAGGACTACAGTACTCATATAATCCCTGAATGGACAGGTTCGGATACATAATAATTGATAGCCAGAGGCAGGCAAGATTTTCTGTTGTTCGAGGATTTGGTGGGGGGGGACGATTTCTCAGATTACTGACATACTCACTACAGCTTGTGAAAATGACTTGCAGATAATGCGATTAATTTTCTTTTTCAACCTCTACCACTGACCTGTCAAGAATACGAAACACGTCTGCAAGTTCTTCCTCCGATAATCCAGATGCTTTGGCATCTTCTTTCATTTGCATCACCATCATCACCAGGAACTCTTCAAAGTCGATTGTACCACTGGCTGGGGACGTTGCAGATTATTTTAGTTCATCAACATACTTTGTGCAAAACTTCAATGTCTAACAATCGGCATGTTTTGATGCTTTCAGAATTTCAGAGTACAAACGCTCAAAAACACATCATGAATTCTTGTAATTATTTTTTTAAATTAAATTATCGAAGCTGAGAAATCATTTTAGTGGAATTTTTTTCCAAAGAAAAAGGAGTTGGTACAATTTATGAATCTCATCCCAGTTTTGTGTTTGCCCGTTTTATTCCTATTTTTTTGTTTATTCTCTAAATGAGAAGATATCTAATCTATTTTTTATTATTTTATGAAGATGTGTAAAATAAATAAAATTCTCCATTTCATATAAGGCTCATGGAGGAGCTTAAACATGCATCACATGCAGGATGGAGACAAAAGTAGATATCAATGTATTTTTCCATTTATTGCCACAAGGGCATGATGAGACTGGGCAAACATGGGATTTGAACCTGGGTTCCCTGCGCTATGAGCCAGAGGTTCCGATGAGAACACACACAGGCCAAAACAAACAGAACATTTACATATCACTGTGTACCAGTACAGGTTTCGTGGTGTAATGTTTGAGCCGAGTACTTTTTTAGATGCAGAAGTGCTCTTGCAGTTAACCAAAAATGTATGGAGTGAATAAAAGACCTTTTGGAATAACTTGTGCCTTTTGGAAGACTGTCAATATATAGAGGGAGGTAGG
Organism: Eptatretus burgeri; assembly: GCF_056783735.1. Lineage (NCBI taxonomy): Eukaryota > Metazoa > Chordata > Myxini > Myxiniformes > Myxinidae > Eptatretus > Eptatretus burgeri. Next base: position 75,834,435 of record NC_140967.1, read on the forward strand.
AGTGGAGGTAATACAAACCATCTTCATCCACCTCCTCAATTATGGCATCCAGCTCTTCCTTGGTTGGATTCTGCCCCAGTAGCGTCATGACATTCCCCAGTTCACTTGTGTTGATGTCTCCTCCGCCGTCTGCATCGAACATGTCGAATGCAGCTTTAAACTCTAGAGATAAATGAGCATAAGTTTCAGATTCATTGTAGTTGCAACGATTTTGACTTCTACACTGTGTCAGATATTGCTGTAACATTTATTACCTTCATCAGAGGAGACTGTATTGCATTTGGTTCCGTTTGTTATTGTGAAACTGAAGATTCGCAAGTATATTGGTTGCTCTGGTCTGTTATTTTCAGTCGCCTTTAGGTAGCAATTTTACTCTCTTCACAGTACTTAACCACTTGGAAGAGGTAGTCACAAGCTAGAAGCATATATATATATATATATATATATATATATATATATATATATATATATATATATATATATATATATATATATATATATATATATATAATGTCCGAAAAACACAGAACACGGTCAATCTGTCCAGGAAGGCATGTGACTATATGTCTTAATTTTACTGTTTGAACGTCAATTGTACCCTGACTTCACACACATACGTCTATTAATTGCATACTATTGAAATGTACCTTTCGACCCTTTAAACTGCTAAGACCCCTTCAACCATCATTGAAGACCCTTTAAGACTCCAGAAGAACAAAAAACCCTATAAGACCCATTCAGACCTCTTTTATCTTTAAGACCCTGAAGACCCCTTTTTGTTTTTTCTTTTTTTGTCTTTACGACCTTTTTGACACTTTCGTCACATTTAGATCCATTCACTGTTTAGACCTTTTATACCCTTTTGACCTTTACAGCCCTTCAAGTCCCTTTTGACCCCTTGGACCTCTTCACCATTCAGACAGATTTGACAGCTTGAACCCTTGACCATTTTTAACTTTAGACCACTTGGACATTTATATATTACAAATAAATATAATATCACCAATATTACAAATAGATTTGTACAAAATAAATGTTTCTATTACGAATGGTGTAAATCATGACAACAGTAAATCTGTGACGTAAATCTTTGTAACGACGTGTGTGTGTGTGTGTGTGTGTGTGTGTGTGTGTGTGTGTGTGTGTGTGTGTGTGTGTGTGTGTGTGTGTGTGTGTGTGTGTTATTTGCAACCTGACTCTGCCGATGAATTACATACTATTGGAATGTACCTTTTGACCCCTTAGACCCCTTAAAACATTTTAGATGCTGTTAGCCATTTACATCCTTTAGACTCCCTAAAACCCCTACCTACCTTTAAGACACTTTAGGCACCATGAGACCCCTTCAACTTTTAGACCTTTGGATTCCTCGAAGCTTGATTCCCCACAGACCCTTTAGGCCTTTACACCTGTTAAAATCACTTGACTCCCTTAGACCTTAACACCATTTTGAGCTTTAGACCCCTTTTACATGCTTGAGAGTTTTTACCCCAACTACTAATGGAATGTACCCTTTAGACCATCTAGATTCCAGAAGCTTTTAGGTCACACCACACCTGAATAAAACAAACATCTGAAGTCTTCTTGCAAAACACAGACTACTTTTTTCAGCAAGTAATGTGCAAACTTGACCCACCAGCGGGTGGGTAGTCTGCTAGTACTTATGAAAAACTTAAAATCTGTCTGGGGAAGGGCTGTGGTGAAGCCTTGGTCAACCCACTTGAGTACGTCTCTTAATTACATACTGTTTGAACTTGAGTTGGACCGTGTGTACATGCATTAATTTTGTATTATTGTACAGTGACCTGTTAATAATGTACCTTTATACCTTTTTAGACCCTTTCGTATCCATATAGACCCTTTTAGAACCCAATGAAGTGGAAGACCAAGAAGGAACCCGAAGAAGTAAAGAGCAAAGCTGGAGTCATCAGGAGGAACCTGGATAGGATTCGGGTTTCTTTTGAACATACCTTTTCGTCACTAGCTATTATGACCCCTTAAGACCCTTCCACACATTTGATGCTTAGACCTAAAGACATTTCAACATAATAGACCCCTTTAACAACACTACACAAACATCCATAGAGTCTTCTTGCAATATTCAGACTACTTTTTTCAGTAAGTAATGTGCAAACACCATTGGGTACTTACTCTGCGAGTTTGAACATCATTTGCATTATTGGTTCCCAAATCAAAACGAAAAGGCATATATTTTTAATGTCCAAAGGTCCAGTTCACATAACATTGTCAGTTTTCATATGATTGACATGAAATTTGAACATGTTTGCATATTGGGTCGCTGAATTGGTTTAACAAAAATCAGAACGATTGATTTAGCCGTTTTGACAGGTCAACGGTTGGCATGACAATTTCACCCCAATGTATTTAAATGGATATTTTGTGAATTTATTTTTGCCATACCTCAGTCATGTTTCAAGTTGTCAAATTGAAACTTGTGCAATTTATTTGTATACATGTACTGTACAGTATTTGTGTGTAAAATATGGTCATAATTGGTCAAAGTCAAGCCTACCCGAAACATGCAAAACACATATTAGGCCGCAGTTAGAAAATTTCGGCTAAATTTGTTGTGCAAGACATTCAATTATATAAAACACTTGATAGGTCAAATCTTCGAAATCGCCAAATTGGTATTTCCATGGCAAGTATTTTTAGTTGGATTTCGCAAGTATCTTGCTATGCACGACATCTTTGTCTTTTAATTATGCACTCTTGAAATAGTGATGATAAATTATGGTACATGAGTACGTCTTGATTATGTCCGATTGAAATGTGAGTTCAGGTACATCTATTAATTACCTACTATTGGAATGTGAGTATGTCCATTAATTACGTCCTAATGTGATGTGAGTTTGTTTATTAATTACGTCTTATTGGAACAAAATGGGCTGAATTTACGAAAGGCGTTTAAGCGAGCATCTTGCTAACACTCGCCAACACTTGCCTAACCCTTAAACGCTGCCCAAGCAAAAATAGCATTATTTTCCTCTCGTAATTATTTGCAGATTACTGTAGTAGGACTTGTTACCAACTGTAGTATATGAGAGTACTCGTATACATACTATAGTTCTAACTGTAGCTTTTGCCTGGGGACGAAAGCATCGTTGTACGCACACAGCTAGTCACCCGTTGAAATAGCAATTTACGAAGGGAGATCAACATCCTTTAAGTTGTGCGTGTCTAAACAACCCAATAAACTGTGAAATGCCGCACATATCTCCAATATCCAATTGAAATTATGCACTTGCATAAAATGACAGCGTCACTGACAATTGCTAGAGAGGATTCAGCGCATTGCTCCTCATTGTAGGTTGATCCAGGTCATCTTGCGTAAGATTCAGCAGCGAACAAAATTATTCCTTCGAGACTGAAACTCCGGACAAATTTTATATTGTCATACTTCTCTGGAGGATTGCATCTATTGTCGAATATTCTTGATGCACGACAGCTAACTGCCCTATTCCTAGTCTCTTCTGCCACCAATTTGGCTTATTCAAGCTCTCCTAACATCCATATTCACTATCCCATGTTAACTACCAATTATAAGCCATCCAATTCTGATGTCCCTTTACAATAGTATTCTCTGCAGACTACTGTAATTTGAAGAGCCTGGTGTTGGCGCAGTGGTTAGGGCCGCGGCTTGGGATCCAAAAGGTCCTGAGTTCAAGCCCGTTGGGCCACTGAATTAATACACCAGGGGGTTGACTCAGCCTGTCATCCTTCCGAGGTCGGCGAAATGAGTACCAGTATACTGGGCCGGTGTATACCCCGGTTAAAATAGGTGTACCATATCCCTGTGTCATAAGAGGCGACCAGGGTTGCGTCAGGAAGGGCATCCAGTGTAAAACATGTGCCAAATCACTATGCGGATCATACGGATGATCCGCTGTGGTGACCCCTAACGGGAGCAGCCAAAAGAAGAAGACTACTGTAATTAGAACTGAAACCAATTATAATTTTAACTCTAGTATTAAAGAGTAATTCTCTGCAGACCACTCTAATCACTTCAGTTACCAGCAATCGTTACTGCAGTACATAAACCACAATGGCTTAACTTGTAGTGGTTCTAAAGTAAACTTAAACTGCCAGGAAGTATACGAAAGTACAACTGCAGTTCTATACCATTTTTTTCCTCACGCTTGCTTCCAAACCTTAAAAGCACTCTTAAACATGCCCTCGTCAAAGTTTAAAAGTTTATTTCTTGTTTAAACACTTGTGATCGGGTTTTAACCCGCATTAAATAATCGCTCTTCAGCGATTGGCGATCAACTTTGAACGGGTGAGCATTGCACGATTAGCGATTCTACACGTGTCTCGCTATTAAACGCCTTTCGTAAATTCCACCCAAAATGTCTAAATATCTCTTGATTACGTTTTCGAATGTATTAATTGCACATAATTCCATCTTATGACTTTCATATCACACCAGGACACAAACGCCACATAAAATACACCACAACCACCCAAACATCACACAAACGTCCTGGTGAGGGTCTGATGATGATAATGGTACTTAACCCTGATAATGGTAGTTGGAGATGTCCATTAATTATGCACTATTAAAATGTGAGTACATTGAGTAATTTTGTAGCTGGGCTGTGATTCAAACTCAAGCTGGATGGCTCAGAGGTGAGTGTGTATACCTCTAGGCCAGGGGTTCCTAACCTGGGGGTGTGATATGGAATTTCATGGGGTGCGACAGAGTGGCTTGAGTCACGAGTCATCACTCAGCCAGCTGCCAGTGTGCCTTGAGAAGTGGTAGTAGGTGGTTGTGTTGCGTAGATAGTAATCTCGTTTACGAGTATTTAATCAAAAGGAGATAACAGAATTAACATACAAGTAAAGTAACTGATTGTCAGAGTATTGGTTCACGAAAAAATATTTTCACGAAAAAAATAAGTGACCACTATATTCGTTATTATTGTCTGTATGTCTGTGTCTGTCTGTCTGTCCCAAGCCTAGCTCCGTGGGTTTTGATCCGATCCTGACAAAATTTTGGTGGGAGGTTTATATCATGATCTCGTTGTGTTTTCCTGAAAATGGGCGTGGTGCGCCCATTATGGGCAGAGCCACGCCCAAAAAACATGTGCTTTTAGGGGGTAGCCAATTTCAATTTGCATCTTCTCCTCGGGGGTTTGTCGAATCTGGCGGGTTTCGGTATTTGGTTAGCCCAATGGCACCTGCATAGCCACACAGAGCTCGATTTTATTTATTTATTTATTTATTTTTCATTTTCGTCCCAAGGTCAAGGCCACAAGGTCACAAACTTAGAAAATTGCGAATTGTGTTTTTAGGGGGTAGCTGATTTCAATTTGCATCTTCTCCTAGGGGGTTTTCAAATCTGGCAGGGGTTTCGGTATTTGGTTAGCCCAATGGCACCTGCATAGCCCCGTCGATTTTTTTTTTTTTTTTTTTCATTTTCGTCCCAAGGTCAAGGTCACAAACTTAAATTACGAATTGTGTTTAGGGGGTAGCCAATTTCAATTTGCATCTTCTCCTTGGGGGTTTTCAAATCTGGCAGGGGTTTTCGGTATTTGGTTAGCCCAATGGCACCTGCATAGCTCCACGGAGCTCGATTTTTTTTTTTTTTTTTTTTTTTTCATTTTCGTCACAAGGTCACGAACTTAGAAAATTTCGAATTTTGACATAAAAATCATATGACCGCCCAAACTTTGAGAGCTAGGATGACAATATTTTTTATGCATAATCTTGAAGTCATTCCCCACCTGAAGTCTTGAAACCATTTTGCTCTATCTCGAACACCTTGCCCGTGGCACCCCCTTCAAGTTTGTTTTTACACTGATTTCATTAAAGTATGGATAATCCAATGAGTGCGAAATGCCATAAAGCCTATATGACGTTATATTGTTCCTGGAATGTTCCAGAGGAAGTTTTGCACCAAAGGTCATAATCCTTGACCTTTGACCTTTAAAGGTCACAAAGGTCAAATTTTCAAAGTTGTGGGAATCGAACCGGGTTTTCGACCTTCTTCGACGAACTAACTCCAATAAGCTATAGCACATATCCTGTTTCCTTATTTTAATGTCCACAACATTGTTTTGTGACATTTAAAGGTTATGCAATGGTCAATTTTTTTAAGTTGTTGAACGAAACCGGGTTTTCGACATTTTGCAGCTAATAACCTGTTACTCGTACCACATCATGTTGATCATTTTTATAACTTGGTCAAGCATTATCACATTGTCTGATCCTTGACTTCTGAAACAATCTGCATCGTCAAATACTGCTAGTCAACCATCGTCGTCTTCAGACGTGTTGCTTTTAAAATCATTATAACGCAACATCTGACATAATCAGTGTACATCATTATGCCTACACTGTAGGCGTAAGATATTTGTCTGTTCATTTTTACGAGCGAGTGACTGGTTATAGTACATGCGGTGATGGGCTGGAAAACTGTTGCAGTGCGTTACAAATTTTGCATTGTGTCTCCATACTGAGTGTAATTTATCTTAGCACGTTGACCGCCATACGTATTATTGCGCACTACCACTGGTGAACACTTTAATATAATTTAATTGTGAACATTATAAACTTTCGGAAAACGAGTATTTTGGAACTTTTGCGGAATAATGGTGATTTAACAATTGCTTGTTTAATAGTCTTGAAGTTAGTATTTTATATTTGACATCAATTAATTATAAAACGGTGTAGAAACGTGTCTTAAGTACTATTTAAATTTCGAACTACTTATGGTGGTCGCAGTGCTGAATAAAGGTTACTTGTGAGAGAGAGCGTAATGCTAGTCTTTCTTAGATTTTTTTTCATTAAGCACTTCATTATTGATAAATTTACTTGCTTGCGGTTATTAGGTTTTTATAATAATTAAATTATGTTTGCAACTTTTCAGCCTTATTATTGTGGTAATTATTTGAGTTGTACAGTCTATGAAAGTGCTAATTAGTGTACCTAATCCTGGTGAGTGTTTCTATGTAATGTGAAGTTTTTAATAATCCAACTAGGTTTAGTTTTTCACTATATTATTTGCTTTTGCGAATGTTATGAATAACTTATAAATAAACTCCTAAATTGAGTAGTTCAATTAAAATTTGAATCTTCTTAAATACGGATACTGATTTTTGCTAATAAAAACTTTGCAATATTGATTATAAATTTATATAACAAAATTAATTTATATATTTGGTATATTTGATAAATTAATTTTAAAGTTTACTATGAATCATTGTGCTTAATTGTAATTACATTACAAACCGTAGTTACACTTTGCACATTATAATTAAATTTCATTGCAGGGTCCTATAGTATTGTTATGGATCTGGAAGCCATTTGCACTCAAACAGACAGCAGTCCCAAAGTTTAGTTATTTCGTTAAGCTGCATACAATTGTGGAAGATCTCATCAAGCCATGTACACTGGAAATGGCAACAATTATCCTGGGCAAAGAAGCAAGAAAAAAATTTGAACAGGTGCCCCTATCAAATAATGTCAATCGCAACCGAATCAGTGATTTGAGTGAAGATATTTTGGACCAAGTCATCTCGGATGTCAGAGCTCATCCTTTTAAAATCTCTATTCAGTTGGATGAGTCAACTGACGTCTCCAGTTGTACTCAACTCATCACATTAGTGAGGTATGTCAATGATGGTGCTGTGAAGGAAGATTTCCTGTTTTGTAAAGATCTGCCAAAAAACACAACTGCAAAGGATGTGATGCAGCTGGTGAAAGACTTCTTTGCCAAACATGATTTAGATATCAGTCATTGGTTCTGTGTGCACTGATGGGGCACCTGCAATACTTGGAAATAAATCTGGATTTTCTGCATTGATGAAAAAGGAGATTCCAGACTTGCAAGTTACCCATTGTTTTCTTCATCGGCATGCTTTGGCATCAAAAACATTGCATCCTTGATACTTGATACTTGAAAACAGGAAAGTCCTTGATACTTGTGAAGATCATCAACTGGATCAGGGGGAGAGCTTTGAACCATCGCATCTTCAAATCATGTTGTGAGGATCTGGGTTGTGAGTATTCAGTTTTGCTTTTCCACACAGAAATCCGTTGGTTGTCACGAGGACAAGCTTTAACCCGCTTCTTTGACCTGCAGGAAGAAATCAAAGTTTTTCTGGAGGAGCGTGAATGTGATCTGGTTGGGGCATTGGAATCCTAGGAATTCGCCCAAATGCTGGCTTACTGAGCTGACTTTCACTTGTATGAATGACCTGAGTATTTCTCTTCAAGGAAAAGGGATAATTATATTGAAGGCTTGTGAAAAGTTGAATTCCTTCAAAGAAAAGTTACATCTTTGGCGTCGAAGGATGGAAAGAGGCAGTCTCTCAAATTTTCCTTCACGTGAAGAGATGGTTAATGATGATGGATCCATAACTCCTACTGTGCGTGAAGAAATTGAGGCTCATTTGGAAATGCTGTCGGAATCGTTTGATGGATATTTATTTTGCTGCTGGAGACCTGAAGATTTCAGAAGAATGGATCATGAATCCATATTCCTATAATTTGCAGAAAATGTCAGATGATGAAGAGCTGAAGGAAGATATTATTGATTTGCAGACAAATCGAACTCTTGAAATGCAATTTTAAAGCAAGACTTTGGAGGAGTTTTGGTGTGCAGCACTGGATATGTTCCCAAGACTTGGTGGGAAAGCACTCCATGTACTCATTCCATTTGCAACAACATACTTGTGTGAATGTGGATTCAGTTCTCTTTTGTCAATCAAGACAAAATCTAGGAATCGCCTGAATCCACAGGCAGACCTACGGATCGCAGTCAGCAAGAAAATTCCACGTTTTGACAAAATCGTGAATGAGAATCAGGAGCAAAGAAGTCATTTAATTTTATGTTCACAATTGGGATTGATTTTACTGTTTACAATTTTTTTCTGAATAAATTAGAATCTAATTGCTCAATTTATACTTGCATTTTATGCACCGAGTTGAAAACTTATTTTTTTAAGTTCAATTTGTTCACCCGCAGTATTGTATGTGGTTCAATTTGTGGTTCAAAAATTATAAATTAGACTTCTTCATCTTCAAATGTGATATTACTTTTGTGGGGGGTGCGAACATTAATCAAACATTTCCGAGGGGTGTGGGGCATAGAAAAGGTTGGGAACCACTGCTCTAGGCCATCCTGCTAGCCCATATGAATTATAAGGAAGCCATTCATTGCCATATGTAAAGCACAGCAGTGCTTTGAACTGAGACACCCTATTTATAGTGTTTGCACATGAGCTTCCAAGACTTCATGTGTGTTAAATGTCACAGCAACCAACTGTTTTTTTTGTATTCATTTTACATTTTTACATTTTTTACATTACAATGTTTTTAACATTCATCTTTACAACACCATTGGATTGCCATAGTTCTTTTCATTTCCTTGTATTAAATTCTCCATCCTCACCCATGGCCTAAATTCTTATATTCCTCAAACCCATCAATTACTTAGCTCATCTGGACTTTAGTCAGGTGAGTTTATGTGATCGAGAAGTGTGAGTGAGTCAGTCAGTCAGTCCGTAAACACTTCAGTCATTATCACTTGAACCAAACACACAATTTTGATGAAACTTGGCCACAAGCTTCATATCTGATGCCTAACGAAGGTGTATTGACAAGCATCAAAATCTGTCCTCATTAAGGGGTTAAACAGGAGGGGGCGGGGTGGGGGGTTGACTCCCTCCCTAAAATAGGTATTTGTTCTTTTCTCCGAAACCACACACGATTGAAACTTGACAACGTTCATCACCCGTGATCTACCAAAATTTGTTCACCGCATTAAAATAAATAAAAAAATGGGGTCTGAGTGACTGTTGCTCTTGACCCAGGTGAGTTTCATGACGCGTGGTCCTATTTTTGTATCCAATTATCCGCCCTCACCCATGCGTTCTTCCTAAATATTGTGACGTCCACGGGACTTGAACAGTCCCGCCAACGTAGAATGAGCCGAAACGATGGAGGCGGTTTATTTATTTACAACTCAAACATGGCGGCTCTAATCGCTCTACCGCAAACGGGACGAGGAAGGTGGCACGAGTCACTTTTCACTGAGTTGATGATGTTTATTTGTTTTTACTATTAACCAGAAATAACAAGACTCGGCAAGAAAAGGGATCCGGGGCGATTCGACGGGATGGTGTGGGATCGGGCGTGGGGAAAAAACACAGACAATTCCAATGAATATACAGATCTCAAACCCTCTAAGGCACCAAGCACACACACACACACACACACACACACACACACACACACACACACACACACACACACACACACACACACACACACACACACACACACACACACACACACACACACACACACACAAAACGTAGCTATTTCTGGTGGTCAGGCTGGACCGTGGTGTGGACGCAACTGTCCCTGGATCGGCGTCGGACGAGCTGGCCTTGCTCTCGTCAGGGGGGCAGGAGAAACCATGGTGCTGTCGACCTCCTGGTCTTGGCCCAAGTCCGCTCACAGCCGCCAGGGAACCAGTTCTGGCGCCAAGTTGCGAGCAGGAGAGGGAGGCAGGTCCGCCCGCCGTTCGACCCCGTACTCCGAGTCAGCAGAACCCCAGAGCCAACCAAAGTGAGGGACGAGGCTCAGCAAGGCTCCAAGACACGATGAAGAACACGATCGAATCAGCACAACAACAAGGACGCTCTCCACGCAACAGCCTCCACACCAATAAAACACGATCATTTTGTCCCGATCTTCTTCCTCTTCCTTTTCGACCCTGAACAGAACCTTTTTATCCTCCCGTCCTCGTCACTTCCAATCGAGCCGTTTATTGGCCCACCGCCGTCGCCTTCTGCCAATCGTGACCACGGGGCGGAGCCATCCGCTGCACTGTCCTGTGACGTCACGGCCAGTCTCCAGAGAATACCAAAAGGGGTTTACGCAGACACACTTACCCTATCCCGTGTCCCGATCTAATTACGTGACAATTATCATTTCCCCCCTTGAAGAAATGAACATTTACGAGACAACTTATCACCACTGAATTGCTACTTATTACATCGAGATCCTGGTAAACTCGAACAGCATGGCATACCTAATTAAACATCCTAATTACCCTTTGAATGCATACCCCCCCCCTCAAACGTAACACTGCCCCCTCCTCTGGTACCGCAGCTCCTGCAAGGTATATCACAGGCGCTACCGTACCAGCCTTAACACTGACTGACTCACACCTAATTAACCTAACAAAATAAAGTAGGCGGGGCAATGGGCAGCGAGTCGCAGCGAACTTACCTATCCTGCTTAATGTACTACCCCCTTATGGTCTTATCCTCGCCGAAACAATCATTCGTTTTTATTTTTATTATTTTTATTTTATTTTATCACATGAGAGCACTGAGCGAAGTTGCACTCCATCTTCTGGATCATCGCTCTTGCCCAGCACTCTTCCACTGATCTGGGGAGGGGAAACAAAAGGTTCCACAAAAACACAACACTTATACTTTACATTCCTACTCCAAGCCTTAACGACACTATTCACAGGATATTTACACTTGACCGCCTCCCCCAGTGGATGCTAATAGATCCAGCGTTACCTGGGGAGCCAATTTTCAAATTTGTTTGCCCCAAAATTATGCGGACATCATGCCCTTGCTGCACCTGTCAAGTTGTGCGGGATCGAGTGGGACTCACACATCTTCACAACACTCACACCATGGTCATCATCACATTTCTAGGTCATGGTCCTCATTTTAATCATGCAGGCTGAATCCCGTCGTGGCCGTGGGGTGGGTTACCACAAGATGATGGGGGCATCTCAGGTGCAACCATGCCCACAGGTAAGCTTTAGTCCAACCCGGACGTTTCTCCGCCCCGCTCACTTTGATTCCCTCCCCCCTGGTAGCCATCAGCTCTAATCCCGTACAACACTCTGGGAGGGGTCTCACTGGCTCCTCTGGCCTTCCTGGGTCGCCAAGGTCCTACCCACCTTGGTCGCCCAACCAGACCCTCTCCCAGTTGCCTCCAGACACTGTCACCATTAGCCACCAGGTGGTGAATCTCCTTGAAGGGGGTCGCAATTCACGCTCACCGTGAGCTTCAGCAATCCCTGTGGACAAGCACATCATCCCCACCCACAAAACCCACATGACTCCCCCACCCACAAAACCCACATGACTCCCCCACCCCATCGGCCTTACATGTGACACCTGCATTTCTAACACTTCACCGACCATGACCTTCCCTGTTACCACACCATGTCCAATAAAAAATCAACGTGTGCACCATACATTTCACTTCTTCACTTAAACAACTCACGCAGCACTTCTCACCCGATCCACGCACCAGCCATTGGACAGCCACTCGTGCCCGCTTTGTTTCCAATTACCCACTGTCCCGATTGTCACTCTAAAACCAAGCAGAACTTACAAACACATGCCAATTTTCCCACAATTCACTTTTTTCCACCAAAGGAGGGCACTTCGCCACAATCTCAGCAGCCGAGCATGGCCCTATATGCTCAGCCCGATCTAGTCTCCCGGACCCCCGACAGTGATCTCCGGACCTGACCTATGAAAGGGCATCTCGGATAGACCTGGCGGTTCAGCAGGAGGATTCACCCTCTCCGAGTCTAAAAGTCTATTGGAGGGTCCCTCCATCGCCGGGTACCGGCAATATCGTTGCATGTGTCCTCTTCGCCCGCACCGGAAACAACTCCCCATAAAAGGCCCCCGTGAGTATCGGTGTAATGTCTCTTCCGGTTCCGGACCCCCTCAGCCATAATCGAATTGCTCTATTGGCTGGGCTGGACCCCGCCGCTTTGGCGCATCAACTACCGAATTACCCCTTATCAAACTTGACAGTTTCTGGCAAATTTCCTGAAACATTTGGGTAATGCCAATTTCTCCCAGCCCCCCTCCCTGATCCTGGATCTCCGCCTGTCGGACCGTCACCGATGGCCTCTCGGGCACCCGACCCGGCCGACTCCACGAGGCCAGCCTGGCCGCGCACTTGGCCGCTCAGTGAACGGTGGGTGGATCCTGTAACTCCACTAGCGCTCGGACCTCAGGGTCAGGAAGAGCAGCTAAAAATTTCTCTAGTGCCAGTCTGTCCCACGCCTCCACTGTAAGGTCCCGATACGCAATCCTGACTGATTGGTAAATGTCCTGTGCCAGCTCCTGCATTGTCTCACCCGGCTTTAATCTGCGGTGCTGGAGCTGGGCCCGCACCAGATCACAGTTTGCCGCGAACCCAAACCGACGGCTCAACACCTCGCAAATGTGGGAGCTGGTCAACATCCCCTCCGCGATCACATTTAACACATCTGCGGCTGGTCCCCGCAACGTTGCCACCAAATTCCCTGTGCATTCCTGCTCATTCCACCCGTTTAGTCGGGAAATGCACTCAAATTGCGTCAGAAAAGCTTCAACGCTCCCTGACCCGTCGAAATTTACCAGGGGGATCACTTTTACGGTGGCCCGCTTCTCAGTTTCTCCCTTGTCCGAATCCAGCCCAGGGATCAAACACCCTTGTGGCTGCGTATCCAATTTCGGAGCCCACTGTGGCCAAAGATGTTTTGTGGTGAGGGTCTCATGGGTCAATTTTGCCTCCTGTTCCAAACGTTGAATGGACCGATTCACCTCTTCCCGCAGGATCTTCTGGGCCCGCACAACCTCCTCCAAGGCTCCTTCGCGAGTTTGTAGCTGCTCCTCAACCAACCCGGACACTCTACTTACAAAAGACGGCTCTACCAGGCCTTTATCCAAGACTTCATCTTGGCTCATAATTTTATCTTGTTCGTCCAAACGAGCCTCCAATCCTTTTACCTCCTCCGCCAAATTCATCCCTTGCTTCCTCAGCTCTCCCCACTCTTCTATTTGCAGCTGCATACGAGCATCCACACAGGCACGATGACGTTCCAGGCTTTCATCGACTTTATCAACCTGAATGTTCGTTGCATCAATTTTATCTACCAATTTTTTCCGTATATTTTCCCCCTCCAATGTAATTTCTACCTTTGTTTCCTCCAATCTATCCTCGAATTTACTTTGTATTTCCCTCAATTTAACATCCACACACTCCTGCATCTCAGTTTTCATTTTCTCCATCTTTTCCCCCAATTCATCCCTCATTAAATCAATCCGTGCACCCAACTGTACCCCCATTACCCCCAATTGATCTGTCATTTCTGCCCTCTGTGTCATGAATTGATTTGCCATTCGTACCGTCATGCCCCCTATTAAACGTTCCGACATTGTCCAGATCGTCATCGTGCCGGTTTCCGGCGCTGCCGGCCCCGTTACGGGCGATGAAACAAGGTCCACGCTCGGAATGGGGGAGGTTCCAACCCTACCCCCGTCTCTCCCCTCTTCCCCCGACTCGCTGCCAGACACGTGGCCTGCCTCCTCAAACATCTGCACATCCGCCATGGTGCAGAAGTCCCGTTTGCCGCCAATTAATTTAAATTTGAAAAATCCCGCCAAAATTTTCCCGCGCTCGCGCGCTTTTCTGTGGTAATTTTATATTCAAATTCGTGGCGAGATTTTAATCTTGGTATATTCTCCCGATACCAAATATAATTGAGGGGTTCGAACATCCAACACCCTGACACCAATGTGACGTCCACGGGACTTGAACAGTCCCGCCAACGTAGAATAAGCCGAAACGATGGAGGCGGTTTATTTATTTATAACCCAAACATGGCGGTTCTAATCGCTCTACCGCAAACGGGACGAGGAAGGTGGCACGAGTCACTTTTCACTGAGTTGATGTTGTTTATTTGTTTTTACTATTAACCAGAAATAACAAGACTCGGCAAGGAGAGGGATCCGGGGCGATTCGACGGGATGGTGTGGGATCGGGCGTGGGGAAAACACAGACAATTCCAATGAATATACAGATCTCAAACCCTCTAAGGCGCCAAGCACACACACACACACACACACACACACACACACACACACACACACACACACACACACACACACACACACACACACACACACACACACACACACACAACGTAGCTATTTCTGGTGGTCAGGCTGGACTATGGTGTGGACGCAACTGTCCCTGGATCGGCGTCGGACGAGCTGGCCTTGCTCTCGTCAGGGGGGCAGGAGAAACCGTGGTGCTGTCGACCTCCTGGTCTTGGCCCAATTCCGCTCACAGCCACCAGGGAACCAGTTCTGGCGCCAAGTTGCGAGCAGGAGAGGGAGGCAGGTCCGCCCGCCGTTCGACCCCGTACTCCGAGTCAGCAGAACCCCAGAGCCAACCAAGGTGAGGCACGAGGCTCAGCAAGGCTCCAAGACACGATGAAGAACACGATCGAATCAGCACAACAACAAGGACGCTCTCCGCGCAACAGCCTCCACACCAAAAAAACACGATCGTTTTGTCCCGATCTTCTTCCTCTTCCTTTTCAACCCCGAACAGAACCTTTTTATCCTCCTGTCCTTGTCACTTCCAATCGAGCCGTTTATTGGCCCACCGCCGTTGCCTTCTGCCAATCGTGACCACGGGGCGGAGCCATCCGCTGCACTGTCCTGTGACGTCACGGCCAGTCTCCAGAGAATACCAAAAGGGGTTTACGCAGACACACTTACCCTATCCCGTGTCCCTATCTAATTACATGACAATTATCATTTTCCCCCTTGAAGAAATGAACATTTACTAGACAACTTATCACCACTGAATTACTACTTATTACATCGAGATCCTGGTAAACTCGAACAGCATGGCATACCTAATTAAACATCCTAATTACCCTTTGAATGCATACCCCCCCTCAAACGTAACAATATTACACTTGGTTCTCCTCCCAAATTCTAAGCCCAACACTCCCCTTCATTCTGTCATCCATCATTTCTCTAGTCTGTGAAACTGACTCCCCCTCTCCTCATACTTTCTCCCAGACCCACCCCAGCTCTTTTACTCTCCTTGATTCCCTCCCACCCCATTCCTTTCAAGTGTGTGTGCATTCACAGCTGCTCAAGTATCTGTATCTGTGCCTCTTCTTTCCTGCATTATTGAACCTTCTTCATTGTAATCTATCTTTACATGGGCTTTTCCTCAGGTAGAGCGAATTGGCGCTGCCTCTGAGCGCTATAGTGTGGTCAATACAAGGAAACGAGACAGAGCACAGACATGCCCCACATGCGGATGGTCCAGCACACTCGGTGGGGAGGAAGCAGGCCATGTGTGTTGGAAATTCTCCAGCTTGCCTAACCAATCACTGTGGGCTATCGACCGTAGCCTGGTGGTCATGCCAGCCAATTTGCACACGCTACTTGCCGTGGGTTGTCCAAGCTCTCTCTTGTGGTGCTGCTCAGAGAGCTGTTGTTTGGTTCCTGCTCTGCTTTTCTCATCGTTGGTTCCTGCCTGGCTCTTGTTCGTGGCGCTCACCAATGCCGGCGGTTCTGGTGGTTTTTCATGCACGGAGAACATGTTGGGACCGGAACACAAGGTGCTGTGACGCAAAGCCCTGCGCAAGACAGCCAGGAGCAATTGTGGGGGAGTAGGTCCACACGGTGTGTGGAACACTTTCGCACCATACAGCTTCCTTGGCTTCTCTGTCCCATATAATCTAGCAGTCTTATCACGTCTGAGTGAATAGTTAAGTTATTGTAGTCTGTCGAGGTTCCGAGGGCATGCCGTGTATCTTTTTTTTTAATCGATTTGTAATCACAGTGGGCTTAGTAATATAATTATAATTCAACAGGGAACAAACATGACATGTATATGCGGGGAAGAACAACACCCCCTGCGGCAATAGCGGTCATGGAATTTGCCCCGCACGGGGAGGAAGACCCTCTTGTGGACAGGCCGTCGCTGTTCTGATGGGTGGCAGTGAGTGTCCTGGAAGCAGCAGTGGAAAGAGAGTGACAAGTCTATATGTGGGAGAATTGCATGCTCAGCTGGCAGGTCACCCAGATAGCATCGATGGCAGAGCACTGGTACGATTCACTCGATGACCTGGGTTTGATTCCCCGTTTGGGTGTGTAATTTTTCCTACATACACATGTAATGTTTGTTCCTTGTTTAATTATAATTAAATTACTACACCCCTCTTTGATGAATAATAGTGGTCATGGAATTGGCCCCCCACAGGAGAAAGACCATCTCATGGACAGGCCATCGCTGCTCCTATGGTTGGAAGTGAGTGGCCCTGAAGCAATGATAGAAAGAGTGGCAATTCTATATGTGGGAGAATTGCATGCTTGGATGGCAGAGCACTGGTACGGTCTACCAGAGGACCTGGGTTCAATTCCCCATCTTGGTGTATAATTTTTCCCGCATATACATATTGTTGCGAATTCGCACCCGCCGGCGTGTGATCGGCCACGTGACTCAAATCGCGGCACGTCACCCACCGGACGGACAATTCTGTCATGACCCTCTCGGACTAACGCCGGGAGCTAGTCACGGGTGGGCCTTTCGGCCTCACCACGATCGTGCCAATCGGCCACCCGCGTGGGATAGGGTTGTTCGCCAAACTCGACCTACCTAAGTACCCACGCGGATGGTAGACCGGGCGATCGCACTTCGCCGCAGGTCGACTCCGGACACGGGCCACTTAAGCGGTCCGTTCCGTACTATTGGGATAACCGAGCGGTGTTATCGTCGGCCTCGACGGTTCCGATTAATTATCGGGCGTATTAAGCCCACTACCAACCCTTTACGTGAAGTAAGATGGAGATTCAAATGAAGGAAAGGATGCAGCGAAACAGGAAACGATTCAACATAATGCACTTTGTTTACATGACACACAAAGAGCACACATATATCAATTTAAAACAAAAACAACAATGCAGAGCTACGACCGAATATGATTTACGACACAGAACACATACAATTTTACTTCACCAGACTGGTGCCACACACACACGTTTACACAGAACCCAAAAGAAATGGAAGTCGCGACTTCCCTGAGCATGTCGAGTCCCTCTCTGACATCCGTCGACGTGGTCTC
This sequence comes from Eptatretus burgeri, assembly GCF_056783735.1. Lineage (NCBI taxonomy): Eukaryota > Metazoa > Chordata > Myxini > Myxiniformes > Myxinidae > Eptatretus > Eptatretus burgeri. The sequence goes on from NC_140967.1 coordinate 75,852,376, forward strand.
GCCTGGCCGCGACTCCGTGCCCGAGCGTGGTAGGCGAGGCCTCTCCGGCGTGCCTTGCGCCTGCACGTGTTGGCCACTCGACGCCACGGACCGAGTGTTCGGCGCTTTCCCAGCACGGATAGGGGGGGGGAAACGTGGATGCCCGAAGTCGGGAGAGGGGAATGGCGGACGCTCCTTCCCGCCAGCGGGGTCCTGCAACTGCCCCACAAAAGACCCCGCTAGCGGCCACCAGGACGAGCGAGCCGGAAGACGAGAGCAACCACGAAGCAAGTATATCCACCGAGCAAGAGCATCTACCAAACTGCTTCCCCCGTCTCCGACTTTTATATCCTCGGAGCTCCGCCCTGTTGCTCTGCCCCGTTCTTTGCTCCACTCCCCTTCGAGGTGCTTTGAGAAAGGTCTCGAAGAGGGGCGTTCCACCTCCCTGGCCACGTCACACCGTGCATCCACCAATCGAGCGCCAGCTGTCCTCCCCTCGCTTCTCTCCCCTCACACCAAACGCAGAGAAGAATGGCGCGAAAAGCCCACCGAGCGTCCTCGTTTAGTTTTTATTTGAAATAAAAGATAGAGAAAGAAAAACAACTGACTCAAAGCATCGCAGCCCGAATGAATCACATTTATTCCCTCTAAACAACGGGTTTGGGGGCTAACTACACATGTACTTAAGAGATAGCTCACCTATGGGACCTGAATGGTGGTTTGCGAATTTCCCCAGCCGTAACACTATACTTAAATAATCTCGTATCCGAATGCGGATCTGGAGCTTCATCAAAATCGAATCCATTCTTCAGTCACACACCCAACCTGTCCATCAATTTTCATCTGAATCTGTCCATAACCTTTTGAGGTATCTTGCTTACAGACAGACAGACAGACAGACAGACAGAGACAAGGGTGAAAAGATAACCTCCATCCACCTTGGGTGGCGGAGGTAATTAACCCCTGAGATGAGGAGTTTGGGGTTCACGTTAAAACACTTGTAAAACGTATCGCTGGACGGGCTTGCTCGGCCACCTGTCAGGGATATCTGCCGTGGTCGTGTGTGTTTTTAAAATGCAGATTCAGGCCAAAATTTAACTGGTGGTCACGGGGACATTTTCACGCTTCCCTGCTGGCGGCACAACACTCTTACACCCATGACCATTACAACATATTCAAATAAATTATTCTGTTGTATAATAGTGTCCATAAACGATCTTTCAACATAATTCCATGATGGGAGAGGTGTTGAAAATTTATCCTATCCTTCTTCAAGTCCTGCTTCGCTTCACCTATGTGTAGCTATTTTACCATCTCAATCCAATTCAAGCAGTGATTGAAGCCTGGGATCCTTACCACCAATCTGCTCCTCTGTCAGATGTGAGCGGGCATCTGCCTGGGCTTCTGTCTGCAGGGGAAAACAAACAAACAGGACGATTCCCTCAAGCAAGCAATTTGAAAAGCATCTCCGCAAGTCATTTCACCAGATTCACAATTTATTAAGGTAACTGAATTATGAATCCCCTACCGGTTTGAGCAGAAGGGACTATCGGTTTGCTCTCCATCCTTCCCACCCGTGGTTTTTCTGACTTTTTTTTCCCCCACACCCTTTAACATATTCAACTAAAACTTGGTACATGGCTTTACCATGAAAAATTACAGAACAAGTTCGAGTTTCAGGCTATTTCGTCAATTTTTGACAAAGTTATGCTCTTTTTGGACCGAAAATATCACATCGGTAGGGGACATATATTGCAAAGCTATTCTTGATCTTGTTATGATTGTCATTTGTTCTGATATGCGTCTTTAAGAATGAAACAGATGTAATTGCATCGAATATTTGAAAAGTTTATGATCGTATTTACTCAGGTTGCAATCCTGCATGGGTCGCCACTCCCACACAGGATACTCAATTGTGTGTGCAGGAATTTGTAATTTGGCCATGATGCCAGTGATAACTTGCGAAGTGTGTGAAGTACACCATGGGATCTTTAACGTCCACCAACAATTGTCGGCAGACTGGACACTCATTTAACATCCATCCAAGGGACGGCGCACACACACGCATTGATTAGTTGCCTGAATTTGAAACACCAGGATGACAGTTTATGGCTGGGTTGGGATTGCATCCTCAGCCACACAGCTCAACAACAAGTGTGCATACCACTTGGTTTGTTGGCTATCCTGCTTGCCTGAAATCATATAGCACCACGTATACAGGATGCATGTGTTGTCATGAACTCTGTCGGATTAGGTCCACTGTTGTAACTTAAAAATAAATCCATTGAAACGAATTGTGAAGGCAACCTAGTTAGTAGCATGTCCATTTTTATTCTGCACGGCTCGTGTTATCTCGTATATATTGTTTTGTTGCTGCAGCTGTTTCTGATCCCCTAAATAGGCTCCACATGACAAAGTGTCATCCTTTACGAATGAGATAAAATGATATTTAAAGCAAATTATTTTCTCATTGTATCTTGATAACAACAATTGTATGCAATGTCGCTACTCCTTTATGTGGCGTAGCGAGGTGCTCACAAGCCATGAACGTTCCGTGATAGAACCAACCCCGGATAGATCTCCATTCCATCAGAAAAAGGCTGCAATTTGGCAAAAGTTCCGGCACACAATGGCCTGATCTTTGAAAACGACACCATGCCATCTTTAACTTCCACCAGGTAATGCTTGTCGACAGGACATCCAGATTAATGTCTGTCCGAGGAATTGCCCGCTTTGTGATGTAACGTCTAACAACGATTCTACTGCCCGCTTTGTGATGTAACGTCTAACAACGATTCTCGTAGAAAAAAAAAATTTAACTATTGTATTGTCAACAGAATATGCTGGCGTGCCTGATAACGCAACGAATGATATGCTGGCTGTTCAATGAGCATCGATTTATGAAAAAATCATGATCAAATCTGTGTTGTACCATTATAATCGATAGTGTAAGATATATGTCTGTCTGTCTCTGATTGTCTGTCTGTGTCGCCATTTTTCTCAGAAATGGCCAAACGCATCTTCGTCAAACTTTCAGAGGTTCATCAGTGAGTGCCGGGAAGTGTTTCAGCAAAAACATTTTTTGAAAAAAATAAGTTGGATTAAAAATATATATATATTATTACTCTAAGCCTTTGTAGTTCTGTAAAAGGTTCTATTAAATGATGTCCGATCGTATTCCTTAGAACTTAGAAGGTGGAGGGAAGTGTTTTCACCCACCACAAAAAAAACTGACAAAAAACAATTTGATGTCTTCAAAATGCCAACAGGATCAGAACATCACCGAGTACCCCTGCCAGTTAGTATGGGATATTGAAAAATAACTAAAGTGTGCAAATAATGATATCGGCACAAAGCTCACTCCAGCTTAACTAAGACTAAAGAAAAGATGGTTACAACGTGAAAACAAATGATTGTAACTGAAGATAGGCTTGTTCTACATGATGCAGGGCATTTGACTGCCGACAAGAATCGGCGTGTTAACGTCCGTTCGAGGTACTGCGCGCTTTGTGATATAACGCCTTGAGTGTGAAACACCGATTTGTAGCTTGGTCCAGAATCAAACTCGCGCTAGAAATCTCAAAGGTGAGTGTGCTACCTCTGCACCGTTCTCAGTCCGGCATAAACATTCCCAATAAAAAATAATTACACGAGTTATTATTATTTTTAACTGATAAATTTTGTTTACCAATGTTACCATTCAACGTTCGGTTGTAAATTGAGATATATCTTTTTGAGTTTTTAATTTTGTGAAAATAAATGCATATCGACTGAATGCAAAAATGGCTTGGGTATGTGAATAATTATGTATATATTTATCTTTCTTTCTCTTTCTCTCTTTCTCTCTCTCCATATTCATCAAACTTTCAGAGGTTCATATCCTGTAATAGTATTCGTATTATTAACACAATATTAGTATTTAAGATATTCCTCCTACCCACCACTTTTTGTCATTTTCAAACAAAGAAAGGTCTTTAGTCTTCAATGTTGCTTTTTTGTTTTCAGTAAGACAATATAAACTTTAAAAAAAATTTTTAATGTAATATCAAGGCAAGCTATTATCATAGAGCTGTTTTGGCTTTCAAACCATTCTACGAATGATACTCGCAATTACTGCAAGACATGGCAACATTTATTTTTCAATCCATCATTAATAAACTAAAACATATAACATCAATGTTGTATTATATATATATATATATATATATATAATTTTTTTTTTAGGCATGTCTTACACCGTTCAGTATCTGAGATAAATTGTTGAACTCCCCTCGTATGAGTGTTATTATTACTAGAAGCACCTGCACCATACAAGAGCTGCCAGGGGGTCGTGTTATTACCTCCACCACCGAAGCTGGACGCAGGTTATGTTTTCATTCCTGTCTGTCTGTCTGTGAGCAGGATATCTCAATCTTTTGCATGGGTTCGGACCAAATTTGGTGCACAGGTTGGGTGTGTGACGAGGACTAATTGATTAGAGTTTGGTAAAGATCCAGATCCGGATCCAGATACTAGAATTTTTATAAGTGATCCTTCACCAATGAGCGATAGGGTGAAAAATTATATACTGCATAGCACGATATGACAACATTTGGGAGATGAGTTGGTTATGTGACAAGAACTACCAGCCAATTATATTTTGGTTCAGGTCCGGATCCACTTCCGGCCCATCAGCAGAAATCGAAATGTGATTCTTTACCACTGAGAGATAGGGCCAAAAACGATTTTATATATATATACACACACACATAAGTCACATCTCTAAAAGTTATATACGGATTCTGATGAAACTTGGTGAACAGGTGACCGCAACAAGTCGATTAGATTTTGGTTTAGGTCTGGATACAGATTTGGCCTATCAGTGGGAAAGAAAACGTACTGTTCAGCCTGGTGAAGGTATTGGAGGAACGACTACCGAATGCCATTCTGGTTATCTTTATGATTATTAATACCATAGCAGAGTAACCACCCAATGGGTGATCTTGTTCCAAGTGTACAAAATGTTCTTCTGACGCATCCCTTTATTTGGGTGGTGTATCGGCAACAGACCCCTGCCTCAATGGCTCCCAAAAATAAAATTAACCTGATTTACGTATCTGAAGCGAAAACATGCGTACTCCTTATGTGCATATATCATACATTGTAGTTATATAGTTGAGATAATTCAAATTGTACCCCCCCACCACCCCCTTTCCCCAAAACAAGAAAATGCCAAGATGGTGAAAAACTTTCTTTTTCTTTCCTCAATGGAATCAAATGAAGTCTACACATGCACAACTTCAGGGTGCCCTCATTAATCCCTGAAAGTTTCAGCCTACTTGGTCAAATCCTCTTGGGGAGGAGTAGATGATACATCTACGATATAAATGGCAGTCCTTCTGTCTGTCTCTGTTTTTTGTGACGAATAAGCTCCAAGACCAGTGAACCGAACTTGATGAAACTTTACACATATATAGAACTAACATTCAGCTCCAGGATGTGCTAAGTGGCTTTCCATAAAAATGAAAAATATATATATTAAAAAATATATATGTATATATATATATATAAATTAAATTTCCATTAGAAAAAAAAATGGCTTTCGAATAGTGCGCCAGCGTATTAATCATAACAAAAGGCTTCATGGTTAAAAACGCTAGGGTTTTTAGAAATACAAAATGTTCGTATTCGTTGACTTTTTAAAGATACACATTCTCCTGTTATTTGAATTCTCGAACTGCACGTGCACGGCAACAGCGAACTGCTGATAGATCTGCTCATGAAAGAGCCAGGCAAGCGGAGTCAGCTGCAGAGAGAGAGAGAGAGAGAGAGAGAGAGAGAGAGAGAGAGAGAGAGAGAGAGAGAGAGAGAGAGAGTGAGAGAGAGTCAGAGAGAGTCAGAGAGAGTCAGAGAGAGTCAGAGAGTCGCCTCACTGCAAATAGAGCGCCACACCGATGGGCGAGAGAAGCACAAAACTCACGTTCCAGCTTTCTAGGTCCGGGTTTTGGCAGGACATCAAGGACAGTTGCCACTGCTGCTAGAAACATTGAGTGGCTCAAGGCCGCCTTCAACTATGACCTCTCTGAGGATTACGGCAGCATAAAGCCTTCATTCCATAAATCTGAGGAATAAGAGAAGCCTTCCTAATTTTCTCCATACAACTAATGGTTCAGTCTAACTAGCGTGAGGAAAATAGGGCAAATTTCCCGGGTATTACCGGGTACTTCAGCTAGTACATACATATGTACACATATGCCTGGTGTTGGCTTCATGGTTAGGGTGGTGGGCTTTGGATACTAGGATCCTGAGTTCAAATCCCACTCGATGTTGAATTAATACCAGGTGTAGGTGACTCTCCCTGTCTTCCTTCCGAGGTTGGCAAAATGAGTGCCAGCATGCTGGTATCCTGTGTCGGAGTGGCGACCCTTCCAGGATTGTGTCCAATAGCCAGAGACTGCTTTGGCAGCACCAATGCTCCGCACAGAGTATGGTCCCAATGGATGGATATGTACACATGCTCCATCATATATATAATGTTATGAGGTCCCTTACCAGTTTCACAAGAGGGGACTATAGGTTTGCTCTTTGTCCGTCCATCCGTCCCACCTGTGGTTTTTCAGACTTTTTTTTCTCATAATCTGTCATATATGCAACTCAAACTTAGTACATGGCTGTATTATGATAAGATACAGAACAAATTTGAGTTTCAGCACGTTTCGTCAATTTTTCAGTAATGCCCTTTTTCGACTTAGAAAATATCACATCGATAGGGGACATGTATTGCAAAGCAGTTCTCGCTCTTGTTCATTATTATTATTATTATTATTATTATTATTATTATTATTATTATTATTATTATTATTATTATTATTATTATGTGCCGTGACAAACAATCCAATAAGCACTCGCAAAGACTTACCAACCGCATAGTGTCTGATGCTGAGTAATCCACAGAACCGGAGTAAATGTTTGACTCGATCCTTCACACAACTACTCTTCTCCAGATTGCTCCACCCATATATGCCATGTGGCAATTGCACTGTTCATTGGGGAATGCCAAAGACATTCTCAAGCTCGGATGAAATTACATACAGGAGGCAACTTGCTTCTAATAATTGCCAGACACCATGGTCTCCAAGGAACATGTCTTTTATTAGTCTGGGTTTAGACAGCTTTATTGAAGTTCCATACGGTCACATCGCATGGCTTTTTAGGGGAACTATATGTATTGTGGCAAATGTTTGCGAGGCTTGTCGGTGTGTGAAGATTTTGGCTTTAGTTGGATTTTTGAGAGTTTGGTGTTTATAAATCATGTTGAATTGTGAACATTTATGGAGCACAGTGGTAAAATCTCATTATGTTGTTGATGCTACACATGGAACAGTATGCTTTAGTCTTGATCGTGAGATTAATCTTTATGATTGGGAAAGGACTCAGGAATATACTAGAACGGCACTCGGTTGAGCGGGTACCTCCGCCAGGCTAAACAGTTTATGTTTTGTATCCCATTGATCAGCCTATATCTGGAACCGGACCTCCAAAATCGAAATGGCTTGGTCTGGTCATCTACCCAACTCATCCACCAAGTTTCGTCCGAATCTGTCCACAACCTTTTGAGATATAGTGCTATTTATCGTTTTTGGCCATAATATCTTAATTGTCGAAGAATCACTTTAAAATTGTCGTATCTGGATTTGGATCTTCAGCAACATCAAACCAGTTCGCTCTTGTCACACACCCAACCTCTCTGCCAAATTTTGCCCGGATCTGTCCACAACTTTTTGAGATATCCTGTTCACAGACGGAGGCAGACAGACAGGTGTGAAAACATAACCTCCATCCACTTTTGGTGGCAGAGGTAAACATAGACAAACATTGTGAAGTTTTTATTGTGAATGTTGTCACGCAGAAGGCTGTGAAGAATGCTGGTTTCAAAATTGTCGACCAAATCCGACCTGTGGAAGCTATTCTGATCCTCACTGTCAATGTTGACTCAGCCTGTGGTCTTCGCTGTTACAACCATGAGCTCGTGAAGCCCCAACACTCCCATATCAGCATTACATGGAATCTTTGTCGGGGCAAGGTGTTGTGTATCCCTCCAGTGAAAATATAGACTGCTTCAGAACTCATGAATGAAGAGGATAAAATTATCGATGAGGGTACATTGCGGAAAAAAAAAAACTTTGCAAAGGGTGGACATACTGAAAGTGTGTTTCATTTATTGGGCTTGTGGTGTTGCTGTAAAGCAAGAGGTTTGATTATTTTTTTTTGAAGACAATGCAATTCACACTTTTGGGTTTGGTTTTAATTG
>NC_140967.1:75865644-75878144 GCF_056783735.1 Eptatretus burgeri
GGCATGGCATGGCAAAGGCAGCAGGCAAACACAGCCCGCAGAAGAAGGCCGCTGCAGGCAAACACAGCCGGCAGATGAACTGGCCGGCACAGGCCTTGAAGCAAAACACGGCCAGCCGATGGCACAGGCCTTGCAGCAAAACAACAGCTGCCGATGAAGTTGGCCGGCCTCCGCCTTGAAGCAAAACACGGCCAGCCGATGAAGTTGGCCAGCTCTTGCCGTTCAGTGGAGGTTGGTGGAGGGAGTGCGGTGGTGCTGGCCACTTGGAGGGCGGGCTCGGACCTACCTACCTGTCTCCCTCCCAACCTATCGCCTTTGCCTGTCACTGTACATACCCACTCCCTTAATTTGTCAAACCCCAATTTAGCCCCAACTTATTTTTTTGTTGTTTTTATTTTTACTTCCCCACTATAAATCGTCCCCTAACCCCCTTTACTGTCCTTGTTCGGCTAACCTATCCTGTCACCTAGCCTACTCCCAACCCCTACGTTCCCTTCCCGGAGGGGAATAAGGGAGAGCTAACGGCCTGTGTCGAGGCCCAACGAAGCCTCAGAATGGCCTCCCCAGAGTTCGGCGATCTAACCCAAAGTGGGTCCAGCGGCCCACAACGACAGCGAGGGGATGGATGGTGCGGAGGGGTACATCTCCTAATCTACCCTAACCATTTAACAGTTAAACTACCCCGGGGCTTTCAACAAGCGCCTCTCGCTTAAACTATTGGTTCTAACAACCCAGATTCCCGTCGCCTGTGTTGGTGTCCTCACAATTTCGGGCCTCGCCCCCCAATTTTCTCTCCGTGCCCTCACACGGTCTCCTGGCTGTGACACGTGGCTCCCTTTGGCAGGCACGACCCTCTGCCGAATCTCCCGCTATGGCACCCCCGGGCACTACACTGCCTCCGAGCCTACCAGCTCCCTAACACCGGGGAGTGCCCCCCATGGCACCTCCCCTGAAACGCACACGTGGCAGGCCGGCCTCCCGGGCCCCTTTCCGAGGGTCACCCGTGCCCACAACACCGCCCACGCGGCTAATGGCGCCCCGGGCCCCCGCACCAAGCAGGCGCACCCGTGCCCACTACTCCATCCCGGCCCCCCATGGGCCCATGGCCTACCGCGGCCGACTAGCCTGGTGCCCGGGGTACCCACTCAGCGATACTCACCTTTCGCAGCCACGCTCCCAAGCCCGTCAACAGGGCTCCTGCACCCCTCCAAATGGGTCTCGAGCCTACTTTCCCACCAACAGCAAAACGACCTCCATTTTTCAATTTGACTAACCCAGCTAACTCACTCTACACTGACCCCGGGGTCCCTTGGGCGGGAGTCACTCCTCCCCCCAATCACTCATCGCACCATGCATTCCCCATTCACTCCACTCACACAGACCCGCTGGCCTCACTCACTCACCAAGCACATGCCTCACAACCCACCAACTCTTCAACACACACACCACTGAACTCTGCCATCCTTCTAACTGCACCCCCTAACTAACTCGTGCGCCCACGTCGTCCCTTAAACTACAGCACGTTCCTTTTAACACTACGTAGCTAAACTACGTCCCCTCTACACATTCACAAGTCTGTCTCTGTCTCCAAAATAATCCCATTTTATTTCCCAACCTAAATCTGGCTACAATCCCTCTAACTAATCCATTCCACGGACTCCATGAGGACTTACCCCTGCCCCATGAAGTCGGTCTAGCTAAGCTAACCCTTCCCCCTAACTAGTTTCCATCCTGTGCCCAGGTAAGGGGGTCTTTCACCCCTTGCCCAGGAATCCTGTACACCCGAAAGTGAGGCTTGCTCCTTTTTTTTTTCCCATGCGCAGCACCTGCGCGGCAACTCAGAGCTCGCGCACTTTGCACCTGGCCGTGACGTCATGCAGCTGCACGTGTTCCTCGTCCCTCCTTGGACGGGACCATCCGGCAGAGATACCCCTCCTGCCGAATTCCAACCCCACGTGCAGCCATGGCGTCACCGTGCGCATAAAAAAAAACACAAGCCACACGTCTCGAGGGGTTCCCCACGCGAACACATGTGCTTTGCCCGTTGGAGCTTAACACACACGATCGCGTGGAGAACCCGTCCGGTCCAAATCCGTTTACCTGCCTAAACTTTGTCCGTCCGCGGGATCGGCAAATCCACCGCGTGCGTTTCCGGACCGGGACTTCACTCTCGCAAGCGAGCACGTGGCGGTCTCGTGCGTTGCACAGCACGAACCGCGTGCTCACTGCTGGGTGAACCCGGCACGGTCCTCGAAACAACTACAGCCGCTACTCGGCTTTCTTTCTTCTGTCGCCTTCGTCGTCTCCATTCAACCCACGCACACCTGCGTGTCACGACGCACACAGTCCACACCATCACATTCACACGGGGAGACGCGGCTGCGTGCTCCCGCATGCCAACCGACATCTCCCTCTCATACCGCTCTCTCACACACACGGTCTCCCTGGCACACAGCGACCTTGCACACGGCCGTTCACTCACGCGTGCCTCACTACTCACACAAACCATACTACTCACACGTGGTGCTCCATTCACTCGCGCGGGGGCACTCACCCGCGGTGCCTCACCCACACACGCGAGGGCACTCAACCGCTGTGCCTCATCCACACACCGTGCCTCATCCACACACGGTTCCTCACCCACACACGCGGGGGCACTAACCCGCGGTGCCTCATCCACACTGGCCGTTTCACTCACACACACGGCCTCTTCCACACACGGTGCCTCATCCACACCTGCGTGCTGGGAAGCACGTACTCCGGCACCATCGCCACCACACCAATCACACACGGGGTCGCTTCCACACACGGGGACGCACTCACACCTTGCACCACACACACAGGGACAACCATACTGGGGATTCGTGTCCCCACAAGGGTCTCCGGGGCCTCTATACCACCCAAGCTCTCCGTGCACCCGTCCACAGCACCCGTCCCCTCAACCTCGCAAAACACGACCGAACTCACCTGGTCGTGACTCGCCTTAAGGGGGCATACTCTCTCCCCTCGTTCCTGGAGGAGGCCATCCAGGTGCTCGCACCGGGTCCCTGCACGCTCCGCGAGCTCACCCCCCAATTTTCTCTCCGCTACCTCTGTGTGTGTGTGTGCGCGTCACTTACCCCGTCTTCCTCGTGTAGTCTCTCCTCTATGGTTCCCTTCCCGGCTACCGTCACTGCCAACTCTTCACCCTTTACCTCCCTTGTCTCAACTATTATTTCTGTTGTCGTCACCTCGTGTCTCGTCTCACACGTTTTGGTCTCCCCATTTAATTTTTCCCTTTCGGTCATCGTCACGACCCTCGCCCAACACGTTCCACGAATTATTTTTTCACCCGCCTCCACCGCGGGCCTGTCAGCCGTTGCACCCCCACCCAGCTCGTTTGCTCCCACACGTGGAGTCGCCATTCCCAGCTCCCTGGTCACGGCCTTCATGCCCGCCTGCAGGCATCGGCCCATGTTCTGCGTCTCACCCCGTAGTTCTTTCATTTCTTCTTTCATGTTTGCTTCCATTCCGTTTATTTGCTGTGTATTCGCATCCATCGTCGTTTTCACTTCATTCATTTGCTTGTTCATTTCGTTTTTCATTTCATTTGTATTTGTATCCATCTTTTTGTTCATTTGTTGTGTATTCGCATCCATCTTTTCGATCATTTTCGCATTCATCTTTTCGTTCATTGCCGCCAGCATGGCGCATAGCTGGGCCATGTTGGATGCACTCAGCTGAGCCGTTTCGGCAAGGGTTGGGGAAGGGTTTTGGTGGAGAGGGGGGGGGAGGTGTCATACACCGCGGCCGCTGCCGCACCCACCTCGGGCCCTGGGTTCAGTTGGGCGAGTCCGTGTTCCTGCACAATCAACATTTCCTGCTCGGGGATTCCATCCTGGACCATGGACTCTACATTATTACACATATACATTTCTAATACCCCCGGCTCCCGCTCGCCTTGAGACGCCATCTTGCTTCTCGTGAAGGGTTAATTTCGCTCGCTCGTAATTTGGAGGGAATCGGGGGTCGCTTCTCTCACCCCTGGACCGATTCCCGTGAATTTAATTGGAGACAGGAGAGCCCGTTTTCCTGTTCTCCGGTACCAGTGCCGCGAGGAGGGCGATGAGTTTATATCGCACGACCTGACACCAGTGTTGCGGTCTTCGCGCCCGCCGGCGTGCGACGGCCACGTAACTCGAATCGCGGCACGTCGCCCACCGGACGGACAATCCAGTCGTGACCCTCTCGGACTAACGCCGGGAACCAGTCACGGGTGGACCTTTCGGTCTCACCGCGATCGAGCCAATCAGCCCCCGCGTGGGATAGGGTTGCTCGCCAAATTCGAACTACCTAAGTACCCACGCGGAGGGTAGACCGGGCGATCGCACCTCGCCGCAGGTCGACTTCGGACACGGGCCACTTAAGCGACCCGTTCCGTACTATCAGAATAACCGAGCGGTGTTATCGTCGACCTCGACGGTTCGATTAATTATCGGGCGTATTCAGCCCACTACCAACCCTTTACGTGAAGCAAGATGGGGATTCAATGGAGGAAAAGACGAAGCGAAGCGGGAAACAGTTCAACAATAAAGCACATTTATTCGCGGCACACGGGAAGCACACAAATACAATTCCACCAAATGCACACAAAAAAAGAAAACACACTTCCATTTACACAAAAAGCAAACATAAAAGTGAAAACACAGTGCAGAGCTAATACCGACTACCGAGCACACGGCAACACTTATACAATTCTACTTCACAGACGGCGCCGACAACACATACCCAAAACCAAGGAAAAGAAATCCCCCAAGAATGAGGTAGGCCTGAGGCCGAGACCGGGTCGGGCCTACCCGTCTGGTGATGAGACGCGGAGCGGCGATGGCCCCGCAACCCGCGGGCCTCGTGGACAGTGCCTGGCAGGGGGTGGGAACGGGGCCCCCTTGGTCGCACTATCTCAGCGCGGGGGGAAACAGGAGGGGGTTGCTGATGCTCGGGGTATAGAGGATCTTTATTATCCCTGGTGTGCGTCTCCACCTCGGCCAGGTCGCGCTGCCGGCCTCCCTCGGGCGTGCAGCTCCTGGCACCGACGCGAGCACCCCCTCGTCCGACTCTCTTCAGCTTCTCCAGCCACTGCAGGCTTCGGGCTCCAGTCTTCCACACTCGTCCCCTCCGTTCCGACTCCTTCTCGTTCTCCTTTGCGACTCTTTCCTTTTTCTGATTGACGAACACCGTCCTTTTATCCCCCCGTAACTTCGCCTTTGACCCCCTCCCTTTGACCTTTCACCTCGCTCCCCATTGGCCCGAGAAAAAGTGGGCGTGAAGGCTTTTTGATCCACAAATTTGCATATATCGATCGTTCTGGAGGCGGGGCCAAATCGCCCCTCGCTCACCGATTGGACGGCAAAAAGTGGGCGTGTGTCGTTTTTGATCCGTTTTTGAAGCAGAAAATCCGTGGTTTTGTACACGCTGTTCGACGTGCGTTCTGCATGAGTCCAACACCGGTACCCACAGCGGGGCAAGAACGGTGGCGATGCTACGGTTGTGAGGTGTGCGTGAAGGTCGTGGCGGTTGTGGTGAAGCGGTGGTTGTGGTCGGTGGTTGATGTTGTGGTTGTGATCATGGCGGTTGGTCCAAAATAAAGATAGTAAAAGAAAAACGGCTATCCTGAAGAGTCGCAGCTCGCATAAATGACATGTATTCCCACTAGACAACGGGTTTGGGCCTAACTACACATGCACTTACCGAGATACCTCACCTAAGGGACCTGAATGGTGGTTTGCGAATCTGGTAACCACAACAATATGTATATATGTATATATATATATGTATATATATATATATATATATATATATATATATATATATATATATATATATATATATATATATATATATATATATATATATATATATATATATATATATATATATATATATATATATATATGTATATTGTTGCGGTCTTCGCGCCCGCCGGCGTGCGAACGGCCACGTAACTCGAATCGCGGCACGTCGCCCACCGGACGGACAATCCAGTCGTGACCCTCTCGGACTAACGCCGGGAACCAGTCACGGGTGGACCTTTCGGTCTCACCGCGATCGAGCCAATCAGCCCCCGCGTGGGATAGGGTTGCTCGCCAAATTCGAACTACCTAAGTACCCACGCGGAGGGTAGACCGGGCGATCGCACCTCGCCGCAGGTCGACTTCGGACACGGGCCACTTAAGCGACCCGTTCCGTACTATCAGAATAACCGAGCGGTGTTATCGTCGACCTCGACGGTTCGATTAATTATCGGGCGTACTCAGCCCACTACCAACCCTTTACGTGAAGCAAGATGGGGGTTCAATGGGGAAAAAGACGAAGCGAAGCGGGAAACAGTTCAACAATAAAGCACATTTATTCGCGACGAACGGAAAGCACACAAATACAATTCCACCAAATGCACACAAAAAAGAAAACACAATTCCATTTACATAAAAAGCAAACATAAAAGTGAAAACACAGTGCAGAGCTAATACCGACTACCGAGCACACGGCAACACTTATACAATTCTACTTCACAGACGGCGCCGACAACACATACCCAAAACCAAGGAAAAGAAATACCCTCAAGAATGAGGTAGGCCTGGGGCCGAGACCTGGTCGGGCCTACCCGTCTGGTGATGAGACGCGGAGCGGCGATGGCCCGGCAACCCGCGGGCCGCGTGGACAGTGCCTGGCAGGGGGTGGGAACGGGGCCCCCTTGGTCGCACTATCTCAGCGCGGGGGGAAACAGGAGGGGGTTGCTGATGCTCGGGGTATAGAGGATCTTTATTATGTGCGCGACGAGCGTCTCCACCTCGGCCAGGTCGCGCTGCCGGCCTCCCAGGGGTGCAGCTCCCTGCACGACGCGAGCACCCCCTCGTCCGCCCTCGCCGCCTCTCCACAGCTCGTCCCCTCCGTTCCGACTTCAACGCACACGACGAGCAGCTCCACCGCCCGCGAAGTCTTGACTCTCTGTTCCGACTCCTTCGCCTCGTTCCGACTCCTTCGCCTCCGTTCTGCTGACTCTTTCTCGTTCCCGTTCTGCTGACTCTCTTCTGACTCCTTTGCGACTCCCTTCTTCCTCGTTCCGACTTTTACGACTCCTTTGACTGACGAACACCGTCCTTTTATCCCCCCGTAACTTCGCCTTTGACCCCCTCCCTTTGACCTTTCAACTCGCTCCCCATTGGCCCGAGAAAAAGTGGGCGTGAAGGCTTTTGATCCACAAATTTGCATATATCCATCGCCCTGGGGCGGGGCCAGTCGCCCCTCGCTCACCGATTGGACGGCAAAAAGTGGGCGTGTGTCGTTTTCGATCCGTTTTTGAAGCAGAAAATCCGTGATTTTGTACACGCTGTTCAACGTGCGCCCTACACGAGTCCAGCATCGGTGCCCATGAGTGGCGCGAGATGACGGTGATGCGATGGTGGCGAGTTGTGACGGTAAAGGTCGTGGCGGTTGTGGTGAAGCGGTGGTTGTGGTCGGTGGTTGATGTTGTGGTTGTGATCATGGCGGTTGGTCCAAAATAAAGATAGTAAAAGAAAAACGGCTATCCTGAAGAGTCGCAGCACGTATAAATGACATGTATTCCCACTAGACAACGGGTTTGGGCCTAACTACACATGCACTTACCGAGATACCTCACCTAAGGGACCTGAATGGTGGTTTGCGAATCTGGTAACCACAACACTACCCCCTTCCCTTTTTACAGACTCGTCCCGAGTCGTCAAATTTTCGTGTGCCATCATGTGTAGTTTTCCCCTAGTACACTTTACCTACGGATCCCTGAGTGCGACATTCATGGTATTCGTGTCCCCAAAATAAATAACCTGAGGGCTGCGTAACTACCTAAACAAACTCACTCACACGGACGACTTAAATAAAATTGCCGGCGCTAAGACATACATGCCGGGGGCGCACTCATATGTACAGTACATCTTAACCTTAACTTACAAATTTTACACTAAACCATGGCCCAGGATCATCGAACTCTGCAAAAAGAAAGCAGTTCGCAGGGAGCCAGGCTGCCCACATGCAGTCTCTGACTCAAACAATGCAGGTGACGGAACGTGGATGGCTGCTCACACGCAGTCCAAGGCCTTCCCTTTTGAACTGAACGCAGTGAACCACAACGGTGCTTGGGCTGCACAACGCAGTCTCCGTGCCAGCTCAAGTGGCACACGCAATGAGCACAACGAATGGATGCATGAACGCAAACACGGTGCACAGGCCGCCACTGCAGGCCCGTGTTGTAGCTGCCAACAGGGCAGTTCTTGCAGCTTGCAAACTGTTGCTTTTACGATCCTGGCGCACATGGAAATGAACAGGGGGGGGCAAAGCAAAAATTGAACGGGGCTGGTGAACGTGGGCAGTGGGCATGGCATGGCAAAGGTAGCAGGCAAACACAGCCCGCAGAAGAAGGCCGCTGCAGGCAAACATAGCGGGCAGATGAACTGGCCGGCACAGGCCTTGAAGTACCACAGCTGCAGATGATCCGGCCGGCACAGGCCTTGCAGCAAAACAACAGCTGCCGATGAAGTTGGCCGGCCTCTGCCTTGCAGCAAAACACGGCCAGCCGATGAAGTTGGCCAGCCTTTGCCGTTCAGTGGAGGTTGGTGGAGGGAGTGCGGTGGTGCTGGCCACTTGGAAGGCGGGCTCGGACCTACCTACCTGTCTCCCTCCCACCTATCGCCTTTGCCTGTCACTGTACATACCCACTCCCTTAATTTGTCAAACCCCAATTTAGCCCCAACTTATTTTTTTATTGTTTTTATTTTTACTTCCCCACTATAAATCGTCCCCTAACCCCCTTTATCGTCCTTGCTCGGCTAACCTATTCTGTCACCTAGCCTACTCCCAACCCCTACGTTCCCTTCCCAGAGGGGAATAAGGGAGAGCTAACGTCCTGTGTCGAGGCCCAACGAAGCCTCAGAATGGCCTCCCCAGAGTTCGGCGATCTATAACCAAAGTGGGTCCAGCGGCCCACAACGACAGCGAGGGGATGGATGGTGCGGAGGGGTACACTTCCTAATCTACCCTAACCATTTAACTGCTAAACTACCCCGGGGCTTTCAACAAGCGCCTCTCGCTTAAACTATTGGTTCTAACAACCCAGATTCCCGTCGCCTGTGTTGGTGTCCTCACAATTTCGGGCCTCGCCCCCCAATTTTCTCTCCGTGCCCTCACACGGTCTCCTGGCTGGGACACGTGGCTCCCTTTGGCAGGCACGACCCTCTGCCGAATCTCCTGCTATGGCACCCCCGGGCACTACACTGCCTCCGAGCCTACCAGCTCCCTAACACCGGGGAGTGCCCCCCATGGCACCTCCCCTGAAACGCACACGTGGCAGGCCGGCCTCCCGGGCCCCTTTCCGAGGGTCACCCGTGCCCACTGCACTGCCCACGCGGCTAATGGCGCCCCGGGCCCCCGCACCAAGCAGGCGCACCCGTGCCCACTACTCTATCCCGGCCCCCCATGGGCCCTTGGCCTACCGCGGCCGACTAGCCTGGTGCCCGGGGTACCCACTCAGCGATACTCACCTTTCGCAGCCACGCTCCCAAGCCCGTCAACAGGGCTCCTGCACCCCTCCAAATGGGTTTCGAGCCTACACTCCCACCAACAGCAAAACGACCTCCATTTTTCAATTTGACTAACCCAGCTAGCTCACTTTACTCTGACCCCGGGGTCCCTTGGGCGGGAGTCACTCCTCCCCCCAATCACTCATCGCACCATGCATTCCCCATTCACTCCACTCACACAGACCCACTGGCCTCACTCACTCAACATGTCTCCACATCATAACTCACCAACAACTCTTCAACACACACACCACCGAACTCTGCCATCCTCCTAACTACCTCCCCTAACTAACTCGTGCTCCCACGTCGTCCCTTATACTATAGCACGTTCCTTTTAACACTACGTAGCTAAGCTACGTCCCCTCTACACATTCACAAGTCTGTCACTGTCTCCAAAATAATCCCATGAATCAATTTTATTTCCCCACCTAAAGCTCACTAAATCCCTCTAACTAATCCATTCCACGGACTCCATGAGGACTTACCCCTGCCCCATGAAGTCGGTCTAACTAAGCTAACCCTTCCCCCTAACTAGTTTTCATCCTGTGCCCAGGTAAGGGGGTCTTCCACCCCTTGCCCAGGAATCCTGTACACCCGAAAGTGAGGCTTGCTTTTTTTTTTTTTTTTCCATGCGCAGCACCTGCGCGGCAACTCAGAGCTCGCGCACTTTGCACCTGCCCGTGACGTCATGCAGCTGCACGTGTTCCTCGTCCCTCCTTGGACGGGACCATCCGGCAGAGATACCCCTCCTGCCGAATTCCAACCCCACGTGCAGCCATGACGTCACCGTGCGCATAAAAAAAAAACACAAGCCACACGTCTCGAGGGGTTCCCCACGCGAACACATGTGCTTTGCCCGTTGGAGCTTTACACACACGATCGCGTGGAGAACCCGTCCGGTCCAAATCCACTTACCTGCCTAAACTTTGTCCGTCCGCGGGATCGGCAAATCCACCGCGTGCGTTTCCGGACCGGGACTTCACTCTCGCAAGCGAGCACGTGGCGGTCTCGTGCGTTGCACAGCACGAACCGCGTGCTCACTGCTGGGTGAACCCGGCACGGTCCTCGAAACAACTACAGCCGCTACTCGGCTTTCTTTCTTCTGTCGCCTTCGTCGTCTCCATTCAACCCACGCACACCTGCGTGTCACGACGCACACAGTCCACACCATTAAACTCACACCGGGAGACGCGGCTGCGTGCTCCCGCATGCCAACCGACATCTCCCTCTCATACCGCTCTCTCACACACACGGTCTCCCTTGCATAACCCATACCACTCACACGTGGTGCTCCATTCACTCGTGCCTCACTCACACACGCGGGGGCACTCAACCGCGGTTCCTCATCCACACACGGTGCCTCACCCACACACGCGGGGGCACTAACCCGCGGTGCCTCACTCACACACCGTGCCTCATCCACACACGGCGTGCTGGGAAGCACGTACTCCGGCACCATCGCCACCACACCACTCACACGTGGTGCCTCACTCATACTGGCCGTTTCACTCACACACACGGCCTCACTCACACACGGTGCGCTGGGAAGCACACACTCCGGCACCATCGCCACCACACCACTCACACACGGGGTCGCTTCCACACACGGGGACGCACTCACGCCTTGCACCACACACACAGGGACAACCATACTGGGGATTCGTGTCCCCACAAGGGTCTCCGGGGCCTCCATACCCCCCAAGCTCTCCGTGCACCCGTCCACCGCACTCGTCCCCTCAACCTCGCAAAACACGACCGAACTCACCTGGTCGTGACTCGCCTCAAGGGGGCATACTCCCTCCCCTCGTTCCTGGAGGAGGCCATCCAGGTGCTCGCACCGGGTCCCTACACGCTCCGCGAGCTCAACCCCATTATCCTCCACTACCTCCGTGTGTGCGTGCGCGTCACTTACCCCGTCTTCATCGTGTAGTCTTCCCTCTATCGTTCCCATCTCCCGTGTCTCTGCCAACTCTTCACCCTTTACCTCCCTTGTCTCAACTATTATTTCTGTTGTCGTCACCTCGTGTCTCGTCTCACACGTTTTGGTCTCCCCATTTAATTTTTCCCTCTTGGTCACCGTCGCGACCCTCGCCCAACACGTTCCACGAATTATTTTTTCACCCGCCTCCACCGCGGGCCTGTCAGCCGTTGCACCCCCACCCAGCTCGTTTGCTCCCACACGTGGAGTCGCCATTCCCAGCTCCCTGGTCACGGCCTTCATGCCCGCCTGCAGGCATCGGCCCATGTTCTGCGTCTCACCCCGTAGCTCTTTCATCTCTTCTTTCATGTTTGCTTCCATTCCGTTTATTTGCTGTGTATTCGCATCCATCGTCGTTTTCACTTCATTTGTATTTGTATCCATCTTTTCGTTCATGCCTTTCATTTCGTTTTTCATTTCATTTGTGTTTGCATCCATTTTTTCGATCATTTTCGCATTCATCTTTTCGTTCATTGCCGCCAGCATGGCGCATAGCTGGGCCATGTTGGATGCACTCAGCTGAGCAGTTTCGGCAAGGGTTGGGGAAGGGTTTTGGTGGAGAGGGGGGGGAGGTGTCATACACCGCGGCCGCTGCCGCACCCACCTCGGGCCCTGGGTTCAGTTGGGCGAGTCCGTGTTCCTGCACAATCAACATTTCCTGCTCGGGGATTCCATCCTGGGCCATGGACTCTACATTATTACACATATACATTTCTTATACCCCCGGCTCCCGCTCGCCTTGAGACGCCATCTTGCTTCTCGTGAAGGGTTAATTTGCTCGCTCGTAATTTGGAGGGAATCGGGGGTCGCTTCTCTCACCCCTGGACCGATTCCCGTGAATTTCGCTGGAGACAGGAGAGCCTGTTGTCCCGCTCTCCAATACCAGTGCCGCGAGGAGGGCGATGAATTTGTATCGCACGACCTGACACCAG
>NC_140967.1:75885644-75890644 GCF_056783735.1 Eptatretus burgeri
GGTGGATTCGCAATCCCTTCTTGAGTGGCAACAACAGGTTCTCCGGCCCTTACTCGGGCAGTTCTCCGCAGACGACGTCTTCAACCTGGACGAGACTGGACTCTTCTGGCAGCTGCTTCCGAACAAGACCATGGCTTTCAGGGGAGAGCGGTGTACTGGAGGAAAGAAAAGCAAGCAAAGGATCACTCTTCTGGTTGGGGCAAACATGAGCGGCAGCGAGAAGTTCCCTCTTCTGGTGATTGGCAATTCCAAGAAACCCCGTGCCTTCAAGATTAAAGAGATCCCGGTCAAGTACAAGGCGAACTCGAAGGCATGGATGACGGCGGAGCTTTTCGAGGAGATGTTGCATGCGTGGGACGGACGACTCGGCCAGCAGGGACGCAGAGTGCTGGTCTGTCTCAATAACTTCTCTGGCCACCCTCCTGAGCTCGAGCTGAACAACATCCAACTGGTCTTCTTCCCACCCAACACGACAGCCAATTCGCAACCAATGGATCAGGGAATCATAGAGAACCTCAAGCGCCACTTCAAGAAGCTCCTGCTATGCCGCCGGCTTGAGGCCATAGACGAGGGAAAGGAGTTCAAGTTCACGTTGCTCGACGCTCTACACGTCGCCCGACGTGCTTGGGAGCAGGTCGGCAAGTCGACGATCAGGAACTGTTTCGCGAAGGCCAAGTTCATCGAAGAGGAGAACTGTCGAGATGGAAATCGTTCCGTTCGAGGAACCCCAGCGCGCTTGAAGCACCGTCCGGAAGTTCATGCAGCAGAGAAGCGGGAAGCCCGGTGTGATGCAAGCGTGCGATCGGCTAGACAACGAGATGCACGAGATCCGCCGAAAGAAGATGCGCCAGCCGACGATTCTTGAAAGCTTTGTGTGTCGTGAATTTCTCGCCATGCCATATGTTAGTGTGTGAACTCTGTTAGTGTGTGTATGTTCTCCCTTCGCTTAGCTTATACAACAGTCGTACCTTTTACTTGCTGGAATAAATTTTGTCTAAAGATTAACTACAGATGGGTAACTTGAGAAAATAAGGCCGTTTTTACAAAATCTCGTTACTATGCCACTCTCGCTACTATGCCACTTTTGCTCGGTCCCGACGGGTGGCATAGTAACGAGCTTTGACTGTATATACATATATATACATATATATATATACATATATATATATACATATATATATATATACATATATATATACATATATACATATATATACATATATATACATATATACATATATATATATATATATACATATATATACATATATATACATATATACATATATATATATATATATATATATATATATATATATATATATATATATAGACATATATATATATATATACACATTACATTTCTGTAAGACATTTCTGTATCCACTTGCGCCATGCACCAAGCTTTCGGACAATAAAGTGCACCATCGCAAAGTTTACCAATGTGGGAACCATCTGTGACCTTCACAAGGGTCATAGTGGTCGGAAAAGGACAGGTCATAGTGAAGAAAATGTGGAAATGGTGAGACAGGCGGTCGTTCCGAGTCCAAAAAAATCGATTCGACGACTTTCTACCGAGATAAACATTCATAAGAGCACCGTTCAGAGGATCCTTCGCCAAGACAATCGTGCCTTTCCATACAAAATTCAAACGGAAACGGTGATTACTGATCAACAGAAAGGTAAACGACCAGACTTTTCAAATTGCTTCTCAGGAAAGTTGGAGGAAGATTCCTCAAAAAACTTCACATGATGGACGAATGCCATGCTCACTTGTCCGGGGAGGTAAACAAGCAAAACTTTCAGTAATGGGGAACTGAAAATCCTGGTAATGCATCAACTGAACTGGTCCCTCGATCTGTTCTCAAAGTCACCATGTGGGTGGCAGTTGGTTGGTATGGGATAATTGGTCCATACTTCTTTGAAGATGACCAGGGACGCATTTGCACGGTAAACCAGAGGAACTATCGCGAAATGATTCAGGAATTCTATCTGCCTGAGCTACGTACTCAGGCCCGTAGGAGAAACAACCTGATCCAGATGAGAACCCAGTGGTTCCAGCAGGATGGGGAACCGCCCCATACAGCCAGGGAAACAAGGCGTTTTCTCAACCAACATTTTGAGGGCCGCTTTATGTCCCTCTACGTAGACGTTGAGTGGCCACCGTATTCCCCTGCCCTTACTTCTCCACACTTCTTCTTGTGGGGGTATCTCAAGGACAGGATCTATGGAAACCCTAGGCCTCAGACTCTTGATCAGCTGAAGGAAAACATCCACCAAAAAATCCAGAACATTTCTCAGGAAACGTTTCCCAAATTGATGGAGAACATGACAACACGTTTGCAGGCAGTGATTGGACAACGTGGAGTCTACGTCGAACATGTGGTCTAAAAGAAAACGACGATTCCATACCAAAATTTAAATTTTGGTGGCAATTTTGACATTGGTACAATAAACTTCAACCTTTCAGCTTTCTATCCAGCCATATATCTTTTTCAAAAATATATGTTATGACCATCTTCTTTGCAGATGAAAAGTTGTATATTTTTTTGGGACACCCTGTATATATATATGTACTCTCTCGTACACATCACGTATATATATATATGTATATATATATATATATATATATATATATATATATATATATATATATATATATATATATATTGTTGTGGTTACCAAATTCGCAAACCACCATTCAGGTCCCTTAGGTGAGATATCTCGGTAAGTACATGTGGGAGGGACGAGGTACACGTGCAGCTGCATGACGTCACGGGCAGGTGCAAAGTGCGCGAGTTGCCGCGCAGGTGCTGCGCATGGAAAAAAAAAGGAAAAGCAAGCCTCACTTTCGGGTGCACAGGATTCCTGGGCAAGGGGTGAAAGACCCCCTTCCCTGGGCACAGGATGGAAACTAGTTAGGGGGAAGGGTTAGCTTAGCTAGACCGACTCCATGGGGCAGGGGTAAGTCCTCATGGAGTCCGTGGAATGGATTAGGTAGAGGGATTTAGTGAGCTTTAGGTTGGGAAATAAAATGGGATTATTTTGGAGACAGAGACAGACTTTGGATGTGTAGTGGGGACGTAGCTTAGCTACGTAGGTTAAAAGGAACGTGCTACTAGTTTAAGGGACGACGTGGGAGCGCGAGTTAGTTAGGGGATGTAGTTAGAAGGATGGCAGAGTTCAGCGGTGTGTGTGTGTTGAAGAGTTGGTGAGTTGTGAGGCATGTGCTTGGTGAGTGAGTGAGGCCAGCGGGTCTGTGTGTGTGGAGTGAATGGGGAATGCATGGTGCGATGAGTGACTGGGGGGAGGAGTGACTCCCGCCCAAGGGACCCCGGGGTCAGTGTAGACTGAGTTAGGGGGTTAGTCAAATTTACAAAATGGAGGTCGTTTTGGTTGTTGGTGTGAATGTAGGCTCGAAACCCATTTGGATGGGTGCAGGAGCCCTGTTGACGGGCTTGGGAGCGTAGCTGCGAAAGGTGAGTATCGCTGAGTGGGTACCCCGGGCACCAGGCTAGTCGGCCGCGGTAGGCCAAGGGCCCATGGGGGGCCGGGATAGCGTAGTGGGCACGGGTGCGCCTGCTTGGTGCGGGGGCCCGGGGCGCCATTAGCCGCGTGGGCAGTGTTGTGGGCACGGGTGACCCTCGGAAAGGGGCCCGGGAGGCCGGCCTGCCACGTGTGCGTTTCAGGGGAGGTGCCATGGGGGGCACTCCCCGGTGTTGGGGAGCTGGTAGGCTCGGAGGCAGTGTAGTGCCCGGGGGTGCCATAGCAGGAGAATCGGCAGAGGGTCGTGCCTGCCAAAGGGAGCCACGTGTCCCAGCCAGGAGACCGTGTGAGGGCACGGAGAGAAAATTGGGGGGCGAGGCCCGAAATTGTGAGGACACCAACACAGGCGACGGGAATCTGGGTTGTTAGAACCAATAGTTTAAGCGAGAGGCGCTTGTTGAAAGCCCCGGGGTAGTTTAACTGTTAAATGGATAGGGTAGATTAGGAGATGTACCCCTCCGCACCATCCATCCCCTCGCTCTCGTTGTGGGCCGCTGGACCCACTTTTGGTTAGATCGCCAAACTCTGGGGAGGCCATTCTGAGGCTTCGTTGGGCCTCGACACAGGACGCTAGCTCTCCCTTATTCCCCTCCGGGAAGGGAATGTAGGGGTTGGGAGTAGGCTAGGTGACAGGATAGGTTAGCCGAACAAAGACGATAAAGGGGGTTAGGGGACGATTTATAGTGGGGGAGTAAAAATAAAAACAACAAAAAAATAAGTTGGGGCTAAATTGGGGTTTGACAAATTAAGGGAGTGGGTATGTACAGTGACAGGCAAAGGCGATAGGTTGGGAGGGAGACAGGTAGGTAGGTCCGAGCCCGCCTTCCAAGTGGCCAGCACCACCGCACTCCCTCCACCAACTTCCACTGACGGCAAAAGCTGGCCAGCTTCATCTGCTGGCTGTGTGCTGCAAGGCCTGTGCCGGCCTGATCATCTGCAGCTGTGGTACTTCAAGGCCTGTGCCAGCCAGTTCATCTGCGGGCTGTGTTTGCCTGCAGCGGCCTTCTTCTGCGGGCTGTGTTTGCCTGCTGCCTTTGCCATGCCATGCCCACTGCCCATGTTCACCAGCCCCGTTCAATTTTTGCTTTGCCCCCCCCCCCTGTTCATTTCCATGTGCGCCAGGATCCGCAAGGCAACAGTTTGCAAGCTGCGAGAACTGCCCTGTTGGCAGCTACAACACGGGCCTGCAGTGGCGGCCCGTGCACCGTGTTTGTGTCCATCCATCCATTCGTTGTGCTCATTGCGTGTGCCACTTGAGCTGGCACGGAGACTACGTTTGTGCAGCCCATGCACCGTTGTGGTTCACTGCGTTCAGTTCAAAAGGGAAGGCCTTGGACTGCGTGTGAGCAGCCAGCCACGTTCCCTGTCACCTGCATTGTTTGAGCCAGAGACTGCATGTGGGCAGCCTGGCTCCCTGCTAACTGCTTTTCTTTTGCAGAGTTCAGTGATCCTGG
>NC_140967.1:75895644-75955644 GCF_056783735.1 Eptatretus burgeri
CTTCTACTCTCTTCTTCTCCTCCTCTGGACTCTCCTGACTCACGAACACGGTCCTTTTATCCCCCCGTAGCTTCGCCTTTGACCCCCTCCCTTTGACCTTTCACCTCGCTCCCCATTGGCCCGAGAAAAAGTGGGCGTGAAGGCTTTTTGATCCATAAATTTGCATATATCGATCGCCCTGGAGGCGGGGCCAAATCGCCCCTCGGTCACCGATTGGACGGCAAAAAGTGGGCGTGTGTCGTTTTTGATCCGTTTTTGAAGCACAAAATCCGTGATTTTGTACACGCTGTTCGACGCGCGCCCTGCACGAGTCCAACACCGGTACCCACAGCGGGGCAAGAACGGTGGCGATGCTACGGTTGCGAGGTGTGACGTGAAGGTCGTGGCGGTTGTGGTGAAGCGGCGTTGTGGTTGGTGGTTGATGTTGTGACTGGTGGTGGTAACAATGGCGGTTGGTCCAAATTAAAGATAGTAAAAGAAAAACGGCTATCCTGAAGAGTCGCAGCACGCATAAATGACATGTATTCCCACTAGACAACGGGTTCGGGCCTAACTACACATGTACTTACCGAGATACCTCACCTAAGGGACCTGAATGGTGGTTTGCGAATTTGGTAACCACAACAATATGTATGTATGTATGTATATATATATATATATATATATATATATATATATATATATATATATATATATATATATATATATATATATATATATATTTTTTTTTTGCCCTTCATCAGAGCAAAAGAAAGAGACTGTTTTTCTCAAATATCTATCACCTTAAGAAAATAGACTGTTTCTGTTTTGTTCCGACAAAGTGTAAGGCCCGAAACATGAACTTCACTTTTATTCAAAGCGGATCAATTACCATAAGGTATTTTATTCCCCCTGCCAACTACAGTGGACTGAGGTTATGTGTTTGCTCCTGTTTGACCATCCGTTTGAAAGCAGGATATCTCAAAACGTTATGGACGGATTCGGACAAAACTTGGTGGACATTGAAGAGCCACATATATGACCTTCCCTTCTCCCCTTCGGGTGATCCTTCGATCGCATGATTGCGGAGGTCGGTTATAATCCGCTGTCCACAGGCCTTGAACCGGTCCACGTCTACGGCAGTTTTCACTTTGCTGTACGGAAATCTGCAAGATCTCATCTCTTTGGGTGTACTGAAAAATTTCTCCAACTCTTTTATTTGTGCCGAGGCACGTCCCTTTCTCGTACGTACGTTTCCAAGTATTCTCAGCTTGTTTTTGAAGCTTTGTGAGTCATTTTAGGTTATGATCCTCAACCCGTACACATGACGGATTTTATATCGACCCGAACACACCGACTTCGTGGGGTTTCTGCGCATGTGCACCGAGCATTATTGAGCAGATTACGTCACTTTGAAAGTCATCTATTTACAAACTATCCTGCATCGACCTGCATCGGACTTGAGGTCAATGTGAGGGGTGGGGGTGAGAGGGGCAGGATGATAAGGGAGGATGATAGGAGAAAGTTAGGGAGTGTGAGAATCGTGGAGAGAGAGAAAAATATGTTTAAGGGGTGGGGGTAGGGGGGGACAACAGGAGTCTTGAACACTGAACAATCCCTCATTCTTCATTTGCTTCCAGGTTGTCACCCTCATTTTACTATCTTATGGATGTTTGTACTTTCTTTTTTTAAACTCTGGTATATGTAGTTTAAAGCATTTTGATATGAATTGGTACATGCAACAAAGGGATAAAACTGTAGAAATGTACATCAAATACTATTCTCTTTTTGTGGGATCACTTCCTGTGTTTATACTGGGAATGATAGCTGCCTTTTCAATTTTCTTGGAAAACATAGACCTAAGATATATATATATATATATATATATATATATATATATATATATATATATATATATATATATATATTTTTGTGCGTGTATACACCGTCGAGGCTCATATGAGAGCAAACGCTCATCTATTGATGAAGAGAGCAACTCCTCCACCAGGACGAGGCTCAGGTCTGTCATACTGGAGTAGGGAGTAACCAGGGAGAGATACTTGGGAGTCAGAGATGTCTTGACGGAGGAAAGTTTCTGTGAAGCAGATTATGTCTGGTTTGTCAGTGGCAACCTGTGTGGAAAGATCTGTCAGGTTTCAGTGAAGGCCCTGGATGTTTGAGGTCCACACTGTTAATGAAGAGGGAGTGGAGGAGGTTTTGAGGGAAGGGGGAGGTAGGACGATGGAGGTGGGGGTGTGGTAAGGAAGAGTTGTTCATTGTTGGGGGATTGCAGAAAAGCTCGGGGAGAGAGCAGGATGAGCAGGAGAAAAGGCTCGGTGTTGGTGGGTTGAGGTACAGTGGGGAGTAAGAGAGGGGGCAGAGGGCAGTTGAAGATTGGAGGTGTAGTGATGAGATGGTGGGGCAAGGAGGCAGCTTTGGGGATGTGAGGGGGGGGGGAACTTTGGGAGGGGGGAGGGAGAAGGGTGAGGAGGGAGTTTTTGAGAAAGGTGAGGGGGAAGAGTATGAATGTTGCTTTGAGAGGGAGGAGAGATGATGAGAGTGGGCACGGCCAAGGTGCCAAGATGCAGGGGGATGATTGGAGAGTTGGGGAGAGGGGAAGGTCCGAAGGATGAGACTTGGTCGAGGTATGGTGAAGAAGGGAGCGGGCAGGGGGAGGTACAATATTTGAGGTGTTGGAAAGAGGGGAAGGGGGGGGTGCTCAAAGGAAGGAGCATGTTTGTGGTGATGAGTGTACTGATTGAGTGTGATATATCTGTTCGGTTAGAATGGAGCCCACAGATGTTAGAACACCACACACTTTGGGACAACAGAGGAGAAGCTGATACTGAAGCAGAAGACGGTGAAGAGGTGCCAAAAGTGGAGGTAGGATGTGGGGCAAGATTGGAGAGATATAACAGGTGAGGGGTTAGGAGCAGGTACCTGCTCTAACATGCCTGGTGTTGGTACCAACATGCCTGGTGTTGGCGCAGTGGTTACCAACATGCGGTAAGTGGTTACCAAGGTACCAGCATGCCTGGTGTTGGCGCAGTGGTTAGGGCAGCGGCTTGGGATCCAAAAGGTCCTGAGTTCAAGCCCCGTTGGGCCACTGAATTCATACACCAGGGGGTTGACTCAGCCTGTCATCCTTCCGAGGTCGGCGAAATGAGTACCAGTATACTGGGCCGGTGTATACCCCGGTTAAAATAGGTGTACCATATCCCTGTGTCGTAAGAGGCGACTCGGGTTGCGTCAGGAAGGGCATCCGGCGTAAAACATGTGCCAAATCACTATGCGGATCATACCGATGATCCGCTGTGGTGACCCCTAACGGGAGCAGCCGAAAGAAGAAGAAGAAGAGGGTTAGGAGCAGGTAGATTTAAGGTGTGGTGTATTGGTACTGAAGTTGGAAACAAAGGACGATTGGTGGAACACGAACATACATTGAAGACTGGGAGTTAAAATTTATTTAAGTCAGCGATGTGATTGAAGACATTACGTGAGGGATGTAATAAAGGAAAATTCAGAGAATGGAGAAAATACACATTGTAACAGTTGGACGTTTTAGACATGGGATGAAGGAAATGTAAGAAGAGGAAGAAGAAGAAGGAAGAAGGAAGAAGAAGAAGAAATATGACACAATACCAAGAACCACACGTGTGAAAGAGGAAGTTGTAACATTTTAAGACCTTTTTATATTTTTTTTGACAAAGACTACGTAAGATTAGGAAAAGGAAAGGTTGAAGAAAAATCGTGTCGGTGTACGGTGAATGTGGGTTGGCAAAAGTAGTAGATGGTTGATCGGCAAAACAAGGAGGAAGAAGAGTCGGTGCAGGGAGTCACGTGGTTACACGGAGTATGATGTGAGGTAAAAGTATTTTTTTTTTTTTTAATTTTGTATTTTGTATTTTGTATTTTGTATTTTGTATTTTGTATTTTGTATTTTGTATTTTTTGTATTTTGTATTTTGTATTTTGTATTTTGTATTTTGTATTTTGAGACATGAAAACAGAGTGTATAGTTGAGAGGGATAGAAGGAGGTTGGAGGGAAAAGTGGAGAAAATAATCACTGATGGTAATAAGTAGAAAATACAATAAAGATGATCGTGCACATCGACGGGAAGAAGGGTAGGCCTCAAGGAAACCCGATATGAAAATACGTCGAAAACTCAACAATTAGCACAAGTTTTAACACAAAACCGAACTAGAAACACACAGTAAACACAGAGATAACAAAATGACAGTGAAAACGACCAGAAACCTGAAGAAGAACTCTTGTCGAGTCGAACATTTTATTGACGATGATAATGGAATTTTATCTGCAACCAAAAGGGAAAATAGACAATATTAGTCTGATTACTTTCACACGATATGGTATGTACAGGAAAATGCCATGAACTAACAATGAAGATCTCATATCGACATTTGCATATTGAACATTACTAACTGGCGATATGCAATTGCACTAATGATGATAATAATAATACGAAACAACGATAATGTCCAACTATAATGAATAAAATAATAACGGACAAATGCACCAGACACTAGGACATAGGGCAATGACAATCGCTCTTCAAAACCGAGGTGTACGGACATTCTGATGAGGAAATCATAATTCAGCCTCCACCTTCACCTATAGGATAGCGAGAAGCTCATTGCTGTTTTATGGTGTGTTTCTACAATTAGTGCCCCCCCCCATATTTTAAGGGTACCAGAGTTTTTTAGACCCCTCGAAGTACGAAACCCCCATTTAGAAAAGAACAGAAACATCTTTCTGCAGCACACACTCATTTTGAGATCCGTATCAATTTCCAAGCTGTATCTCGGATCCAGTTTCGGAATGAAATTTTGCATCAATAATGTGAATAGAAAGTATGCGGGGTTGACTTTTTATTTGACCTTGACCTAATTTAGGGTCATGACCTAATTATAGACATTTAAACTTTTTTTTTTGCCACAACTTGACTGAGGTTTGTCCGATCTGAACGAAATTACCCTCTTAGCCTTGAGTCCCCTCGATCAAGGCACATTTCAGCTTCATTTACGTCGTACCACTCTGGGTTAAAGGTCAAGGTCTTGCACCCCGAAAAGTACGAATCCACCATTTAGGTTTTTCTTTTCTTTTTTTCTGCCAATGTGCAGGGTGGAGCAACTTGGATGGTTCTCGGTATGTTGGAACCGATCAGTGGGATTTGGAAGAAACGGTTGGAGGCAAAATTGGTGATGGAAACGCTTTCCATGAAATTGTGGAGCCCTATCGTTCGGTGCCTTGTGCGAGTGATTCAGAGGGACAAGGCAGAGGTGGGAGTGAAGATGAAAACAATGGTCGCATGTTCACCACATGGTGTTAATTCAATGGGTTGAAAGGGGCTTGAACTCAAGACCCAAGGATCTTAACCGAGCCACCTTAACCGTGAGGTTAAGCCACCACCACCAGGCTTTTGTATTCATTGATAAATCAGTTACTGTATATTACTTGAGCAGAAACATGAGTCATCACACGACGGCACACCACGGACAAAATGGGCGACACATTCTTTGTCCCACCGTTGCAGGATCACCGTGTCTTGTATATTATGGGATCGTCCCGTTTCATACTTTCCCGGGACGTTATTTGTGGTCATGCCGTGCTTGAGTTGTGTAGCTGTACGTGTCATGCTGTGTTTTTGGTGCTGTAGTGCTGTCATGCTGTGCTCGAGTTGTGGTGCTGTACATGTCATGCCGTGTTTTTGGTGCTGTGGTGCTGTCATGCTGTGCTTGTGTTGTGGTGCTGTACGTGTCATGCTGTGCTTGTGTTGTGGTGCTGTACGTGTCATGCTGTGCTTGTGTTGTGGTGTTGTACATGTCATGCTGTAGTCGTGTTGTGGTGCTGTGTCACACTGTGTCTGTGGTGCTGTGTCATGCCATGTCATGCTGTATTCGTATTGCGGTGCTCCGTATTCATGGTCATGCTGTGTCATGCCATGTTCGTGCTGTGGTGCTGTGCTCGTGCTGTCGTGTTGTGTCGATGTCCTGGCCCAGTGGAGGGGGAGTGGAGCTGGGGGAGGGGGAATGGGGTGTGGGGTGGTTGTGGGTATTGTGGGGGTGATGGTTGCGAGGGGATGGTGGAGGAGGGATGGGGGAGGGGTGTGGGATGGTGGTGAGTATTGTGGGGGTGATGGTTGATAAGGGATTGTGAAGGGGTGTGTGGGAATGTGGTGGGTATTGTGGGACTGATGGTAGATTGGGGGGGGAGATATGATGCTGGTGGTTATCGTCAGGGGTTCATTGTGGGGGAGGGGTGATGATTGTGGCGCGGGGGGGGGCGGGGTGGTTGGTGGAGAGTAGTGTAGAATGGTGGTGGGCATTGTGGGGGTGATGATTGGAGGGAAGAGGGGGCGGGATGGTGGAGACCCTGAAGGTTTTATCGTCCCAGGTCAAATGCTTTCAGAGGAGTAGGTGATACATACTTTCTCTCCACTATAAATCGATGGAGGTTCATTTTGTATTGTAGAAATTTGTGTTGATAATAGATAATTATTTTCAGGTGCTCTTGTGGTAACTGCCGGACAATAGCAACAGGTGTTTGATTCACCACTCAAATCGCCCGTGTACACGTGTGGGTAGCTAGGTAGAGATTACATTCCAGTTTTGAGCGACGGCTGTTTCTTCAATGGGGTGAAAGGGGCTTGAACTCAAGACCCAAGGATGTTAACCGAGCCACCTTAACCGTTAGGTTAAGCCACCACCACCAGGCTTTTGTATTCATTGATAAATCAGTTACTGTATATTACTCGAGCAGAAACATGAGTCATCACACGACGGCACACCACGGACAAAATGGGACAAAAAAAAATCGGTTTAATCGTGGTGATAGCATCCCCTCTCAATTGTGGTTGAATAACCACATGATCTCGCCATCTCTGTTGTTTCATAACAGTGCTCTGCAAAATGTTCCGAGCACAAAAGTGAACATTTTCCAGGCCTGATCCACACTGGGGTATTTCTGACAAACCTTATTCGATTTCCGGCAAACTTAGGGCGTTTCGGCCATTGGTGCAGCCTGAAATCCTCTGGGTTTGTACTACTATGCAAGCCACCAAGGATGCATTGACTCGTCACATTTGTGGAAAATCGAAAATTATTCACCGTTTGAATTAAATCGTACGGTGATGTAACCTGTACACAGTACGGATATGACTGTCGACTTCCTGATGCGACAGTCACAGTTAATCTTAAGAAGAAGATTTTGCCTCTTAATCACAAAATGACATACCTTATAATTTAGAAATTGATAAAAGGCACATCATATCTATTTTGTCGGTTCTCAAAGGACAGGTTAGCGTCGAAGTGGTCTGAGCGTTGGGGTTCCTCTTCAAGGTCATGACCCAATTGCAGACATTTTAACATTTTCACCGTAACTCACAACTTTGGTTTGTCCAATCCGAATGAAATTACCCTCTCTAGATAGCCTAGAGCAAGTCGCGTTTTCATTAATTTACATCAAATCGCTCAGACTTAAAGGTCAAGGTCAAATGGTGGTCTGAAAAAAACCCAAAAAACAATAATGCGGGTTTTGTCATCGCTCAATTTTGCCAATGCGGAATCTCAAAGTTCGCTTGGCCTTCCAAGATGTTCTTGCATCATAATAGCGTACCTATTCTGAAGTTGTGCACTTGATATTTGACTGGTATCCTTGACCTACTTTTTCTGATTGTGACCTGATTAACAAAAAGCACTTTTGATCATAACTTGAATAATTTTCCTCTGATTTTCATGATGTTGAGTTTTATGGATAGATTGAAGATGGTCAGACATTTTCTTAATTTACACCCTATCCCTAGATGTTGAAAGTCAATGTCATTTGGCGGTCCAAACCAAATATGTCATCATTAGATCGTGGGCCAAGGGTAAGTCTGGGCATTCGTCAAAGGTAAACCGGCGGAGGCTTATCCTTGGTGATCACTTTGTCATTGCAGATATCTAATTACTATTATGATATTACAAGTACAAGTTTTCAAGATGACTTTTTCCAGATATGGACAACTTCTGCCAGTTCCTCTTTTGTCTGTCCTGTGGATTCTTCTTTCATCTATTCCACCATCATCACTAGGAATTGCTCAAAGTCCATGGTTCCACTTATTGAAATGAAAGTGTCACTCTGGCTCGATCACAGTGCTATTCACACAGGCTTTTGATTTATATATCTTTTTAAGCTGTCCAGGTACACTTGTTGGGCTTGCATGAATTTAGAGGGGGCTGAGCTGTGCACTCCAAGGAACTCTAATTCAGTTTTATTACTCTGCACACATATAAAGCCAGTTAAGCAATTGGTTCACTCTGTCTGTCTGACATTCGTCAGTCTATGACCGAGGAACAACTTAATTTCAATTGAATGTTGCATGTGCGCACTGGAGAACACGATTCAGAACATCAATTGGAACACGAACCTGCAGTTTAGCAATACCTCTGTTCTGAATTTGGCAAATTAAGGTCCAAATGCAGATCCGGACTATCAGTGAGATACAAAACGTAATCTGTTCTGCTTTGTGGAGCTATGTATTCTACTGAGTGCCATTCTAGTTTTTTTAAGTTTTTTTTTTTTTGTATTTTGTTTGGTGCAATGAAAACTTACACAGCCACCAGCTTGATCCCTGCCTCCTGCTTTTTTTTTCCTTGGACTTCTCAAATGTCCCCTCCTATGAAGGTCTGTCTTTTTTTTTCTTTTAGCACAGCCACAGCACACTGCCAAAAGACAGGACAGAACAGGTGCTTCTCCTTGGTTACTGATTTCTACTATATCGAAGCCCAGTTGCTGTTTTTAGCATATTTTATTTTGCCCACCTTTTCTCATCTCATTTTTGTTTTCATCCTTTTGCATGTCTTTTTGAAATGGAGTTGTTTTTATGCCATATTTTATCTGTCATCCTTTATTGAGTTTTCAGTATCGTAGAGCGTTGCAGAACAGTCTTGGCAGAGTACAACATGTCCTGTGATGATGTAAGTGCTGGATATTCTGGCACCCTTGCCTCTCCACCCCCCCCCACCCCCCAACCAATGCCAATGAAAAGGATTAATTGTTTTAACTTTGCACCTTAAAAAAAAACAAAAAAAAAATTGTTCCTAATCCAAGACTGGGAAGTTTATACTCAAGCCACGACCTCAACCTCAATGAGCAAACAATTTCTATCAAAAGAGAAGGAAGGAGGCTTTCAAGAACACGCTTTGATCAATTGTTTTTGAAATCGCTTCAGTTTACCTTTTTGTTACTTACGAAATCTTTAGATTTCGTAAGTATATTGATGACTTCCGTCCTCTGTTTGTGTGTGTGTGTGTGCGTGTGTGTGTGTGTGTGTGTGTGTGTGTGTGTGTGTGTGTGCTTGTTTGTAGGCACGATAACTCGAGAACGGAAGATGCTACCAATGTCAAATTACACCATGTGATTCAGGAGGGTGATGGCTAGCGCTGATTATATTTTGGTCAAAATCGGTCAAAGGTCAAGGTCACAGTGAGGTCAAACATAATTCCATAAATTCATGTGGAGAAATGGAGTATTTTTGCTTCGGTCGACGTTACGAGTTCGTTTTTACTTCGATTTTAATTTTGTCTTCGGTTTTTGTGATCGCTTCGGACGCTTAAAACTCTGTTGTCGAAATTCTGGTAAAATAGGATGTTTTGGAGACGTTTTAAGATTGTATAAAAAAATATTTCACTCGCCGCGTCACGGCTCGTCACGTGGTGCGGCGCGCTCAAGCAGAGGCGCCGTTGAGTCATGTAAAGGTTTTGCGTGTGTGCACTGATGGTGTTTTCGATAAAGATGGTGTTTAAAAGTCATTTTTTTATCCCAATAAAGGTTATCGTCGCATGCTTGACTCGCTAAGCCGTCGGATTATATAAAGATTGTTGGTGGATGGCCGAATATTACAGTTTTGTGACTTTAATAAAATAATATTAAATAATTGCGTGGAGAAATGGAGATTTTTGCTTCGGTCGACGTTGCGATTTTTGATGGTTTGGTACAGAATCATCGTACAAACTTCTGGTTTGCATCACTACCTTCTCGAGAGACAGCTTTTATTAAATAAGGCCAGAGGTCAAGTTGACGATTTCGTAAGTACCAGTCTATAACTGCTTGTTGATTTTATGTTTGTGGCTGCATGCATCTGCAACTGGTGTTCCTTGGATGCCTCACCTTTTGGGAGTCGCTTGGCGATTGGACTTGACACAGTACTGACCATCTTACCCAGATAGCGATATTCTGGTTTTGTAACCACTCTCTTCATCTATCTATAATTCCAGCAATCTCTGTGTGTCTGTCTGTGACCGCTGTTTCTCGACAACCACTGGTCCGATGTAATTGAAACTTCCCAGGTCTATTGTTGGGGACCTGAGTATCTGCCTTTTCAAGGTTTTATATTAATCGGACAAGTGGTTCCCAAGTTATGGCGATTTATTTACCAAACCAATGACAGGACACGGTGCTATGACGTCACAATTGACGTCACAATTCTTCTTCGTTTGATATGACGTCACAATTCTTCTTCTTCGTTTGATATGACGTCACAAGTGACGCTGGGGACCTGAGTATGTGCCTTTTCGAGGTTTGATATCATTCTTCTTCATCCGTTTCAGCTGTTTCCCAAGTGTTTCCCAAGTTATGGCCATTTATTTACCAAACCAATGACAGGACACGTTGCTGCGTAGGCGTGGCCGATGGGGAAAGGGCTCCTTATTACCGTGGCGTAGGAGTGGCAATGGTCAATGGCAGCGAATGTCATGGCAAGCAAAGACAGGGAGGTAAACTTGATTTTAATTAACTTGTAGTTGTAACTTCAATGCAAGCGATAATTTGTGGAATACATGTTACCATTCCCTACGGGCACGCACTACTTCCGGATAGTGATGACTTACTGTATTCTAATAATTTCTCGATTTCTTATGCACATTTATAGAGAAACACAATGCCCCAATCCAGTCGTCGTTTACGAGAGCGAAGTAACGGCCTGTGTGGTTGTTTGAAAGTATTTTTTTTTGCACGTGGCCACACACTAGTAACTGTAAATGAATCTTTCTTCTGTTGCTTCATATTTGCTCTCTGTGTTAAATATGATTTTGTATGAATTTGTGATAGGAATTTGTAATGGTTTTGAATGTTTTATGGAACACGTGTTACCCACATTCCCAAGTCGAAGTAATTGTGTGTGACTAAAGGATGTTCTTGGAAGAGTTGAGTTTTGATGTTTTATTGTGACTAGTTCCTGAATGTTGTCTGTTTTTTGTTAAATTGTGTTGCACATCATTTATGCATGGTTTTGCAGTGTGTTGAGCCATTTTTATCCCCTTGTGTTAACCACAAGGTTGTTTATTTGGGAGGGGGGGTGGGAGGGGGTGGGAGCTGGGGTCGGGGAAGGAATGGTGTTCCATCCTTGAAAGATGAATAACACCTTGGCCTGCATGATATTGCTGGCTGCCCCATGTTATGAAACACATTATTTTATTGGCCTTATAAATTATTTTTGGGCTGATAAGACCTAAAGGTACACACACTTGCCCCTGAGCCCTCTAACCTAAGTTTGGATCCTGACACAGCTATAAACTGTCATTCCTGTGTTTCACAGGCAGAGTGATTCATCAATGTGTGTGCCGTCACTCAGATGAACGTTAAACTGGGAATCCTGTCCACTGCCGTTAGTTGGTGGAGATTAAATATCCCACAGTGTCCTTAGCGATGAGTAGGAGAGCTATCAGCAGCCCCATGGAAAAATTCCAAATTCCTGTCCTGACGACTGTTGGGAAGGCTTTGGAAAACCAACCACGACTGTATAATCATTGCCAATAAACTGCATTGGCAGCACCAACTCTCTGGAACAGTATAGTACATCAGAATTGGAATCAGAATTGTTTTTTATTTTATTTTTCCATTCAAAGTAAATGTTTACCAATACCATTTTGAGAGGATCAATCTTGACATGAAACACCAAAATAAAGCATTTAATATATTTCAGTTCTGCACTGATTGCAGCATTTATTTTAAACTAGCAAATACAACCCTTCACTATGCTGACGTGAATATTAAAGGGGGGGTTAAGAAGGAGGGAGAGAGGAGTGAGGAGGAAGGGAGGGAAGGAGAGGGGAGCAAGGAGGGAGGGAGAGAGGAGCGAGGAGGGAGAGAGGAGCGGGGAGGGAGAGAGGAAGGAAGGAGAGAGAGAGGGAAGGAAGGGAGGAAAGGAGGGAGGGAGAGAGAGAGAGGTGGGAGAGAGAGAGAGAGGTGGGAGAGAGAGAGGAGGGAGGGAGGAATAGAGGAAGGAAGGACTAAGAGGAAAGAGGGAGGGAGAGGGGAGTGGGGCAGAGGAGGGAGAGGAAGGAAGAAGGGAGAGAGAGAGCAAGGAGGGAGAGAGAGAGGAGGGAGGGAGAGAGTGAGGAGGGAAGGAGAGAGAAAGCAAGGAGGGAGGGAGAGAGGGAGAGAGGAAAGAGGAAGGAAGGAAGGAGGGAGGGAGCATGAGAGGAAGGTGGGAGGGAGGAGAGAGTAAAGAGGGAGGGAGAGAGGAGGTAAGGAAGGAGGGAGGGAGAGAGGTAGGTAGCGTGAGGGAAGGGCATAGGAGGACAAGTGAAGGCAGCATGAGGAGAGGGTAGGGGAGAACAAGGAAAGGCAGTGTGAGGTGAGCGCAAGGTAAGGCAGTGTGAGGGGAGGATCCATCCAGACATAACCACCATCTGGATACGTCCAGCGATAACCACCATTCAGTTACATGTGGAGATGACCACCATCTTCTGATAACCACCTTACAGATATGTTCAGAAAGAGACACACAGACAGACATAGACGCATTTGAGGATGCTGCACTGTATTAGGAGGGGGTGGAGTGAGGATGGGAGAGAATGAGAGACAGAGAATGGGGGTATTGGAGATGGCAGAGAATATGTTATGATATATATATATATATATATATATATATATATATATATATATATATATATATATATATATATATATGGAGTCGGAGACGCGCGCGCGCGCGCACACACACACACACACAAACACACACACACACACACACACACACACACACACGTACATCATGTGACAGCTGATAAAAAATTTGGCTCTGTAATTAAGAAAACACGCTGATACGGTGAACAGCACCGAAATTGAGTGTTATAAAATGTATTTTATTTTGAAACTTACAAAGAGAAACCATATAACCGTTGTAAAGCACTGCACTGAGTCATGTATAATATCGAATTGCTTTAGAAACAGTCGCGAGGACAAAAGAAAACGTGATCGCTCTTACGCTGCTGCGGTTAAAAATTTAAGCATCCAAGATGTGGGATGAAACTTTGCCACCACAACACCTGCGTAACCAAGCATGTCGGCATACACACATACAACCGAAGAGATTCCCTCAATTACAGATCCAAATATAGCCATATATGTACTTCTACCTTGTAGCAACTACCGATTGTACATCCTGATCGGGCCAAGAACTGTACCGCCGTCCACTGTAGGGTGCTCGGAAAGCGGCTTAAGCACTCAATAAAGCACTCGAATTAAATGGTTGGCAAGTGATAGCTGTGTCCGAATGTCCAACTATGTACGAATTGGACAAATTATCACTTTTAATAACAGTCGGAATTGCTGCTAAGTTCAATTCTGGAGCTTAAATTTTGTATTTCAGCTCAGTGCAAGAGATTATCGAGGTATGTCATGTACAAAAATGAAATAAAGCTAAGAACACTGGCGTTTCCAGGTGTTTATAAGCATTGCAATGTACTCAATGATTAGTAGCTATGATGAACAGGCATTCGATAATATGAGTGAGGAGAGTGAAAAAAAGAAAAGTTTATTGTTAAGAAATCACTGCGGCCTGTTCCAAGTCAAGGCAAGGTTGAACAGGCCAAAAAACATGGCGGCTTCAGACCCCAGCGAGGTAACCCAGGACACACCTCAAGACCCCAGAGAGTGAGGTGGCCGAGGATCGCCTGAAAAGGATTTAATTAAATAAGGCCGTTAATCATCTTCAAAGGGGGTGTTTTAATAAACCCAAACACCCAATTTTCACTCATGCTTGGAGTTTTCACTCACTCACTCACCTTGGAGTTCCCTTTGTGTGCATGCAAAGTTTCAGGCTGCTAGGTTTCATGTTTTTGGAGTTATGAAGGAGACACACACACTGACACATATACTGACTGACTGACATTTATTAGTATAGATATGGCAAAGGTAAAGAATGCTAATCTCTTTGAAATATGGCAAAGAATGGTTATTTTACCTTTTTATAAAATTTCATTTGGTGTTTGTTGTCTGACTGCATGTGTAATGAGTGCAGCATGCTTGCATACTTCATGAAGCTGGCACCCTTTTCATTTTCTTAAGAAATTCTGCAAAGAACATTTAATGCAAGGTGACATTTTTGTCAGACCTCTCAACTGTGTCTGCGGACGTCCTCCTGCAGTTGGGTTACTTTTTTATTAGGAGGTTTGTGGCAGGATTTGCACTCCGGCCACCGTAAAACCCTTCATTCCGCAAAACACAAAAACGCAAAAAAATCTGAAAACCCACTCCGTGGGAGTACCTCCTGTGCAGCTTCCCTTCGCAGGGCAGCTCACCGGATGACGGGATTGTGGCAAAGCCTTCGGGACCCCCAATCTT
Organism: Eptatretus burgeri; assembly: GCF_056783735.1. Lineage (NCBI taxonomy): Eukaryota > Metazoa > Chordata > Myxini > Myxiniformes > Myxinidae > Eptatretus > Eptatretus burgeri. The sequence continues at coordinate 75,910,253 of NC_140967.1, forward strand.
TGATGATAGAAGGGAAATCACGGGGTAACATCCCTGGGTCAGATTGCGGGAGAGTGTGTCGGAGTGGTGCTGAGGTGTCGTCCACCAGACGGCGGTCTCCTTGGGTTAACCTGAGGTGGTCCCTTCGGGTGGGTGCCTGGAATGTCCTGTCCCTAAGAGAGGATGATCACCTGTCTCTGTTATCATCTGAGCTCAAGCGTTTGGACATCGGTATTGCAGCAGTCTCTGAGGTTCGGAGACCAGATTGCGGCGAGATCATGGTGGGTAGTTACACCTACTATTGGTCTGGTCGCTCTGATGGTTACCATACCAAAGGAGTTGCTGTAGCTGTGTCCAATAAACTGACCCCAATGATAATTGAGGTAACACCGGTCAACGAGCGTATTATGAGACGAAGGATTCGTCACTCCTTGGGTGTTGTTTCCCTGGTCTCTGTCTATGCTCTGACTAAGGCGAGTGATCTCACCCTGAAGGATGCATTCTACGCCACGCTCGAGTCTGTGGTTGATCAGTGCCCCAGACGAGATACAGTTATAGTCTTGGGGGATTTCAATGCATCGACTGGAACTGATGGGGATGGTTATGAGACAGGTGTTGTTCCCCATGGGTCAGGAACTAAGAACCAGAATAGCACTAAGTTCCTTGACTTTGCAAGAAGTCATAGACTTAGGCTGGCGGGTTCATGCTTTCAGTGCCCAGAAGCTCATCGATGGACTTGGTATTCCAACACTGGCGGTGTGGCAAAGGAGATTGACCATGTCCTCGTTGACAGTCACTGGAGGATGATCTAGAACTGCAGGGTCCACCGGAGTGCTCAGTTCCTCAATACTGACCACCGGCTTGTTGTAGCAATTCTAAAGCTGCACCTTAAATCCTGAAGAATGGTACCATCCCAGCCTCGGCTGGATGTTGGCAAGCTCAGGGATGAGAGAGTAGCTGAGGAGTTTGTGAACAGGCTGAATGGACACTTGGGGGGTCCTGAAGAGTTGTGGAGTACCTTCAAGACCATCCGTCCTTGATGTTGCCGGTGGATGTCTTGGAACTCACCGTAGAGCAGAAAAGAATTTTGTCTCTCAAGGGACACTGGATACCATTGACCAGAGTCGCAGGGCCAGGCTGAATGGCAGAGCTGAGCTGTTCAGGGAGCTGAGGCGTAAAACTGTGCGTGCACTAAGGGTGGACAAGGAGGCCGATGTGCGAGGAATCTTTGAGGGGGTAGAGCATCACCTGTGGACAGGTGATTCTCGTCCCGCTTACAGGGGAATTCGCGCATTGCGTTCATCCAAGCCCATCCCTCGGAGCACTGCATTTAGAGCAGAGAGTGGTAGGCTCTAGACAGAGTAGTCTGAAGTGAAGGCCCGCTGGGCCGGTTACTTTGAGCGGTTGTACCAAGCTGATCCCCCAGCTGTCGAGTTGGACATTAAGGGTGTTACAATCCCTGTTGCTGACCCTCCAATCAACTGTGGTCCACCTTCACTTGTGGAAACACGGGCTGCGGTGAACCGGTTGAAACGGGGTAAAGCTCCAGGGATCTGTGGCATCCATGCTGAACTTCTCAAGGCTGGTGGAAATGCTGCACTCGTGTCGTTGCATGCAGTTTTGTGCTCTCCTTGGAACACCGGCATCGTCCCAACTGATTGGAAGAGGGGCCTTGTTGTCCCTCTCTGGAAAGGGAAGGGTGATCGCCAAGACTGCAACAACAACCGAGGGGTGTCGCTGCTCTAAATGCCGGGCAAGGTCTTTGCTCGAATAATTCTTGATCGGGTTCGCCACCATCTGCTTGAGCACCAGTGTCCAGAGCAGTCAGGCTTTACACCAAAGTGGTCAACGATTGACCATATCCTTGCTCTTCGTGTCCTCACCGAACGCAGTCGAGAGTTTCGGCAGGGGCTGCTTGCAGCCTATGTTGATCTCTGTAAAGCGTTCGATTCAGTGAATCGGGATGCCCTCTGGAGGATTCTTGGTCTTCGTGGGGTGCCACCAAAACGGATCGATCTGATGTCTGAACTCTACTCTGGTACTGAGAGTGCTGTGAAATGTGGTGGTACTATCTCTAACTTATTTCCAGTTGTTACTGGAGTTCATCAGGGATGTGTACTTGCCCCCACACTTTTCAGCGCTTGTATGGACTGGATTTTAGGGAGGATGTCGGAGAGATCAAGCTGCGTTGCATCGTTTGGGAATGTCAAGATCTCGGACCTTGATTTTGCAGATAATGCAGTCATCTTTGCGAAGACTTTAGATATTCTTTTGGGGGCTCTCGAGGTGCTGAATGAGGAGTCGGAGCCGCTGGGATTACGGGTTTCTTGGGTCAAAACTAAGATCCAGGCTTTCAATGACATCTTGGATGCTGCTGTCCTGTCTGTGTCTGTTTGTGTTGAGGATGTTGAGGTCGTGGAGAGATTCACTTTCCTTGGCAGTGATATTCATATCTCTGCTGGCTGTTAGTCAGAGGTCAATAGACATCTGGGTCGGGCCTGGGGAGTCATGGATTCACTGGATCATGGGGTGTGGCGCTGCCGATAGCTGTGCGGGAGGACGGAAGTCCGAGTCTTCAGGTCCTTGGTGTTTCCCGTCTTGCTCTATGGATGCGAGACTTGGACTCTGACCAAGGATCTGAGATGGAGACTTAATTCCTTTGGTACCAGGTCTCTTCGGAGAATCCTTGGCTATCGCTGGTCGGATTTTGTGTCCAACAAGCGGTTGCTGAGAGAGACTCGGATGAGATTTGTTCCCTGCATCGTCCGTGAGCATCAGTTGCGGCTGTATTGACATGTGGCTCGTTTTCCTGACGCTGATCCTGCTCACCAGATTCTCTCAGCGAGGGAGTCTCATGAGTGGAGGAGGCCAATGGGCCGACCACGTGCCTCGTGGTTGCAGCAGGTTGAGCAGCATCTCAAGGAGATGGGGATGGGGATGGGCCTGGCATCTGCCAGGGGGATGGCCAGACGGAGGCCCCTGGAGTACCGGCGGAAAGTGGACGCAGCGACGCGCTGTTCTGGCACATGCTCCCATACCTGACATGACCTTACCTTCCAAGGAATATGACTGAATTCTATAACGATGTCTTTCTTATCCCCGCCACCGAAGGCGGACAGAGGTTATGTTTTCACCCCGTCTCTCTGTTTATCTGAAAACAGGTTATCTCAAAAAGTTGTGGACGAGTTATGATAAAATTAGATCGATGAGTTGGGTAGGTGACAAATACAAGCCGATTAGATTTTGGTTCAGGTTCTGATCCAGATCTGGTCTATCAGTGGTATACAAAACGTAAACTGTTCAGCCTGATGGATAGTTTGCGCTCGACCGATTGACATTCGAGTTGCTTCAAAAACGATCTGACACCATATTCTTTTGATTTTTTTTTAATCGTTTTTTTAAGTGTTTTTTTTTTGGGGGGGGGGGGGGTTTAACCAAAGTTTTGGATTTGATGTGATGACAAATTTACAAATGGCTGTTTACCATCAATGTCCAGCTTGCCATCGTCGTTTTCGTCTGTCAATCATCAGGGTATCTACTTCGCTTTTGGACATACCTCTTCCAAAAACTCCAACAGTTCATCTCGATTGATGAATCCAGATTGTTGTCTGTGAATTAATGTGTTGCATTCACCATGGAACTATAGTATGATCCCGGTGATGTCCTGTCTGTACAGGCTCGAATACATTGCCAGGGCCAGACAGGGTCTCAAATTTTTAGGTGGGTGTTGGGGGGGGGGGGCGGTGTGTGGAGAGTTATAGTTTCTCATATTACTGCCCCACTCATTTACAGCTTGGTAGAAATTATTTGTAAAAAATGCCGTTAATTTCCTCTTTCCTAATTTTTTTATTTCTTAAACTTTTCGATTCATATTTTGAAATTTTTTGTGGTTAATGACTTTCAGATAATGCGGTTAATATAAAACACGTTTTTAGGTGTGTATGTGGGCCTGGGGGGAGGGGGATTATTGTTCTGATGATCTAGATACTTTGTTGTCTTCTTTCATTTGCATCACCATCATCACCAGGAACTCTGAAAAGTCGATTGACTTGTACCACTGCCTGGAGATATTGCAGATAATTTTAGTTCATCACCATACTTTGTGTAAAACTTCGATGTGTTCCCATCAGCATGTTTTGATACTATCATCATTGCATGAAGTTCAAACGCTCCAAAATATAATATATTCTTGCAAGTCGTTGTTTTTTTAACCTTTAGTATGTAAAATTATTATGGAAACGTGGAGTTAATTTTATTTGAATGTTTTGCTAGAAAAGGAGAGGTACAATTTACGAGTCAGATCTGAGTTGTTTGTTTTATGTTTGTCCTTTTTAATTTTACTACAAGGCATTTTTTACGCATTTCTTCGCTGAAAGATTTAATCAAAGGACAATACAACGCGTTGTACTTCACAAACATTCTGCTCTATTCACCCGATCATTTGCTCGAGGACATCTTCCATCTTCTTGGAAATCATCGAACATCACCTTCATCAAACAACTTCTTCTTCTTCTTCTTCTTCTTCTCCTCCTGAATGGACACAGTTATTCTCAGTCATTTTGGGGTTGGCCAAGAGGGAGGAGGGGGTGTGAGTTTGGTTCAAACCTATCACGAACTGGCTGGTCAGGCCTGACGTTCGACTTGGGTTCGGGCAGGAATTGGTAATTTGGCCATGGTGCCAGCAATAGCTTGTGTACTCTGCGTAAAACACCATGGGATCTTTAACGTTCACCAACTAACACCAGCAGACAGGACACCCAGTTTAAATCCATCCGAGGGACAAGCACACACACTGATTAATTTCCCTGCATGTAAAACACCAGGGTGACAAAGCTGGGTTGGGATGACATCCTCTGCTGGACAGCTCAACAGCAAGTGTGCATACCACTTGGCTTGTTGGCTATCCTGCGAGCCCAAAATAATATTGCACCATGTATACAGGGATGCATGTGTTGTCATGAACTCTGGCAGATTAGGTCTACTGGTGTAACTCTTAAAAATAAGTTGATTGAAATGAATTTTGAAGGCAACCTAGTAGCATGTCCATTTTTATTCTGCATGATTCGTGTTATCTCGTATATATTGTTTTGTTACTGCACCTGTTTCTGATACCCTAAATAGGCTCCACATTACAAAGCTTCGTCCTTCACCAATGAGATAAAATGATATTTAAAGCAAATTATTTGCTCATTGTTCCTGCTCCTCCCACAAGGTCGGAGACAGGAGACATTAAAATGAACTCTGTCCGACTGACCAACCGATCATCCGTACATGTTCTTTTGTGTGTGTGATATTTCAAAAAACGTTGAACATTTAGCTTTGGTATTGCAGATATTTATTCCTCATGACATGTTTTAAACCTGATTAGATCACGGGGAGCAATGAGGTGCTTACAACAAGCCGTTAACGTTCCGTGATAGACCCAACCCCGGATAGATCGCCATTCTATCAGAAAAGGCTGCAATTTGGCAAAAGTTCTGGTACACAATGGCCTGCTCTTCCTAAAAGACACCATGTCATCTTTAACTTCCACCAGCTATTGCTAGTTGACAGGACATCCAGTTTAACATCCGTCTAAGGTACTGTGCGCTTTGCGATGTAATGTATTACGTGTGACGCACCGATTTGTAGTTTGATCCGGACTCATTCACATGAGAAATCTCCAAGGTGAGGTGCCACCTCTGCTACCTCTGCACTATTCTCAGTCCCACATAAACAATTTCAACAAATATATTTACATGAGGTTTTTTGTTTGTTTGTTTGTTTGTTTTTAACACTGATAATTTTGTTTACCAGTGTTATCATTCAGTTGTAATTTCAAATACAGGATATTGACTTGAATTATTAATTTTGTGAAAATACATGCATTTTGACGAAATACAAAAATGGCTTGGGTATATTGTTATGGTTCTAGGAACCGTATGCATACAAACATACAGTTGTCCCGAAGTCAGTTATTCCGTTAAGTGTACGTGTAGATAGAACCCCTCCTTGTGTGTAGTGGGAAGACACTGGGGTGCGTTGCGATGTTTTTTTTTAGTAAGATTAATAAATCATTATATCCCATCCACAACGACCCACGGTACCCTCTGCCTGCTCGCACCTTCATCTCGCTTGCGACTCTCGCATGGGCTGAACAAGCGCGTGTTCGCCTACTCGCCTAAACGGCGACTCGCTTGGCAGAATCTTTGTGTAGTACCTTTTTGGCGAGTCCGAACACAAGTGGAGTGGGCGGGCTCCCCGGTATGGCTGGAACCCAGCCCAGAAAGGGCGGCCCCAAGAAAGCCCCGTCCAATCAGGGTGAACAGTGGCATCGGCTTCACCAAGGCCCCTCCCCACTGAGGGAGATCTATAAATTACGACACCTTCCTCAGGGTAGAGGCTGAGAGAGTCGGAGGGTTCGTTGGTTGAGTGCTGAGAGAGTCGGAGCATTCCTGCTGAGAGGGTGAGTGAGTGAGCTGGAAAGTGGGTCGTCTTGGGAGTGAGCTGGAAACCCAAATCCCCACCTCGGACTCCGCTCTACTCGACCCAGGCTCTTTCGCAGACACGGTCTCCACGCGAGCGGCCGTGGACCGAGCCGCACAACCATTGGCAGGTGCTGCACCATGGAGCACCCCTTCCCTCCAACGTTCAGGTACCCAAGAGAACTGCGACCTCAGCTCACCTCCCTCTCTGGCTGCGGGGGTCCTTTGCAAACATCTGGGTTTATTTTCATCTGAGTGTGTGTCTGAGTGTGTGGCGCTGTCTTTAAGTAGAATTGCATAAGTGTTTTTATTTGATCATTGTAAATCTTGCTTGTTTTATTCTTGCGACAAGTCTGCTCTGGGTCTCCTTTGTAAGTTGCTATAAAATTGTCGCACTACATCTTTCTCTCATCTTCCCCTGCATAACATCCCCAATAAACCTGTTTCCTGTGCCAAATATTTTTCCTCGCTTTATTGTAAATAAATTATTGTAGAAATGTTCCCAGTTCTTTTTTGTCTTTTCCATTATTGGTCCAGCATGGTTCGGATCTGAGTTCTTGCCGGGTCTTTATTCCCGATATTCTGTTCATCCTAGCCGGTACGTCCTTGGTAGTTCCACTCAACTGCATCTGATCCAGAGTTGGTAGTTGGTACTTTACCGTAGTTGGTAGAATGATCCGGATCAGGCAGGGCGTACCGAGGGCGTGGTTCCCCGGTAGACAACACCGCGTGGTTAATTAGGTAAATTGGTTCTAGACAAAAGGACCCTATGGTACGCAGTGGAACTATTGGCGTCCATGGTCGGTTAAGCGACCCGCCGCCTCACGGAATTATCCGTGAGCGACGGCCTACAATTCTGGGAGTCTGGTGGGAGATGACGTAACTTCCCCCACCGAGTGGTCGCTCTCGCCACCGGTCCCCGGCCTGCAACAATATGAACAATTATCTGCGTTTCATATGCCGAAAGAACTCTCTGATTAACATTGTTTTACCTCTACAATTTTAGTATTTAAAACACGAGTAGACCCACTTCCTACTGGAGCGGCGGGGGGGGGGGGGGGTGTCACGTTTTTATCCACTCAGGGGTATGTAGATGACAGTCGATCTCGGCTCAGAATCGTTAGTCTGTGGGGGACGAAAAGCATATAATGCCTCAAGAACGTCGGGTTTCCTCCCTTTCAGTTTAGTGTTAAACATCAATAGTGCCTGTTTAAAAATGCAATCATACGTGTTTGTGGTTATAATATTTTTACCTCTGTTAGGGGTACTCCATGAAACACCACAATAAGCTATTTATACACGTTAACACGGAGTTTGTACAAGGAGGAAAAAACTCCTTCGGAAGAGGGGATATTATTAGTGTTAATATTGTTTTGTAATAACATTGATATTATGCTATAATCATTATTGTTATTATTTTTGTTATTTTCAGCGGCCTTGGAGAATCGCCATGATTAGCTATCTTAACACGGATATACATATTAATACGGACTTCACTCAAGGCAGAAAACTCCATTGGCGAGAGGAGAAATGAAGTCTCTACAACGTTCACTGTGTGCTCCATCGTCCTCCTGTTAAGTTTGATTGAGATTGGATAAATAACGACCGAATGTATCATGGTCAAAATGACAGACAGACAACACCAAGTTGCGCATTTTAGTTTGAGTCCCTCCACTCGCTGTTTTGGCGTTTTCAAATAAAGAAACTTCTGAAGTCTTAAATGTTGATTTTCGTTTGCAGTAATACAAATTAAACGTTTCTTTTATTTGAAATGTAATATTAACTCAAGCTATTAACATTAAAATAACAGTTAATCTGTCTGGGTGTTCAAACCGTTTATAAATGAGAGACTCGCAATTCATATAAGACGTGGAAACATTTATTTTTCAATACATACGTAATTAACTGCAGAGATCAAAGAACACTTTACCCCTTGATTGTCTTGTCTTGAGAGACTAACAGTCTTGAGAAAAAGGACATGGGAAGGGTGCACCGATGAAATCTCGATACGGCTCTACAGGCTGACCATTCTTCATGGAAATCACTTCACTCTTACACCATCTTCTGTGGAGGACAAATACTTGTGTCTGATTGCTGTTTAGTCCCCTCACTGGAGCATGGTATTAATCTGGTGGAAGTAGTTCTGTGAGGGCCGCCACACACGATCTGATGCAATGCAACAAGGTATTGGGCGACAGTTTTTGATAAATTTGTAATGTGCGGCAGTTGTATCGGTGACAATCATAAAGTTTCACATGTTCAACTTTTAGGACGCTTTATCCATGACGATCCTGCATCATCATGTGGTGTTTGGCAGGTTCCAGTAATTGCCGAAGTCGTAAAATGTATTGACCAATTAAACTTCACCTTTCAGTAGTTGGCTAGGACTTTTGGAATGAAATTTTATGTGAATGGGAATGAAAAATATATGCGGGGTTGACACAATCTTTTTAACCTCCAGCTAATTTTAAGGTCATGACCCAATTCTAGACATTTTTAAATTTTTCATCAAAACTCGACTAAGGTTTGTCTGATCAAAAGGAAATTTCCCTCTCTCAATAACTGAGAGGAAGACGCATTTAACCTTAATTTATACCATAACCCTTCGGGATAAGGGTCATGGTCCAATGGTGATCTGAAAAAATAATGCATTTTTTTTTCATCGCACAATTTTGCCAATGTATATTCTCAAAGACTGCTTGGCCTTCCAATATGTTCTTGCATCATAATAGTGTACCTGCATGGGAGTTGTGTACCTGATATTTATTTCATGCCCTTGACCTATTATTGTCAGATTGTGAACTAATTAAGATTGTAGACGGGATGCATTTTCTTTATTTTTCACCTTATCCCTAAATGTTGAAGGTCAAGATCATATGGTGGTCCAAAAAAAAAATATGGCCATCATTGGATCACGGGATAAGGGAAAGTGGCCCGCAATCACCAATGGTAAGCCTCCCCTACTGGGGAGGCTTACCATTGGTGATAGCTTGTGACTGCAGGTATCTAGTTTAAATTGCATGTCCATGTCCTCAAAGATTTTTTATGTTTTCAGGTAAACTCAATATGGTTGCCAAAGAATGTAATATATAATATCATATGTGTGATCCTTTTGTTCCTCATGGGAAGGCAGTCATATGTGTGAAGTTTTACCTCGATCTGTTCAACCATTTCAGTGAAGAAGTTTGAAGGTTTGATTTAAAAAAAAATATATATATATATATATATATATATATATGGCTGCCAAATCACGTGACCGATGATGTCATAAAAAAAATTGTCGATCATTTTATCCCGATATAACCCTCAAAAATTTTCATACTGATCACATGTAGCGTTCTACATTTACAATTATGACGTCATAACGAAGGCACCTATGACATTATTAAAAATCATGCTTATTCCTCATGAGGAGCACTTGTTTTGTACCAAAATTCAATTTTTTCCTTGGTGCGGTTTCAGAGATACAGAGGTCCAACATTTTTTTTTTCTTTTTTCCAACATGGCTGCCACATCACGTGACCTATGACATAATTATCATTAGAACATTCTACACCGGCTCGTGTTCGGTGGCCTTTATTGTCTGCAATAAGGCAATGGAGTAGTGTAAGCGGCCAATTTGGTCGCATACTATTTTTAAAACCCAAACAATCGAATCTGGAGTTTACTGTCATTTATATAATTGGGATACTCTGTATTTTACACCACCTTATTTAACACGTTAACTTCGGTATTGGTTCCTGGTGTTTGTCCTTTGTGAAATCCCTAAAAGCAGTAAGCTTCCTGCTTAGAATGATTTTCAGGTTGTTTTTTTGTCAGACAAACAGACAGATTGAAGCAATTGCTTTACCCCACGGTGTACATGCACACGTGGGACGAGACAGCGTACAAATAATCAACTTCAGAGGCATTGTATTGCTAAACTGCAGGGTTTCTTTGGAAGTGCATACAAATCAATTTGTGTTCTCCAGTGTTCAAAACATGTAATGAAAATTTAAATTAAGTCGTTCTTCAATCATAGACACAGACTGAACCAATATCTTTGCCTTATCTTTGTGAATATCTTTGTGAATTTCATTTGTTATTTTGCAAATACATCAAGACATACATTGCACCCCTGCAGGATTGCTAAAAACCAAAATCATAATCAAGTAGCTCTCCTAATCGTTCGTGTCATTGGTGTTGTTATTACTTTTCTTTTCAATTACAATGATACTTACATGTATGTATGTATTGTTGTTATCATTATTTTTATTAGTGCATGCCCGTAGATGCGTAGCCGTACATGCAAACCCTCCCCCCCCCCCGCAAAAAAACTCAAACCGCATGCCAGAAACAACAACCACACAAGCTGTTCCTTCGCTTTCACGTGCTCGTACGTGCGTGGCTGTACGTGCCAATATATATATATATACTTTAAAACCGCTTGCCAGAAACAATCTCACAGGCCGTTCCTTCTCTCTCGCGTGTCCATACGTGCATGGCCGTACGTGCGTTCCCATATGTGCGTGGCCGTACATACTAAAAAAAAATAAAAAAAACTTTCAAACCACGTGCCAGAAACAACAACCACACAGGCCGTTCCTTCTCTCTCGCGTGTCCGTACGTGCATGGCCGTACGTGCATGGCCGTACGTGCGTTCCCATACGTGCGTGGCCGTACATACTAAAAAATTTTTTAAAAAACTTTCAAACCGCGTGCCAGAAACAACCACACTGGCCGTTCCTTCTCTCTCGCGTGTCCGTACGTGCATGGCCGTACGTGCATGGCCGTACGTGCGTTCCCATACGTGCATGGCCATACATACTAAATAAAATTAAAAAAACTTTCAAACCGTGAGCCAGAAACAAACACACAGGCCGTTCCTTCGCTCTCGCGTGACCGTACGTGCATCCGTGCATGCCCATACGTGCAACCCTTCCCCCCACCCCAAAAATAAACAAACAAACAAAAACTTTCAAACCACGAGCCAGAAACAACCACACAGGCCGTTCCTTCGCTCTTGTAAACGACAACTGGATTGGGGCATTGTGTTTATCTATAAATGCGGATAAGAAATCGAGAAATTATTAGAATACAGTAAGTCATCACTATCTAAAAGTAGTGCGTGCCCGTACGGAATGTTCACATCATTCCACGAATTATCCCTTGCATTGAAGTAACAACTGCTGTGATATTTACACACAGAGTTAATTAAAATCAAGTTTACCTCCCTGTCTTTGCTTGCCATGACATTCGCTGCCATTTACCATTGGCACTCCTACCCCACGGTGGATCAAGGTGCTTCTTGCAAGCCATTAACGTTTCCGAGACAGAACCAACACCGGAGATCGCCATTCCATCGGTAAGGGCTGCAACTTTTGTCATAGCGGAGGCACACAATGGCCTGCTCTTCCAAATCAACACCATGCCATCTTTAACATCCACCAGCTAATGTTGGCAGACAGGACATCCAGCTTAACGTCCGTGCGAGGATGCTTCCACCATTTGTGCGATGTGGCAATTTCACTCTTCATTGGGGAATGCCAAAGACATTATAATTACCAGATATCATGATTTCCAAGGAACGTGTGCTGGTTTCAAAATTAACAACCGAATCCAACCTGTGGAAACGATTCTGATCCTCACCGTCAATGTTGACTCGACCTGTGGTCTTAGCTGTTACAACTATGCAATGGAGAAACCTCAACACTCTCGTATCAGGATTGCATGGCATCTTTGCAGGGGAGAGGTGATGTTACCTCTGCCACCGAAGGTAGATGGAGGTTATGTTTTCACCCCTGTTTGTTTGTCTGTCTGTTTTTTTCCTTACGAAATCTAAAGATTTCGTAAGTATTTTGATCACTTCCGTCCTCTGTTCATGTGTTTGTTTGTAGGTACGATAACTCAAGAACGGAAGAAGCTACCAATGTCATATTACACCACGTGATTCAGGAGGGTGATAGCGCTGATTAGATTTTGGTCAAAATCGGTCAAAGGTCAAAGTCACAGTGAGGACAAACATCCAAAAAAAAAGTTATAACTCGAGAACGGAAGAAGCTACCAATGTCAAATTACACCACGTGATTCAGGAGGGTGATGGCTAGCGCTGATTAGATTTTTGTCAAACTCGGTCAAAGGTCAAGGTCACAGTGAGGTCAAACATTCGATTTTTGATGGTTTGGTACAGAATCATCGTAGAAACTTCTGGTTTGCGTCGCTACCTTCTCTGGAGACAGCTTTTATTAGACAAGGTCAGAGGTCAAGTTGACGATTTCATAAGTACCAGTCTATGACTGCTTGTTTGTTTGTTTGTGAAGAGGACATCTCAAAAGTTATTGACAGATTTTGACGAAACTTGATGGACAGGTTGGGTATGTGACAAGGTCGAATCGATTCGATTTTGGTGAAGACACGAATCTGGAAACGACAAGTTTTTATTTTTATTTTTGAGTGATTCTTCACCATTGAGAGATGAGGCCAAAAACGACACATATGTATATATGTAGCATGATATTCCAAAAAGTTGTGGACGAATTATGACAAAACTATGTGGATGAGTTGATGAGCTGACAAAAACGACCGATTCGATTTTGGTTCAGGTCCAGATCCAGATCCGGTCCATCAGTGGGATACTAAACGTAAACTGTACAGCCTGGCAGAGGTATGCGCTCTACCGATTGTCATTATAGTTTACCCCTGCAGTGGAAATATAGATTGGTTCAGAACAAATGAACAAAGAAGATGAAATTATCGGAAAGTGAGATTGGAAAAAAAAAAAAAAAACTTTGCAAAGGATGGACACACTTCCTGAAAGTACGATTCATTTATTGGGCTCGTGTGGTTGCTGCAAAGCAAGAGGTTTTATTTTTTTTAAGACAATGCAATTAGCAGACCATCACGACTCGTGCACAAGACGTGATGAGCTCTCGTATTTCTTATGTGGAACTTAACTACATCGTTTACAACCAAATGTTTGAATGAAAAACCATCCAAAACACTTTTATATAGTGGTTAAATTTCATTCACATGAATTGGTGATAGCAACTGCTTCTATTGAAGTATTCACAACCTTGTGTTTCCCTCACCCACCCCCCAACCCAGTCTCCCTCCCTCTTCCCCAATGCCACAATGCTGCTGATGTTGCATCAACATGGTTCAAGAAGATGTCACTGAGACATTCTTCATCATCTTCAAAAAATCTAGAACAGAAGAATGAATTAAAGCATAAGGGTTATGTTCTCTACCAACAGGTATCCACAGATAGTCAACGATGTAAAACGTGACTTCAGCAATATGGTGTAAAAAAAACAGTTAAATATAACATCGGAATTTAATATTGTACATTTCTGTGATCTGTCAAGACATTGCTTGATCAAATCACCTCCCCCCACCCCCCCCCCCAGCCATCCAACATCAATCCCTTCTCCACCATAAGTCCTGAACCCCCCCCACCCCCCCCCCCCCGCAAAGACGAAACCCTCTCTCCCAACTTTCTGTCCCCTCTCTGCCTCTCCCTCCCCAATTACCCAAAAGCCTTCTCCCCCTCCCCTTTTCTTCTCGATTTTCAAAGCAACAGAGTCTTCTTACATCATTACATATAATTTCTTCATTACATTACTAAAATGGTAGAATAATTAAATTTCTTTCTTCTGCCCTATCCACCTTAATATAATGCCATTTCCAACGACACCTGCTCCGACCTCCTCAAAACCTACTTTCCTACATTCGTAACTTCTACTTTCACCCCATTCACAATCTCGGTAGCAGCAAGATATGTCTCATGGGAACAATTATTCAAACTACCTTCAGGTCCCCATTCACAATGGTCCCCTACATGCCGTTCCGTTAAATTACATAGAATTGCCACTCTCAAGTGATTGTGAGTCACCTAAGTGTGTTAATAAGTGATCCTAGATTAATTATCTTTTTTGTGATGCATAAATTCAGAACTGTGCAAAGGTATTGGTTATTACAATGATATTCACACTTTTGGGTAAATTCATCAAATTATCAGTGATAAGTCATATTTGTTTTATAGTGTAAATTGAGAGCCTATACAAATATGCATGAAACAAACTGCTGAAATATATACAGTACTGTGCAAAAGTTTAGGCTGTTTATAATTTCGTACGGGCTATTCTCCAATAAACATCTGTGGAAAGTTAGACGGGTGCAATGTATGTAGAAAATAATTCAAACAAGTGGTGCCAGGCACAACAAATCCCGCCCATTTAAGGCATAAAGTTATTTTGGGGATCAAATTTAAATTTGATACATCCTTAACCTGAATGTTGATTATAAGGAATAGAATAAGGAATATTTTAGTCTTAGTTTAAAGTCAATTAAACCATTTTTGACGAAGTTATGATCGTAAAATGATTTTGACCTTTCAAGGCCACGTAAGGTCAAAGGTCATAGTGTTAAATGAAAGCCAATAAAGGACTTGATTTATGTCTTCCATAGTAAACATGCATATTCCTAACCTTTTTTGATTTATAATGGAAAATATGTAATTTGACCGATGACCATGACCCCCAAAACTTCGGACCCTACCAATCTTCACAAATATGCATTTTTCACTATAGGAATGGGTAGGATTATAAGTGACAAATAGAATAAGGTTTCACTATAAGCTTAGTTTGAAGGAAATCAGATCATTTTTGACGAAGTTATGAGCGAAAAACGATTTTGATCTTTTCGTGACCTTGACCTTTGATCCAATTGGACCCAAAAGTTAATGGGTTCGTCCAAGGTTCATTGCCCACCTGTGGATTAAATTTGATAGTGTTTGTTAAAGCTGTTTTGCCATAAAGTTGTTAACAGACAGACAGACAAACAAACAGACAAACAAACCGGATGATTACAATATCCCGCTCCCTCCCTCCGGGAGGCGGGATAACAAAGTAAATTATTAGACCGGTCAAAATAGGCCATTTTAGGGTCAAACCCACCACAAATTGCAATAGTAATCATTCAAGTTTTTTCACTCCAAATATATCATAGAATGACATACTAAAAGTCACCTTAAATCGGGACATTGGAACAGCTTCACCTCAGTTTAAGGTGACATTGAAAAAAAATTGACAGCCAAAATATAGGGGGAGGGTATAGTAACATGACCATATCATGACAAATTACTGGCCGATTCTCAATATTAAGATATCAGTAGATTCACAATAAAATTACCTTTCAAACAACACCACAAGTAATAATGTAGACCTAAAATTAACATCATGACGGATGAAAAACATTTCTGCCTATCACTAAAAATTATCGAATTTAGACATATATGTGGACATTTTTAAATTCACAATTTTTTAATTTCCAAAGTCGGTCTGCAATTGGTCTGAATATCTATATACATGTTTTCTGACTGTCACAGTTTTTAAATTTTGCCAATATGTAATGTAGTTAGTGAGATATAGGCTTGTAGCATGGTATTGTGTACACTGTGGTCCTAAATGAGGAGAAAGCTTAGAAATTGAACCCAGGTTTAATAAGATAAACAATCTTAATGTTATATAATGCCCAAGTGCCTGTGCTTTCAGAAAATGTATACTTTGCTATGGGTCCTATGGATATAGTTGCTTACAAAGCATGTTTTTTTTATCCAAACACAGGCTATTTCTTCCATTTTTATAGCTCATTTTTTAGAAATGGGTTAAATGTATGATTGTATAAGTTGTCCAAAATGGTTGAAATTGCATTTTTTGTTTGATATACAGTAGACTAGGTGTAAGTCGGCAGCGTGTAACTCGTCACTTCGCCTACGTCGGCAGCGTCAAAAAGTCCCGAATTTATCTCATGTTAAATCCTTTGAATAAAGGGTCATCCCTCTGTAAGTCGTCATCTCTAAGTCGTCACTTTGTCTACGTCGTCAGATGTTGTCCATTCCCACTTAATGGAAACTCAAGTAAATTACCACTCCTAACTCGTCACACGGAACTGCTGCCTCATGAGAAGCCCGATTTCATGGAATTGTGATGCTCGCTCATTGGTGTACACCGCCAGTGATAGGCTATTTATAACTGCGTACACACGTTGATCGCACTGCAGGCAGGACAATGGCGACTAAGGGTAAGCTTACAACTAAAACCTACCAAGAAAAATACGACATTATCCAGTTTTGCGAGGCAAATCCACTGATGAAGAAAACAGACATAGCTGAGAAGTTGGACATCAAACGGCAGACATTGAACGATATCTTGAAGAATAAGGGCAAGATATTTGGACAAGTGGAGAAGATCGTGAGGCCGGTGGGAAGTGTGAAATGCGTGAAATGTGTGTCCTTTGAAGATGTCGATGACGTGCTCATCATCTGGTTTCGGCAAATGTCGGCTCAGCCAAATATTCGGTTTCGGCCGATACTGTCTTTCGGTGGAGGATTGCCCAGCCAACATCATGGAATACAATGACCGGTTTGAATCATTTCTCATGCACCAGATGCCCAAGAGTTTGAGGCATTCAAACATAATGGATTACTTCGCGAAGAAGTAAAGGATCGATCGAGCTTAGTGTTGAAGTCCGATCATGGTTTTATCTTGGCTTGTTTTGTACATTACCGCACTCACTTACACATAGGCATTGAGTGGTAATCATCACCACGATGACTGTGTGTCATGTAATTTGTCACCATACCATCACCGATGGTATACGAGTTGTCTTACAGAGTTGTTCATTATCTTTACTTTTGATAAAATGATTCATGAATTCCATCTTTGCTTGATCACTTTCCAACTCACCAACTCACCCCCACCTATGCCCCGAGGATTGTGTTTTCCTTTTGGTACAATAGCCGGCTCTCACACATATGTGTCCAGTCCACGCGCGACTTCATCCTTCACCCCACAGTCATCATGAATGTTCGCATACGCGCAAGTAGTCACATTTCTAAGTCATCACTTTTTTCTCGGTCCCGATGGTGACGACTTACGCCTCGTCTACTATATATCATTATACATAAGAATAGAACAATTCCTCGAAACAGTACATTTCTTATTACCTTCTGCATATCTTGGCACCTTCAAATGTGTAAAATCTCAGATTTTGCAAAATTTCCCCCAGTCATAGTGAAGCTTACAAAATCTTATTCCAGAAATTTGAAATGCATCTGATAGAACATCTTAAATAGCAATTTACTTCTGCATAAAGTGATGATTTCAAATGGCAAGTTTCAACATGGATCATTACTACATACCAGTTTTTAGGTTCACTCCCATGATTGGGTCAAAAATGTTAGGAAGTACGTAGCAAATTGCATTTACCAAGCTGCTACAAAATTACTGGAAGCTATAAGCTTGATTTTATAACCATAGAATAAGTTTACCAAGATGGCCCTATGATATAAAAATCAATACCAAAGGCCAGTTTGCGTTCAGTATACAGAACATCAAAGGTCGTTAGGAAGTACGTAACGTTTTTAGGAAATCTGCACTTTTAATCCTAAGATGTTAGTTTGGTTCATCACAGCATGTATTTCTATGGTTAAGTTTATGTGCATATTATATTTATGACCTGAATGAACACTGATCAATTTGTTAATTTCATATGACCTTGACCTCTTCGCTCAAGGTCAAATATCAGGTAAACAAAATATTCTCCATATATGTGGTTTCCAATGAGTGTATAATACATATCTAAGCCATCAGACCAATTTTAGAATGATATGAGTGGTTCCTTGATACAGATAATTGATACTCTTTGGGTCTATTTGACCTTGAACCTGTCAGAGCAATAGAAAGAGGAAGAATTAAGCTCTGCTCAAATAGATCCTGAATCCCATGATGTTGGCTAACAAATGATATGCAAAACTTAATCATACAATGACTTTCATTTTTTGGTCCCCCGTGTCCTAAATGTGTACATAATACCTTGCCTCAAGCCTATAACCAATTTACTGAAGATTGAAGGAGGGTTAACATATTCCAAAATTCTTCCCTTCAAATGGCCATTTCAGCATGTCATATTACTGCAAAACCTCAACATATTTACAGTATATAAAATTACCAACATAAATAAAATACAATGATGAATCATTATACAAATAAAACACAATTATTTTGTTACTGGAATTTCAGTAATCAATATTCCTATAAAAGAAATCAGACAATTAGTTTATGCTTAGAAGTTTGTAATCCTCCTGGGTGCTGATATGTTATAGTTTATCTCCATTTATTGCTATGGAATATAAAATAGCAAAAACACGAAACTTAAAAAGCTATTGTCGCCAGAAGTACTAAGCTACTAAAAGCAAATATACAACACATTTTGTAATATGTACATGTGAATCTTAACCGTCCAATTCCAGGGTAGCCATTTTCTTTTCAATACTACATGTAACTAGTAAATTAGTACTACACTATTTGTTAAAACTACACAACAATCACTATTTATAGTGCTATCAAGAACTGACATGTATATCTAATGAAGAAAAATAAATATTTTAAACTACTTCAAGTAAGTCACTTCTAAAACAACACCTTGAAAAAAACAGTCACAAATTACACATTATAATACATCCTCAGCTTAACTTTCTGGATCAGGCAGGATTGTGTTAGAGCAGTGTAGGCCTTTACATTCTCCACATGTTGGAGAACATTCTAGGCTAAAAATTTCTACATGAGCATCTCTGTGTACTACAGTTAGTTCTGCAATTGCAGTTGAAGGCTTCCAGAAGATTGTCAGGTGCAGGCTTCAAGTTAGTGTCCACAGGCACTATCTTACCATTGATGACATAGCCTTGTCAGTAAAAGATATTTAAATTGAGCTGGGATAAAATTCCTGTGACTGCTTCACTAATTTTACATCACTTTTAATAAGTTTGGCTGCGGTTTCTATAATTCTTAATTTCTCTTCATCATGGTCATACTTCTTGGGTTTGGAGTGGAAGCCATGGATGATAGAAGATGCTATATGTCAAAATGTAACCACATTTTCTTTTCCACTAATCTCAGTGATGGTTATCTTGTCTCCAAAATGTTTCTCAAGTCTATGTTTCATGGAGGTAAATCCATATGGTTCAATTCCAGTCTCAACCAATATCTCTTCCATTTTGTTTATAAGATCCTGTATTGAGATTTGTTCCTCATCATTGACCTCCAAATACATGGCCACCTGATTAAAAGCATCTTCCCTTGCCGAATCAGGAGGTCTACCCTGCTTAAATCGTTACGGTTGGATTTTATCATCTGCCATGAACTGTTGTGGTACCTGCTTTCCTGTTCCAGAATTTGTGCTGCAAAGGTTGTGGTATACTGCATCTGCAGCATGCAAATGTTGTGCAAACTCGTCTACCATTCACAATTTCTGACCACAAATCCTTGTGTTCATTGCAACATTTCTTAATTTTATCTTGAAAATCCATTGATCTGACTGGAATAAGTTTATGACTTTTTACCTTGCCATGGAATGTATCTGGATGCTCACAGAATATGCAGTTATCTTTATAAATAAATGTATTTCCTGTGGATTGGCATGTACTTGGTGTATAACTGAAAGAAACAGTCACATTCTCGCTTTCTGCTGGCATGAGCTATACACTTTGGAGAACAGAAGTCCTTTCTACACTTGGCATGCACAACTTGTCCAGGAACAGTACTTGTACTGCGAGACCGCAACGCATTAGCTTTTGCAATGCCTTCACATCCTTTGGTACCTAACGTTGCAGTTTTTTGTCCACTCAATAGAGGTTCCTTACAGAAGACACACTTGTCCATCTTTAATAGATTACTTAAACCTGAGAGAAACAAAAACATGATTAGAATTGTAAATAAAAATGTTCCAGACTTTTAGGTGAGTGAGAACCTTTTCAGAATTCTCACCTATCCCCTGGATATACTTTTGCCCGACCCCCACACCCTTCTGATTCTCTCCACCCCATGCATATTTAATTGAACAGCCCTCAGCCCCTTTCAATCATTAGTACATTTATTATATATTCTATGGCAACCACAATAACATAGGACAAAGTAAATAGACCATTCAGTTATCTTTACTGGGGAATTAAATCTGAAATGGTCATACATCCAAAAATAACTATTTTGGTCAGATTCTCCAAACATTAACAACTCTAAAAACACTAATCTTAGGTCAATACCATTACATATGGTATTGTTAGAAATGTATTTTCATAATGAATCTGTTGATACCTCTATATTAGGGATAAGTTTTGAATTGTTCACAATATTACCATAAATCTAGACCCTACCCCAAAATTTTATTTTATGATATTTGTGGAAAAATGCTGCCTCAAACTGAGGTCAAAATGGAAATGTTCCAATGCTCCGATTTAAGGTGACTTTTCATATGTCATTCCACAACATATTTGGAGTGGAAAAAAACATGAATGATTACTATTGCAATTTGTGGTGGGTAAATCACTATTTTGACCGGTCTATATAAGAACAGTGTCATTTCATAGTATCAGTCAACACTTTGTCTGTCCACCCTTTGCCTTCTTGAATGCCACTCTTCAACCCATGTTTCATGTGTTCGACTGAAGCACTCTAACAGAAATATTATGCCACATATTCTGCAGCACATTCCACAGTTCTGTAAGGGGAGTTGGGTTCCTCTTGTTCTCTTTTTCCAGATAATCATTAATGACCTGAATGGAACTTGTGTCCATACTCTGTGGTAGCCATTCTAACATTTAGAGCACACCAGCTGTAACCTTGTTCTCCATGTACTGTTTCACGATATTGGAAGTGTGTTATCTTGTTATCATTATCAGTGTTATCAGTTTGATCATTATCTTGTTGAAAAATAAAATCCTCTTCCAATGAAAATTTTTTCACGAGGAACTGCATTATGCTGCAGTATCTGCTTACACTTCATTTCTGTTTGTGTCCCATTGATTTTCGCAAGTTTTCATTCACCAAAAGCTGAGATACATCCTCAGGAAGTCACAGAGCTTCCTCTGTTTCACAGTCGGGTGCAAACACTGAGTGTCGCAACGTTCTCCAGATCTTCGTTGTACGAAATGGCGTCTCTCATCTAAAAAGGTCAAAGTTTGATTCATCAGACGAGAATAACTGATTACATTGTTCATTCACCCAATCTTGGTGTTGCCTTGCAAATTAGAGCCCTCACGGCCATTCTGTCAACAAAGTTTCATTTGAATCCGTTCAAAACTTTTTGAAATAATCTACTCACAGACAAACAGACTCAGAAGTGAAAGGGGGATGAAAACATAATCTCCATCCACCTTCGGTGGCAGAGGTAATGATGTGTGCAGCAAAAGTAAAATTTTCAATTCCCAAATGAATTTTATAATACTGAAATGTAACTCTCTTCTTCTTCTTCTTCTTCTTCTTCTTTCGGCTGCTCCCGTTAGGGGTCGCCACAGCGGATCAACCGTCTCCATTTCGCTCTATCCTCCACATCTTCCATTGACACTCCAACCACCCGCATGTCTGCCCTCACCACATCCATGAACCTCTTCTTTGGCCTTCCTCTTCTCCTCCTGCCTGGCGGCTCCATCTTCAGCATCCTTCTCCTGATATACTCCGCTTCCCTCCTGTGCACATGTCCAAACCATCTCAATCTCGCCTCTCTCACTTTGTCTACCTGCGCAGTCCCTCTAATATACTCATTCCTTATCCTGTCCATCCTCGTCACTCCCAAAGAGAATCGCAGCATCTCTAACTCTGCCACCTCCAGCTCCGCTTCCTGTCTTTTTGTTAGCGCCACCGCCTCCAAACCATACAACATAGCTGGTCTCACTACCGTCTTATATACTTTCCCCTCAACTCTTGCAGCTACCCTTCTGTCACAAATCACTCCTGCAACTCTTCTCCACCCACTCCATCCTGCCTGCACTCTCTTTTTCACTTCTCTCCCACACTCTCCGTTACTTTGGACAGTTGATCCCAAGTATTTAGACCCATCCACCTTCCCCACCTCAACTCATTGCAACCGCACCATACCACCACCTCCCTCTCATTTACGCACATGTACTCCATCTTACTCCTACTGACTATCATTCCCCTTCTCTCCAGTGCGTACCTTCACCTCTCAAGGCTCGCCTCAGCCTGCTCCATACTCTCCCTACAGATCATGATGTCATCTGCGAACATCATAGTCCATGGAGACTCCAGTCTGATCTCGTCCGTCAACTTGTCCATCACCATTGCAAACAGGAAAGGGCTCAGAGTCGATCCTTGGTTCAATCCCACTTTAACCTTAAACCGGTCCGTCATTCCTACCACACACCTCACCGCTGTCACACTGTCCTCATACATATCCTGCACAATCCTCACATACTTCTCCACCACTCCCGACTTCCTCATACAATGCCACAACTCCTCTCTTGGCACCCTATCATAAGCTTTCTCTAAATCCACAAACACACAATGTAACTCCTTCAGGCCTTCCCTATACTTCTCCATCAGCATTCTCAAAGCAAACATCGCATCAGAGGTGCTCTTTCCTGGCATAAACCCATATTGCTGCTCACAAATCATCACCTCTCTTCTCAACCCAGCTTCCACTACTCTTTCCCACAACTTCATGGTGTGGCTTAACAACTTTATCCCTCTGTAATTTCCACAGCTCTGCACATCACCCTTGTTCTTGAAAATCGGAACCAGCACACTTAATCTCCACTCCTCCAGCATCCTCTCACTTTCCAAGATTTTATTAAACAATCTGGTTAACAACCCCACTGCCATCTCTCCTAAGCACTTCCATGCCTCCACTGGTATACCATCTGGGCCAACCACCTTTCCACTTTTCATCCTCTTCATAGCAGTCCTCACTTCATCCTTACTGATCCACCCCACTTCCAGATTCACTATCTCCACCTCTTCCAACCTTCTCTCTCTCTCATTTTCTTCATTCATCAGCTCCTCAAGTACTCCATCTACCTTCTCAACACACTCTCCTCGCTTGTCAGCACATTCCCATTTACGTCCTTTATCACCCTAACCTGCAGCACATCCTTCCCAGCTCGGTCCCTCTGTCTTGCCGATCGGTATAAATCCTTTTCCCCTTCTTTTGTATCCAACTTCTCATACAGCTCATCATATGCCTTTTTCTTAGCCTTTGCCACCTCTCTCTTTGCCTTTCGCCACCACTCCTTGTACTCCTGCCTACTTTCTTCATCTCTCTGACTATCCCACTTCTTTTTCGCCAACCCCTTCTTCCTTATACTTTCCTGTACTTCCTCGTTCCACCACCAAGTCTGCTTATCTTCCTTCCTCTGTCCAGATGTCACACCAAGTACCTTCCTAGCTATCTCCCTCACCCCTTCTGCTGTAGTTGCCCAATCATCCCACCCATCTTTACCACCATCCAACACCTGTCTCGCCTCCTCCCTAAATTCCACGCAATAGTCTTCCTCCTTCAGCTTCCACCATCTGGTCCTTGGTTCAGCCCTCACTCTCTTCCTCAACCTCACCTCTAAAGTCATCCTACAGACCACCAATCGATGCTGTCAAGCTACACTCTCCCCTGCCACCACCTTACAGTCTCTAATCTCTTTCGAGTTGCATCTCCTGCTTAAGATGTAATCCACCTGTGTGCACTTTCCTCCACTCTTGTACGTCACCCTGTGTTGCTCCTTCTTGAAATACGTATTTAGCACTGCCATTTCCATTCTTTTTGCAAACTCTACCACCATTTGCCCTTCCACATTTGTCTTGTTGAGACCATACCTACCCATCACCTCCTCATCCTCTTTATTCCCTTCCCCAACATGCCCATTGAAATCTGCTCCAATCACCACTCTTTCATCCTTGGATACACTCTCCACCACTTCATCTAACTCACTTCATCTAACTATAAAGTTAATACTTAAATGTAACTGTGATATTAAATTAACTTTCACCGAAATTTGAATTATTTTCTACCTACATTGCACTCTTCTAACTTCCCACAAATGTTTATTGCAGAATAGTCCTAATGAAAGTTTTAAAAATATCCCTAACTTTTACACAGCATAATGTAGATGTACTCACAGGGATGAACCGTGCTACCCCATTGCCTCGGGTCGCTCAACTGCATTTGATTTTTCATACTTTTTTTTTCATTTATTTACATTTTCATTTACAGATGTCTGATGATTCTGTGAATTTTTTTCTGGAGTATCGGCTTCAATGCCAGTCAGCACACAAAATTTCAGCTTTCAACTTCACCCAGAATGGACCGATATTTAATATCAGTCAGTGATTCAGTGAATCATTGGTTCGAAAGAGCTTTATTATCGAGGTTGATATAACATATATATGTATATATATATATATATATATACATATATATATATATATATATATACATACATACATATATATACATACATACATATATATATATATATATATACATATACATATACATATATATATATATATATATACATATACATACATATATATATATATATATACATATACATACATATATATATATATACATATACATACATATATATACATACATATATATATATATATATATATATATATATATATATATATATATATATATATATATATATATATATATACATAGTCATGCGTCACTTAATGACGGGGTTACGTTCTGAGAAACGCGTCGTTAAGCGACGTCGTCGTTGTGCTAACATCTTTTTTTTTTTCGTTTTCGAACATCATTTTCGAACATCGTACTTACACAAAACTACACACCTCGGCTATATGATGTAGCCTATTGCTCCTCGGATACAAACCTGTACAGCATGTTACTGTACTGAATACTGTCGGCAATTGTAACGCGCATCCAAGAGAGACGGAAGATCCATTAGTTTTACCTTTGTGCTGTTCATGACTGCCATCGGTGTTGTTAGCAGGAGCTCACAATCTCCTCTCGCATCGATTATAGAAAGGTGAATAATTAGCGTTTGGATTTTATAAATACGTAATTATTGCATCGATGTTATAATTTATAAATGAAGAAACGAGCTCCTGTCAATTGTGATATGTATATATATATATATATATATATATATATATATATATATATATATATATATATATATATTTTAGGAACAGTGCGATTGTTTTTACAACATGAAAAGCTTCGCCAAAAAGAAATTTGTGTTTTAATTTCGACTGTAACAACGATTTATTCGTGGAATTCTTCAATTCAAAGGTAATTTACTTTCTGGAAGGTAAACGTGCAAACATTGGTTCAGTTTGAAAGCCGATTTCCTTGAATCCCGATTTAGCATGACCCTGCTTTTTTCGCGATGACATTTTATGGACCTCAACGATCGCATTATAACAGGGCCACACTGTCGTTTATTATCATTATGAAGTATTATGTACTGAACAGCGTACATAATTGTATGTGCTATTTTTATACGACTGGCAGCGCTACGTCGACGACATCACTCGGCGATAGGAATTTTTCAGCTGCATTTTTTTTTTTTTTTCAGAGCTGGCAGATCCGTCGTATATACGATCCGATCCGCCGTTGCCCGGAACGTCGTTAAGCGGCGCATGACTGTATGTGTGTGTGTGTGTGTGTGTATATATATATATATACACACAGATACATATTTATATATGTATCTGTTTTTTTTCATATTTATATATGACGGGCACCTTTACTAGTATATACATATACATATATATATATATACAGATATATACATATACATATATATATATATATATATATATACATATACATATATATATATATACAGATATATACATATACATATATATATATATATATATATATATATATATATGTGTGGAGCTGTTGAACAGCTCCCAAGATGAAAGCAGCCATTTTAATAGGATTACCTTTTCTTAAAATTGAATGTAGCATTTAATTGAGGAAGCCAAAGCATTCAAGATGCTCTCAGTAAGCTACCGTTTTTGACTGTTGGTAATCAAGGCAAGTAGGCTATATATATGTATATATGTATATATATATATATATATATATATATATATATATATATATATATATATATATATATATATATATTTATCTCTCTCTCTCTCTCTCTCTCTCTCTCTCTCTCTCTCTCTCTCTCTCTCTCTCTCTCTCTCTCTCTCTCTCTGTGTGTGTGTGTGTGTGTGTGTGTGTGTGTGTGTGTGTGTGTGTGTGTGTGTGTGTGTCTCTTTGTCGTGCAGCTGAACATCTGGCTTTCTTGTTGGCCCTTGTAACAACATTCTTTGAGCCTTGGGCTCGGAGAAGCCCAATCATAAATCAGCACTGTTTTGGTATAGTTCAAAAGGGAACATCTTGTAGTAGAATGAGACGATAATATATATATATATATATATATATATATATATATATATATATATATATATATATATATATATATATATATATATATATTGTGATAAAGATCTGCCTGATCAATAACAGATCTTCTTGCTTGTGAAAAGATAAATGCTTTGTCAGGCCAGGAGAGAATATTTGCTGGGGTGTTGTTACTTTCAAAGAAACCAGATGAGCAGGAAAAGTATATATAAAGTAAACCAAACTGCTTGCGGGCCAGAGTTTGACTGAGCTGGTATACTGTAGGTATTCTGTGCCTTTCTACTCTCGTGTACACTTTTGATGCACATTAAAAGCTCTTCTCTACGACGATTGGTGTAGTCATTGCTTGATTGCAGACCCTGATCTCGACATTTTGGCGTAGTCGGCAAGGGGTAAAAACAGAGCAAAAGAGGGGAACTTCTTGCTTGGTGAGACAAAAAGAGGACAGCAGCCGGCCGGCTTAAAGATAAGGTAAGAACTGCCTCTTTTTTTCTTGCACCGGGACATACAGGTTCGCTGCTCTTTGTGATCTGTACTTATCTTAAAAGAACGAGAAAAGAGGGAGCTTTGTGCGCATCAAAAAGAAGGGTACCCCCGGGGGGTTAAGTGTTCGCAGGGGGGGTTGCAGGTGATGCTTACAGGCTCATCTCAGAAATCCCTGGAGAACAGTGTCTAAAGGGGAGGTTGTAAGGTATAAACCCGGGAGGGTCATCTGAGAAATCTCCAAGAGACAAGGTATTTCTGTGGGAGATTGAGGACGTGGAAGGTGTGCAAGGGAGTGTGAGGGTTCGTGGAAAGGTGTGAAAGACACTCAACCCAACCCGAGACCACCCCAGGCAAAACACTGACCAGTCCAAGAATACTCTAGAAATGATTCAGGGAAAGTGGGAAAATAAAGCTGTAACGGAAATTATGGACCAAGGTAATGTGATCAATTAGAATCATGCTATGAATGAATATAAAAGTACCCATATGTGTTCCTAGAATAAGATTCGTTAAGATATGCATATGTGAATAAGCCTGAACCAAACTTGAAGCTTGTAAGATGTGTAGGGAAGAAGCATGACAAATAAATAATGTTGGAAAAAGAAAAAAGAAAAGTTGTAAGTGTTTTAAAAGTGAATTTAAGATTAAAAGAATAAGTTGAGAAAACACCTTGCCCCACCCGTGCAACTGCAGTACACAGAGCAGGGAAATCAAGAGAGAATACCAGGTAACCCATCTGAGGGTTTCCTTAATCCGTCGAGGTTGTGTTCAAACCTGGAAGGTACGAGGTCGCTGGCCACGACTTTTGCCTTCCCGGTGAGGAGGTGGCGGAAAAACGCAGGCGGAAGGGAAGGTTACAGTGCAGCCAACTCAAAATCGGTAAAATATCCATTAAAAGAACAGGAATTGAGATTAGTTCTGATGTGATAATAATTGGAAATTTAAAGCGAAGTTCTGAAAGAACAGCGGACGAAGCTTGGCTGCTCGTGAAAACGATGTGTGGAAATGGAAGGTGGGAGGGAATGATAACCCACAGAGGGAAGGATGCCCCATTGTGAAGTGGAGGAATGTGTGCGCCTTGCCTGAAGGGTAAAGGTGGGGGTCGTGTTCCTCTTTGAGATTTTTTTTTTAACGACTCCAAAACGAGTCAACGGGAAAATTTGTGGCAGATGTGCCGAATAAAGCCTTGATTGTGATCTCCAAGTCCAGGAGTCCATACAACACGAATTAGATTGAGAATTATTTAATCGCGGTTGTAAATAAATAAAAGGTAATTTAATATAGAGTCAAATAGTTCTGAAATGTGTTTAAATTGATTTGTATACGTGAGTAATGTGTGGGTCGAACGCATGGACGCAGTTTGTTGTGGATGTGGATGTGGATGGGGAGAGACGCGGGACCAAGGTGCGAAGGAAGGAGGGGTAGGATAAAACGTGGGGGCGAGCTGTGTCGAAGTGCACATGTTGTGCCCAGAGGCGTGCTGTGTCTTCACTCGTCGGTGAATGAAAGAATGACATCCAAGAACCAGGACAAAGACATTAGGCAAGCTGCAGAAATGTTTTTTGGGGGAGATGACTAGTGGTCTTTGAACACGCGTCCATTGCGGACCTTGTCACGGAGCATTAATCCTCTGCCTGGCGCGATCAAGTTTTTTGTACGAAAGCGGACAGAGGAGCATGTTTGTTGTCCTTATATGAGCCTCGATCTGTCAGGATAAATTATTTGGATTAAAATTGACCATAAAAGCGGTTATCGTGCTGAATGTGTTGGTGCCCTGCTGTGAAGTGCGGGCTGTGCGCGATCTTTGCTTGGGAGAGTCGGGCTGCGTGAAGTTTGCCTGAATACGGGGAGAGGATTTGGAAAAGAAATATTTTTTTTTTTTAATGTACGAAGTAAGCCGTGTGTGGAGCCCTCGAAGGAGGGAGGGCTGTACGGGGTGTGGGAGATGGAGCACGAAGCACGAGTGTGGTCAACATCTGAGCCGCATTGAAATCGGCCGTGCCGAGGGTGCTGTGTAAATTTTCGAAGCAGTTCATCCTGGCCTTGTAAGTTTGCAAGGACACATGTGCAAATGGACAAGACCATTGTGTGCTGGACCCTGAGTAAATTCCACAATGTGCCAACCCCCTCCAGCCCCCTGCACCTCCGAAGAGTCTGGAGGTATGGCTGCCCTTTGAGCTGTGCAGCCTCGGTTCAAATCTCAACGCAGCTCTAAAACTGCCATCCTGGTGTTTCACATGCACTGCGAGATCTGCTAACATCGGTTCGTGGACATTAAAGATCCCACGATGTTTTTTTTGTGAAGAGTTGGCAAGTTATTGCAGGCACCCTGAACATTAAGCTACAAAACTGCTGCTCGAGCGTGCAGGGGCACAGCTGCTGTCAGGATGGGCATGGGTCGGGACTCGAGTCGTCAGTTGTGTGCAGTACGTGGCGACAGATTAGTATCAATTGTCACAAGGACGTGTTAGTGCAAATGATGCAGTGTCCCTCCACCGATACACACATTGGAATAAATAATCTCACCGACCTGGGAGGAATGACAGGCTGAGTCAACCTCAGGAACCAGGGATACTGAGAGTCAGGAGTCGCCAAGAGCCACAAACAATAGACATTGTGCTCTGACGGTTTGAAAGAGGAAATACGAATCATGCAAGTGAGGTGCGGAGTGTGTGTTGGGATTTACTTTAGGCTCATGTAAAAGATAATTGAGAATTTGGCAGATTTTTAAAAAACAATTACCATGACATGTTTGAATGAAGAATGAGTTAAAATCGCAACTGTGGCTGTGGACATAATTACATACACAACTCAGCCGGGAACAGAGGAAAATACTTTATTTTATTTTATTTTATTTTGGGCAGCACCAAATGCTTTGCAGAAGTGTGGTCCAAATGGATGAATGGAGGATATCTGATTATGTAGTGTTGGTTGACTCACTGCTAGAGTAAAATGTGGTCATCGAAAGATGTCCAATACTGGACATAACTGTCAGGGTATGTAGTGTACACTGAGAATAACATCTTGGAAAGTGATTCTGTGCTAATTGCGGTATGCAATCTAGCCGAGGGTGAAAGCATATTCCTGATATGTGTATACTGTACAGATGGCACAATGTAGGGGAACTGTGGAAATAAGAGGATATTTAATGTCGCAAAGTAGGCTAGTCAAGAATAGTTAAATCGATAGTAATATATTGAGCACATATGAAGAAAAAAACTACAACAACGACATCCTCCCTGGCTATCTTCCACCATTGGCCTTTCCGATGAGCATACGTGCCGAGCGCCTGTGGGGGAGTTATTTGGCAATCAACGCTACCTAACTACCTGGTGCTTGCAGCGGCATCGAGTTGCAGGTTCAAGTACCATCGAGCCAGATTGTCAAGGATTGCACGAGGCAGGAAGGTCCAAGGAAGCTTCTCACCTCCAGCTCACCTTCCCTCCGAGGGGGGAGTATCAATAACGACCCAACGGGGTCCCTTTTTTGGGGGGGTGTGTGTCTGGTGGGGGCCAGTCCTTAAGCAGCACCTGTATGGGTGCTTGTGTATAAATTTCCATTTATTTTATATTCTAATGACTCTGCCCTTATGTGCTTCTTATGGGCTTCATGATGCTGCCCAGGGAGCCACTGGGTTGTCTGGACCGCCTGGAGAAGCGGGAGGCAGTGGAACTGTTGGTGGTTCAGGTCCTATCGGACCTCCAGGCCCAAGTGGTCATGATGGCATGATTGGCCCTCAGGGCAATGCTGGAGACAGGGGTCTGCAACACCAGGACGCCAAGGGGCGATTGGGATAATTGCACCATCAGGATCATCTGGGTCAGTGGGTGAGCAAATGGTGGGTGCAGGTGAGCACATGCATCTGTGGTGAAGGTAGTGGTGTGAACCCATGGGTGGGTTCGGACAGGCAGAATTCACATCTTTGTTTACGTTGAGATCTGAATTTGTTGTCTTCTGACGTCAGCATCGGTTGGTATTTTAAAAACGCGTTTTTCATATCATAGCAGCCACCGTACCTGGGAAGGCTCTCTGTGCATTGTATTGTCATAATGGTAGACCGTGGGGCTATGTACGCTCTCTGATGACGACCAACTTATGAATGGGAAAGAAGGGTGCGGTCGGTGGAACTAACTCTACTGCTCCCTCTAGCGGTCGTGCTTGCTGCTGATACCCAGCCCCCACAACAAAGTGGTGACCCAAAAGGTTTGCTCGTTTTGGCTCATAAAAATGAGCTGCACGAGCAAAAGGGGGATGATGTAGAAGGAGGTGCTGAGAATATGGTACACTCAAGAACTTGCAGAGGTGGGAGAAAATCGAAAATTTGTAAAATCGAAAGTTTTGGAAGCAGCTATGTATTATCAAATGTTTGTGGTGTGTGCTGCCTTTGGGCTGTTGGTTGCATCACTGGTTGGAGCATGACTGTGCTGCTGATGTGGTGTCCCTATTACCAGTGTACTGATGTTCATTTTTTTTTTTTTGCCAGTCTTAAATGAGTGACAGGCTGAGTTAGCCCTCTGGGGTTCGTTTAGTGGTAAATGAAAGTTGAGCTCAGGGCTCTGGGATCCTGGTCACCAATTTAAGGGCAAGGCCAAACAGTACATATAATTATTGGTAGAATGTCTGTAAAATATATGGACATGTATAAATGAATATTAACTCTTGTGATGCGAATAAATATTGTGAAAGAGTTTGACAACAGGGTGTTCGAATGGAGGAACGTCCTAAAGATGCAGTGGACTGGACTTTTTCAGGTATTATTGGTTACCCAAGGAGCTGTCAAGAAAAGGTAAGCCAATCATGGATTCACGCATCTCATTGCAAAAGGATACAGGAAATCGAAAAGAGAAAGAAATGTTACTGGAGGTTTATGACAGATGTGGCAGTGTTTGATTAGCATGAGTATAATCGTGATAATATGGACAATAACAGATAGTGAGGACATTTTGGGAATGTCATAGAGATCAGAATGTTTGGTAGGTCAATGGTAGGGGAAACAAAGAATGGGTTGTCACAGGGTGCACAGGGAAGAAAAAAGGTAAACATTGGGATCAATTGCATTAGGAAGGCGTATATGGGAAAACACGGATTACCCTTGTTTGCAGTTCCACTCCAGGGGGAGAACATGTGTGGGTACATAGTCCGTAGACAAGATAAACGTTTTAACTAAAGTAGAGAAGGCATCAGTGGAAGGTAGAATAATAGAAATAAAAAGTAATTGGGAGAAGGGGGGTTATAATTGCACGAACTATGATCATTGGTATTACCCAAAGTACAGAACTATTAAGCAAAAGGCTGTGGGACAGGGCCCGGCCAGAGCAATAAAAGTAACGAATTATGATGGATTGAAGAAGGGGGAGGGATTAGAAAAGTACCCCCCACATTTTCAGCTCATGCACAAACAAATTGGATTGATTTGTCTCGTTAGAGGACAAGGGGGGACCCCATTTAGGAGAATCAACATGCCAGTACTATGCTAGACATGGGGATGAAATGGTGATCATAAAAGGGCGAATTAATGGAACAACCATACCTTTAAAAATCGAAGTAAATAACCTCCTTGAACCCCAGGCACCCCTAAATGGTACATATTTTGTGTGTGGGTATAAGGCATACTCATGGCTACGAGTGGGATGGAGGGGATCATGCTTTTTGGGATTTATACTACCCAGGATTTGGATCACTGACCAATCACCCTTTGTACCACAGGTCAGATCGAAAAGAGCCATTTCAGAAGTTGAGAGGTTTTTCATGATTGCATTCCCCTTTTATGGAGCAGGCAAAAGTGCAAGGGAAATTATCAATTTGGCAGCATCTTTGGAAAAGCTTGCTAATACCACCAGCGAAGGATTTCACAAAACGAGTGCCGAGCTGGTAGCTATACGGACAACCGTGATGCAAAACCGCATCGCTCTGGATATGCTTTTAGCAGAAAAAGGAGGGACGTGTGCGGTTATAGGTGTGGAATGCTGCACATACATTCCAGATAATTCAGAAGAAATTGATAATTTGGCTGAAAAAATTAAAGCTGAAGGTGCAAAATATCATGATTTTAACAAGGGATGGTCAATGGGATCTTGGTTGAAGGGAATATTGGGGAGTTGGGGAGCCTGGATAATCCATTGGTTGTTTATAGGGCTCATGATCTTCATAGCAGTGATTGTTGTCATCACTTGTATTAAAAATCTAATCAGGGAGTGCGTGAGACGTTGTTCTTCTGCAGCAAAGAAAACAACAAAACCGGAGACGGTCCTGGGGAAGCCTGCCGTGGTTGCTGTGGTCAAACCGCTGCCAACACCTCCGCCGTCTCTACCCTCCCCGATAATTCACTCTGGTTTTCCTCCCCAACCCATAGACCCTGAAATGTACTGTGAACTTAATGGGACTGTTGACCCACTGCTTACACTCACATTGGATGAGTGTCTCGACTTGCTCACACCGATGACGAAGATGGAAAGAAATGTTATCTAAACATTGCCTTGTTGGAAAATGTTGGGACTTTTCTTTAAAATTTTCTTTCACTCTGGCTTGCAGTTTATAAAATTATATTCTTTTTGTTGGTTCATAAAGAACACAATATATAGATTCTTACTTGTTTATAAAAATTATATTCTTTTTGTTGGTTCATAAAGAACACAATATATAGATTCTTACTTGTTTATAAAAATTATATTCTTGTTTGCTGATATTCTTTTTGTTGGTTCATAAAGAACACGATAAATAGCAAAAAATATATTCTTACTGGTTGTTTATAAAAATTATATTCTTGTTTGCTGATTCTTAATTGTTTATAAAAATTATATTCTTGTTCATAAAGAACCACAGTTAGTTGAAAATATATGTATCTTTTTGTGTGTGTAAAATAATTTTTGTGTAAGTTGTTTTTGAAAGGTAATTTTTGCTTCCTCATGACCTATATTCAAGTCATAAGTGTTGAAATGTATATTCAAGTTATAATTGTTGAAATGTATCCACTAGTCTATAGAGGGGTGGGGTACTGATGGGCCGGTCGGGATGGTGGAGGGGGGGGCTTTTCTATGAAGCAAGAAAGTGCGGGCGGAGCTTTCGTAACATTATGACCCACTTGGAGCTACTCATAAGAGTGGGCCACTTCTGGACGAGACTCCCTTTTACCACCTTGCCGCTCCATCAAGATCCCATCTCTAAAAAATATTATAATTGTGGTGTTCCTTTTCCACTATGTTTCTAAGTAAAAGAGGGGCAAATGTGGAGCTGTTGAACAGCTCCCAAGATGAAAGCAGCCATTTTAATAGGATTACCTTTTCTTAAAATTGAATGTAGCATTTAATTGAGGAAGCCAAAGCATTTAAGATGCTCTCAGTAAGCTACCGTTTTGACTGTTGGTAATCAAAGCAAGTCGGCTCTCTCTCTCTCTCTCTCTCTCTCTCTCTCTCTCTCTCTCTCTCTCTCTCTCTCTCTCTCTCTCTCTCTCTCTCTCTCTCTCTCTCTCTCTCTCTCTCTCTCTCTCTCTCTCTCTCTCTCTCTCTCTCTCTCTCTCTCTCTCTCTCTCTCTCTCTCTCTCTCTCTCTCTCTCTCTCTCTCTCTCTCTCTCTCTCTCTCTCTCTCTCTCTCTCTCTCTCTCTCTCTCTCTCTCTCCCCCCCTCTCTCTGTCTCTGTCTCTTTGTCGTGCAGCTGAACATCTGGCTTTCTTGTTGGCCCTTGTAACAACATTCTTTGAGCCTTGGGCTCGGAGAAGCCCAATCATAAATCAGCACTGTTTTGGTATAGTTCAAAAGGGAACATCTTGTAGTAGAATGAGACGATAATATATATATATATATATATATATATATATATATATATATATATATATATATATATATATATATATATATATATATATATATATATATATATATTGTGATAAAGATCTGCCTGATCAATAACAGATCTTCTTGCTTGTGAAAAGATAAATGCTTTGTCAGGCCAGGAGAGAATATTTGCTGGGGTGTTGTTACTTTCAAAGAAACCAGATGAGCAGGAAAAGTATATATAAAGTAACCCAAACTGCTTGCGGGCCAGAGTTTGACTGAGCTGGTATACTGTAGGTATTCTGTGCCTTTCTACTCTCGTGTACACTTTTGATGCGCATTAAAAGCTCTTCTCTACGACGATTGGTGTAGTCATTGCTTGATTGCCGACCCTGATCTCGACACATATATATATATATATATATATATATATATATATATATATATATATATATATATATATATATATATATATATATATATATATATATATATATATATATATATATATATATATATACAGATACATATCTTCTTCTTCTTTCGGCTGCTCCCGTTCGGGGTCGCCACAGCGGATCATCCGTATGATCCGCATAGTGATTTGGGCACATGTTTTACGCCGGATGCCTTTCCTGACGCAACCCTGGTCGCCTCTTACGACACAGGGATATGGTACACCTATTTTAACCGGGGTATACACCGGCCCAGTACACTGGTACTCACTTCACCGACCTCAGAAGGATGACAGACTGAGTCAAACCCCCTGGTGTATTAATTCAGTGGCCCAACGGGGCTTGAACTCAGGACCCTTTGGATCCCAAGCCGCTGCCCTAACCACTGAGCCAAACACCAGGCTCTTATATATACAGATATATATATATATATATATATATATATATATATATATATATATATATATATATATATATATATATATATTGTTGTGGTTACCAGATTCGCAAACCACCATTCAGGTCCCTTAGGTGAGGTATCTCGGTAAGTGCATGTGTAGTTAGGCCCAAACCCGTTGTCTAGTGGGAATACATGTCATTTATACGTGCTGCGACTCTTTAGGATAGCCGTTTTTCTTTTACTATCTTTATTTTGGACCAATCGCCACCATCACAACCACAACAACAACCACCAACCACAACGCCGCTTCACCACAACCGCCATGACCTTTACCGTCACAACTCGCCACCATCGCATCACCGTCATCTCGCGCCACTCATGGGCACCGATGCTGGACTCGTGTAGGGCGCACGTTGAACAGCGTGTACAAAATCACGGATTTTCTGCTTCAAAAACGGATCCAAAACGACACACGCCCACTTTTTGCCGTCCAATCGGTGAGCGAGGGGCGAATTGGCCCCGCCCCCAGGGCGATCGATATATGCAAATTTGTGGATCAAAAGCCTTCACGCCCACTTTTTCTCGGGCCAATGGGGAGCGAGTTGAAAGGTCAAAGGGAGGGGGTCAAAGGCGAAGTTACGGGGGGATAAAAGGACGGTGTTCGTCAGTCAAAGGAGTAGTAAAGGTCGGAACGAGGCGAAGGAGTCGGAACAGAGAGTCAAGACTTCGCGGGCGGTGGAGCTGCTCGTCGTGTGCGTTGAAGTCGGAACGGAGGGGACGAGCTGTGGAGAGGCGGCGAGGGCGGACGAGGGGTGCTCGCGTCGTGCAGGGAGCTGCACCCCTGGGAGGCCGGCAGCGCGACCTGGCCGAGGTGGAGACGCTCGTCGCGCACATAATAAAGATCCTCTATACCCCGAGCATCAGCAACCCCCTCCTGTTTCCCCCCGCGCTGAGATAGTGCGACCAAGGGGGCCCCGTTCCCACCCCCCTGCCAGGCACTGTCCACGAGGCCCGCGGGTTGCGCGGCCATCGCCGCTCCGCGTCTCATCACCAGACGGGTAGGCCCGACCCGGTCTCGGCCCCAGGCCTACCTCATTCTTGGGGGATTTCTTTTCCTTGGTTTTGGGTATGTGTTGTCGGCGCCGTCTGTGAAGTAGAATTGTATAAGTGTTGCCGTGTGCTCGGTAGTCGGTATTAGCTCTGCACTGTGTTTTCACTTTTATGTTTGCTTTTTGTGTAAATGGAATTGTGTTTTCTTTTTTGTGTGCATTTGGTGGAATTGTATTTGTGTGCTTCCCGTGTGTCGCGAATAAATGTGCTTTATTGTTGAACTGTTCTCCCGCTTCGCTTCGTCTTTTCCCCATTGAACCCCCATCTTGCTTCACGTAAAGGGTTGGTAGTGGGCTGAGTACGCCCGATAATTAATCGAACCGTCGAGGTCGACGATAACACCGCTCGGTTATTCTGATAGTACGGAACGGGTCGCTTAGGTGGCCCGTGTCCGAAGTCGACCTGCGGCGAGGTGCGATCGCCCGGTCTACCCTCCGCGTGGGTACTTAGGTAGTTCGAATTTGGCGAGCAACCCTATCCCACGCGGGGGCTGATTGGCTCGATC
The DNA here is from genome assembly GCF_056783735.1 of Eptatretus burgeri. Lineage (NCBI taxonomy): Eukaryota > Metazoa > Chordata > Myxini > Myxiniformes > Myxinidae > Eptatretus > Eptatretus burgeri. The sequence goes on from NC_140967.1 coordinate 75,947,641, forward strand.
GCGGTGAGACCGAAAGGTCCACCCGTGACTGGTTCCCGGCGTTAGTCCGAGAGGGTCACGACTGGATTGTCCGTCCGGTGGGCGACGTGCCGCGATTCGAGTTACGTGGCCGTTCGCACGCCGGCGGGCGCGAAGACCGCAACAATATATATATATATATATATATATATATATATATATATATATATATATATATATATATATTTCGGCACGCCCCTTTTTTTGTTCCACCATCAGATTTTTGTAACTGCATGAAATGAAACAAGCTTTGACATATATAGTAATGATATTATTGTCTTCCTTAAGAGGCCCCTCAAAATTCGTTTTGATGATTATGGTAGTTGAACAGTTCAAAAACTCCATTTGCAAAATGGGAGGAATTATTGCACAAAAAAGAAATAAAAATGTTTCCCATTTTTTAGAGGACCACCAAGATGAGTTCGGCTCATAGAATCACGCTCCATTTGGAGAGAAAACAGTTGAGTTCATACCTGACGAATTTTCACTTTCCATGTGCCATAGTTTCTTCACAAAACCATGACTTTCTGACTAAGTACAAAGTATTTCTTTGCTTTTTTTTATACATGGTTGCCGTTTTGAAATTTTCATCGACTGATACCCGCTGCCCAGCCGGACCAACTGCCAACAAAGTATCGCCCGATCAGTTACGGTTAAACCCAAAATCATGATCATCGTTTTAATGTGGAGGTGAGTACTGACAGTGTACTTGGGTCTTTTCCTGGTGGGTGCGGAATTGAGCACGTGCACATAAAAATCTGGCAACCCAACTTGAATTGAACAACAATGGCCGCTTGATCCTTGAAATTTGAACCGACAGAAATAGCCTTCGAGCCTTAAGTGCCTCAGTGAGCCTTGAGTCTACCGCTCCGTAAAAGTACTTCTTCAACCGTCTCACAAGTAACAGTTCGATCGTGATGGCAGATGCCAATAATAACAAGGAATATGAAGACTCCTCAAGTCACTCCTCTGATGAAAATTCTGTTGCAAGCATCCCCCCAAGTCCAAGCCCGAGCCTTGAACCTAACAGTGATATTGAACATCCCCATAAATCAATGGATAAAAATGATATAATATATTGTTTAAAATACATTTGTGCCATCTGTCTTTTACCATAGTTGCCAGTGACGCCCATCGAAGACGGGCACCTTTACTAGTGTATCTATATATATATATATATATATATATATATATATATATATATATATATATATATATATATATATATATATATATATTAGGGTGTTTCATTTTTTCTGAAGTGCAATAATTTTATCAGCACAGGTTTGCCTTTGAACTTTTCCTATAAAAAGTGCATCATGCAAAATCTTAGCGAAATGGGACCGTGTTAACAGGTCGTACACTTTTGAATGGTATGTTGACGTTTTTAGCAGCGTCTCGCGTGGCGAACGCTGCTCATAGAGAGCTCGGTGTTGTTCATCTTCTTCTTGTTCTTCTTTTTGTGAAGACAAAACCTTAATCTCTTGGCCTCAGCTCTTGTATAGACAAGATCCGGATCTCTTTAAATACTGAGCACATGTATGGTGCCTTTTGAGAGCGTCTATCATGAACTTTAAATATTGTTATGAATTTGGAATTCAATTGCACACAACATACAGGTTCCCTTAGTCAGCTATGTCGATAATTGCATATCGATATGTCGATAGCAATACCGATATGTCGATAGCAGATACCGTTCTTCGGCTGCTGGACACATATCAGATTGCTGACAAGATCATCGGTCTCTCATTTGATACGACTGCGTCCAACAGTGGCATGATTAGCGGAGCCTGCACCATAATTGAACAGTCCCTTGGAAGACCTCTTCTTTGGCTGGCATGCCGACATCACATTCATGAGGTGGTACTGAAGAGCACCTCTGAACTCCTCTTCGGCTCTCCCCCAGGTCCCGACATTCCCCTCTTCAAACGATTCCGAGGAAAATGGGACGTCTTGGACAAGACATCTGCCGGTACCCTCAGCGACGAACAACCCCTGGATGAGTGGAGCGAATCACAAAGGCTGAAGATGATAGACTTCCTCAGGAGAGTCATCCATGATGCAGCCCACCCAACAGAGGACTATTTCGAACTCCTTCAGCTCTCTCTCTTCTCTACCTCGGAGGATGGAGCGGAGATTTGCCTCGATTTAGGGCCCCTGGAGTCTACCATCAGGCAAGATGGATGGCAAAGGCTATTTATATCCTGAAGATTGCCCTGTTTTTGCAACAACTGGAGCTGACGAGTTCGGAAAAACGCGGAGTCCGACGACTGGCCCGTTTCATCAGATTCTGGCATGAGGCAGCTGTCCCAAACTGTGCACCGAAGAATGACCTGGAGTTCTTGGCGATTCTCCAGGTGTTTGTGGATAGAGAACTCGGGTCAACGGCAGAGAAGGCCCTCCAAAGGCACCTCTGGTACCTCTCAGAGCAAGGAGTGGCCCGAGCCTTCTTCGACGAACGAGTGTCTCCTGATGACCGGGCGGCCATCGTCAAGAACCTAAGCCATCCAGCAACCTCGAAAGCACTCAAGAGACTTGAAAAGAAGAACTTCACTCTACCTGACGGTCTTTCAAAATTGGTAACAGGGCGAACACTAGAGGCCATTGGGATCTTTGCTGGGAGGATGGTCACTACCCATAACGTGGAAGATGTTTTGCAAGATCCACGAACTCGAGCCACCGTCCGAGGCCTGCAGGTCACCAATGATGCAGCAGAGAGAGGAGTGGCACTGATACAAAAACTCCAAGCCCGGACCGAAGACAAGCAGCAGAAGCAGTTCCTCCTCAAAGTTGTTCATCACAACCACAAGACCGTCAAGAGAACAAAGGCTGGAGTGACTGCTAAGTTCCCTCGAGCTCCTTGAGCCCAACGATTTGAGTGCCCTGCTCTACTTGCATAATTGTTCTACATTTCTTTTTCATAAATTCTTTTGTTAATTTTCAGTTCAATAAACGTTCGTTGCAATTTTTTGTCTTCTCCTCCATTTGATTTTTTCGAAGTTTCACTTGAAATGTGGAATCTTGTCCAACTGTGGGACCAGTAAATATTGACGAATCAAACCAAATATTTGCCTAAAATATTTATGGGTCATAAGAAACAAGGGGACACCCCTTCTGACAATTTTCAACAAATTTCATTTTTTTACCACCATGAGTGAAACACCCTAATATATATATATATATTTTTATATATATATATATATATATATATATATATATATATATATATATATATATATATATATATATATATATATATATATATATATATTTTTATATATACACATGTATATATAGTTGAAATTAAATAAAAATGAAACAACATTCAATTCCCAATCTTGCGATATGTGAAGGAGCAACAGAGAGACTGACTGACAAGTGTATTATATGGATAGGTAATCCCTGATTGCCTCATCCACCCCTCTTCTGACAATTAGCACTTCACAGGCTTCAAAGTTCTGTTTTCCATACCGTCAAAGTCCAATTTTCCATTCTTGTTTCGATCTCTTTCAGCGAGAATCTCGTCCACCTCTTCAACTGTGACGCTTTCACCTATGCTCATCAGGAATTCCTTCAGATCGTCGTGGTCAATGAACCCATCAGCATTTCTGTGGAGGGAGTAACATTATTCACTGATCACCTCCATAGCTCAATATAATGGAGTGAGTTAAAGATGATTTTTTTTTTAATATATTTTACTTTCCTTGACACAGTGAACAGGGATTATTGAATAAGAAATTATGTTTCCGAGAAATTTAAAATAACGATGAGATATTGGTAATGACTCGATACATAAATGAAATATGGTGGACTGTTAATTATGCTTTTGCTTGCTGTCTGCTTCGTATCTCTTCCCATCCCTTGTTACTCCTGTCTCCTTCCAAACGTTTGTTTTCTCATTCCAGTTTTCCCACACTCCACAACCCACCTTTCTCTCTTGTGTCATCCTTTTTTCAGGCTGGCAAGGTAGCTCAGAGGTACAGATAGGTTCAAAGGATCAAACGATAAATTTCCATGCCTATGCTTCACAAGCAGGGCACTGCATAAATGAGTGTGTTGTACTTTGGTTGGAAGGCCAAGCTTGCCAACCTGTCTTCCAGCATTTGTTTGTGCATGTCAAAGATAACATATTTTGATGCATTTCCATCTCAATCCCACAACAAATACCAGACGCAATTACACCAACCCACACTACAAATGTACAACTCCCTCCCACATCGACATCTTCATAAAATACGTGACTTTCAAAATGACATAATGTACCCCAGAATGGGAAGTGCACGTGCATAGATACCCCAGGAAATTTCTGTGTTCGGGGTGAAATAAAACGCATAACGTGTCCGGGATTAGGATTCTTACCTGGAATGGCTCACAAAGCTCTGAAAGAAGTGAAAAATATTTGGAAAAGTTCTTGAGAGAAAGCACCGTGTCTCGGCGCAACGAAATACTTTCTCAACTCGTCAAATGTGCTGCTGCTCACAAAACAAACTTCTGACCATGTGGGTAAGTGCAAGGCCCGAGTGGATGGGCGTGTGCTACACAAACCCCCCCAATGGATCTCAACCAGTGAATGGACTGTGCATCTGGATTAGGGGCTTCTGAACACAAATGGGAAGGACATATCTCGGACTTGTGATTGCACAAGGTAATGTTCAAATGATAATATTTACTATTCATCATGTTCGGAGTGAGGGAAGGGGGAGCGAGGGGCACTGTGAGAGCTGTTATAAATATTGTTTGTTTGGTTCTGCGGCCACATGAAAAAATATATGAGATTCTTGCATCTATTGCCAAAAGGTGAAGCATCCGTGTGTGTGTGTGTGTGTGTGTGTGTGTGTGTGTGTGTGTGTGGGTGGTGTGTGTGTGTGGGTGGTGTGTGTGTGTGGGTGGTGTGTGTGTGGGTGTGTGTGGGAGGGGGGTGTTGGGGTGGTGGGGGGGGTGTTATATCCACCGCATACACCAGCTTGTCGATTTGGTAAGAACCTGACACCTCTAATCCATGGATATTTCTCGTATTCCTAATTTGATGAACAGAACAATGATTACGGTTAACCATTTTGAACCTTCCACTCTTTCATCTAAATGCTGAAAATTATGTTTGAAAGATTTTAGTCACAGATTTGGCACTAGGAATGACAGGTTAAACGTACTCGGCAAGAACAACCGAGTCAGTGTAAACCACACAGGACGTGCGCAAAGGCCTCATTTAGCATTCATATGTCATTTTGAAAGTCTTGTTTATTGTTTCTGGGGCTGGCAGGATGACCTTGAGGAAGGCACACTCTCCTCTGAGCCGTCTGGCCTGGGCTTGTAACTCGGCACTGCTACAAACTGTCATTCCGGTGTCTCACAAGTGGGGCGAGTGTGCTGTCTCGGACTGGGTGTCCCGTCTGCCATCATCCATGAGAGGACGTTAAAGATCCCATGGTGTTGTTCGCAAAGAGTACGTGAGCTATCGGTAGCACCATCGCCAAATGCGGCTGCATCAGCATTCCATTGTACAGAACAAATACAGGGCGAGCCTGAGCTCGTATACGAAGTATTGTTGTGGAGCCGCACATCGGTTGCGAGCATGACTGCTCGGTGGAGCATTAGGGTCGACTCTACCGAACACCCGGAATCTAGATCGTACCTTTTGGAAAACTCCGAGGGTACGGGTCCCTTGCAGGACCGTGAATCATCGATAAATAAACCGCGTGGTACACGGTTATTTGCCAAACTTCAAAATATCTGGAGGCCCACATGGCGAACTACCGAGTATTCACACCCTCGAGGGAACTCGAACGGGACGAGTCGTTTCCGGGCTCGACCTGTGCGTAACCCGAGCGGATGGTTACCGAGGTTCCGTCGGTCCCAAATGCACACAACTACGGCAACAACGGCCTTCTTTAATTCTTCCAACACGCACAGCATTAAACCAATGAAGAAAACACAGAAACGAGCTGATACATTTAACAGGGGATTTATTTACAATGGGGGGAAGAGGGGAGCACGCAAGGAGCAGAGTTATCCGACTATAAGAAATGCAAATAATTTACAGCAAAAGCAAAAAGAGCACTTAACAGTTCCGACTTAAAGACAGGCCCACAGACAGACGCACACCCAAAAGAAACGAAAGGGATCTTCCCACCTCGTGCGGTCTTCGACGAGACGAGCGAACCAGACCGGCGTCGAGATATAACCAGCCCAGCACCAGCGAGATAAGTTCAGCTCTCGAGCAGACGGAGAACCAGACTCCAGCGACAGGACGAGATGAGAGCAGACCCCGGCGACAGGACGAGATCAATCTTCCCCCTCGTCCAAAAATCACCAACCTTTTTTCTCTCGGAGGGAGGGGCCTCTTTTCCTCACCACTCGCCTCCTGATTGGCCGTAACCATCGTGCGATTCCCTGGCCGCCGTCCATTGGACAGACGCACGGTAGGCGGGGCAACTCCCACAGTTCTGGGCAGAGTCCCGAGCGGAGGCGGTTGTGGCTCCACCCACCTCCACCTCTGGCCGCGTGCTTAATGCCGATCGTGTTGAGTCGGAAATGGGGAGGGTGAGACGTCCGCTCCTTGCTGATTGGCGAAGGAGGGACGCCATGCCGACGTTAGACTCCGCCCAGCGAGCGCGCAAAGAATGCCGCAAGCAGAGTGTTGTTGCTGTGAGAGCGAAGATGGTGTGGATGTAAAAATAAATGAAAACCCTGACTATCAAAATAACTCTACAGCGCATGAACATTTAATTTCCCATTAAACAAGGGAAAGGGAGCTATCTATACACATTTACTTATCAAAATAACAGCTATGGGGACCGGAATGTCTGTGTGCACAAGGCTTCTAGATTCGTAACAGTATGACCATGACTACAACATCCTCCATCATTGAAACAAACCAAGGAGTGACCTAACTCTATGACGTCACTGTCAACGTCTCTCCGAGCAACTGTGGTGTTGTGTTCATTCGGAAACCCATTACACATGCATCTAATTGGCAGTTCTCAACTTTTGCATGGTTTTTTGAAATGCCAGTTTGGGTTTAACAACGGCATCTACTTCTGCTTCACCAACTACTTAGCAGTTCTCTACAGTACAATAGTTCCATATCACTGGCTGCTGTTTCCTTTTGTACAAGTACTTTCAATTTCTGACTTGCTCATTTCTTTAGCAACTATTCCTCTGATATTTGCATCAATGAGAATGGTAAAGGATTTCTCTGCAGGCTGATATAGGCCGAGTCATAATCCTAAGGCTCAGAGGAAGCAGTGTGACACTCTTCCTCAATATCATCTGGCCCGATAATGTCGAGGCTATGGACTCTTCTTGTGGTCTTGAACAAAGCACCAGCGTGCTCTTTGTGCAGTTGCAAGGCTTTGTTAAGCAATCTTTTAGCTGCTATTCCACAGACAGTTTTGATCATGACTCAACGCAGTTTCTTTGTTGTAATCTTGTACTGTCTCTTAAAAGCTTCCATTAGCTGAACCCTTGCTAAATTATCATCCAAGAGATGATGCCACATTGCCTTCACATGCAGTTATTTTACGGCATGTTTAGGCTCTGCAAATACAAACCTTCCTTTCCTGAAAGCTCTTATTTCCTCTCTGTATTTTGCATGGTACTTCTTCATCGTCATCGTCATCGTCATCATCATCGTAATCCTGTTGAATCATTCCTATCATTCCTTCCTTTTTATAATGACTTGATTTCAGCTCTTGAGATCATAAGATAAATAATGTGAGCTGCTGCCTATATTCTCGAGGAGTTCACGCTTCAAATTGCATTGGAGGCTGCTCAGGAAGCTTCCTTTTTTTCTCTCATAAGCATCATAACTAGCACAAGAGGCTAGCTGGGAAGCTGCCTTTCTTCTCTCAGGATTAGTATTATTTCGCTAGCCGGGAAGCTGCCTGAGGCATCCATTTTGCAGAGGTTGTGCACACGCGACAATAATGTCCCCTTCAGATCCATTCATGGTGTCAAGCCCCTCCATGTCAGTACCCTTTCCCTTCT
>NC_140967.1:75960644-76195644 GCF_056783735.1 Eptatretus burgeri
CATTTGCATCACCATCATCACCAGGAACTCTTCAAAGTCGATTGTACCACTGCCTGGAGATATTGCAGATAATTTTAGTTCATCACCATATTTTGTGTAAAACTTAGATGTGTCAGATACAATCATTGCACAAAGTACAAACACTTCAAAATGTAATTAATTCTTGTAAGTCGTTATTTTTTAACCTTTAGTTTGCAAAATTATGATGGAAACTGGGAATTGATTTCATTGGAATGTTTTGCAAGAAAAGTGGAGGGACAATTTACGAGTCAGATCTGAGTTGTTTCATGTCTGTCCTTTTTATTTTATTATCCCCCGCCGCATTGCAGAAGGGGGATATTGTTGTCACCCAGGTCGTCCGGCTGTCCGTCCGGCTGTCCGTCCGTCCGTCGGGGCGTCAACATTTATAGCTTTGAGTGCGATAACTCATAAACTGTTCACCATATCGATTTGAAATTTGGGTCACACATGTACCACCTGAAAAGGAAGAACCCTATTGATTTTGGGCGTGGCCGGATCCAAGATTGCCGACTGGGGCGGCCATCTTGAAAAAAATGTTTTTTGTAATAAATGGAAAACTGCTTATCTGATTTCAATTATTTTTGGTTACTACGTTCCTCACCCCTGGGGAACTTTTTAGAGATGATGACCAAATGGTGTCTTGTTTCCAATTCACCTCCCTCATTATCTGGAATATGTATGACCTTTTTCATTCAATGGCAGGGGATTCCCCATCTCTGATGGTATATTTATTGCTTATTTTCTTCCTAAATGAGTAGATATCTGTTTTTATTATTTTATGACTATATGTAAAAAAATTAATTCTTCATTTGATCTGAGGCTCACGCACAGACATCACATGAAGGATGGGACATAAGTAGACATCAATGGAGGACATAAGTAGATATCAATGCACTTTTCCATGAATTACAAGTGCATTATGAGACAATGGACAAACATGGGATTTGAACCTGGGTTCCTTGCAACAGGAGAACACACAGGCCAACACAAACAGAACATTTACATGCCACTGTATACGAGTAGTGCTGTACTTTGTTAGATGTGTAATGTTTTAGCAGAGTGCTTTCTTCGATGCAAAAGTGATCTTGCAGTTCACCGAAAATGTATGGCACTACCAAACGATCTTTTGGTATATCTTGTCACTTTTGGATGACTGTATCAACATGGAGGGAAATGAGGATGCGGATGGGGGAAAGGGATGGGGGGAGGGGGGAGTGGGTTTGGTAAAACTAACCATCTTCATCCATCTTTTTGATGATGGCATTCAGCTCTTTCCTGCTTCGCTTCAGCTCCATTGTCCTTATGGCATTGACCAGTTCACCTGTATTGATGTGTCCTCCACCGTCTCTATCAAATATTCGGAATGTAGCTTTGAGCTCTGGAAATAAACGAACAGAAGTATCAGCTTCATTGTGGTTGTAATGATTAATGACCTTCACGTTGTGGCAGATATTGCTGTCACATTCATTGCAAACTCCCACACTCTCTTCAATCCCACTCTTCCCTCCAGGTCTTTAAAACAGCTGTTCACCACTTTTTATATCTTCCCCCATCCTAAACCATGATATTTTCTACCCCCGTTAACCCATCCCAAGCACACCTTCTTCAAATTCACTGTTTCCTTAATGAAAATCCACATAGTGTCCATCTTGTTGATCTCATGTACACTGCCCCGTCCCTTTCTTTTCCACAGATCTGATGTCCCTGTTCACGACTGTTGTGCTTCCCTCTCTTGCCCGCTCTTGTCTCCTGCTCCCTTTGTTATATGTTGTGTTTGTTACCTCTTATACGAGCCTTAACAAAGTATGCAAAAACAAATGATTACATTTGATGCTCATCAGATAAATAATATTAGCAGCAGGAACCCATGGAAATTCCTCTTAATGTAAAATGTGACTTCAAGTCCTCAACACCCCCCCACCCCCAAACTTCAACCCCCTTGAACACAAGTCTTCAATCTCCCTGCCCCCACCGAAAGTCCTCAACCCCCCTCCCAAGCCGCAACTCCAAACCTGCAACCCTGACTCTCAACCCTAAGTGCTCAACCCCCTCCCAATTCCAGGTCCTCAACCCCCCCCTCACAAGCCTCAACCTCCCTCTCCAAACTCTATCCCCCTCCCCAACTCTTTGTCCCCTCTCAGCTCCCCACCCAACCTGAAGTCATCAAATGTCCTCCCCAATATAAGCCTTCAACTCCCCCCCCCACCTCGAGTCCTCAAACCCCCCACCACAAACCTCAACACCCTCCACCCAAGTCCTCAACCACCCCAGTCTTCGTCCTCAACCCCACCTCCTGGGACCACAAGTCCTCAACACCACCCCCATTGCAAGTCCTCAGCCCCCCCAACCCAACTCTCTGTCCCCGCTTTCCCAACTCTGTCCTCTCCTCCCCATTTCAGCTTCAAGTAATCAACCCCCTCACCCCAAATACTCAATCCCCACCCCACTGCAAGTCCTAACCCTCCCCTCAAAGCCTCATCTCCCCTCTCCCAACTCTATCCCCCACCAAACTATTTGTCTCTTCTCTGCCCACCCCCCCCCCACTCCCACTACCTCAACTCTGTCCTCCTCTCCCTATTTCTTCAAGTCCCCAACCCCCACCCCGCCCCAAGTCCTGAAGCCCCCATTCCCCAATTCAAAGTCTTCTACACACTCACCACCCTCTCTTCAAATTCCCTCCACACTGCAGGTCTTCGACCCCACCCCCTACCCCCACCCAATCAATCAGCCTCTATCCTCAAGTCCTCAACCACCGCCAGCACAATCCCTCAACCCCGCCACCCACGAAAGGGCCACAACCCCCCCTCTCCCAAATCTCTGCCCCACCCCAACTTTGTCATTCTCTCCCCCTTTCTTCTTCAAATCCTTAACTCTCTCCCGTTCCCAACCCCAAGTCCTCAACCCACCTGACAACCCCAAGTCCACAACCCCACCCCCAAGCCTCAAACCCACCTCCATCCTCCCAATGCCTCAATCTCACTCTCCTAATTCTTTGTCCTCCCCTCCCCCTTTCTTTCCGTTCTTAACAACCTCATTAAAGGATACACAAGGAACTTTGGGTTCAGAGGAGGCCAATCAATCCATCATGCCTGCGTTTTTCCTGTTGCCGTTCGTTATTAACAATGTTAAAAGGAAATAATGACAATAAAACATTAAATTTGCAATCTCTTCCCCCTTTCTTCCCATTTTGAACATTCCTGTTCCCGTTCTTTAAGAACAATGTTAACAGTAAATTGAAAAGAAAAAAAAAGGTTAATTCACAATCTCATGAGATTCTGTCATCTCACAATTCTTCACTAAAATAGGGGTGAAGTCAGCTGAATGATACAAAAAAAAAAGACATGGTCATTCATTGTGGAAAGAATGATATAGAAGCGGAACTCCTCAGACCAAGAACTTTATAATGATGTGGGATTTATAGTCTCTGGTCGAGTCGTTTTGGATAAAATCGTCAGAAAGACAGATATATTAACAAAGCAAGAAAGATGTTCATAGCACAATACTTGCGAAATACAAGTAAACAATAGTTGCCATGGAAACAGCAATTTGGTAAGTTAGAAAATTTGACCCATCAAGTGTTTTACATGATGGAATGCTGTGCACAACAAATTTGGTTGATTCATTTTCTAATCGCGGCCTAATCGATGTTCTTCATATTTTGGATGGCATTGACCTTGACCTTTGAACTTTCGGAACTAAATTTGGATCTCAATTGTTGAGAGAACTAATTTTGACCAGATTTTATACAAACAAGGTGTCTCAAAATTCACCTCGGGATTTCGAAATTAAATACATTTCTGTTTTTTAATAATTTATGATTATGTTAAAACCAGAAGAAAATTTACTAAATGGAGATAAATTTTCTGTATTTATGAAAAATGATGCAGCTTAGATGTCCTCCATTTTCGGCTCTACAGAGACGGGCTCTTTCGACAGCATTTTCCATAACAGCGGATTTCGCAGATGATGCTGTCATCTTTGCGGAGACTTTAGACATCCTTTTGGGGGCCCTCAAGTTGCTGAGTGAGGAGTCGGAGCCGCTGGGATTACGGGTTTCCTGGGTAAAAACTAAGATCCAGGCTTTCAATGATATCTTGGATGCTGCTGTACTGTCTGTACCTGTTTGTGGTGAGGATGTTGAGGTCGTGGAGAGATTCACTTACCTTGGCAGTGATATTCATGTCTCTGCTGGCTGTGAGTCAAAGGTCAACAGATGTCTGGATCGGGCCTGGGGAGTCATGGATTCACTGGATTATGGGGTGTGTCGCTGCCGGTACCTGTGCGGGAGGACGAAAGTCCATGTCTTCAGGTCCTTGGTGCTTCCAGTCTTGCTCTAGGGATGTGAGACTTGGACTCTGACCAGGGATCTGAGATGGAGACTTAATTCCATTGGTACCAGGTCTCTTTGGAGAATCCTTGGCTATCATTGGTCGGAGTTTGTGTCCAATAAGCGGTTGCTGAGAGAAACTCAAATGAGATTTATTACCTGCATAGTCTGTGAGCGTCAGCTGCAGCTGTATGGATATGTGGCTCATTTTCCTGACGCTGATCCTGCTCACCAGATTCTTTCAGCAAGGGAGTCTCGTGAGTAAAGAAGGCCAATGGGCTGACCACGTGCCTCGTGGTTGAAGCAGGTTGATCGGCATCTCAAGGAGATGAAGATGGGCCAGGCATCTGCCGAGGGTATGGTCAGACAGAGGCACCTGGAGTACCGGCGCTGGACGCAGCGACACGCTGCTCTGGCGCATGCTCCCATGCCTGACCTGACTTGACCTGTTGGCTGTGACAAGAGAGGAAGTCCCTTCTTCCTGTCCAGACTGGAGTTCCTCAAGGTAGCGTTCTGGGCCCTATTCTTTTTCTGGTTTTCATCAATGATCTCTCCGACTTGCTGGAAAATCCTCTTTCTATCCTTGCTTATGACTCCACCATCTGCTGTACCATCTGTCATCCCTCAGACCGGCAAGCAGCAGCACCTTCGCTCTCTGCAAATCTGGATAAAATCACAAACTGGTCCAACATGTGGAACATATCTTTCAATCCTGACTAATCTCACTCTCACAATGTCTCTCCGAAAGGACCGTCTGGAACAACCCCCTCCTCCCCCCCCCCATCAATCTACTTACTCAACAATCCTCTGGAAGAAATCCTTTCTTTCAAGCTTCTGGTTCTCACTATCTGCAATGATATTTCCTGAGAAAGCCACATTTCCAACCTGGCCTCCAAAACCAGTCGCCGACTGGGAATCCTCTGTCACGCAAAGTCCTTCCTCGGCTCACCTGAGTTCCTGACCACTTACAAAGCTTTTGTCCACAGCATTATGGAGTTATGCTTTCCCCTCTGAGCTGGTGCTCCCGCCTCTCACCTTTCTCGGCTTCATTCTTTGAAAACCAAGGCATTTAGGATTATTCGTATCTTCCGCGATGAGGCTGAGTCTTTGGGTCTCTTACTCTCTCACCACAGACAAGTTGATGGTCTTTCTGTCTTCTACCATCTCCTCGCCGGTCTCGCCCCCACCCCCTTGCTCTGAGATATGTTCCCCACATATTTCCGCAGGGTGCTCAAGGTCCGCCAGCAACCACCTTCTGGTAAAACTATCAAAATCAAGAATCACTGCTCACTTTCATGCTTTCATTCCTTTTTCTTCCACCTTTAGAACAAAGTCCCACACTCTCTTCAATCCCATTCTTCCCTCCAGGCCTTCAAAACAGCTGTTCACCACCACCTCTTATCTTCCTCCATCGAAAACCACGACCTTTTCTACCCCTGTTAATCCACCCCAAAACTACCTCCTTCAAATTCCCTGACTTCCTTCCTGAAGGTCCCTGCGGTGTCCATCTTGCATACCCCGTGTTCTCTGCCCCCATCCTTCTCCCTTCCACAGATCTCCTTATGTCTCTTTTGCCCATTGTTTTGTCCTTCCCACTCCCAGCCCTCTTGTCGCATTCCCCCCTTGCTGTGCGTTGTGTATTAGTTCTCATTCGAGCCTTGACAATGAGTACAAAAAAAGAAAAGTCTGCGAGCCATGAGTGGAGATGTCCTTGGATATCAAGAAGTCCTTGGATATCACAAGAAGAGAGTTTGGTGAGCAGGACAGGAAGCCAGAACACATCGAAGGCACGCGATATGTCTTGGGAGATGGCTCTGATATCATGTCTGGCATTGAGGATCTCCATCCATTTTTGGGAGAGGAGAAACAGCATATCCAGGATCAAGTGACCTGGTCTGAATCCAAATTGATGATCGGAAATCAAGCCATTGGAGAAGAGGAAGGACTTAATGTCTGAAGCGATGATGGATTCCATAACCATGCTGATGATTTGGAGAAGGCTGAGTCATCTGTCGTTGCAGGAATCTGTTTTTGCACCTTTTTCATGCAGAGCAGTAATGTTTGCTGATTTCCAAGCAGATTGCAGATGACCTTGAGCAAGTGAGAGGGTGAATAAAACAGAGAGACGGTGAAGAAGTGCAGCAAAGTAGGTTTTTCAGACACGTGGGCTGATGCTGTCTGGACCGGTTGCAGAATCTCAGTCGAGGTTTCACAGCAAGCTCTCCACCTTGTCAGGAGAAAAGGACATATAGTCCCAGAACAGCTGGGAGTGACTGGGTAAGGTCTGTTCAAAAAGCGATGGGTTTGGGACACAATATTTAGAAATAAACACAGAGTTTAGTCATTCAGCCTTTTCACGTGCAGTGTCAGCTGTGCGGCCACTTAAGGTAAGGGAGGGGATGGAGGGGGGACATACACTAGAAACAGACTTAACTAGATGCCACCAGGATTTGGAGGATGGAGACAGGTTTGAGAGTTCAGACTTGAGATTAGAAAGATATTGTTTTCTGGCTCTCCTGAGGGTAGACACACACTTGTTCCGAGCTTTGTGGAAGGAACTGAGATTGCCTTCAGTTGGATTTGCCTGCCATGAGACGAAGACAAGTTGTTTCAGAACAAAAGCCTCGCCACAAGCTTCAGTGTACCATGGGTGGGAGGAAGGGTAGGACAACTGAAGATGAGAGGGGATAAATCTGTGCATGAGATAGAGCAAGTTTCTTTGAAAGAATTCACAGGATTAGTTGATGTTGGAGAAAGTAGCGATAGGAGACCAGTCGAGAAGTTTGATGGCTTCTTGAAGTCCCTCCCAGTCAGCCTGAGTGAAATGGCAGACTCGACGGCGCTGACGTGGTTCTCTAAAAACAGACAGAGAGATGTCTATTTTGACAAGCATGTGGTTAGATGAACCAATTAGAGCGGAGGAAGAACAGCAGATATTTTCTGGGAAATTGGTCAAAATCAGATCCAGAAGAGATGGAGTACCATTGGTTGAGGTCTGGTCAGGAAGTTGACAGATTGTGTCAGTCCCAATAAGTCACAGAAGTCTTTTGCTGAAGTGCTTTGGCAGCTGAGAGAGGTACCCACACCCAGCTAACTGGCATGATGACAGTTGAAGTCACCACATATGAGGAAGAGAGAGTTGGGATGAGAGAATGGAAGTTGGTCCATGTTTTCAGAGAGCGAGATGTAATTAAATGCAGTCATCACTGTTTGGTGGACGGTACGACACACATATAAACATGAGGTGGGAGTGGAGTGGAAGCCATAGCCAGAGGCATTCCTGGGGGTGTGGGAGAGAGAGGGCAGTGCATGGAGAGTGAGGAATAGAGTCTTTGATGAAGATAGTAACTCCGCCACCAGGACGAGGCTCAGGTCTGTCATACCGGAGGAGGGAGTAACCAGGGAGAGATACGAGGGAGTCAGAGACGTCATGAAGGAGGAAAGTTTCTGTTAAATAGATTATTTCTGGTTTGTCAGTGGCCACCTGTATGGAAAGATATGTCAGGGTTGAGTAAAGGCCCTGGATGTGTGAGGTCCACACTGTTTCAGAAGAGGGAGTGGAGGAGGCTTTGGGTGCTGGAGAGTGTAGGGGGAGGGTAGGACGAGGGAGGAGGTGGGGTAGGTAAGGAGAGTTATTGAAAGAGTGTGGGGAATTGCAAAAGAGCTTGGGGAGAGATCTGGATTAGGAGGAGAAAAAGCTCGGTGATGATGGGTTGAGGTACATTGAGGAGCAATATGAGAGGGGGCAGAGGACATTTGAAGATTGGAGGAGGTTGAGTGATGAGGTGGAAGAGAGAGGGTGGGGGAGGATGCGCCTTTGTGGATGTGAGGAGGGGAACTTTGGGAAGGGGGAGTGAGGCAGAAGATTGGAGGGAGAAGGGTTAGAGGGGAGAGTTGAGGGAGAAGGGTGAGGGAGGAGTTTTTGAGAAAGGTGAGAGGGAAGCTTGGAGGGGGAAGAGTGTGAAGGTTGCTTTGAGAGGGAAGGTTTGAGAGGGAAGGGAGACGATGAGAGCAGGCACGGCCGATATGCAGGAGGGCGATGGGAGAGGTGGGGAGTGGGGAAGGACGAGACATGGTGGAGGTATGGTGAAAAAGAAAGCGGGCAGGGGGGAGGGAGGTACAAGATTTGACGGATTGGGAAAAGTGGTGGTTGGGTGTGCTGAGAGGAAGGAAGGAGCATGTTTGTCATGATGAGTGCACTGATTGAGAGTTTGATATATCTGTTGGGTTAGAATTGAGCCTCCAGATGTTAGAACACCACACACTTTGGGACAACAGAGGAGGAGCTGATACTGAAGCAGAAGACGGTGAAGAGGTGCCAAAAGTGGAGGTAGGATGAGGGGAAAGATGGGAGGGGTAAGGTGAGGGATTAGGAGGAGGTAGATTTGAGGAGGTGTGGTGAATTGACACTGAAGTTGGAAAAAATAAAAATAACGATTGATGGAACACGAATGTGCATTGCAATCTGGGATTTTCCCCCCCATTTTTAAGTCAGAGGTGTGATTAAAGACATGACATGAGGGAAGCAATAAAGGAGAATTAAGAGAATGGAGAAAAGAAACATTGTAACAGTGGGACTTTTTCGACATGGCAGAAGAAGGAGGAAGAAGAGGCGGTACGGGAAGTCACGTGGTTATGTGGGATATGATGTGAGGTAAAAGGTATTTTTGTTGTATTTTTCTATATTTTGAGACATGAAACAGAGGGTGGAGGGAATAGTGTGGAAAATAAAAACGAATGGTAAAAGGAGAAAATACAACAAACGTGAGTTTGCCCACGACGGGAAGAAGGGTAGGCCTCAAGGAAACCCACGATGTAAATACAATGAAAACTCAACACTTAGCACAAGTTTTAACACAAGACCGAATGAGACGCACACAGTAAATGCAGAGATAACAAAATGAGAGTGAAAACATGACAAAAACGACCGGAAAACTTATCTTTGAGAAATTCGGCAGAGACCCTGAAGAAGAACCGCCACCGTTTCTCAAGAACCGGAACACAATAAACATAGAGAAATCTTTTGGGAATCGGCAGGTTGGAGTCAGTGTATATCTGGTGTTGGCTTAATGGTTTGGGTGGCGGGCTTGAGATCCTCGGGTCTTGAGTTCAAATCATGCTCAGCTGTTGAATTAATACCAGGTGGGGTTAACTCGGCCTGTTATCCTTCCGAAGTCACAAAAATCATTGTGAGCTTGCTGGTATACTGTGTCGGAGTGGTGACCCGTAAAGTGCCCAATAGCCAAGGAGACTGCTTCGGCAGCACCAACGCTCTGTACTGAGTATGGTCCCAATGGATGGATGGAGTCAGTGTGATTACTGACTCCAGTAAGTACTGTATACAACCAAAAATCCTTGAGTAGCTTTCCCCGAAAAACAACGTTGCATTTATATCGACGTTTCAGGGATATTTTCACAAACATTAATCTTTATAAACAGCTGTGTGTGACGGGTGGAAAAAAAAAACTTGGCTCGGTAATTTATAAAACACGTTAATATGGCAAACGGCTCGGAAATCGGGTGTTATTTCACAAACATTCGCTTGGGATGATGGTGCATGAACCACTTGCTCAGGATGATGGAGCACGAACCACTCGCTCAGGATGACGGAGAACGAACCACTCGCTCGGGATGAAGGAGCATGAACCACTCCCTCAGGATGATGGAGCACGAACCACTCACTCGGGATGATGTGGTGTGGTGTGGCGTGGCGTGGCTTAGTGTGGCGTGGCTTAGTGTGGTGTGGTGTGGTGTGGCGTGGCGTGGCTTGGCGTGGCGTGGCTTAGTGTGGCGTGGTGTGGTGTGGTGTGGTGTGGTGTGGTGTGGTGTGGTGTGGCGTGGCATGGCATGGCATGGCATGGCGAAAGCACCCGCAGTGAGTGAACAATTCGCTCAGAATGACGAAGTGTGGAAACCCCATCAACGTTATCACACTCTGCAAGTGACTTATGTACTCAAGAAGCACTCCAATTAAATGGTTGATGAAGAACGGCTGGCCAGGCTGTAGCTGCATACCATATAGGATCCCTTTAACTTTAAAGCTGGTCTTCACCATGCATGCAGCAGTTAAGGAAATACAATGAATTTGTTCAAATAATGACTTTATCCATAAAAAAGTTGCAGTTTAATGCAAAGCATCCCTGGAGACATAGCAAAGTTTAATTACCCATGAAATAAACATTGCAGATAATCCGCCATGTTGCCTGCTCACCTGTGCACGCGTCACGTGGTACATCGTTCGCAGTCCGCACAAAAGTTATATCTTTATTTCAAAACGTCCGTTTTTCACCAGATTTGCTTTGATACCTTGCAGAGCACCTCACTAAACTTCTGAAAATATAGACGCATCTGGCAGACACTATGGATAAACAGTCCCTCTGGGGGACAGGGTGGGAGGTCAAGCAGTGAATGCATTGTCATGTAGCTCAATGAAGTTGGTTAATTTGGCACATTCTTAAATCTTTTGTTCACTCAATATAATTCTCCAAACATTAGAAAAAGATATTTAATGCTTTGAAAATTTTACATTTTCGTGTGTGTGTGTGTGTGTGTGTGTGTGTGTGTGTGTGTGTGTGTGTGTGTGTGTGTGTGTGTGTGTATATGTATGTATGTATATGTACATATGTATATATGTATATATATATATATATTTTTTTTATATACATATATGTAGAAGGAGGGAACATAGCCTTCCTTGCTTAAAGTAAATAGGTACATTGGATTCGTTCAGCTTACTCGTAACAGGGGGCATTGCACCAGCGGCACAGCCGCTTCCCAGAAAATGATGCAGCCAAGCAGCCAGAGGCTACATACGAATAAATAAATAAATAAATAAATAACCATCTCATTCCAATTCAAGTCATGATTGAAGTCTGGGAATTGTGGAATTGTGGAAGAAATATAGTTCTTCTCTTTCGGGGTCTGAGACCATTTATTAACACCAAACATCAAATTACAAATAACAACAAACATGCGCATGGGAAAAAGGATAACAAGACAAGCAATAACAAACACGATCCTCTTTCTGCCCAAAATGCACAGATTAGTTGCCTTTATACTATTCTGAACAGCAAAAGATAAAGGAGAGCTAAACATCTGGGAACTGCAGACATTACCACTTTGGGACGGAAGGGCCAAATCTTTTCTACCCTGGGCCAAACCCTCGATCTTTTCTACCCCCGATAATCCACCCAAGCCCACTTCCTTCAAATTCCCTGCTTTCCTTCCTGAAAGTCCCTGTAATGTCCATCTTCTATTCCCCATGTTCCCCGTCCCATCCCTCTCCCTTCCACAGATCTCCTAATGTGTCTGTTCCCCACTGTTTTGCCCCTCTTGCCTCATGCCCCCTTGATGTGCATTGTGTGTTAGCTCTCAC
This sequence comes from Eptatretus burgeri, assembly GCF_056783735.1. Classification (NCBI taxonomy): domain Eukaryota; kingdom Metazoa; phylum Chordata; class Myxini; order Myxiniformes; family Myxinidae; genus Eptatretus; species Eptatretus burgeri. The sequence goes on from NC_140967.1 coordinate 75,972,368, forward strand.
ACGAGCCTCGACAAGGTATACAAAAAAAATGGGGGGGGGATAGACACATTCAGGTCATGATTTACAGTATGGGAATACAAGGTCGGCCATGAGAAGGAGAGGGTGACAACAGAGTTAAGACAAAATATGAAGAGCCCGGGTGAGTGGAGACACAAGCCTATTACTTTGATCATACTGTTACGTTTGAGGGGGGGGGTATGCATTCAAAGGGTAATTAGGATGTTTAATTAGGTATGCCATGCTGTTCGAGTGTACCAGGATCTCGATGTAATAAGTAGCAATTCAGTGGTGATAAGTTGGCTAGTAAATGTCCATTTCTTCAAGGGGGAAATGATAATTGTCACGTAATTAGATAGGGAAACGGGATAGGGTAAGTGTGTCTGCGTAAACCCCTTTTAGTATTCTCTGGAGGCTTGCCGTGACGTCACAGGACAGTGCTGCGGATGGCTCCGCCCCGTGATCACGATTGGCGGAAGGCGACTGCGGTGGGCCAATAAAACGGCTCGATTGGAAGTGACGAGGACGGGAGGATAAAAAGGTTCTGTTCGGGGTCGAAAAGGAAGAGGAAGAAGATCGGGACAGAAAGACCGTTTTTTGGGGGGTGGAGGTTGTTGTGCTGGGAGCGTGCTGTGTTGTTGCGCTGATTCGGCCCTGGTTTGATCATGTCTTGTAGCCTTGCTGAGCCTCGTGCCTCACCTTGGTTGGCTCTGGGGTTCTGCTGGCTCGGAGTACGGGGTCGAACGGCGGGCGGACCTGCCTCCCTCTCCTGCTCACAATTTGGTGCCAGAACTGGTTCCCTGGCGGCTGTGAGCGGACTTGGGCCAGGACCAGGAGGTCGACAGCACCACGGTTTCTCCTGCCCCCTGACGAGAGCAAGGCCAGCTCGTCCGACGCCACCACAGGGACTGTTGCGTCCACACCACGGTCCAGCCTGACCACCAGGAATAGCTACGGTGTGTGTGTGTGTGTGTGTGTGTGTGTGTGTGTGTGTGTGTGTGTGTGTGTGTGTGTGTGTGTGTGTGTGTGTGTGTGTGTGTGTGTGTGTGTGTGTGTGTGTGTGTGTACCTGGCGCCTTAGAGGGTTTGAGATTTGTATATTCATTGGAACTGTCTGTGTTTTCCCCATGCCCGATCCCACACCATCCCGTCGAATCGCCCCGGATCTCTCTTCTTGCCGAGTCTTGTTATTTCTGGTTAGAGGAATAAACGTTATCAACTCAGTGAAAAGCGACTCGTGCCACCTTCCTCGTCCCGTTTGCGGTAGAGCGATTAGAACCGCAATCTTTGGGTTATAAATAAATAAACCGCCTCCATCGTTTCGGCTCATTCTACGTTGGCGGGACTGTTCAAGTCCCGTGAACGTCACAATACCTTCCGTTCACCATTGAGTAACCAGATTCTCAAAACACGACATTCCATTTTATGCTGTCATATAATTGTTTTTTGACTACAAGGCGTCTGTTGCAATCGCCTTGCAGGAGTTATTTAATTACCACCAGACAAGAGGTGCCAGCAGCAAAGCGTCCTCTTGAGCTGCAGGGCATTTTCATTTTAACATTGGAAATACTAATTTGGATATATATTTCAATGAGATAAAGCACATAAGATTTAGTAAGATACCATTTTATCTTACTTGCATATCATCTACATCACTATGGAGATCAAAAGACTAAAAATATATTTTACTGACAGTCAATTTGATTCCATTTCAAAACTAATACATTTTATACTGTAAAAGACAGTCGTAGCAAAATTGAGAAAACATGAATATAATTTCATTTATTTCTTCCACAGATCCTCACCAACAATCTGCTCCTCCGTCAGATATGAGCGGGCATCTTCCTGAGCTTCTGTCTGCAGAAAAATAATAATAATAATAAAAGATGTCATGCACAGTACGACACTTTTGAAATCCAGTTAAACAATAGTTGTCATGGAAACAGAAATTTGGCAATTTTTACATTTCGACCTCGCAAATGTTTTACCTGATTGATCGTTATGAGTAGTATAGATAATGTGGATTCGGGGCCACCTTGTGCTAGAAGGGTTCCAGAGCTCTGGGAATGCTCTCAGGCCCTTATCTTTCAAGATGAATATAGATGTCTTGAGGTAATAGAGGTCTGACTTGGACCACTGAGATTTCCATTTAGACATTGGTATACATCTTAGTTTACCCAGGCATCTTGCAACAAGAGATCTGACTTGGACCACCAAAACATTCAATTAGAGTTATTCGTGTTAGTAACATATCGAAGCAGCAATGGAAGAGCATAGCGCAACAGCAATGGAAGAATTTTCAAGCGAAGAACTTCAATGGCCAAAGAGCGAAGACTTCAACCACCTGAGAGGTGCCTTTTGTGAAGCACAACAGCCAACCAAGTAGCGAGACCTGAATTTTCACTATCAGACATATCTGACAAAATTTCATCCACTTCACTATCAGACATATCAGCAGTGGCACTCAAAATTTCATCCATTTCATCATGCAAACTTTTGAAGCAATCATATGAATGTAGGCTCACAGCATCCTCATAAGACAGATCTCTGGCAGGATAATCGGATGTCTTCTTATTGCAATCCATCACAAACAATGGCCAACTATTGCGATCCATTGCAGTATCTACTCTGCAATTTTCTTTTCCCGTGACATGAATTTCTTGCAGTAAATTACTTACATAATACCACCGAGATTTGCCATTTAGACATTGACAAACTCCTTAGTATGTCCATGAAACATGGTTACCATGGACGAGTACATCGAACAATTGCTTGCAGAGATGCACATACAGGAGCCTCCCCAAGGTGCTGTGCAGAGAACTTTGGATGAGCCCATTCCAGAAGCAGTATAAAAGAACCTGCTTAAATCATTGCTTTCAAAGAAATACCGACCTTCTGCCCCACCTCAAACGAGGTAGGAGAGAAAGCCGAAGGCCATACTGGAGGAATTCGATTCCAACCCTTCTCAAAAAATCAGAACAGCCAGGAAAATACCATAAGGAACTTCTTGGCCTGTTCAAGGCAGATGGCCTCTCATTCAAACGCATCAAACAATCGCTTGCAGAAATGCAACTACCAGAGCCTCTCCAGGGTGTTGTACAGAACATTTTGGATGAGCCCATTCCAGAAGCAGTGAAAAGCACCTGCTTAAACCACTGCTTTCAATGATATACCGGCCTTCTGCTCCACCTCGAAAGAGGAAGGAGAGAAAGCGGAAGGCCATTCTGGAAAAGTTTGATCCCATTCTTCCCCAGAAAACCCAGACAGTAGATAGCTACCAAAAATCACTTCCGGTTCCGGTTTTGAGCGGCAAGAGGTCTCCTTCGGGGCTCCCTGCTGACTTTCTCAAAGTTAAGTTCCGGTTGTTATTTGTCCCGTTTTAACTGTTTAATTTTCTCACCTACATGTTAATGTGTGTTCCTAGTTCGGTTTTGTTTCAAAAATCGTGCTATTTTGTGAGTATTTATGTCGACGTTCTTACCTGGTGTTTGAGTCCTAGGCTTGAGGCCGACCGGTTCCACTCGGTGTTCGATCGTTTTTTTTTGTTTGTTTGTTTGTTTTTTCTCCCCATTACCTTCAATTTCTATCCTCCCCATTACCTTCAATTTTCATCCTCCCCACTTTCCAAACATCCCCCATTCTCCCAACTAATCTCTTTCTTATCTCAAAAAAAAAAAAAAAAAAAAAAATACCCAACAACAACAACAACAACACGCTCACCTTCTCCCGATTCCGCTACTTCTTCTTCCTCTTAACTTCCTCCCCGTCTTCCTCCATTTTTTTTTTTTTACACTTCCATGACCTAATCTGTTGAACTCTCTCAAACATTAATATTACAACAAAAACGATCTTATAATGCTTCATCTTCCTCTCTCACACATGTGGTACTCTTTACTGTTTCACAATGCACTACTCTTCTGCTATTTTAACAGACTGCTCTCATTTCGACCTCTCCTTCATTCCTTGCCTAAAAAATCCAACTATCACAGCGCTTCTTCTCTCCATGCTCTGAATTCGCCTTCATTGCATCCATCAAGAATTGTGTTAAATCGCATCTCTGACCTAAAACTTTTAAAAACCACAGTTTGCCATGGATGCTCGCTTTCCATCAACCATTCTTTTTTTTCCAACTTCAGTGCCAACTCACCCCTCACCCCTCACTCTCACTCTCAAAGCAACCATCACTCTTCTCCCTCCAAGCCTCCCTCTCACCTCTTTCAAAAATTCCCCCCTCACCTTTCTCCCACCTTTCATCCCCCTCACTCTTCCTTCTCTAAGTTGCCCCCCTCTCATCCACCAACCTGCCTCCCTCCACTGCCCTCTCACCTCCATCTCTTCACTCCACCTCCTCAAATCCTCAACTGCCATCTTCCTTGTCTCTTGTCCCCCTCTCTCCCAGCACCACAGAGCCTTTTCTCCTCCTCATTCGGCCCCCTCCCCTAAGCTATTCTGCAATACCCCACACTCCTTCAGCAACCCTCATTACCTCCCCCTCTTCCCTCGTCCCTACCCTCCCCCGCCCCCTCCACCTCCTGCACCCAAAGCCTCCTCCCCTACCTCTTCATTAAAAGTGTGGACCTCAAATATCCGGGGCCTTCGCTCAAACCTTTCAGATCTTTCCATACAGGTTGCCACTGACAAACCAGACATTATCTGCCTAACAGAAACTTTCCTCTCCCAAGACGTGTCTGACTCCCAAGTATCTCTCCCTGGTTACTCCCTCTTACGGTATGACAGACCTGAGTCTCGTCCTGGTGGAGGTGTTGCTCTCTTCATCAAAGACTCTATTCCTCACTCTCCCTGCACTGCTCTCACTCCCCCACACCCCCAGGAATACCTCTGGCTTCGGCTTCCCCTCCACTCCCACCTCATGTTTATATGTGTACTGTACCGTCCACCGAACAGTGATGACTCCATCTACACCTCACTCTCCGAAAACATGGACCATCTTCTATCTTCTCATCCAAACTCTCTCTTCCTCTTATGTGGTGACTTCAATTGTCATCACGCCAGTTGGCTAGGTGTGGGTACCTCTCTCACCTGCCATGGGACATCAGCAAAAGCTTTCTGCGACTCATTGGGACTGACTCAATCGGTCAACTTCCCGACCCGGATCTCAACCAATGGTACTCCATCTCTTCTGGATCTGATTTTGACAAATTTCCCTGACAATATCTGCTGCTCTTCCTTTGCTCCAATTGGTTCTTCTGACCACGTCCTTGTTAAAGTGGACATCTCTCTGGCTGTTATCAGAGAACCACCTCACCGCCGTCGAGTCTGGCATTTCACTCAAGCCGACTGGCAGGGTCGCAGCCATCAAACTTACAGACTGGTCTCCTATCACTACTTTCTCAAACATCAACTCATCCTGGGAATTCTTTCAAAGAAACTTGCTCTCCCTCATGCACAGATTTATCCCCTCTCGTGTTCAGTTGTCCTACCCTTCCTCCCGCCCTTGGTTTACTGAAGCTTGTGGCGGCAGTTGTCCTGAAACAACTTGCCTTTGCCTCATGGAAAGCAAACCCAACTGAGGGCAATCTCAGTTCTTTCCACAAAGCTCGGAACAAGTGTGTATCTACCCTCAGGAGAGCCAGAAAACAACATCTTTCTCATCTCAAGTCTGAACTCTCAAACCTCTCTCCCTCCTCAAAATCCTGGTGGCGTTTAATCAAATCTGTTTCTGGTGTATGTTCCCCCTCCATCCCCTCCCTTACCTCAAATGGCCGCACTGCTGATTCCACACGTGATAAAGCTGAATGTCTAAACTCGGTGTTTGCAGCTAAATCTTGTGTCCTAAACCCATCACTATCTCTACCCACTTTACCCAGTCGCACCCAACTGTCCCTGGACTCTGTATCCTTTTCTCCTGACAAGGTGGAGAGCTTGCTTTCAAACCTCGAGTCAGATTCTGCAACCGGTCCAGACGGCATCAGCCCACGTGTCCTCAAAGCCTGCTCTTCTGCTCTTGCTCACCATCTCTCTGTTCTATTCACCCTCTCATTTGCCCAAGGTCATCTGCCATCTGCTTGGAAATCTGCTAACATCACTGCCCTGCATAAAAAAGGTGCAAAAACAGATCCCTGTAAGTATAGACCAATCAGCCTTCTCCCAATCATCAGCAAGGTTATGGAATCCATCATCGCTTCAGACATGAAATCCTTCCTCTTCTCCAATGGCTTGATTTCCAATCATCAATTTGGTTTCAGACCAGGTCACTCTACCCTAGATATGCTGCTACTGCTCTCCCATCAATGGATGGAGGTCCTCAATGCCAGACAGGAAATCCGAGCCGTATCCCTGGACATATCACGTGCTTTTGACACAGTCTGGCACCCTGCCCTACTCACCAAACTCTCTTCCCATGGTATTCAAGGCCATCTCCACTCATGGCTCGCAGACTTCCTCTCCTGTGTCAGTCAACGTGTGGCCCTAAATGGAGTTCTTTCATCCCCTCTTCCTGTGCAGGCTGGAGTTCCTCAAGGTAGCGTTCTGGGCCCTGTTCTTTTTCTGGTTTTCATCAATGATCTCTCGGACTCTCTGGAAAATCCTCTATTTCTCTTTGCCGATGACTCCACCCTCTGCCGTACCATCTGTCATCCCTCAGACCGGCAAGCAGCAGCTTCTTCGCTCACTGCAGATCTGGATAAAATCACAAACTGGTCCAACACGTGGAACATGTCTTTCAATCCAGACAAATCTCACACTCTCACTATGTCTCTTCGAAAGGACCGTTTAGAAAACCCCCATCCACTTTCTCAACAATCCTCTGGAAGAAGTCTTTTCTTTCAAGCTTCTGGGTCTCACTATCTGCCATGACCTTTCCTGGGAAAGTCACATTTCCAACCTTGCCTCAAAAGCCAGTCGCCGACTGGGAATCCTCCGTCGTGCAAAGTCCTTCCTCGGCCCTCTTGAGCTCCTGACCACTTACAAAGCTTTGTCCGTAGCCTGATGGAGTACTGCTCTCCCCTCTGGGCTGGTGCTCCTGCCTCCCACCTTTCTCGACTTCACGCTGTCGAAACCAGGGCTTTTAAGATCATTGGCATCTCCCGCAATGAAGCTGAGTCTTTGGGCCTCTCACTCAATCACCGCAGGTTGGTCGGTGGTCTTTCTGTCTTCTACCGACTCCTCTCCAGCCTCGCCCCCCCTGCTCTCTCTGCGATTTGTCCCAACCACATTTCCACAGGACGCTCAAGGTCCGCCAACAACACCCTTCTGGTAAAACTACCAAAATCACGAATCACTGCTCATCTTCACTCTTTCATTCCTCTTTTTTCCCGCCTTTGGAATAAACTTCCTCACTCTATTCTTTCCCATTCTTCCCTCCAGGCTTTCAAAACAGCTGTTCACCACCACCTCTTATCTTCCCCCATCCAAATCCTCGATCTTTTCTACCCCCGATAATCCACCCAAGCCCACTTCCTTCAATTCTCCTGCTTTCCTTCCTGAAAGTCCCTGTAATGTCCATCTTCTCCTCGCCATGTTCCCCGTCCCATCCCCATCCCTCTCCCTTCCACAGTTCACCTGTGTCTGTTCCCCAATGATTTGTCCCTTCCACTCCCGCCCCTCTTGTCTCATGCCTCCTTGCTGTGAGTTGTGTGTTAGCTCTCATACGAGCCTCGACCAAGGTATACAAAAAAAAAAAAAAAAAAAAAAAAAAAAGGCATTCTCAAGCTGTTCAAACACTAGGAACAAAATGGTGACCTCACATTCGAAAAGACCCGCTGGGCTATTGGACATTATTTGCAAGGGTGGCAGATGGATGTTCCAAAGTTTCACCGACTAGAGGCTGATCCTAAATCCTTCCTGAAAGGTGTGTGCCCCCAGATTCACTAGAAACTGGTGGAGGAGATACTTTCCTTGAAGGGGTTAAATTCCAGCTTGCTTTAAAGGTTCTGTTCCGAAAGGGAAAGATTGACAAGGAGGGGAAAGAGTGGGTGCATATGCCTACAGTGTTCCGGCACAAGCAGGAGGCCGTCTTACAGGCCCAGGAGATCGACTGTGCACTTGGCACGACTTTCAAAAACATCCTGGAGACCCTTGAAAAGTGGGGGAGTCTTGGTTCTGGCTGGGAGGTTGACAGAGTGGAACTTCTGTGGCTGGACATCGCTTGCTACCAGCCTCTGAGGGGTGGCTCTTACATCCAACTGCCAGCAGCTCTCAGAAACAAGGAAGCAGTAATCAATGTGAAGAACAAGTATGACCAATGTCTCAGGTGGGTCCTCTGGTCTGCCCTGTTCCCAGGGGCCCATGGGGGACATGCATACACACCCACTGAATACCCCACAGAGGATGGCCTCAACTTCACAGAGGTTGATGCTCCCACGCCACTATCACAGATCAAGCAGGTGGAAAGGCAGAATAACCTGGCTCTGAATGTATTTGGCTGGGACAAGGGGGTGATTGTCCACAGGCTGAGCAAGTAACATGAAGACATCTCCAGAATCAACCTGCTGCTAATTGAGAAGGACGGTAAGTCGCACGATACCTGGGTTAAATACCTGAACCCTCTGCTCTATGACCAGAGCAAGTATAGGGAGTGAAAGCACTTCTATGAGAGGTGCCTACATGGGTACTCTTGTGATGAGCTGTTGGAGGTGCATAGACCAGCATGTAAGGGCATAGGACAAACGCCTATGAGGGTAGAGATGCCAGGAGGGGAAAAACATGATCTCCTTTCAGAACTGGCACAAGCAGAAACCAGCTCCCTACATCATTTATGCTGACGTTGAGGCACTTATAACAAGATTGATGGACCAGAGCTCAACCCCAACCAGAGAAACACACAGAAGATGCAACAGCATGAGGCTTGCGGTTACGGCTCCATCGTGGTAAGATGTGATGGTCAAACAGAGCCTCCAGTGGTCTACTGGGGTCCAGACATAGCGGAACACTTCCTCAATGTTATTCAGAAGGAGGGGAGACACGTTCAGGATATCCTAAGCAACCCTGGGCTTCTGAGAATGACATAGAGATAAACAACACCAGTATCATCAAATATGTGATAAGCCTCTGATAGTAGCAGGGGGAGGTGGGGGGGGGCGACTCTGTCTTCAACCACTGCCATATCATTGGAAAGTTTTGAGGGGCATCCCACAGAAATTGCAACCGAATGCTGAGGATAAACCTAAAGCATATAATCACCCCTGTAGTCTTTCACAGCCTGAGGGGCTATGACTCACACCTTCTGATGCAGGCTATCAGCAAGGTACCATCAACTGTATCCCGAACAACATGGAAAAGTACATTTTATTCTCTCTCAAGTGTGTTACTAAGGAGGGGGCTCAAGAAGGTGAAGAAACAAAGAGCTCTTCATTTGAATTCAGTTCATTGACAGTGCCCAATTCCTCCTGGCTTCCCAAGACAAGCTCACATCAACTAACCGACCTGAGTGCTTTCACATCACAACCACATATGAGCCTGATGAGCATCAGCGGCGAACTACTGCTGCGGAAGGGTGTATACCGCTATGAGCATATGGACTCCTGGGAGAGATTCACAGATCCCCTACCACCCCAGGAGGCCTTCCACAGCAAGCTCAGTGAAGAGAACATCAGTGAAGATGATTACACCCACACCCAAAAGGTTTGGACCACTCTTGGGTGTGAAGACATGGGAGATTACCATGATCTCTACCTCCATACAGACATGCTTCTTCTGGCTGATGTCTTTGAGATCTTCAGAAAGACCTGCAAGCGGCAGTATGGTCTCGACCCTGCCCACTACTACATGAGTCCTGGCCTGAGCTGGGACGCGCTCCTGTAGAAAACTGACGTAGAGCTCAAATTTCTCACGGACTATGACCAGCACCGCTTCATCGAGAAGGGTCTGCGTGGTGGCATCTCCATGGTCTCAAAATGCCACGCAAAGGCAAACAACCCGCATGAGTAGAGGATAAGTGGGGTTTCTAAGGCATCCATGCAAATGAAAGGGGAAAAGGGGGAAAACTCTGAATCAACCCAGAAAAAGCCCAAAACAGGAGACGGATTCCTCCCCCTCCCATACAAATAAATGGGGAAACCTTTCTGACTCAAGGCCCATCAGGTCAAAAGAGGAGAATTATTTCCCACCCCATTGAGCACATGTTAAATTGAGACTAACTGATTAAAGCGCTTTTTTCTTTTTATATTTTCATTCCACTCAGAGTGATCCAATGAATATTTGTTCATGTTCTACTCTATGTAATAAATTAATTTTCCGATTACATTCATCACCATCGAGTATATTCACAAATATTATTTTGGAACTTACTTATTGGTTTATATGTCTTTGTTGAGCAGAAATAAAATGATAAACTTCTCTCAATGCTCTTGTTTGACCACCTCCTGATCCACATATCATTTGGAGATTGTAGTCATTTATTTTTTCCTTTACATCCTCCAACTTATTTGTAGTTAAATTTATACTCTTATTTATTTTATCTACTTTTACCCTGGTTATTTCTTCAATAAGACTTATTTGATATTTCTCACATTCTTTATGTTTCCCATTTAAATACCAAGGCTGACTACATCTCCACACTTTGGTTTGGTTATTTCTTGGTTCTATCATCTATAAATCAGTAAAAGACACCCCTTAACACTGATACTTATAACCATCAGAGATACTCTTGATTCCATTCTCTAAAATATATATTTTATCATCAAAAGCTCCAAATGCTTTCTTATTTATCTCTTCTGTATATAATTGATGTTTATAACTTCTTGAAGGTTAAACAGTTGTAATAATGTTTCAAGTTTATTGTTTCCTTGATTATATTTTCCTTTATTCCCTTTAGCTTCTTATCACACCTTTCAATGTTATTATTATCAATATGCATAAAAGCATAAGACTTTGATCTCAAACCCACAAATTCACTCATGACCTTTCCTCCCAACTCATCCTTAAAGTTACCAATAACCTTTTTATTCTTTAATGAAAACAACATACTTCTTCTTCTTCTTCTTCTTTCGGCTGCTCCCGTTAGGGGTCGCCACTGCGGATCATCAATACGATCCGCATAGTGATTTGGCACATGTTTTACACCGGATGCCCTTCCTGACACAACCCTGGTCGCCTCTTACGACACAGGGATCTGGTACACCTATTTTAACCGGGGTATACACCGGCCCAGTACACTGGTACTCATTTCGCCGACCTCGGAAGGATGACAGGCTGAGTCAACCCCCTGGTGTATTAATTCAGTAGCCCAACGGGGCTTGAACTCAGGACCTTTTGGATCCCAAGCCGCTGCCCTAACCACTGCACCAACACCAGGCTTTAATGAAAACAACATACTATCAGACTTATAATGACTTGTATCATACATATCAATATTATCAATCATATCCTCATATACGTCACTTGTCTTAATTTCTAATATAAAACTATCTGTATCCATATATAACAACGACACGTTATCGTTATACTTTGATTTTAAATTATTATAGCAATAGTCATACATTAACGACTTTGACAAGTCAAGAATCGATGTTCCAATATAAATAGGTTTATCCATTTCAATACTCTCTTTTTTTCAAATGAATAGCACAAAAGTTCTCTGAAAACACCTGCGCTCATTCAAAACTTGGTCTATTAATTAACTTTGAAGCCTGTTTCCAAGATGTAGTAAGTCTGATGTTTTGTCGATTCCTAACATTTTCCATAGTCTTTCCAAATACAGCATTATTCATTAGTTTATAAAAGTCCTTCTTAAAATCTGTTTTTGCTTCTGTTCTCCTTTTTGTATTAAAATCAATATATTTCTTGAACCAATGACTGTTTATATTTCAAAATTTGATGAATTTTTCTCACTCTCAACCCAGCAGATAAATATTCTCAAGTTCCTTTTGTGGAAAACATAACTTTTTTATCATTTCATGTTGTGAGTAGTTTTTCTGGAGATTTACCTTTTATATTAAATGACTGTTGGTAATCACTTAACCATTCTTTTCTTGGACTTTCTTTATCAGGGGCATAAGGTAGGTCTTTATGTTTGTTATGAAGTTCTTCTGGATATTTCAAATCAACCTCAAAATAATATCCAACTTCAGCTTCATCCAATTCTTTTTGAGGAGATAACAATGTCAAGTAAAACTTTTTCACAATGTTTTTCTTTAACCCATTTAAGTTTTACACAAGGTAAAGATTGAGATGTAGCCCACCCATACAAATTGTTAGCATCATAATACATCAGGTAAGAGTTGTCCTCATTCTTATTTTAATCAGGAAGATATTTGTGATTTGCTTTAGCATATCTCTTGGAACATACTTGAGATATTCCTCCTATTTTAGCCTTCTCTATCATTAAAAGCATATCAATATCACTGATTCATTCCAAATTTTGTTTTGTCATTTTTAACATAGAACTCCAAGACAAGCCCAGGGCTGCGTAATAGTGAACAGGGGTCTAATCCAGAAGAATTTTTATTATGACAGACTATTCTAAAAGTTTCAAACACATCAACCAATAACAATACATCAGTTTTAAGATACAAATCATGATATTCTCCAAGATTCTTTACATTAAACTTCTCCCAAACCTTTTTGGCTTGTGTATAATCTCTATCGGAAATATGAGTTTTATTCAACTTGCAATAGAAACTTTCCCTTGAAGGAAGTTGTGTTTCTTTAAACTTCTCAAATGAATCCATGTAGTCATACGAATATATTCCCTTTTGTGATAGATCAATCTGTTCTTGATTTGAGAAATGTGATTTAAGATTCGGTAAGTTTTTAATATTTGATGCTAAGTTAGATAACGGACTTGCCATAAACTTGTATGTGTCAAGAAATCTGATATGGGTTATGGGGGATGTATGAATTGTTTTTGTGAATGAGATGTATTTTTGATCTGTGTTAGGAATGGCAGAAATATCTCCAGATGTCTTTGAAATTTCATTCATAAATAGATGTGTCTCATAGTGAGCCTTGTTGTGAAGAAAGACAGGAATAAAATTTGGAGGCTTGTAATTATAGATTACAACGGGAATGAGCTGGACCTCTATATTTACCAGTAAGATGACAGTGATCCCTAACCTTGACGTCTCTCTCCATTTTCTCCTCACAAATATGACAGATACTGTTCTTTCTAAATTCCTTTTTCTCTCCCTTTGTTAATGACATTGGTTTGTAGGTTTTCACCATTATTTCTCTTAGTCTGAAACAGTCTTTTTCCAATCGTCTTACAAACCCCTCTGGAAGCATCTTCTCCTCTAAAAGTTCTAACTTGTTGTATTCATCACCAACAGATGATTTGATATAATAACTGAAACCACAAGGAGTATGTTTTTGATATTTATTTGTGTATGATTTATTTGGATTTGCAGAAACAGTATCTATTTTTCCAAGGATACTTTCAAAATCAGCATATATCACAAACGGTTGTTTTATAGATTTGTTAAAATCTTTGAATGATATGTTTGAACCTACTTTTGGTAAATTGATTAGGGTTGATTTATGATTACTACAATATTTCGAATGTTGATTTTATCGTTCTTTTGTGTGAAAGGAGTTGAGACATCTCTTACAAGGATACGTTTTACATTTTCTCTTATATAGTTGTGATTTGGTTAATCTTGAGAAATTTTTAATGAAAGCGTAATGTGATTTTTCCTTTGAAGTAAAGTGGAGAAGGTCAATGTGTGTTTCATCATTTTTATAGTTGTTTGAAATTTTTAATATCTGAACTTTGTTTGTATCTGTTAATCCATATACATTAAGAGATAGATTATTCATTTTCTCAAATTCAGGAATATCTCTCAATGACATTGGAAACTTTAAATCTTTAACATTTAATGTATTCTCGTATTTCTTATAATGTTCAACCCTTTCAGGATTCCATTGTGGAGGATGAAAGTGAGCAAGAACAGACCATAGAAAAGATTTATTATCTTTGTTTTGAACATTAACAGCCGCTTTCTTAAGTTTTATCTCTTTTGGTAAATCAATATAAGAAGAAGCTTGTAGAGGATCTGATTTTAAGATGTGTATATCTAAAAAGATTTTTTTTGTAATCGTAAATCCACTACCTACTAGAGTGTTATCAACATCTTGTTCTTGTCTCTGGAGTTCATCATAAACATCACATCTTACAAAATCTTGAAATGATGAGATAAAGTGAGTATTTGTCCTCATAAAGGGGGGGGGGGGGTAGTTTAATTGTCTTGTCTTACCATTTTCAATTTTACTCCCCTATAAAACCTAAAAGTTTTCATTTCACTTAATGTGTTTTTAATTATAGTTTCAATACTTTGTTTCACCATATCAACAGCTTCCATGATTGAAGATGGTCCAGGGTCTTGAAAACGAAACAATCTTATTTTTATATGCCCTTTAAATGCCCCATCGGTGTTTTCAATGGAGAATTTAGCTTCCCTTTCTTCATTGTTCTTGTGTTTGCATGATTGAAGGTGTTTATTTTAATTTTTTTTGAGAATATCATTATCACATCTATCATAATGTTTTGTTTCTTGCTCAAGTGGAGATATTTCTCTGAAAAGATTGAATGTGTGTTTGTTGGTTTGAAGGTGTTTTTTAGATCCTGGTGGAGGATCTCTAAGTCTTCCTCACGTTGTTGTTCTTGTGGACTTTTTAGATCCTCGTGGCGGATCTTTAAGTCTTACTCACGTTGTTGTTCTTCATCTTCTTCTTGTGGACTTTTTTGTTTCACAGCTTACAGTTTTCATCGAAATTTCCTGAAACTTAGCATATATATATGTGAAAATACCCTGCGGAGACAGTAGCCATATCCGATTTTGAAAATTCCTCCAAGAAAAAAGTTATGATGTCAAAAATATCTCCACTAATGACAATCGCCTAAAAAATTATCTCCGAAACTAGGCAAGCTTTTTGAATTCTCTTTGCGGGAATTGAACAGTGCATTAGCAGAGATGAATTACCGCACATATGATACATCACTATGACATCATATCAATTTTTATGACATCATTCCTATTTTTTGACATTTTTTGTTTCACAACCCAGAGTTTTCATCTGATCTTCAAGAAACTTGCCATGTATATGCAGAAAGCCCACGCGCAGGCAGGATTTTGGAATCTTGGATTTTGGAAATTCTTCCGAGAAAAAAAAAGTTGACGTCATAATATTGCCGCTAATGGAAATCGCCTATACCATTATCTCCGAAACTAGGCAAGTTGTTTGAATTTCTTTGCGGGAATCATGCCCGGCATTAGCACAGATAATTTATCGCATACCTGATACATCACAATGACTTCATATTCGTTTTATGACGTCATCATTAAGAGGACAAGGATCTTAGCTCATTTGAGCTTGTTATAATATGTATATTCATGATTACAAACATCGCAGTGCGTTGTATTCACCATATTTATAGAATAAAACTTTGCTTATAATAAAATTTTCTTGATGAAAATTTCGTTAAATTTATAGGTGAATCTGTGCTTAAAACCATTTTTTATTTTAAAACCATTATTTTTTTGGCATTTTTACATGCGCGTCGATCTAATTTAGTTTATTCAATCGTGGTTCAGTACAGTCTGATCCGTTTTGACCTACAATGAATAGGATATAAGGTTCACTTAAGTGACCCAGCAGTATTGGCGGCGGAGGTTTTGCACTCTACCGAGTGCTCCCCCTCTAGTTTTGTTATGTTTTAGGGTAAATTCAATATGGCTGCTAAAAAATGTGATGTGTGACATATGTGTGAACCTTTTGTTCCTCATAGGTAGGCAGTCATATGTGTGAAGTTTCGCCTCAATCTGTTCAGCCATTTCAGAGATCTTTGAGGGTTTAATATATATATATATATATATATATATATATATATATATATATATATATATATATATATATATATATATATATATATATATATATATATATATATATGTGGATGGCCATCCACGTGACTGATTATGTCATCAAAAAAAATTGTGGATCATTTTCTCCCTCCATGACCCTCTTACTGATCAGATGTAGTGTTGCACGTATGCAATTATGACATCATAACGAAGGCACCTATGACATCATAAAAAAGATCACACTTATTTCCCATGAGGAGTACTTGCTAGGTGCCAAGTTTCAATTTTTTTCTTGGTGCGGTTTCAGAGATACAGGGATCCAACATTTTTTTGTTTTTTCCAATATGGCTGCCACACCACATGACCTATGGCATCATAATTATCATTCGAACATTCTGCATGAGTAGTTGCTCCTCTTGTGAAAACTTCATCAATTCAACAAGCAATTGTGGCGAAACACATGAATGTTCTGTGCGGAAAAACAAACCAACCAACCAACGCAAACGCAATGCCCTCCTTTGGCAAGGGTAAAAATTGATCATGGACAGATGCATGCATGCACACATGGATGGACGCACACAGGTAGACAGCTGGATGGACAACCTGAAATCAGAATGCCTGATGACAGTTGTGCCATAGACAGTCGCATAGTGTATGGTTGCCTGCGACAAAACAAGATTGTCGAGGATCTTGTTTTGTCACATCGGGTTTGCATCGGCTCGTGTTCATTGGCTTTTATTGTCTGCAATAAGGCAGTGGAGCAGTGGAAGCGGAAAATTTGATTGGGACCACATACAATTTTGCCACCTTCAGAGGGAATATACTGCTCAACAGAATGTTTTTGGAAGTGACATCAAGCAGGTTTGTGTTGTACAGTGCTCACAATACATATAAAAATTGAAATGAAAGGAAGGGTTTAGAGGCTGCTGAAAATAAAACCCAAACAATCGAATCTGGAGTTTACTGTCATTTATGTAATTGGGATACTCTGTATTTTACACCACCTTATTTAACACGTTAACTTCGGTATTGGTTCCTGGTGTTTGTCCTTTGTGAAATCCCTAAAAACAGTAAGCTTCCTGCTTAGAATGATTTTCAGGTTGTTTTTTTGTCAGACAAACAGACAAATTGAAGCAATTGCTTTACCCCACGGTATACATGCACACGTGGGACGAGACAGCGTACAAATAATCAACTTCAGAGGCATTGTATTGCTAAACTGCAGGGTTTCTTTGGAAGTGCAAACAAATCAATTTGTGTTCTCCAGTGTTCAAAACATATAATTAAAATTTAGTCGTTCTTCAATCATAGACACAGACTGAACCAATATCTTTGCCCCTGCTTTGTGCTACGTTCATTATCTCATTAATTAATAAATAAAAACTCCCTTCGTGTGAATTTCATTTATTATTTTGTAAATACATCAAGACGTACATTGCACCCCTGCAGGATTGCTAAAAACCAAGATCATAATCAAGTTGCTCTCCTAATCGTTCGTGTCATTGGTGTTGTTATTACTTTTCTTTTCAATTACAATGATACTTACATGTATGTATGTATTGTTGTTATTATTATTTTTATAATTATCATGTGCCATGACAAACAGTCTGATAAACATGAGTAAAGTCTTACCAACGACATGCTGTCTGATGTAGAGTAATGCACTGAACAGGAGTGAATGTTCGAGTCGATCCTTCACACACTGCTCTTCTCCAGATTGCTCCACCCGACGTGGAAATTTATATACGATGAGGCTAATATATGCGATGGGGGAATGCCAAAGACATTCTCAAGCTCGAATGAAATTACATGCAGGAACTTGCTTCGAATAATTCATACTCCTTTATGGGGTGGAGCAAGGTGCTTCTTGCAAGCCATTAACGTTTCCGAGACAGAACCAACACCGGAGATCGCCATTCCTTCGGTAAGGGCTGCAACTTTGTCATAGCGGAGGCACACAATGGCCTGCTCTTCCAAATCAACACCATGCCATCTTTAACTTCCACCAGCTAATGCTTGCAGACAGGACATCCAGCTTAACGTCCGTTCGAGGATGCTTCACCCATACGTGCGATATAGCAATTTCACTCTTCATTGGGGAATGCCAAAGACATCATAATTACCAGATATCATGGTCTCCCAGGAACGTGTGCTGTTTTCGAAATTCTCAACCGAATCCAACCTGTGGAAACGATTCTGATCCTCACCGTCAATGTTGACTCGACCTGTGGTCTTAGCTGTTACAACTATGCAATGGAGAAACCTCAACACTCTCGTATCAGGATTGCATGGCATCTTTTCAGGGGAGAGGTGATGTTACCTCTGCCACCGAAGGTAGATGGAGGTTATGTTTTCACCCGTTTGTTTGTCTGTCTGTTTGTTACGAAATCTAAAGATTTCGTAAGTATATTGATGCCTTCTGTTGCTGTTTGTTACTTACGAAATCTAAAGATTTCGTAAGTATGTTGATGACTTCCGTTTCTGTTTGTTTGTTTGTTTGTTTGTAGGCACGATAACTCGAGAACGGAAGAAGCTACCAATGTCAAATTACACCACGTGATTCATGAGGGTGATGGCTCATGCTGATTAGATTTTGGTCAAAATCGGTCAAAGGTCAAGGTCACAGTGAGGTCAAACATAATTCCGTAAATTCATGTGGAGAAATGGAGTATTTTTGCTTCGCTCGACGTTACGAGTTTGTTTTAACTTCGATTTTAATTTTGTCTTCGGTTTTTGCGATCGCTTAGGACGCTTAAAACTCGGTTGTCGAAATTCTGGTACAGCGATGAGTAACTGATATATATAATAAATAATGTCTTTTATCAGATTCTTCTGAAAAGTAATACACCTATTATCTGGCATATCCTGCTGGTACTGAATCACTTTTTTTTTTAAAGAAAAACAAAAAAATGGAATTTTTATAAGAAATCTAGTTTTTGTCTGGGACTCATTATCTGCAAACCACAGTGTAAAATCGTAGACCACAATGAATTCAGAATTCAAGCTCCCCTTGGGCTTCTGACTGATTCATGCTTTTATTAGACAAGGTCAGAGGTCAAGTTGACGATTTCGTAAGTACCAGTCTATGATTGCTTGTTACTTACGAAATCTGAAGATTTTGTAAGTATATTGGTGACTTCAGTTTCTGTTTGTTTCTGTGTTACTTACGAAATCTAAAGATTTCGTTTCTGTTTGTTTGTTTGTTTGTTTTTAGGCACGATAACTCGAGAACGGAAGAAACTACCAATGTCAAATTACACCACGTGATTTCGGAGGGTGATGGCTAGTGCTGATTAGATTTTGGTCAAAATCGGTCAAAGGTCAAGGTCACGGTGAGATCAAATATTCGATTTTTGATGGTTTGGTACAGATAACTCGAGAACGGAAGAAGCTACCAATGTCAAATTACACCACGTGATTCAGGAAGGTGATGGCTAGTGCTGATTAGATTTTGATCAAAATCGGTCAAAGGTCAAGGTCACAGTGATGTCAAACATAATTCCATAAATTCATGTGGAGAAATGGAGTATTTTTGCTTCGCTCGACGTTACGAGTTCGTTTTAACTTCGATTTTAATTTTGTCTTCGGTTTTTGCGATCGCTTAGGACGCTTAAAACTCGGTTGTCGAAATTCTGGTAAAAATCGGATGTTTTGGAGACGTTTTAAGATTGTATAAAAAATATTTCACTCGACGCATCACGGGTCGTCCCATGTTGCAGTGCGCTCGAGCAGACGCGTCGTTGAGTTACGTTAAGGTATAATTGCGTGGAGAAATGGAGATTTTTGCTTCGGTCGACGTTACGATTTTTATGGTTTGATACAGAATCATCGTAGAAACTTCTGGTTTGCGTCGCTACCTTCTCGAGAGACAGCTTTTATTGGACAAGGTCAGAGGTCAAGTTGACGATTTCGTAAGTACCAGTCTATGACTGCTTGTTCGTTTGTTTGTTTGTGAAGAGGATATCTCAAAAAGTTGTGGACGGATTCAGACGAGATTTGGTGGAGCGGTTGGTTGTGTGAAAAGGACAAATGGATTAGATTTTGCTGAAGATCCACATCCAGAGACGACAATTTTTTAATTTTTAAGTGATTCTTCACCATTGAGAGATGAGGCCAAAGACGACACATATGTATATATGTAGCATGATATTCAAAAAAGTTGTGGACGAATTATGACAAAACTGTGTGGATGGGTTGATTCGCTGACAAAAACTACCGATTCGATTTTGGTTCAGGTCCAGATCCAGATCCGGTCCATCAGTGGGATACAAAACGTAAACTGTACAGCCTGGCGGAGGTATGCGGTCCACCAAGTGTCATTGTAGTTTACCCCTGCAGCGGAAATATAGATTGGTTCAGAACAAATGAACAAAGAGGATGAAATTATCGGAAAGTGAGATTGATTAAAAAAAAAAAACAACTTTGCAAAGGATGGACACACTTCCTGAAAGTACGTTTCATTTATTGGGCTCATGGTGTTGCTGCAAAGCAAGAGGTTTATTTTTTTTTTGAAGACAATGCAATGAGTAGACCATTACGACTCGTGTACGAGACGTGATGAGCTCTCGTATTTCTTATGTGGAACTTGACAACATCATTTGCAACCAAATGTTTGAATGAAAAACCATCCCAAACACTTTTATATGGTGGTTAAAGTTTCATAGCCATGAATTGGTGATAGCAACTGCTTCTATTGAAGTATTCACAACCTTGTGTTCCCCTCACCCACCCCCCTCCCCCAACCCAGTCTCCCTCCCTCTTCCCCAATGCCGCAATGCGGTGCTGATGTTGCATCAACATGGTTCAAGAAGATGTCACTGAGACGTTCTCCATCATCTTCAAAAACTCTAGAACAAAAGAATGAATCAAAATATAAGGATTATGTTCTCTACCAACAGGTATCCACAGATATTCAACGATGTAAAACGTGACTTCAGCAATATGGTGTAAAAAAACAGTTATATATAACATCAGAAATTAATATTGTACATCTCTGTGATGCATCAAGACAATGCTTGATTAAATCACCTCCCCCACCCCCAAACATCCAACATTAATCCCTTCTCCACCACAAGTCCTGAACCCCCCCTCCTCCTGCAAAGACTAAACCCCCTCTCCCAACTTTATGTTACCTCTCTACCCCCCCCCCGATTTCCCAAAAGCTGTCTTCCCCTCCCTTTTCTTCCCGTTCTTCAAAGCAACAGGATATTCTTTCATCATTACATATAATTTCTTCATTGCATCAATAAAATGGTGGAATATTTAAGTGTCTTTCTCCTACCCTATACACCTTAATATAATGCCATTACCAATGACACCTGCTCCGACCTCCTCAAAACCTACTTTCCTACATTCGTAACTTCTACCTTCACCCCATTCACAATCTCGGTAGCAGCAAGATATGTCTCATGAGAACAATAATTATTCAAACTACCTTCAGGTCCCTATTCCCAATGGTCCCCTACATGCCATTCCGTTAAATTACGTAGAATTGCCACTCTCAAGTGATTGTGAGTCGCCTAAGTGTGTTAATAATTGATCCGAGATTAATTATCTTTTTTTGTGATGCATAAATTCAGTACTGTGCAAAGGTATTGGTTATTGCAATGATATTCACACTTTTGGGTAAATTAATCAAATTATCAGTGATAGCCGTCATATTTGTTTTATATTGTAACTTGAGAGCCTATATAAATATGATTGAAACAAACTGCTGTAATATATACAGTACTGTGCAAAAGTTTGGGTTGTTTTTTATTTCGTACGGGCTATTCTCCAATAAACATCTGTGGAAAGTTAAACGGGTGCAATATAGGTCGAAAATAATTCAAACAAAGTAAATTATAAGAACAGTCATTTCATAGTATCAGTCAATACTTTGTCTGTCCACCCTTTGCCTTTTGAATGCCACTCTTTAACCCATGGTTCATGTATACGGCTGAAGCACTCTAACAGGAATATGATGCCACATATTCTGCAGTACATTCCACTGTTCTGAAAGGTTCCTTGGATTCCTCTTGTTCACCTTTTTCCAGATAATCCAATATGATCTCAATGGAACTTGTGTCCACATTCTGGAGTAGCCATTCTAACATTTAGAGCACACCAGCTGTGACCTTGTTCTTCAGATACTGTTTCACTGTATTGGAAATGTGTTATAGATGATTACCCTCACTGAAGGAGAGGGTATTCATTTTGGGTCTGTTTGTTTTTTTGTCCGCACAGAACTTTTGTGTTTTTCTCCACAACCGTTTGTCAAATGGAGACGAAATTTTCACCATTGGTGCGACGACTCATGTGGAATGTTTTAATAACTATGACGTCATTGGTCACGTGGTGTGGCAGCCATGTTGGAAAAACAAAAAAAAACATTGGACCTTTGTGTCTGAAACCGCACCAAGGAAAAAATTGAAACTTGGCACACGGCAAGTACAGTAAACCCTCGTTGTCCGCTGGGGTTACGTTCCTCTAAACTTCCACGAATGGCGAAATCACGATTGGCGAACAGTTTATAACATGCAAGTCAATGAGATACGTTCCAGCCTCCCAAAATAAGTCCAAAGATCATCAGTAAGTTTAAAAAAAAAAGAGAAGACATTTAATTGAAAAATAACAACCATACATTCAATATCTTTTCCATTTTTTCAATGTATGCATCTGTGCGACTTAACGATGCTACTTTTGAAGCAATATTTGCACCAGAACTGACACGAGGCCAAACTTTATAATGTTACGTTTGAGGGGGGGGTATGCATTCAAAGGGTAATTAGGATGTTTAATTAGGTATGCCATGCTGTTCGAGTTTACCAGGATCTCGATGTAATAAGTAGCAATTCAGTGGTGATAAGTTGTCTAGTAAATGTTCATTTCTTCAAGGGGGAAATGATAATTGTCACGTAATTAGATAGGGACACGGGATAGGGGAAGTGTGTCTGCGTAAACCACTTTTGGTATTCTCTGGAGACTGGCCGTGACGTCACCGGACAGTGCAGCGGATGGCTCCGCCCCGTGATCACGATTGGCAGAAGGCGACGGCGGTGGGCCAATAAACGGCTCGATTGGAAGTGACGAGGACGGGAGGATAAAAAGGTTCTGTTCGGGGTCGAAAAGGAAGAGGAAGAAGATCACAACCAAAAAGATCGTGTTTTTTTTGGTGTGGAGGCTGTTGCGCGGAGAGCGTCCTTGTTGTTGTGCTGATTCGATCGTGTTCTTCATCGTGTCTTGGAGCCTTGCTGAGCCTCGTGCCTCACCTTGGTTGGCTCTGGGGTTCTGCTGACTCGGAGTACGGGGTCGAACAGCGGGCGGACCTGCCTCCCTCTCCTGCTCGCAACTTGGCGCCAGAACTGGTTCCCTGGCGGCTGTGAGCGGACTTGGGCCAAGACCAAGAGGTCGACAGCACCACGGTTTCTCCTGCCCCCCCCCCCCTGACGAGAGCAAGGCCAGCTCGTCCGACGCCGATCCAGGGACAGTTGCGTCCACACCACGGTCCAGCCTGACCACCAGAAATAGCTACGTTTTGTGTGTGTGTGTGTGTGTGTGTGTGTGTGTGTGTGTGTGTGTGTGTGTGTGTGTGTGTGTGTGTGTGTGTGTGTGTGTGTGTGTGTGTGTGCTTGGCGCCTTAGAAGGTTTGAGATCTCTATATTCATTGGAATTGTCTGTGTTTTTCCCCACGCCCGATCCCACACCATCCCGTCGAATCACCCCGGATCCCTCTTCTTGCCGAGTCTTGTTATTTCTGGTTAATAGTAAAAACGAATAAACATCATCAACTCAGTGAAAAGTGACTCGTGCCACCTTCCTCGTCCCGTTTGCGGTAGAGCGATTAGAACCGCCATGTTTGGGTTATAAATAAATAAACCGCCTCCATCGTTTCGGCTCATTCTACGTTGGCGGGACTGTTCAAGTCCCGTGGACATCACAATAATTACATTGACGAATGTAACGAATCGTGGCCTCATCGATGTTGTAGTCTTTTGCCAACACAGTAACATGTGCACCGCTCTCAATTTGATCTTACATTTTCACTTTTCCACCGTCATCACTTTCTTCACCTTTTTACCCCTCAACCCGAATTGGGCTAAGGGGTATTGTTGTCATAGGCGTTGTCCGGGTGTCTGTCAACTTTTGGTTTCTGTCAATTTTGAGGAGAACGCCTTGTCTGATTAAATCCATTTTTGCAGGGTATGTTGGGGTTGAGTAGAGGAAGGTTCCTTTCGAAAAAAGGGCATGCTGCAATTTTCAATGTGGCCTCCATGGCAGCCATCTTGAAATTGGTTTCCATCGATTTCAAGGAGAACGCCTTGTCTGATTAAATCCATTTTTACAGGGTGTGTTGGGGTTGAGTAGTGGAAGGTTTCTTTCGAAAATGGGTGCACTGCAATTTCAGTGTGGCTGCCACTGCAGTCATCTTGAAATTGGTTTTCGTCAATTTCGAGAACGGCTTGGCTTGTCCGATTAAATGCATTTTTGCAGTGTGTATGTTTGAGTTGAGTAGAGGAAGGTTCCTTTCGAAAATGGGTGCGCTGCGATTTTCACTAGCCGCCACGGTAGCCATCTTGAAGTCTGATTGATTTTCGATATGACGTCCAACGTGCTCTCACTGACTGCATCATCGTGATTTCACTGCTTCCTTTTACAATGCATGGGCTGAGGGGTTACGCCCGCTTTGCGGAGCTATTTTTTTATTCTGCTCTTCAGCGAATGCACCACTTAATGGACGTTTTGGACCCATGATTAAATAAACAGGATAAAAAGTTTTATTACTATAAAATACCGCCCCTCACCACCCGCCGGGCAGCCAGAAGACAATGATGCAGTGGTGCGGCAGATACTGGAAGACGCAAAATGCGAATTTTCAAATTGTTATATTTTCCATTGATACGGTACAATTATAATTTAATACGTAATGTTATATGAAGGAAAATATTGTTATGCAAACATTGAAAGTGTTTGGAAAAAAAACTTATGAAATACAAACGAGTTCAAGGTGGGCAGGGTGTATTTTGTCTGTGGTCGGAGGATGTTCCCAGAAGATGCAGAAGGCAACTTTTTTTCATTTTCCGGCGATACAGTACAGTTGTAATTTAACACATAATGTTAAATGAAGGAAAATGTTGTTATCCAAGCATTCAGTGTTTAAAAAAACTTATGAAAACCGAAGGAGTTTGAGGTGGGAGGAGATCATTTTTTCCCCGGATATTTGGCAGTATTGGAGTGAACGGAGAGAAAGGGTGTCTAAAAAGTAAGCGCAGATATGCGAAATCGCAGATGGCGAACACACGGATGGTGAGGGTTGACTGTACTCTTCAAGGGGAATGAGTGTGATTTTTATGACATCATCAGTGCCTTCGTTATGACTTCATCATTGCATATGTAGAATGCAACATCCAATCTGTATGAAAAATTTTGAGGGTCATCTCAGGATAAAATGGTCCACAAATACGTTTTTGATGACGTCATTTATCACGTGATTCAGCAGCCATTAAAAAAAAAAAACCTTCAAAAATCTTCTCTGAAATGAATGAACGGATCGAGCCGAAACTTTACACGTCTATACACCTATCCAAGAGGAACAAAAGATTCACACATATGACATCATAGGTCACATGGTTTGGCAGCCATATTGAATTTGCCCAAAAGCATATAAAAAAATCTTCTTCTCCAGAACAGCTGGACAAATCGAGTGGAAACTTCACATAAATGTTCCCCAAGGCATATATGTACTCAATGCAACATTCTCCATGTACAAGATTGTTCAGGAATAATTGATGTCACATGGTTTGGCAGCCATGTTGGATGTAAGAAAAATATTAAATAATGGTTTCTCTTGAACTGCTTAATCAATCGGCATGAAACTTCACAATTGTGTTCTGACGGGGAATACGTGTCTTAAATTTCAACTTGATCAGACGCATGGTCTAATGTGGGTTATTGAATTTATTTAATTTAAATTTTTTTTATGCGGCAAACGTGGCTGTGCCTGGATCGGTTTGAGGGTAGAGGAGTGGCAGCTGAAATGTGAATCATATCCAGGTTCCTTCTGATGACTTGATCTTTTATTTTTCCTTGTTTGGGTTCCTTCTGATTCCTCCAATGCAGGACTGTACCTATTTAATCTTTCATTTGATCTGAATTGAATTTAGTTTAATCACATTCTGAATTCAATTTAATAATAATAATAATAATAATAATAATAATAAAACGTCATGGGTTAGGGTCAGGTATCCGATCAAAGTAGGGTTGCATCAAAGCGGGACAGCGTGGTAACTGGTCATCACTGGCAGGAGTTATAAAGTGGCAGTTCTAATTATGTCTCTTATTAATCACGTAACACACCAGTACACAAACGCCAATCAAAATACACCATACGAAACAAGTCCTGGCAAGGGCCTGCAATCTCTGATTGCTCTTTTTCTTGTTATGTTGTTGTAAAATGAATCCTCCTCCAATGAACAAAATTCACTCGGAACTGCATTGTGCTGCAGTATCTGCTTTCACTTCACTTCCATTTGTGTCCCATTGATTTTAGCAAGTTTTCCTTCACTAAAAGCTGAGTCACAGAGTTTCCCCCGTGTTTGACAATCAGGTGCAAACACTGAGTGTTGCAACGTTCTCCAGATCTTCGGTGTACGAAATGGTGTCTCTTCGATCCAAAAAGGTGAAACTTCGATTCATCAGACCAGAATAACCGATTACATTGATTGTTCCGTCACCCAATCTTGGTGTTGCCTTGCAAATTTCAGTCTTTTCACCTTATTCTGTGGTCTCAGAAATGCTTTCTTTTGTGCAACTATGCTACGGAGACCTGCTGCAATCAGCCTCCTTTGCACAGTGATGGCTGAGATGTTAATGTTCAGCCCTGCTCTCATTTCATTTGTCAACTGATGATTTGATTTAATTATATCATGCAAGCTGACCAAGTTTCAGAGCTTGTCTTGCCTTGGGGAGGTTCTTCTGTGTCTTCCTGGCCTTTTCTTGTCTTCCAGTAAAAATGTCATGTACATCAGTTTTTTTCAGGCATTGCAAAGTGTACCTCACCATTGTAGGGACCTCACATCTTCAGCTTTTCTCCTATTTTCTTCATAGTGTGCCCTTCTTCTCACAGAGTTGGGATCTACCC
The DNA here is from genome assembly GCF_056783735.1 of Eptatretus burgeri. NCBI lineage: Eukaryota > Metazoa > Chordata > Myxini > Myxiniformes > Myxinidae > Eptatretus > Eptatretus burgeri. The sequence continues at coordinate 75,999,241 of NC_140967.1, forward strand.
ACGCTGTTCTGGTGAAAGTTGCTTCCTTGGCACCATTGTGAACCCACTCATACACCTTCAAGCAAGGAAACAAGCTGATGAAAGCAAATTTCATGTATTCACCAACTTGCAACTTTTATTATGGTTTCTTAAAATTCACATATATATATATATATATATATATATATATATATATATATATATATATATATATATATATATATATATATATATATATAACTGCTGTTGATTACTTCAATAACATATTATTACTTACTGTACAAAAATCGACCAACTATTTTCTGCATATTTTCTTCATGGAACAGTAAGTGCATATTACGAATACATGATGATACTAAAACTGCACTGTGTGGACCGCATACCTCCACCAGGCTGAACTTTTTTTTATATCTCACTGATAGGCCGGATCAGCATCTGGATCTTCACGAAAATCTAATCAATTCGTCCTTATCACACACCCAACATCTACACCAAGTTTTGTCCAAATCCGTCCATATCTTTGAGATATCGTTATGTTCATCGTTTTTGGCATTATCTCTTAATGGTGAAGAAGCACTCAAAAAATTGTGGTATCTGGATCCGGATCTTCAGCAAAATCTAATCAATTCATCCTTGTCACACAGCCATCCTGTCAAAAAGTTTCATTTGAATCCGTTCCTAACTTTTTGAGATGTCCTGCTCACAGAGAAAGAGACTCAGGGGTGAAACAGAGGTGAAAACATAATCTCCATCCACCTTCAATGGCAGAGGAAATTATGTGTGTAGCAAAAATATAAATTTTCAATTTCCTAATTTATTTTATATTACTTAAATGTAAATGTGATATTAAATTAACTTTCACCAAAATTTTAATTATTTTCCACCTATATTGTACTCTTCTAACTTCCCACAAGTGTTCATTGGAAAACAGCCCAAACCTTTGCACAGTACTTTATATATGGCTTTACAGTGGCATGTGCTTACACATTGTGTAAGTATACTAACCATGCTTCCCCATTGTCTCGGGTCGCTCAACTGCATTTGATTTTTCATGTATTAATTTATTTGTATTACAATATGTCTATATATATATATATATATATATATATATATATATATATATATATATATATATATATATATATATATATATATATATATATATATTGTTACGGCTGTGGAAATTCGCATTACACCATAAAGGGCCCTCAGGTGAGATATCTCCAAAGGTACATGTGTAGTTAGCCCAAACCCATTGTATAGAGGGAATTTATGTGATCCATCCGGGCTGCGACGCTTTGAGTTAGTCATTTTTCTTTCTCTATCTTTTATTTCATACAAACAGCATCTCAACAACCAGGCCATCCCCACCACAGCGCCAACCACACTACAACAACGCCACACCACCTTTGCCTTTACCTTCACAACTTCATCCCACATCATCGCTTCTACGGCCATTCCCGCACCACCTGTGAACACTGAACGTCGGGCTGTCTCGGGCCCGTTCAGCGATTGGTGCCGAACGCACCGAGCCGCGAGCGCGAATGGCAGCCTTTCCGAGGGGAAAATTCGGATCAGAAACGCTTCACGCCCACTTCCCCTCCGTCCAATGGGCGAATGCGAGGCGGCTTGGCCCCTCCTCCAAGCGCGCATAGGTGAAGTCCGTTTATGAAAATATGCGGATCCATGGAGGTTCACGCCCCTTTTTGCCCGACCAATGGCTGAACAGAGGGTGACGTGGCCCCTCCTCCAATCGCGTTTTGATCCGCATATTTGCATATCGGCTTCTCCTGAGAGCTATAAAGGTGTGAGCGGAAGGTGACTCGGGGGCTTGAGTTGAGGTTGGAGGAGAGTGTGGAACTGGAAGGAGAGTGTGGAACTGGAAGGAGAGTGTGTCGTCGAGGAGTTGCTTTTGGAGACAAGGAGCGCCGCGTTGGTGGAGTTGAGTCGAGTGCGCGCGGTGGAGCTGCGGGCGGCTGGTTGGGGCAGGGGAGCTCGGGTCCGAGGCCAGGAGGACGGCAGTCGGCGACGAGGCTGCGGTGTGGAGGATCGCTCGTCTCGTTGCGGGACCCAATTCAGCCAGCCACTCCCCGCCCCCAGGGCATCAACAATTTCCCCTTCCCCCGCACTGAGATAGTGCAAAGGGGGGCCCCGTTCCTCCCCCACCCCAAACATGGTGCCAACGAGCACGCCAGGGGTACGGAGTCGGGGCACGGCGGTGCGGACATTTTGCGGCTTGCCCGCCAATGCATCACGAGGACGCGGGTAAGACCTCCCCGGTCTCGCGGACCTGGCCGCTCCTCTAGGTCCTGCGCACATTTGGCCTACGGGCCTGTCTTCCTCCTTGTCGCTGAGGGTGGCTTCTTTCTTTTGCTTTTGTGTAAATGTGTGTTGGTGCCGTCTGTGAAGTAAAACTGTGTAAGTGTTGCCGTGTGTACGCATTAGGTCGGTGTCAACTGTTTTCTTCTTGCCTTAGCTTTTTGTGTATGGCTGTATATACGTGCTTTCCGTGTGTCGCGTACTAAACTGCTTGCTTGTTGAACTGTGCCCGTTTTGCTTCATCTTTTCTCCATTTGAATCTCCATCTTGCATCACGTAAGGGGTTCGTAGTGGGTGCAACATCGCGGTAATTAATCTGAACTGTCCAGGTCGACGATAACACCGCTCGGTTATCCCGATAGTACGGAACGGGCCGCCCAAGCGGCTCGTGTCCGGAGTCGACCTGTGGCGAGGTAAGATCGCCCGGTTTACCATCCGCGTGGGTACTTCGGTAGGTCGAATTTGGCGAACAACCCTATCCTACGCGGGTGGCCAATTGGCACGATTGTGGTGAGGTCGAAAGGCCCACCCATGACTAGCTCCCGGCGTTGGTCCGAGAGGGTCACGACAGAATTGTCCTTCCGGTGGGCGACGTGCCGCGATTCGAGTTACGTGGCCATTCCCACACCGGCGGGCGCGAATTCGCAACACTGGTGTCAGGAATGGGATACAATCTCTCCCGTCTCCAACTAAATTTATGGGAATCGGTTCAGGGGTGAGGGGAGCGACCCCCGATTCCCTCCAAATTACGAGCGTACTAAATTAATCTCTTACGAGAAATAAGATGGAGTCTCAAGACGAGCTGTTGCCGGGGGTAGATATGGATTTAGAATGTGTAGGATCCATGGCCCAGGATGGAGACCCCAAGCAGGACATTGGTATGCAGGAACAATTCCCCCCCCCCAACTGAAACCAGAGCCCGAAATGGGCACGGCGACGGCCGCGGTGTATGACACCTCCCCACCCCTCCTCCGTCAAAACCCTTCCCCGGCCCCCAGCGAAACCGCGACCGATAATAGCGGATCGGTCCGACCAGGGCAGGTGACAATGCGGCAGATTATGGAACTCGCGCAGAGGATAAATGACAAACTGGATTACATGAATGCCGAAATGGAAGAAAGGAACAACAAAATGAAGATAAATATGCAGCAAATGGAAAATAAAAAAATGGATGGAAACGCACTCGAAGCGAAAAACCAAATTAAAAAAATGCGGGGTGAGATGCAGAGCATGGGCATAGGCCTGCAGGCAGGCATTATGGCAATGGCGAGGAGCAAAACACGGACCGCGGGCGAGAAAATGGTGCCACCACGTGCTGGGACGGGTGAGCTGGGGGGGAGTGCAACGGCTGTCCGGCCCGCAATGAAAACGGGAGAGGTCATGACGAGCGACGTCGTAATTAATGGGGAGACCGAAACATGTAAAACAGAGACGACGAAGGAAATAGAGGTATTGCCAGAGATGCAGGAGGTAGTCGTAGAGGAAATGATAATAGAGACAATGGCAGAATTAATAATGGAGAATAAAGAGGAAACAGCAGAGACAAAAAGTGAGGAAGAAACGGAGGTAATGGACGACGTGACGGATTTGACGGAGACGCAGGAATTGAAAGAAATAACAGAGACGTGGGAGATGGGAACGAGAGAGGAGAAACTACACGATGAAGACGGGGTGGAAGAAACTAAAGACGAACACACACACACACACACAGAGGTAGTGAGGCTTAATGAGGGGGAGCTGGCGGACTGTGTCGGGACCCGGTGCGAGCAGCTGGATAGCCTCCTTCGGGAACGGAGGGAACCTACCTACTTAGGTAGGTCGAGTTTGGCGAACAACCCTACGCGGGTGGCCGATTGGCACGATTGTGGTGAGGTCGAAAGGCCCACCCGTGACTAGCTCCCGGCGTTGGTCCGAGAGGGTCACGATAGAATTGTCCGTCCGGTGGGCAACGTTCCGCGATTCGAGTTACGTGGCCGTTCGCATGCCGGCGGGTGCGAATTCGCAACAATATATGTGTATATTGTTGTGGGCCAGGGGTCGGATGAGAAAACCTCTCGGGAGGGAAGCTATCTTGAGCTGCCACCAGACTCCCCGGAATTGCAGGCCGTCACATACAGATAACTCCGTGACGCGGCAGGTCGCTAACCGACCGTGAATGCCAATAACTCAACCACGTGACCTAGGGTCTTCCATCTATAGGTTAACCGGGTTGCCAAATTAATCACATGACCTAATTACCAGGGGCCACGCCCTCAGTACGCCTTGTCTGAACCTGATCACCTTACCGGATCAGATGCAGCCGAGCGACACTGCCAAGGACACCCCGGCAAAAAGGAACGGATCGTTGGGAATAAAGTCCCAGCAAGGCTAGGATACGGAACAAGCTGGATCAATGTGCCTGCTCTGTGGTGTGCCACGTGGCCTGATCGATCCGGGCCGCACAGCATGCCTCTGCTTGATGGTGACTGCATCGAGTCATAGCTGCAAGAAGATCTCCATCATCCGTGAAAAGACACCGGTGGCCACGGTGGCTAGCGAAGACCGACGGTAAGACACCGCCAGAAACCAGCGCACAGACCCGACCAGGGATGTGTGCTATTCATGCCCCGTTTTGTATGATGATAAAGTCTCACGGGGCTACACGCGTGTCCGCCCGCCATCGAGCAAGCCTCGTACTGTGCACATGGGTCAGCCATTGTACACGTGGTCATTTATTTTGGGGCTGGCCCGTATATGCTATCGTGTTCGCGATTAATAATTATCAGAGGCGTTGGTGTGTGCGGGGCCAACCCCGATCCGCGCCATGAACTAAAGGAAAGAGCATAGATATAAGTGTTAGATGGACATTTGGATTGAAAAGTGGGTAGATATAAGTATTAGATGGAGAAATGGGTGGAAAAGAGGATAGATATAATTATTAGATTGATATTCTGGTGGAAAAGAAGAGATATAATCATCAGGTGGAGATTTTGGTTGAAAAGAGTTTGCCGCGTGCATACTGCATGGCGTGGTGTGGTTATTTGTTTTGACTGTCTGCCTCCTATCCTTGCAGTAGCACCGTCATGGTGTTGATGCTTTTCTGTCCCCCCAGGCATGTGCTGCACGTGTCCCATTGTGCTGTCGATGCTTGTGCTGGCCTCCACGAGGACGCATATACATTGAGGGTATTGCTGCGTGGCTAGTGTTGGTGTTTCGTGTTTGCTTAGATTTATCTCAGGAATAAGAAGAAAAGAAGAGTAGAAATAAGTTAGAGATACAATCAGACCTAGCTATGAGATTCACACAACGCACTGTCCCGTTTGACCCATTAGACATGAGAAAAGGGACTAACTGTATGTACATTAATGAAATAACTGACTGGGGACCACTTGTATGATGGATGCCATTGTGTTGGAATGATGCAGTTCCCAGAACCACAACAATTATATACATACATACATATATATATATATATATATATATATATATATATATATATATATATATATATATATATATATATATATATATATATATATATATATATATATAGTTACGGATTTCAGAATCCCGTTTGATGAATGCATCCACACATCCAGGTCCTCAGACAGTTATTTCCTTTAATGCATGTTCAGATTTGCCCATCCCCATGTCTAGTGGGATTTAAATGTGATGCGTTGAGAAGGGTAAAGAATAGATCCCCTCATGGGAAGCTTTTTTTGTCTTGACGACAGACACGTTTGCACACATTTCTTTCACGAGCTCTGACGCCCGCCCTTATTTTTCCTCAGCAACGTTTATGCACATGATTATTTGCGAGTGCCAACGCCCGCCTTTTTTGAGAGTGCACGGGTCGTCATGGTAACCGTATGCAAGTGGGACAGGGTGAGCTTGGGGCGGACTCTGCGCCCGCGGAGACGGCCACAGATATAAAACGAATTGGAGGTCCGTTCTGAGGCGAGAGAAGTGGGAGGAAAAGGGCGAGAGAAGTGAGAGGAAAAGGGCGAGAGAAGTGAGAGGAAAAGGGCGAGAGAAGTCAGAGGAAAAGAGGCAAGAGAAGTGAGAGGAAAAGGGCGAGAGAAGTGAGAGGAAAAGGGCGAGAGAAGTGAGAGGAAAAGGGCGAGAGAAGTGAGAGGAAAAGAGGCAAGAGAAGTCAGAGGAAAAGGGCGAGAGAAGTGAGAGGAAAAGGGCGAGAGAAGTGAGAGGAAAAGGGCGAGAGAAGTGAGAGGAAAAGGGTGAGAGAAGTGATAGGAAAAGGGCGAGAGAAGTGATAGGAAAAGGGCGAGAGAAGTGAGAGGAAAAGAGGCAAGAGAAGTGAGAGGAAAAGAGGCAAGAGAAGTGAGAGGAAAAGAGGGAAGAGAAGTGAGAGGAAAAGAGGGGCAAGAGAAGTCAGAGGAAAAGGGCGAGAGAAGTCAGAGGAAAAGGGCGAGAGAAGTGAGAGGAAAATGGCGAGAGAAGTGAGAGGAAAAGAGGCAAGAGAAGTGAGAGGAAAAGAGGCAAGAGAAGTGAGAGGAAAAGAGGCAAGAGAAGTCAGAGGAAAAGAGGCAAGAGAAGTGAGAGGAAAAGGGCGAGAGAAGTGAGAGGAAAAGAGCCAAGAGAAGTGAGAGGAAAAGAGGCAAGAGAAGTCAGAGGATAAGGGCGAGAGAAGTGAGAGGAAAAGGGCGAGAGAAGTGAGAGGAAAAGGGCGAGAGAAGTGAGAGGAAAACGGTGAGAGAAGTGATAGGAAAAGGGCGAGAGAAGTGAGAGGAAAAGGGCGAGAGAAGTGAGAGGAAAAGAGGCAAGAGAAGTGAGAGGAAAAGAGGGGCAAGAGAAGTCAGAGGAAAAGGGCGAGAGAAGTGAGAGGAAAATGGCGAGAGAAGTGAGAGGAAAAGGGCGAGAGAAGTGAGAGGAAAAGGGCGAGAGAAGTGAGAGGAAAAGAGGCAAGAGAAGTGAGAGGAAAAGAGGCAAGAGAAGTGAGAGGAAAAGAGGGGCAAGAGAAGACAGAGGAAAAGGGCGAGAGAAGTGAGAGGAAAATGGCGAGAGAAGTGAGAGGAAAAGGGCGAGAGAAGTGAGAGGAAGAGGGCGAGAGAAGTGAGAGGAAAAGAGGCAAGAGAAGTGAGAGGAAAAGAGGCAAGAGAAGTGAGAGGAAAAGAGGCAAGAGAAGTGAGAGGAAAAGAGGCAAGAGAAGTGAGAGGAAAAGGGCGAGAGAAGTGAGAGGAAAAGAGGCAAGAGAAGTGAGAGGAAAAGAGGGGCAAGAGAAGTCAGAGGAAAAGGGCGAGAGAAGTGAGAGGAAAATGGCGAGAGAAGAGAGAGGAAAAGGGCGAGAGAAGTGAGAGGAAAAGAGGCAAGAGAAGTGAGAGGAAAAGAGGCAAGAGAAGTGAGAGGAAAAGAGGAAAGAGAAGTGAGAGGAAAAGAGGCAAGAGAAGTGAGAGGAAAAGAGGGGCAAGAGAAGTCAGAGGAAAAGGGCGAGAGAAGTGAGAGGAAAATGGCGAGAGAAGTGAGAGGAAAAGAGGAAAGAGAAGAGAGAGGAAAAGAGGCAAGAGAAGTGAGAGGAAAAGATGCAAGAGAAGTGAGAGGAAAAGAGGCAAGAGAAGTGAGAGGAAAAGGGCGAGAGAAGTGAGAGGAAAAGAGCCAAGAGAAGTGAGAGGAAAAGAGGCAAGAGAAGTGAGAGGAAAAGAGGCAAGAGAAGACAGAGGAAAAGGGCGAGAGAAGTGAGAGGAAAAGGGCGAGAGAAGTGAGAGGAAAAGGGCGAGAGAAGTGAGAGGAAAAGGGCGAGAGAAGTGATAGGAAAAGGGCGAGAGAAGTGAGAGGAAAAGGGCGAGAGAAGTAAGAGGAAAAAGGGCGAGAGAAGTGAGAGGAAAAGAGGCAAGAGAAGTGAGAGGAAAAGAGGCAAGAGAAGTGAGAGGAAAAGAGGCAAGAGAAGTGAGAGGAAAAGAGGCAAGAGAAGTGAGAGGAAAAGAGGGGCAAGAGAAGTCAGAGGAAAAGGGCGAGAGAAGTGAGAGGAAAATGGCGAGAGAAGTGAGAGGAAAAGGGCGAGAGAAGTGAGAGGAAAAGGGCGAGAGAAGTGAGAGGAAAAGAGGCAAGAGAAGTGAGAGGAAAAGAGGCAAGAGAAGTGAGAGGAAAAGAGGCAAGAGAAGTGAGAGGAAAAGGGCGAGAGAAGTGAGAGGAAAAGAGGAAAGAGAAGTGAGAGGAAAAGAGGGGCAAGAGAAGTCAGAGGAAAAGGGCGAGAGAAGTGAGAGGAAAATGGCGAGAGAAGTGAGAGGAAAAGGGCGAGAGAAGTGAGAGGAAAAGAGGCAAGAGAAGTGAGAGGAAAAGAGGCAAGAGAAGTGAGAGGAAAAGGGCGAGAGAAGTGAGAGGAAAAGGGCGAGAGAAGTGAGAGGAAAAGGGCGAGAGAAGTGAGAGGAAAAGGGCGAGAGAAGTGAGAGGAAAAGAGGCGAGAGAAGTCAGAGGAAAAGAGGCAAGAGAAGTCAGAGGAAAAGAGGAAAGAGAAGTGAGAGGAAAAGAGGCAAGAGAAGTGAGAGGAAAAGGGCGAGAGAAGTGAGAGGGAAAGGGCGAAAGAGGTGAGAGAAGAAAGAGGAGAGAGAAGTAAGAGGAGGGAGAAGAAAGCGCGAGAAGCGAGCAAGAAGCTGGTGTAAGCGCGTGAGGGAAGAAACGAGCCAGAGAGGAAGCGTGCAAGCCGCAAGCGAGCATGTGGTGCACGTGTGGGTGTCTGACCAGCGCCAACAACGAGACAATTCGTCCTTCCCAGTGCTTGAGCAAGCGAGCGTATGGTGCATGTGTGGATTTGAGCAGCGCTGACAACGAGTGAGGCACGGGTTTGTTCACCAACGTGTGAGGAGCGGGTCAGTCACCGACGGACCGTGTGGGTCACTGGACGTCACCAGTTTCGTGAAGTGTGAGAAGCTACCCATGTCGCAGCACCAGGGTCTAACCCCACGACAGACTATCTTGGTGCCCTCCCAGACGTTGACTGGCGTTCAAGGCTGTTTGCGAGAGGGTGCACGGCAAGGCTGGGTGCTGGCGACGGACGTGACATGCACGCACAGATTTCAGGACGTTTTCACTTCACAGCAAACTACTCTGGTGAGTGAGACGACTCTTCTCCCCCCACCCCCCCCCCCCGAACGATCTGTTGGGTACCCGTGTCTGTGTTTAGCTGTAAGTCAACCCCCGATAAGCATCTGCTCTTTGTCTCTTTCCTGGCATTTTTATTGATTTTCCTTTGAAATTTATTCCTTATTTACCTCAGAAATTTCAAAGTTCTTTTTATTTATTTCTTTATTTTATTAGTAATAAATCATTTGTCGACTTCCAACCTGTCCACGTTTGTCCTTTCCTTCCATTGGTCTAGTATTGTGCGAACCTCGATAGACTGGGAGATAATTACCACAGATTTGACCAAAAATCGTCGGCACGCACCAGCAGTTAAAACGCTCGGCCACCCTAATTAAAATCTAATCGAGATAACATTGGTGCTTTGCCGTGGGCACGCTCCCTGCTCAGGTAACCACGTGACCTCTAGTTAAACAGATTAATTAGACGGTGGACACTGGAACTCGTGGTTAACTGGGTGGCGTTCGTGGTTTTAAAACAACCCACCGTACCACAACGTTAATTGTGAGCGGTGGCTCCAGGTCCGGCTCTACCGAGGACAACCAGAGATTAATCCCCCTGAGTGACAAGCTTGTGTCTCGGTACCCATGGCCGCAACAATATATATATATATATATATATATATATATATATATATATATATATATATATATATATATATATATATATATATATATATATTTGGTATGTCTGTTTGTCTGTCCTTTGTGCAAGTGCAAACCGTTTCATCTGGAGCTACCAAATTTGGCATGTGAACCTCTAATAGTCTAATGGGATGAAGAATGAGAACACAGAGTCAATTAGCCTCTCTGTTTGTTTGTTTGTCTGTCCTTCACGCAAGCACAAACCATTTGACCTCGAGCTACTAAGAAAGGAGTGCGTAGCAGACGGGATCTGCAACAACACTACATGTGACTATACCTGCAGTTCAATTTGGCATTATTCCAGATTTTGGTGCATTTTTCCCGAAAATCGGTCCCGTCATTTTCTGCCACATCAGTTCCCATCATGTGCAGAATGGTTGTTATAGGAAGTTAATGTGGCAATGTTTTTTTTGCAGTTTTCGAAATTCCCAACAACTTAACCATGCCATAAAATAAACGGGCAAGGTTTGGCAGATCTACATCAGCAGCGAGACAAAAAAAAAGAAGCCTGGAAGCAGGAAAGCTCATAAGAGAGACAATCACGCATTGAAGCTGGCCGTGAACGACATGCAACAGCCAGAGCAACAGCTAGAGCAACAGAAAGACAATCTCCTCAGAAAAAGCCTTTTGTCTTCAACTTTATTTTATTTAAACTGGAAATAATGGGAAATTTATCCCAGGCAACGCCGGGTACCTCAGCTAGTACATTAAATGAAACTCATTCGAGCCACTGACTCACTCCATCCATCAGGTCCATACTGTGTACAAAACGTTGCTGCTGCCGAAGCAGTCTCCCAGGCTATTGGGCACAATTCTGGACAGGTCGCCACTCCGACACAGGATACTCAAATGGCTCAGTCTTCCCAGCAAGCTGGTACTCATTTTGCCGACCTCAAAAGGATGACAAGCTGAGTCAACCCCACCTGGTATTAATTCAATGGCTCCACAGGATTTGAACTCAGGTCCCACATCCCAGCCCACCACCCTAGCCATTAAGCCAACACCAGGCATACTGTCTCACTGACTGACTGATATTTATGTTCGGAACCTTCCGGATGATGTAGAAAGCTGAAATTTTGCATGCCAATGGACATCGAAGCCAATACACCAGGAAACATCACGGAATACTTGGGGAAGCACGGTTCATTGTTGCTTGCAATGTTTAAGCACACCCCGCTCATGTATATATATATATCATTGAAATTAAATGAAATGAAACGATGAAACAACATTCAATTCCCAATCTTGTGATATGTGATGGAGGGACAGACAGACTGACTGACAAGCATATTATATAGATAGGTAATCCCTGATTGCCTCATCCACACCTGTTCTGACAATGAGACAGCACTACAAAGGCATGTTCCCTTGCCTGCACGGACAAGATTTCTGTTTACCGTCAAAATCCAACTTTCCGTCGTTGTTTCTATCTCCTTCGGCGAGAATCTCGTCCACTTCTACGTCTGTGACGTTTTCACCCATGCTCATCAGGATTTCCATCAGCTCGTCACGGTCAATGAACCCATCAGCATTCCTGTGGAGGAAGTAACATGGCCACCACTGATCATCTCAAATAGCTCAATATAGTGGAGTGAGTTAAAGATGATTTTTATTTTTTCAATTATGACACAACTTTCCTTGACACAGTGAACTGGGATTATTGAATAGGAAATTATGTTTCCGAAAAATTAAGAATAACGATGAGATATTGGTAATTACTCGATACATAAATTAAATATGGTGGATTTTTGATTCTGCTATCCATTGCTGTATGCTTTGTATCCCTTCCCTTCCCTTGTTACTCCTGTCTCCTTCCAAATGTTTGTTTTGTCATTCCACTTTTCCCACACTCCACTACCCACCTTTCTCTCTTTTGTCATCCTTTATTCAGGCTGGCAAGGGAGCTCAGAGGTATAGATAGGTTCGATGTCTGGGTCAAATGATAAACTGCCAATGTCTGGGCACTGCATCAACGAGTGTGTCGTACTTTGGTTGGAATGCCAAGCTTGCCAACCTGTCTTCGAGAATTTGTTTGTGTATGTTAAAAATCATGTGCTACTTCTTGAATAATGTATGCTGGCTGTCTGCTGTCCCATTTGCTCTGACATATTCCAAATTCCTGGCCTGATTAGAAGGGCACTGTAACATCTGCACAGAGGTACTTCAGCAATGATGCAACCAGCACATCAAATTTCTGACTGCCTCCTAAATATCCATTCAACAGGTTCTTACTCATTCCCCCACAACCCTCCCTCATTTTGGCCACCCCACCTCCGTGCCTATGACATAAATAAACGACCACTCATGATAAAAATTTAAAATGTTGAAAAGTATAATTATTGCAAAGATATTTGCTTTAAACTTTCTTAAAATATGCCCATTTTAAAACATGTAATAATACACTTTACACTTTCAGAGATCTGATTGTGTACAAACTAATCTGCATAGGTCTTTGGAGCCATATATTTATTATACAAGTCAGGAAAAAAAACATTAAAAAAAAACATGTCAGGATGGATTCCCCAAAAAACAACCAAACAAGGTAGGAATGACACCACAATGCTTTTACGGATTGCCATGCCGACATATTTTGATGCATTTCCATCTCAATCCCACAACAAATCCCAGATGCAATTACATCAAACCACACTACAAATGTACAACTCCCTCCCACATCGACATCTTCATAAAATACGTGACTTTCAAAATGACATAATGTACCCCAGAATGGTCGGTGCACGTGCACAGACACCCCAGGAAATTTCTGTGTTCGGGGTGAAATAAAACGCATAACGTGTCCAGGATTAGGATTGTTACCTGGAATGGCTCACAAAGCTCTGAAAGAAGTGAAAAATATTTGGTAAAGGACTTGAGAGAAAGCACCGTGTCTCTGCACAACGAAATACTTTCTCAACTTGTCAAACATGCTGCTGCTCACAAAACAAACTTCCGACCATGTGGGTCGGTGCAAGGCCCAAGTGGATGAGCGTGTGCTACACAACCTCCCCCCCCCCCCAATGTATCTCAACCAGTGAATGGACTGTGTATCTGGATTAGGTGCTTCTGAGCACAAATGGGAAGGACATATCTCGGGCTTGTGATTGCACAGGGTAATGTTCAAATGATGATATTTACTATTCATCATGTTCGGAGTGAGGGAAGGGGGAGCTAGGGGCACTGTGAGAGCTGTTATAAATATTGTTTGTTTGGTTCTGGGGCCACATGAAAAAAAAATATGAGATTCTTGCATCTATTGCCAAAAGGTGAAGTGTGTGTGTGTGTGTGTGTGTGTGTGTGTGTGTGTGTGTGTGTGTGTGTGTGTGTGTGTGTGTGTATGTGTGGTGGGGGGGGGTGTTATATCCACGGCATACACCAGCTTGTCGATTTGGTAGGAACCTGACACCTCTAATATAATCCATGGATATTTCTCGTATTCCTAATTTATGAGCAGAACAATGATTACGGTTCACCATTTTGAAACTTCCATTCTTTCATCTAAATGCTGAAAATTATGTTGAAAAGATGGTTTGGATCACAGATTTGGCACTAGGAAAAACACAGGTTAAACTTACTCGGAAAGAAGAACCGAGTCAGTGTAAACACACACATGACGTGTGCAAAAGGCCTCATTTAGCATTCATATGTCATTTTGAAGTCATGTTTATTGTTCCTGGGGCTGGCAGGATAACCTCGAGGAAGGGACACTCTCCTCTGAGCCATCTGGCCTGGGTTTGTATCTCGGCACTACTACAAACTGTCATTCTGGTGTCTCATAAGCGGGGCGAGTGTGCTGTCTCGGACTGGGTGTCCCGTCTGCACATCATTCATTAGAGGACGTTAAAGATCCCACGGTGTTGTTCGCGAAGAGTAAGTGAGCTGTCAGCAGCATCATCACCAAATTTCAAATTTCTGCCCAAACCTACATGGGGCACTGCATCAGCAGCATATCCATGCTTAAAGCAATGATGCAACCAGCAGCCACCTTTGTGCATATGAAATAAATAAACAATTGTTACTATTGCTACACAGTGCCACTACTATTGTCAATGAAAAAAAATAATGTCAAAATATGTCCTAATGGCAATCCGTAAACGATTGTGGTGTCAATCCCACTTTTTTGGTTGTTTTTCTGTGATAACATCCCACCAAGCTTTAAATATAAAGCAATTCTCTTTTTACTTTTTGGGGGGGGAGGGAGGGGAGAATTATAGATGTTTGTGAAAATAGTATCATGTGGCAAATTGTGGTTCAATTGTCATGTGGAAATCATGTGTTTTCGTCCTTCAGTTTGTGCATGTATTATATTCCAAAAGAGATGTGCATGAAATAATATCAGTGATACTGATGAAACTGCAGGTTTATGTGGATGCATCTAATATTCGGCTGCATCAGCATTCCATTGTACAAAACAAATACAGGGCAAGCCTGAGTTTGTATTCGAAGTATGACGATGACTACAACATCCTCCATCATTGAAACAAACCAAGGAGTGACGTAACTCTATGACGTCACTGTCAGCGTCTCTCCAAGCAACTGTGGTGTTGTGTTCATTCGGAAACCCATTACACATGCATCTAATTGGCAGTTCTCAACTTTTGCATGGTTTTTTGAAATGCCAGTTTGGGTTTAACAACGGCATCTGCTTCTGCTTCACCAACTACTTTGCAGTTCTCTACAGTACAATAGTTCCATATCACTGGCTGCTGTTTCCTTTTGTACAAGTACTTTCAATTTCTGACTTGCTCATTTCTTTAGCAACTATTCCTCTGATATTTGCATCAATGAGAATGTTAAAGGCTTTCTCTGCAGGCTGATATAGGCCGAGTCATAATCGTAAGGCTCAGAGGAAGCAGTGTGACACTCTTCCTCAATATCATCTGGCCCGATAATGTCGAGGCTATGGACTCTTCTTGTGGTCTTGAACAAAGCACCAGCGTGCTCTTTGTGCAGTTGCAAGGCTTTGTTAAGCAATCTTTTAGCTGCTATTCCACAGACAGTTTTGATCATGGCCCAAGGCAGTTTCTTTCTTGTAATCTTGTACTGTCTCTTAAAAGCTTCCATTTGCTGAACCCTTGCCAAATTATCATCCAAGAGATGATGCCACATTGCCTTCACATGCAGTTATTTTACGGCATGTTTAGGCTCTGCAAATACAAACCTTCCTTTCCTGAAAGCTCTTATTTCCTCTCTGTATTTTCCATGGTACTTCTTCTTTATCATCATCATCATCATCATCATCATCATCATCATCATCCAGAAGTAGAAGGTTGTCCTGTTGAATCATTCCGACCATTCCTTCCTTTTCATACCACTTGGTTTTAGTTCTTGAGATCATAAGATAAATAATGTGAGCTGCTGCCTTTATTCTCGAAGAGTTAACGCTTTAACTCGCATTGGAGGCTGCTCAGGAAGCTTCCTTTTTTTTCTCTCAACATTAGCATCATAACTCGCAGAAGAGGCTAGCTGGGAAGCTGCCTTTCTTCTCTCAGGATTAGTATTATTTCGCTAGCTGGGAAGCTTTCTGAGGCATCCATTTTGCAGAGGTTGTGCGCACATGACAATAATTTCCCTTTCAGATCCATTCATCGTGTCAAACCCCTCCATGTCAGTACCCTTTCCCTTCCCCAAATATGCTCCCTCTTCATGCCACCCCTACTCAGCTTCCACATCATCCTGCCCCTCTCTTATTTCTCCCCAGTCTCCCCTCCCAGCTTCACCTTCTCCCCACACCTTCCTAGCTCCCCCTCTCCCCTCCCCCATTCCACACCTTCTCCTTGCTCCTTTCCACACCCCTACATCTTATCCGCAGATTCTCCTCCCCTGTCCCTCACTGTATGGACCCCAAACATCGAAGGCCTCTGCTTCAACCTGACAAATCTCTCAATCCAGGCTTCTGCCGACAGCCTGGACTTCATCTGTTTAACAGAATCCTTCCTTCCACAGGATATCCCAGACTCCGTGGTGTCTCTCCCTTGCAATTATCTCCAGTGTGATTGAGATGAACCCCATACTGGTGGCAGAGTAGCACTGTACATCAAGACCACCATATTTCACTCTCTGTGTACTTCTATTACACCTACCAAACCCCAAGAGTACTTCTGGCTGTGAGCCTGTGAATTTATCCTCTGCTCTCACCTCATGTTTATCTGGTGTTGTCCTGTCCTCCAAACAGTCTCTCTCAGACATCTCTCTTAGACAACATCCACATCTCTCTCAGACAACATGGACCAACTTTTCACCACTCACCCCAACTCTCTCTTCCTCATATGTGATGATTTCAATTGTCACCGTGCAAATTGGCTGGGTGTTGGTACCTCTCTTACCAGCCATGGCAATTCTGCAAAGAACTTGTGCGACTCCATGGGACTGACTCAATCTGTAAAGTCTCTCACCTGGATATCTGTCGATGGCAAATCTTCCCTTCTGGGTTTGGTGATTACCAACTTCCTCACCAATTTATCTTGCTCTTCTTCTGCCCAAAATTGGTTCATCTGATCATGTGCTTGTGATCATCAACATTTCTCTGGCTATTCTCAGAGCACAGCCTCCATGCCAGTGAGTTTGGCACTTCACTCAGGCAAACTGGCAGGGACTGCAAGCAGTCATCACCCTCTAGGACTGGTCTCCTATATCTACTACCCCTGATATTAATTCAGCCTGGGAATTCTTCCACACAAACTTGTCCTCCCTTATGCACAGATTAATGCCATCTCATATTCAGTTATCTTGCCCCTCCTCCCACCCTTGGTACACTGAATCCTGTGGCGAGGCAGTTGCCTTAAAACAACTTGCATTCTCCTCCTGGAAGGCATAACTGTCCGAAGGCAATCTCAGATCATTTCACAAAGCCTGCAACAAGTGTGTGTCTGCTCTCAAGAGAGCCAGTAAACTGCATCTGTCCAACCTCAAGAATGAACTTTCAAACTTGTCTCCCTCCTCTGAAGCATGGTGGTGCCTTGTTAAGTCTGTCTCTGATTTATGCTCCTCTTCCACCCCTTCGCTCACTGCAAATGGCACCACAGCCGACTTTGCTCTTGAAAAGGCCGAATGCCTCAATTCCCTGTTTGCTTCCAAATCTTGTCTCCCGAATGCCTCTCTCTCTGTTCCCACCCTTCCCAGTCAGACCCAACTGCTCTTGGACCCTGTGTATTTTGCACCTGATAAGGTGGAAACTTTCTGGCAACCCTCGACTCTGATTCGGCAATTGGACCAAACGGCATTAGCTCACCAGTCCTAAAAACCTGTTTCTCTTGCACATCCTCTCTCTGCTATTTTCACCCGATCATTTACATCATTACATCATCGGTCATCTTCCATCTACTTCCAAGTCAGCCAATATCATTGCATTGCATCAAAAGGTGCAAAAATGTTCCCCTTAACTACAGACCAATTAGATTACTTCCAATCATCGGCAAGATCATGGAGTCCTTAATCGCAGTCGATATAAAATCATTCCATTTTCCAATATCCTCATCTCAGATCGTCAATTTGGATTCAGACAAGGGCATGCTACCGAGGGCGTGCTGCTTCGACTCTCACAACAATGCATCTCAGCCCTCAAACACACATGAGATCAGGACCGTCTATTTGAACATATCTGAACCTTTCGATACAGTCTGGCATCCCGCCTTACTCTCCAAACTGTTTGCCAAGGGCATCCAAGGCCAACTCCACTCTTGGATTACTAACTTACTCTTCTCTTGTCACCAATATCTGGCTCTCAATGGAATTTTTTCATCACCTCTTTCTCTTCAAGGCTGAAATTCTCAAAGGCAGTGTTCTCGGCCCCATATTATTCTTAATCTACATTAATGATCTCTCTGACTCTCTGGAAAATCCTCTTTTTCTCTTTGCTGACGACTCCACCCTCTGCCATGACATCTCTCATCCTTCTGACAGACAGGCACCAACCTCTTCCCTCTCCTCAGACCTTGACAAAATCACAAACTGGTCAAACCCTTGGAATATGTCTTTTAACCCTGAGAAATCCCACACACTCACTCTCTTTTTCTCTCTGAAAGGACCGTACCGCAAACACTCCCATCTACCTTCTCAACAACCCTCTCAAAGATGTTGTCATTCATACTCAGCCATTATCTCTTTTGGGCAAGCCACATTTCAAAGTTGGCTTCTAAAGCCAGTCACTGACCCAGCATCCTCCATTATGCAGAGTCATTCCTTGGCACACCTGAACTTCTATCCACCTACAAAGCTTTCATCCACAGATTCATGGAAGACTGCTCTCCCCTCTGGGCTGGCACCCCTTTCTCACACATTGCTCAGCTTGACTCCATGGAAACAGAGGCCTTCAAGATCATTGGAATCTCTCACAAAGAAGCTGAGTCTATGGGCCTATCAGTTCACCATCGCCGACAGGTCGGTGGTCTCTGTCTTCTTCTGCCTCCTTTCTGATCTGGCAAGGTCTGCCTTCTCTGTGCTTTGTCCAACACCCACCCCACCCACCCCAGATATCTGCAGGACGCACTCAAATGACAAGAAATCCCCTTTTTGTGAAACTGCTAAAATCCAGAACCATTGCTCACCTACACTCATGCGTTCCTCCTTTTTACTGCCTATGGAACCAACTTCCACATTCTCTTCAATCTCATTCTTCCCTCCAGGTCTTCAAGAAAGCTGTTCACCACCATCTCAAATCATCCCCCATCCAAAACCATGATCTTTTCTACACCTGTTGAACCACCTCCCATCCCTTACCGAAATTTTGCTAATGTATCCATCTTGTCCACTGCTTGCGTTCTCCCATACCCCTCATCATTATCCGCATCCCTTGTTTGTCGGTCTATGACTATTTTCTCCCTCAGCCCTGCAGTTAGTATTTCCCCCCTCTCCTTTGGCTGTTCCTTTTCTTATGCTACATCCTGATCCATTCTGTGTTCTAGCTCTTCCAATGAGGCCTTGACTATGTATACAAAAATAAATAAATGAATAAAGCTAGCGTGTGAGGCTGCATTCTTTATTTCTTGGGTTTGAATATAATTATGTTTATTCTGGACCTTTTTCCATATTAAATTATGCATTTTGTAGTTCCTTGCAATCCAACTTGCCTTGCAATTCATGCATAAGTGGCGTTCAATGGCTTGTGGTGGATTGTGGTTGTATTTTTGTTTGTTTGTTTGTTTCATCAAATCTGTTTTTCTTTTGTTGTTGTGGTACAAGTGCAATATCCCAAAGACAATGCCGCTTCCTCTCGTTGAAATCATTGTAATTGTTTCAGCCATTATTGTGCTCGGCTGGCTGAGGAAAGAAAGAAGTACAATCCAGCGGTTTTATTTAGCGATCTCTCAATTTGGTACTTTCGCGATGTATTCTGGCATCTTTATCAGTCTTGGTCATGATGAAAATGCTCAAGAATAAATGGTTTGGCTCTTAAAGGCTTTACAACTTCATTCTATAGTTGCTTTTGAGCATATAGTTTTGTGCATATTTGATGGGGCGGCCATCTTTTTCTGTGTCACACCTCAATATGAAGTTCTACTGGAATCCATGATACACACTGTTAGAGAAGTTGGGGGCCCGGGAGGGGCAGAAGGTAAGGGAATATAAGGGAGTATGATGGGAGAAAGAATAGTGGAGTGGATGGAGAGGAAAATATGTTGGGGCAGGAGCAGGTGGACAACAGGACCATTCAAGATCAATATTTAGCTTTCATATTACACAAATATATTCCTCATACCACCCAAAAGGCAGGGGACCTCGAGTATCAGCTTCTTGTTGTATTTGGTTCCATTTGTTACTTGCAAAATCGAAAATTCGCAAGTATACGTATTGATTGGTCTGGTTTGTCATTCTGTCTGTTTCTCTGTCTTTACGTTAATCGCCGACAGGTCGCGATTCAACACTGATCTTAATGAAACTTGACCACCTGGGAGAGCTAGGCAATAGCGAGAAGCCTTTTGTTTTTGAAAGTCAAAGGTCAAGGTTGCACAAAATCGTCCATTTTCATCCGATTTACTTGAAATTTGAAAATAATTTGCAGATTGGGTCAGTGAATTGGCTAAAACCATATTGTTTTTGAGATCAATAGATCAAGATCATGCCAAATCATCAATTTTCATATGATTTACTTGAAATTTGAACAGGGTTTACATATTTGGTCAATGAAGCCAATTGTTTTAGAGATCAAAAGGGCAGGCAACTAATTTCACAAGTACCGGTTTATGATTGACTGTTACTTGGCAAAAAAAATATTTTTGCCAAGTATGTTGATCTGTTCTGTTAGTTTGTTTGTCTGTCCACTCGCGTACAACCCAAACCGCTCAGCCGATTGTTTTTTTCAACCAAGTCCCCCTATAAAGTATGTACAATTAAAATGCAAGTACATCTATAAAGTATGTACTATTACAATGTGAGCACTTTATTAAGTACGTACTGTTAGAATGTGAGTGTCTATAAAGGATGTACTATAAGAATGTGAGTGCATCTCCAATGTACATATTATAAAAAAAGTCTACATCAGTAAAATGTGTATCAATAAAATACGTATGATTGGAATGTGAATCTGCACAAAACTGAAAAGGTCTGTGTGTCCGCTGTATGATCATAAACCTACATTGTCAACATATCGTCTACACACTACACCAACAAACACATCAGTACACAAATTACACCACACAAAACAAGTCCTAGCAAGGGTCTGCAATCTTTGATTGCTCTTTCTAGTTGTTTGCTGTTGGAGAAACTGGTGTGTCAACATTTTGATGAGTAAATCATATTTACTATTGTGATGTTATAAGTATAGGCTTTCAAACTGACTTGTCGAGGATGCGGAAAGCTTCTGCCAGTTCCTCTTCTGTCTGTCCCGCAGATTCTTCCTTCATCTGCTCCACCATCATCACCAGGAACTCCTCGAAGTCGATGGTTCCACTTGCTGAAATGAAAGTGTCATTTTGGATCTATCACAGTGCTTCTGACACAGGATTTTGATTAAATCAGATTGATGTACAGTATCCCCTTTAAGGAATGAAGGAGAGAAGGGAAGACGGTTAATGGTGGGTTGACAAGCTGTGGTGGTGTGGAGTTTGATTAATGCCTGTGTGAAATGAACAATGGTTTCCTTGTGTGGAAGAACATTATATTTACCAAAGATGGAAATCCGCACTCACACCTTCATTGATGTCAATGTTATGCAAATTGCTGCGGTGCTGTCTCACTACTTTTTATCGTGCCATTGACATGGCCGCACCAGACTTTAGGCTGCGCCATTATGATTTTAAGCGTTGTTCGCCCCGTCGTTGGCAACTGTGACATACAATCTCAATTTTAATCACATTTCATCATTGATTCATTGACAAAATTGTATTTTTTTAAAAAACATCTTTTTCACAAAAAAATCGATATTTTCTTTCTTCAAACCATGTATTCATGGAAAAGGCAAAATTAATCAAAAGCTGGATTTTGAATGAGAAAATGGCGATTTCTTGGGATAAAGGAGCAAAAAGAAAAACGATTAAGAAGAAATGGAGAGATTAAGGCAAGAAGAAGAGCAAGTTTATCTGTGACAAATTTTAATGCATTTGGATATTTGTTTTCAATAGAGAAGATATTTGTTAATATGCGAAGTTTTAACAGAGAAGCTCAGCAGATATTTGTTAATCAACAAACAGATGATGAGACAACATCAAGGCAGACACAAAATCGTCTCCAGCATTAGAGAAGGTGGCATTCAGCTCTGCACAGATAACTAGCTGTCTGGTGGGCCTCTAGTTTTCAAATATAATATACATTTATTAAAACTCAAACAGCCAGATAACACATAAAGTTAATCAAGATAGGTTTCAAAAACATTCAAAGCATTAACACATCAATTCTGCTTGGCCGTTGTCTCCCAAATTCACAATTAATTTTTTTTAATCTTATGTAAGCCTGTAGGTATTGAGGAGGGCATCCATCCCATCATGGTCTGGCCTCCAGACATGCCCTGGGGGTCGCTTGCCAACTTTGTCTGCAGTGGAGGTTGAAACCTGCCGCTCTTTAAGGACTTTTGTGTGGCTCCCCGACATTGACGGATCTTGCCTCATTTTTTCTCTATCAATTTTCAGACAAATCTTTGTGAGTGTTGTGAAAGGATAACATAATACTTGGGAACTTTGGCAATAATAAACAGGGAGATACATCTAATTACCGACGAATTCTGTGAGCACGCCTTCCACATTGTGCTCCGCACATTGTTCGCTGTGGTTATTTTGGACATCTTATTGGCAATAGCACAGTGGCCGCAGCCTCAACGTATCTGCTGCCTCAACCTCCAGCCCCAATTTAGAATTTGAATCCCTTCTTAAAAAAACAGCGATGCTCTCATCCTCGCTGGGCAGGTAAACGAGAATCCCAGTAATGAACGACTTGTATATCTAAATAACAAACGAGATGTTGTTTTGACAATATTTGATAGCTCCCCCTTCAATAGAGGGTATGTGTGACGTCACCACATTTGCGATCCGCCATCTTGGAATACGACAAAACAAAGTGTAACATCTTACATTTGTTAAATGGTGAATTTTTGCGTTGTATTTTGTTGTGGTAATCGTGCCGATAGGGGGGTCTGGTTGTCGCATCATAGACTGCCGACAAGAAACAATATAAAGATTTCGATATGGAGGCTTAACTTCGAGTTATGAGGGACCTTCGAGGGTGATTCGGCATGTGTTTTACTTGTCAATGTCTAATTATGTGCAAGAAGTAAGGTGGGGTGGGGAGGGTGGGCGTGTGTATGCTTGGGAATTACACTATCAGGACAATAGTAGTAAAAACACCAATGTGTAAAGTGTGATGAAATGGAATATGTAAAAAGTTTGTAAAGTCTACATCATATAGACTGTATTGCATCACATCAGTAAACATGTATTGCATCACAAATCAATGCGTGGGTTGATATGCTGCGTGTATTTTATTTTAATTTTATTTTTTTTGGACACAAAGGCAGGACCTGTGGAAAAGCAAGAACACTGAACGGATCAGGGAACAACAGAACAAAAGGACTAGGAGAACGAGAGGAGGAAAACACCAACAGCAGGGTTCAACGACAAAATAGAGGGAGACTTGGACAAATAAGGGAAGTGGGGAGGATTCATGGGATGAACAAGATGGACACAGAAGAAAAATCTCAGGAAGGAAAAAAGTGGTATATTGGAAGGAGGGCTTGGGGAGAAGCGAGGATGGGGTTAACAGGGGCAGAAGAGAGCATGGTTTTGCATTGCGGATGATCTGAGATATTGGTGAACAGCTGTGCTGAAGACCTGGAGGGAAGGATGAGATTGAAGAGAATGTGGAAGTTGATTGCACAGGTGGGAAAAAAGAGGAATGAATGAGTGGAGATGAGCTGTAATTCTGAATTTTTCAAATGGGGATAACATGGATTGTGGCTCTTCAGATGTTGCATTTTGACCAAATTTGAAAACAATGGCTCTTCGTTTTCAACTCCTGGCCTAGTGGAACCACTAACATCCTCCATCTCATCCTCTCACAACTGTGAATGAACTTTGCTAATAAATCGTCGAACTTGTGATATGTTATGCATGATTTTCTGTCCAACTTGTTGAAGTAAAAGGCTCTTCTACTTTACTGCTATAAAGATGTGGGATTCAGCGGTACACCATTTACTCAGGATCATCGATGGTACTCAGCTTATTCTGTTTTGGTTGTTGTAGAAGAACTGTATTTCCTACATGCATGTCGTGGGTTGAAGTGTGCTGCTTGGCATCCGCATTTTGCTTGATAACCCAATCACAGTCCAGAGTATTTTGGAGTACAAGATTGTTGATCTGAGTTGGAAGGTGAGGGATTTTGCGGCAGACTTCTCTTCCCAAAATAAGTGCTGCTGGACTTCCCCAGTGGCTTCACGCTGTGGAAACCAAGGCATTTAGGATTATTGGTATCTCCCCAGTGAGGCTGTCTTTGGGCCTCTCACTGCAGGCAGGTCGGTGGTCTTTCTGTCTTCTACCGTCTCCTCTCCGCTCTCCCCCCATGCTCTGTGTGCGACATGTCTCCTCCCCCCCCTCCATATTTCTGCAGGACGCTCAAGGTCCACCAGCAACCCCCTTCTGGTAAAACTACCAAAATCAAGAATCACTGCTCACATTCAATCTTTCATTCATCTTTTCCCTACTTTTGGAACAAACTCCCACACTCTCTTCAATTCCACTCTTCCCTCCAGATCTTCAAAACATCTGTTCACCACCACCTCTTATATTTCCCCATCCAAAACCATGATCTTTTCTACCCCCGGTAATCCACCCCAAACCTACCTCCTTCAAATTCCCTGCTTTCCTTCCCGAAAGTTCCCTGTCATGTAATATAAGGTCCTGAAAGTCCCTGTGATGTCCATCTTGTTTACCCCGTGGACCCCGCCCCATCCGTCTCCCTTCCACAGATCTCCTAATGTCTCTGTTCCCCACTGTTTTGTCCTTCTCTCTCCCACCACTCTTGTCTCCTGCCCCCCTTGTTGTGCATTATGTGTGTTAGCTCTCATACGGGCCTCGACAATCTGCACACAAAAAAACTTCGCCAGTCAGCCAAACAGGCAACGGCCAGCGTCCTGTTCCAGCACGCGAGCAAATTCACACAGCACGAACAACGACAATTGCGCTGCTATTTTGTCATTGCCTTCAGAAGCCAGAGAGGTCCTCTGTATTCTGACCACCATCATCACACTATCCCCCTCCCCCTTATGTCACACTGACCAACCATCAGCCTCGGGGGAATGGCCTGTCGCTTTGAAGTTGGGAAGGCGGTGTTTTTTGCCGACTCAGAAACGTTCAGCTTTGTCAGTAGCCTGGTCGGCCATTGTTGTAGTTGTAGTTGTTGTTGTTGGCATATAAAATGTGGTTCTTTTATTGCCAGCTTTGTAAATGCAAAAACGTAGGAAAAGGTCACAGGGGGCAAAAACATAATGGGAGGAACCAGCTTTAAACCCTACCGAGTTAACACAGCACCACCCCCGTGTGGTGACATAACAATCTCAAGCTGACAGTTTTCCCTACTTAATTTACATTGAGATGTCTACTACCCATCCACAGACCATGCAATGCTATACAATCCTAATTTTACGATGAAGTTCCTCTATCTGCACCACAAACATAACAGTATGCATCCACAGCCTGGCCAGCCATTCCTTATCAACCATTTTAATTGGAATACCTGCTTTAATGCTTAAGCCACTTGCCGAGCGGCCTACAGTCGATCGTGGTATGGTTCGTGTCCCAAATGGGATGTACAGTTGGCAGTTGCTACAAGGTAGAGGTACATATTTGGGTATTGTCTCGACTAGCGGGGTACCTGTGCTATGCATGGGAGGGTCTGGATAGCCGCTAGACAACCGATTCGTGAAGAACTTGGGTAAAAAATGGCGAAACCACAAATATCGTTTCTGCGAATGTCATGGGTGGAGCCCCTCGCATTATTCACTGAATCTCTTTTCAACTCAATCTTTCTATTTTCATTCCAAACAGCATCATCCCAATCACAAATTAATACCATACCATTAATTTAACAAAATACAATATGACAAACACTCGTTGTGTCGCACCTCGATGGCCATAATGCACATACGTATCAACTGGATTGCTCACGCGATCCAGACAGTCTAATAACATGCCACGTTCCAATACGGGCTCGACTTGAAGGCCTCCTTTTTATTGTGTACTAGACGACCCGTGAACCCGTTGGGTTCCCGTTGTGACAGCGGTTGATAAAAAAAATCATTTCAAAAAAGAAAAAAGATAGCTCCAGTGAACTATACCGCTGAGGTTGTTTGCATTGATCAAATTCTCCCAAAGAGTACTTCACTGAATCGGGAATTGATTTTTTAATAATTTTTTCGTTGTCAGATTTGAACGAAACTTGATACTGCACATCGCAGGAGAATGGTGAGTGAGGTGGCACTACAAATTTTGCACTATCCTGTACCATTTTGGCTGTATTTCGGGAACATACATACATACATACATACAAGATGAGAGTTTTAGTAATAATGTATATACATGTGCGAGGACTTTGCATGCTACTAGGGAGTTGCTAATCACAGAACAAACATACATTGACACTGTAGGGTTACATAACTTTTACCATCAGCTTGTTATACATATAATCTCAACACATCTTCCCCTTTTAGATGGATGAAAATCAATTAACTAACTTGTGACACTTTGTAATACAATGAGCAAACGGATTGTTCGAACCATGGGAAGCAAAAGCATTCATCATTGTAACATTGTTCTAAAATAATTAAGTCACATTCTTCAAAAGCTCCCCTTGATTTCTGCTAAGCATTTTAGACCAACAAAATCAAAGCCAGGGATGTCGATGAGCAGCGACTGGAATCTGCTTGGCTTCACGACTGCTCTACCACTGCGTGTAGTACGGAATCAGTGGCTGTCCTGATGTCTGGAGAGGTTGTTCCCTTGACAGCTGGAGTTGAATCTGCTCAGGTGGCTGAAGTCCCGTCGACTTGGCCTGTTTATTTTCGAAGTGGTCAGGCTGCTGTTCGCTGCCTGCAGCTGGATTGTCTGCTGGACGTAGTCTGATGTGTTGGATCTTCCTCCTCCTATCTGCACGATGTATGACCAGGGAGCACATTGCTGAACCACCTCAGCCAGCTGCTTCCAACCCTTATCTCCATCACTTTTAACAAGGTCGGGATCACCAGGGTGCAGCTCTGGTACAGGGTGTGCTCTGCGATCAAAGTACTTATTTTGTTGATGCTTTGCAGCACCGTCACACTCCTGCACTGTGTTATGGTTGACAACACCAGGCCTGAGCGTAGATGGGATGGTCGGTGGTGTTGTCCGTAGTTTCCGACCATACATGTGCTCAGCGGGGCTCACTCCCAGAGCTGGGATTGGAGTTGAGCAGTAGATCAAGAGAGCAAGGAAAGGTTTTCCTGCTTGAGGATCTCCTTCACTGTTTTAACTGCTCTCTCTGCCTCTCCATTCGCCTGTGGGTTGTTTGTACTACTTGTAACATGCCTGAAATTCCAATTTGTAGCGAATTTCCTGAACTCTGCTGAAGCAAAATGTGGGCCATGATCTGATATGATCATCTCAGGTATTCCATGTTGTGCTAAAATATTCTTCATTTTGCATACCACTGCGAATGATGTCATTTCTGAACGATATGATATGTCGATGTATCTGGAATAGTAATCCACTGACACACGGTACGGGTGCCCTTTAAACTCACAAATGTCCACTCCTATCTTCTGGAATGGTCGATCGGGCAACATTGATGTAAGAAGTGGCTCACTTGGGTGTGATGGCTGTTTCTCAAGACAATGTCGACATTTCGCCACCCGTTCTTGAATGTATTTGCTGATGCCTGGCCACCACACACACACTGGTTTGCATGCTCACGATACTTTGTAATCCCCAAGTGCCCATCATGAATGCGATCGAGGATTTCACATCGAAGGGGGTAAGGAATGACAATCCTGTCACCCCTCCTCAAGATTCTGTCAATGACACTCAGTTCCCCTCTGATTGTAAACAGGTTTCAGGCGGCCAACTGAACCTTCTGTTTGTGAACAGGCCACCCTGAGATAATGTATTGCAGAGCTGTCTTCAGATTGATGTCCTTTTGTGTTTCTTTTCGGATCTCGTTGAGCTTGGCATCTGATACTCGCCATGAGGAGACGACCTCACTGACAAAGACATGGACGTCTTCTTGAAGATTGATGCTGTCATGAGTAGACATAGGACTTCGTGACAATGTGTCAGCAACAATCATGTCCTTGCCTGAGGTGTGAATAGCCTCGGGCTTGAATCGCATGAGTCTCACAAGCATGCGTTGACATCTCAAAGGTGTCTCTGACAAGTCTTTGGTGTTGACTAGAGGAACTAGTGGCTTATGATCTGCACACAACGTGAACGTCTCAAGTCCTACCAAGTAAAGTTCAAATAACTCACAAGCCCACACTGCTTCCAAACACTCTTTTGTCGATTTGTGCATACCACCATTCAGCTTCTGTAAGTACTCTTCAACAGAAAACAACTGATCGAAGTCCGTCTTTATGTTCTTGCAGCATATCTCCACCAAGGCTAAAGCTGCAAGCATCGGCACTTACTGTTGTTGGTTTGGCCGGGTCAAAGTACGCCAAGGTTGGTGCTTTTGTAAGCACGTCTGATTTTGGAGAAAGCCTCTGTCTGTTCTGGTCCCCAGGTCCATGCAGTTTCTTTTTTCAGCGGTTGGTTCAGTGGCGTCAAGGTCGTTGACAAGTGAGGCAAATACCTGCCCAGGTAGTTGACCATGCCGAGGTATCTCCTCAGCTCTGTAACGTCTGCTCGTTCGGCCATCTTTGCTATTGCCTCAACTTTGGACGAATCTGGACGCACGCCCTTTTCACTAATTATGTGTCCCAGGAAGTTGATCTCAGACCTCAGATATTCACACTATTTGTTGTGGAGTTGGAGACCGACTTCACTTAATCTCTTTTTCACTCTAACCAAGAGTCATTCATGTTCTTCAGTGGTGGACATATGACAGAGAATGTCATCGAAGTAACAGATAACTCCATCAATCCCTGTGAGGATTGTAATCATTGTTCTCTGGAAAATCTCCGGTGCAGATGATATTCCAAAAGGAACTCGCTTGAAGAAGAACCGTCCAAATGGTGTTATAAACGTGGTTAACTTTGCGGTTGTCGGGTCGAGGGGAATCTGCCAGAATCCTGATGCAACATCCAGCTTTGAGAATACCGATGACCCACCTAGCTGGTGGATTACACCATCAGCTGTCGGAATGATGCATCTCTCACGTTTGACCGCTTGATTGACTTTCTTCAGGTCGACACAAATTCTGATCTCTCCTGAAGGTTTAACAACAGGAACCATCAGAGAGACCCACTCTGTTGCCTCAGTGATTTCTTCAATCACCCCTCCATCCTTCATCCTCTTGATTTCCTGCTCCACTTTCTTGAGTAGTGGAATAGGCATGCGCCTGGCAGTTGTCACACTGTATGGTGTTGCCCCCATCTTTAAGCATAATTTTGACTGGCTGGCAATTAACTTCACCAAAGCTGATTGAATTGATGTGTTGGACCGGCCCCAAGGTAGTGACTGTTGTTCTACAGAGGAGACTATCAGTGTCATTTTCAATTACGTAAATGGTGGCTGATAGCTCTTCTCCCACGGATGTATCAAATCTTCCAACCACATCCATTCTGCCTCCTGGACTCAGGAGCATCACTGAGTTGGCAGGACACAGGTCGGGTTTTCCAAGGAACGTCCACATTTTCTTGCTGATTACTTGAACGTCAGCTCCCATGTCGATCTTGAAGTTCACTCTTCTGCCACGTATCTCAAGATTTACCCTCCAGGGTGGTTCCTCATTGGTTTGTACAGACCCAACGAAAAATGGTGTACGTGTTCAAGGTTCAGATGCATCAACTTTATTTATACTCTTTGTCCTGTATTTTCGCGCAAAGAGTGAAAACTTCTGACATCTAATGCACTTCTTTCCTTCTAACGGACAAGAGTCTCTCTTGTGCACATAACCACATCTGCCACAGGTTGAACCTTTACCTTCACGCTTATACCTGTCTGTGTCACTTCTGTGTGGCTCATGCTTAACACGTGCTGCATCTACGGAGAACCCTCTCTGTTGCTGAATCTGTGATTTGACCTGTTCATACTGCCGAGCCAGAGTAACTACCACGGTCAAAGTCAAGTCACTTTGCAATTGAAGTTTTTCCGAAAGCTCTTTGTCACCTAATCCAAGCACAAGTCTATCTCTAATATTTTCTTCTTTGTTTGCAAACTCAGTGCACTGAGAGAGTTCATATAAACTTCTCACGTATTCTTCAACACTTTCCCCATCCTTTTGGTTCTTTGATAGAAGGTAGCTCTCTCATGAATCACGTTACTTTTTGGTGTGAAATGATCATTTAATTTACCCAGCATTGTATTGAAATCATCGGCATTTTCATCTGTTCAGAAAACATGACAATTGGCTGAATACCTGCTCAGCCTCCGCTCAAACAACAAAGTACTAAATTGAACATTCCCTTCTTCCTTGTCAAGCTTTGTTTATATTTATGCATATATATATATATATTTTTTTTTTTTACGGCTGTGGAAATTCGCAATACACCATAAAGGGTCCTCAGGTGAGATATATCGATAAGTTCATGTGTAGTTAGCCCACACCTGTTGTTTAGAGGGAATATGTGTGATTCATCCGGGCTGCGACGCTTTGAGTTAGCCAGTTTTCTTTCTCTATCGTTATTTTGGACCATTAAGCCACCAAGAACTCAAACACCACCACCTTTGCCTCTTTACCTCCACAACTTCATCCCGCAAACATCGCTTCACCGCCATTCCCAAACGACACCCACCAACCACCAAACCACCACAGCAAACCCCCACCACCTTTGCCTTTCTCCTTCCACAACCATCGACCCCACCACCAGTCAACACCGAACGTCGTACTGTCCGAAGCCGTTCGGTAATTGCTGCCGAACGCAGCAAGTCACGAGTGCAATGGATGCCTTTACAGGAGAGAAATTCGGATCAGGAAGGCTTCACGCCCTTTTTCCTCCGTCCAATGGGCGAGCGTCGGGCGGTGTGGCCCCGCCTCCAAGCACGATGAATGCGAATTCCTCTCAGGAAAGAATTCGGATCGAAAGAGGCTCACGCCCCTTTTTGCCACACCAATGGCTGAACAGAGGGTGGCGTGGCCCCGCCTCCAATCGCGTTTTGATCCTAAAATCTGCATGCAAGCTCCTCCCCCGGTCTATAAAAGACGCGAGTCTGTGTGGAATTCGTTGTTGTAGTGTACGGGTCTCGCGCGGAGTGGTCGGTGCCACGGAGGGTCTTCTCCCGCCAGCCTTCGCCCTGCCAACTTTGTTTGCCTGGATCATCGTCGTTGGTGTCGTCTCGTCACTAGTCGTTGGTGTCGTCTCGTCACTAGTCTTTGGTGTCGTCTCGTCGCTGGTCGTTGGTGTCGTCTCGTCGTTGGAATCGAGCCACCTTCGCTTTCACAAGCGACCAAGCCAGCCAGCCATTCCCCTCGCTCGACCCTGAGCATCAACAATTCCCTCCCTCCCCCCCCCCCATCCGTGCTGAGATAGTGCCGGTGGCCCCGTTCATTCCCCACCCTAACCGTGGTGCCGACCAAACCGTGCTTGCGTGGAGCATGCCGGAGAGGGCTCACCGACCACGCCAAGGGCACGGAGTCGGGGCGCAGCTGCGCTGACATTGCGGCTTGCCCGACATCGCGTCACGAGGACGCGGGTAAGATCTTTTTGGTCTCGTGGACCTGGCCGCTCCTCCAGGTTCCGCACCCATTTGGTCCACGGACCCCGTCTACCTCCCTGACTATGGGGAGGTCTTTCCTGTTTATTTTGAATGAATGATGTGGCGCCGAGTCCCGACAAGTATAATTGTTTAAGTGTTGTAAATAATTATAGTCGG
Source organism: Eptatretus burgeri (assembly GCF_056783735.1). Taxonomy (NCBI): domain Eukaryota; kingdom Metazoa; phylum Chordata; class Myxini; order Myxiniformes; family Myxinidae; genus Eptatretus; species Eptatretus burgeri. The sequence goes on from NC_140967.1 coordinate 76,030,673, forward strand.
TCGTAGTGCTTTTGCTTTTGTTGCTTTTGCTGCACATTGCATTACTGCCTTACGTGCGTGTGTTGTGTGTGTGAAATAAAGTGCTTGCTTGTTGAACTGTTTCCCGTTTCGTTGCGTCCTTTCCTCTGTTTGAAAGTTCCATCTTGCATCACATAAGGGATTGATAGTGGGTTGAAACACCCGATAAGTAATCTGAACCGTCGAGGTTGACGATAACTCCGCTCGGTTATCCCTGCAGCACGGAACGAGCCGCTTAAGCGGTTCGTGTCCGAAGTCAACCTGCGGCGAGGTACGATCGCCCGGTCGACCACTCGCGCAGGTACTTAGGTAGGTCGAATTTGGCGAGCAACCCTATCCTGCGCGGGTGGGCAATTGGCACGATCGTGGTGAGGTGAAACCCCCACCCGTGACTGGCTCCTGGCGGTAGTTCCCGGAGGGTCATGACTGAATTGTCCGTTCCGGTGGGCGACGCGTCGCGATTCGAGTTACGTGGCCAATCGCACTCCGGACGGGCCAAAATTCGTAACAATATATTGTTGTGGTTACCAAATTCGCAAACCACCATTCAGGTCCCTTAGGTGAGATATCTCGGTAAGTATATGTGTAGTTAGGCCCAAACCCGTTGTCTAGTGGGAATACATGTCATTTATGCATGCTGCGACTCTTCAGGATAGCCGTTTTTCTTTCACTATCTTTATTTTGGACCAACCGCCATTGTTACCACCACCAACCACAACATCAACCACCCACCGCGGCGCCGCTTCACGTCACACCTCGCAACCGTCGCATCGCCACCGTTCTTGCGCCGCTTGTGGGTACCGGTGTTGGACTCGTGCAGGGCGCGCGCCGAACAGCGTGTACAAAACCACGGATTTTCCGCTCCAAAAACGGATCAAAAACGACACACGCCCACTTTTGTGCCGTCCAATCGGTGAGCGAGGGGCGATTTGGCCCCGCCTCCAGGGCGTTGGAGGGCGGTCGCTATATGCAAATTTATGGATCAAAAAGCATTCACGCCCACTTTTTCTCGGGCCAATGGGGAGCGAGGTGAAAGGTCGAAGGCAGGGGGTCAAAGATGAGAGAGCGAAGCCACGGGGCTTATATAAGCGACCGCGTTCGTCAGTCAAGTAAGTTAAGACTTCGCAGTCGGTGGAGTTGGGAAGAAGAAGCAAGAAGGAGTTGGTCGTCGTCGTCGTCGTCGTCGTCGTCGTCGTCGTCGTGTGCGTTGGAGTCGGAGCGAAGAGGACGGAGCTGTGGAGAGGCGGCGAGGGCAGACGAGGGGGTGCTCGCGTCGTGCCGGGAGCTGCACACCAGGGAGGCCGACGGCGCGACCTGGTCGAGGTGGAGACGCTCGTCGCGGGACTCGAGGCAGAGTAAAAATCCTCCTTTCCCCCGAGCATCAGCAACCCCCTCCTGTTTCCCCCGCGCTGAGATAGTGCGACCAAGGGGGCCCCTTTCCCACCCCCTACCAGACACTGTCCACGAGGCTCGCGGAGTTGAGGCACCATCGCCGCTCCGCGTCTCATCACCAGACGGGTAGGCCCGACCCGGTCTCGGCCTCAGGCCCGCCTCATCCTTGAGGGTGTTCTTTTTCTTTGCTTTGAGTGTGTGTGTTGTCGGCGCCGTCTGTGAAGTAAAATTGTATAAGTGTTGCCGTGTGCTCGCGTAGTCGGTATTAGCTCTGCATTGTGTTTCTTTTCCTTCTATGTGCTTTTGGTGGAATTGCATTGTGTTTCTTTTCCTTTTCTATGTGCTTTTGGTGGAATTGAATATGTGTGCTTTCCGTTCATCGCGAATAAATGTGCTTTGTGTTGAACTGTTTCCCGCTTCGCTTCGTCATTTCTTTCATTGAATCCTCATCTTGCTTCACGTAAAGGGTTGGTAGTGGGCTGAATACGCCCGATAATTAATCGAACCGTCGAGGTCGACGAATAACACCGCTCGGTTATCCCGATAGTACGGAACGGGTCGCTTAAGTGGCCCGTGTCCGAAGTCGACCTGCGGCGAGGTGCGATCGCCCGGTCTACCCTCCGTGTGGGTACTTAGGTAGGTCGAATTTGGCGAGCAACCCTATCCCACGCGGGGGCCGATTGGCTCGATCGCGGTGAGACCGAAAGGTCCACCCGTGACTGGTTCCCGGCGTTAGTCCGAGAGGGTCACGACTGGATTGTCCGTCCGGTGGGCGACGTGCCGCGATTCGAGTTGCGTGGCCGTCAGCACGCCGGCGGGCGCGAATCCGTAACACTGGTGTCACGTCGTGCGATACAAACTCATCGCCCTCCTCGCGGCACTGGTATCGGAGAACGGGAAAACGGGCTCTCCTGTCTCCGGCTAAATTCACGGGAATCGGTCCAGGGGTGAGAGAAGCGACCCCCGATTCCCTCCAAATTACGAGCGAGCGAAATTAACCCTTCACGAGAAGCAAGATGGCGTCTCAAGGCGAGCGGGAGCCGGGGGTATTAGAAATGGATGTAGAATGTGTAGGATCCATGGCTCAGGATGGAATCCCCGTGCAGGAAATGTTGATTGTGCAGGAACACGGACTCGCCCAACTGAACCCAGAGCCCGAAATGGGTGCGGCAGCGGCCGCGGTGTATGACACCTCCCCCCCCTCTCCACCAAAACCCTTCCCCAACCCTTGCCGAAACGGCTCAGCTGAGTGCATCCGACATGGCCCAGCTATGCACCATGCTGGCGGAAATGACAGCGAAAATGGATGCAAACGCAAATGAAATTATAAACAAAATGAAAAACATGAACGAAAAGATCGATGCGAGTACACAGCAAATGAAGGAAGAAACGAAAAAGCTGCGGGGTGAGACGCAGAACAAGGGCCGATGCCTGCAGGCGGGCATGAAGGCCGTGACCAGGGAGATAGGAATGGCGACTCCACGTGTGGAAGCAAACGAGCTGGAAGGGGGTGCAACGGCTGACAGGCCCGCGGTGGAGGCGGGTAAAAAAATAATTCGGGGTGCGTGTTGGGCGAGGGTCGTGACAGAGGAATCGACGGTGACCAAAAGGGAAAAATTAAATGGGGAGACCAAAACGTGCGAGACGAGACACGAGGTGACGACGACAGAAACTTATAAATGTATAGAGACACGGGAGATAGAGGGTGAATTGGACAAGGTTAGTGACGCACACACACACACAGAGGTAGTGGAGGATAATGAGGGTGAGCTCGCGGAGCGTGTAGGGACCCAGTGCGAGCAGCTGGATGGCCTCCTCCAGGAACGAGGGGAGGGAGTATGCCCCCTTGAGGCGAGTCACGACCAGGTGAGTTCGGTCGTGCTTTGCGAGGTTGAGGGGACGAGTGCTGTGGACAGGTGCACGGAGAGCTTGGGGGGTGTAGAGGCCCCGGAGACCCTTGTGGGGACACGAATCCCCAGTGTGGTTGTTCCTGTGTGTGTGGTGCAGGGTGTGAGTGCGTCCCCGTGTGTGGAAGCGACCCCGTGTGTGAGTGGTGGCGATGGTGCCAGAGTACGTGCTTCCCAGCACACCGTGTGTGGATGAAACGGCCAGTGTGAGTGAAGCACCGCGGGTGAGTGCCCCCGCGTGTGTGAGTGAGGCACCGTGTGTGAGTGTCGCCGTGTGTGTGAGTGAGTGCCCCCGCGTGTGTGAGTGAGGGACGGTGTGTGGATGAGGCACCGCGGGTGAGTGCCCCCGCGAGTGTGGATGAGGCACCGCGGGTGAGTGCCCCCGCGTGTGTAAGTCGTATGGTTTGTGTGAGTAGTGAGGCACGCGTGAATGAACGGCCGAATGCAAGGGAGACCGTGTGTGTGAGAGAGCGGTATGTGAGGGAGATGTCGGTGGGCATGCGGGAGCACGCAGCCGCGTCTCCCGGGGTGAATGTGATGGAATGGAGTGTGAGCGTCGTAACACGCAGGTGTGCGTGGGTCGAATGGCGACGACGGCGACATGTAAGGAAAGAAAGCCGAGTAGCGGCTGTAGCTATTTCGGGGACCGTGCCGGGTTCACCCAGCAGTGAGCACGAGGTCCGTGCTGTGCAACGCACGAGACCGCCACGTGCTCGCTTGCGAGAGTGAAGTCCCGGTCCGGAAACGCACGCGGTGGATTTGCCGATCCCGCGGACGGACAAAGTTTAGGCAGGTAAATGGATTTGGACCAGACGGGTTCTCCACGCGATCGTGTGTGTTAGGCTCCAACGGGCAAAGCACATGTGTTCGCGTGGGGAACCCCTCGAGACGTGGGGCTTGTGTTTTTTTTTTATGCGCACGGTGACGCCATGGCTGCACGTGGGGTTGGAATCCGGCAGGAGGGGTATCTCTGCCGGATGGTACCGTCCAAGGAGGGACGAGGAACACGTGCAGCTGCATGACGTCACGGGCAGGTGCAAAGTACGCGAGCTCTGAGTTGCCGCGCTGGTGATGCGCATGAAAAAAAAAAAAAGCAAGCCTCACTTTCGGGTGCAAAGGATTCCTGGGCAAGGGGTGGAAGACCCCCTTACCGGGGCACAGGATGGAAACTAGTTCGGGGGAAGGGTTAGCTTAGTTAGACCGACTTCATGGGGCAGGGGTAAGTCCTCATGGAGTCCGTGGAATGGATTAGTTAGAGGGATTGTAGCCAGATTTAGGTTGGGAAATAAAATGATTTATTTGGAGACAGTGACAGACTTTGGATGTGTAGAGGGGACGTAGTTTAGCTACGTAGTGTTAAAAGGAACGTGCTATAGTTTAAGGGACGACGTGGGAGCACGAGTTAGTTCGGGGAGGTAGTTAGAAGGATGGCAGAGTTCAGCGGTGTTTGTGTTGAAGAGTTGGAGAGTTGTGAGGTGAGTACATGGTGAGTGAGTGAGGCCAGCGGGTCTGTGTGTATGGAGTGAATGGGGAATGCATGGTGCGATGAGTGATTGGGGGGAGGAGTGACTCCCGCCCAAGGGACCCCGGGGTCAGTATAAAGTGAGTTAGGGGGTTAGTTAAATTGAAAAATGGAAGTCGTTTTGTTGTTGGTGGGAGTGCAGGCTCGAAACCCGTTTGGAGGGGTGCAGGAGCCCTGTTGACGGGCTTGGGAGCGTGGCTGCGAAAGGTGAGTATCGCTGAGTGGGTACCCCGGGCACCAGGCTGGTCGGCCGTGGTAGGCCATGGGCCCATGGGGGGGCCGGGATAGAGTAGTGGGCACGGGTGCGCCTGCTTGGTGCGGGGGCCCGGGGCGCCATTAGCCGCGTATGCAGTGTTGTGGGCACGGGTGACCCTCGGAAAGGGGCCCGGGAAGCCAGCCTGCCACGTGTGCGGTTCAGTGGAGGTGCCATGGGGGGCACTCCCCGGTGTTAGGGAGCTGGTAGGCTCGGAGGCAGTGTAGTGCCCAGGGGTGCCATCGTCGGAGAATCGGCAGAGGGTCGTGCCTGCCAAAGGGAACCACGTGTCCCAGTCATGAGACCGTGTGAGGGCACGGAGAGAAAATTGGGGGGCGAGGCCCGAAATTGTGAGGACACCAACACAGGCGATGGGAATCTGGGTTTATAGAACCAATAGTTTCAGCGAGAGGCGCTTGTTGAAAGCCCCGGGGTAGTTTAACAGTTAAATGGTTAGGGTAGATTAGGAGATGTACCCCTCCGCACCATCCATCCCCTCGCTGTCGTTGTGGGCCGCTGGACCCACTTGGTGTTAAGATCGCCGAACTCTGGGGAGGCCATCCTGAGGCTTCGTTGGGCCTCGACACAGGACGTTAGCTCTCCCTTATTCCTCTCCGGGAAGGGAACGTAGGGGTTGGGAGTAGGCTAGGTGACAGGATAGGTTAGCCGAACAGGGACGATAAAGGGGGTTTGGGGACGATTTATAGTGGGGAAGTAAAAAAAAAAAAAAAAAAAAAATAAGTTGGGGCTAAATTGGTTTTTCACAAATTAAGGGAGTGGGTATGTACAGTGACAGGCAAAGGCGATAGGTTGGGAGGGAGACAGGTAGGTAGGTCCGAGCCCGCCTTCCAAGTGGCCAGCACCACCGCACTCCTTCCACCAACCTCCACTGAACGGCAAAGGCTGGCCAGCTTCATCTGTTGGCTGCGTTGCTGCAAGGCAAAGGCCGGCCCACTTCGTCTGCAGCTGCTGTGCTGCAAGGCCTGTGCCGGCCCACTTCATCTGCCGGCTGGCTGTTTTGCTGCAAGGCCTGTGCCATCAGCTGGCCGTGTTTTGCTTCAAGGCCTGTGCCGGCCACTTCATCTGCTGGCTGTTTTTCTTCAAGGCCTGTGCCGGCCAGTTCATCTGCCGGCTGTGTTTGCCTGCAGCGGCCTTCTTCTGCGGGCTGTGTTTGCCTGCTGCCTTTGCCATGCCATGCCCACTGCCCACGTTCACCAGCCCCGTTCAATTTTGCTTTGCCCCCCCCCCTGTTCATTTCCATGTGCGCCAGGATCCGCAAGGCAACAGTTTGCAAGCTGCGTGAACTGCCCCGTTGGCAGCTACAACACGGGCCTGCAGTGGCGGCCCGTGCACCGTGTTTGCGTCCATCCAGTCATCCATCCATTCGTTGTGTTCATTGCGTGTGCCACTTGAGCCGGCACGGAGACTACGTTTGTGCAGCCCATGCACCGTTGTGGTTCACTGCGTTCATTTCAAAAGGGAAGGCCTTGGACTGCGTGTGAGCAGCCAGCCACATTCCCTGTCACCTGCATTGTTTTGAGCCAGAGACTGCATGCGAGCAGCCTGGCTCCCTGCTAACTGCTTTCTTTTTGCAGAGTTCAGTGATCCTGGGCCATGGTTTAGTGTAAAATTTGTAAGTTAAGGTTAAGATGTACTGTAAATATGAGTGCGCCCCCGGCATGTCTGTCCTAGCGCCGGCAATTTTATTTAAGTCGTCCGTGTGAGTGAGTTTGTTTAGGTAGTTACGCAGCCCTCAGGTTATTTATTTTGGGGACACGAATACCATGAATGTCGCACTCAGGGATCCGTAGGTAAAATGTACTAGGGGAAAACTACACATGATGGCACACGAAAATTTGACGACTCGGGACGAGTCTGTAAAAAGGGGAGGGGGTAGTGTTGTGGTTACCAAATTCGCAAACCACCATTCAGGTCCCTTAGGTGAGATATCTCGGTAAGTATATGTGTAGTTAGGCCCAAACCCGTTGTCTAGTGGGAATACATGTCATTTATGCGTGCTGCGACTCTTCAGGATAGCCGTTTTTCTTTCACTATCTTTATTTTGGACCAACCGCCATTGTTACCACCACCAACCACAACATCAACCACCCACCGCGGCGCCGCTTCACGTCACACCTCGCAACCGTCGCATCGCCACCGTTCTTGCGCCGCTTGTGGGTACCGGTGTTGGACTCGTGCAGGGCGCGCGCCGAACAGCGTGTACAAAACCACTGATTTTCCGCTCCAAAAACGGATCAAAAACGACACACGCCCACTTTTGTGCCGTCCAATCGGTGAGCGAGGGGCGATTTGGCCCCGCCTCCAGGGCTTTGGAGGGCGGTCGCTATATGCAAATTTATGGATCAAAAAGCATTCACGCCCACTTTTTCTCGGGCCAATGGGGAGCGAGGTGAAAGGTCGAAGGCAGGGGGTCAAAGATGAGAGAGCGAAGCCACGGGGCTTATATAAGCGACCGCGTTCGTCAGTCAAGTAAGTTAAGACTTCGCAGTCGGTGGAGTTGGGAAGAAGAAGCAAGGAGTTGGTCGTCGTCGTCGTCGTCGTCGTCGTGTGCGTTGGAGTCGGAGCGAAGAGGACGGAGCTGTGGAGAGGCGGTGAGGGCAGACGAGGGGGTGCTCGCGTCGTGCCGGGAGCTGCACACCAGGGAGGCCGACGGCGCGACCTGGTCGAGGTGGAGACGCTCGTCGCGGGACTCGAGGCAGAGTAAAAATCCTCCTTTCCCCCGAGCATCAGCAACCCCCTCCTGTTTCCCCCCGCGCTGAGATAGTGCGACCAAGGGGGCCCCTTTCCCACCCCCTACCAGACACTGTCCGCGAGGCCCGCGGAGTTGAGGCACCATCGCCGCTCCGCGTCTCATCACCAGACGGGTAGGCCCGACCCGGTCTCGGCCTCAGGCCCGCCTCATCCTTGAGGGTGTTCTTTTTCTTTGCTTTGAGTGTGTGTGTTGTCGGCGCCGTCTGTGAAGTAAAATTGTATAAGTGTTGCCGTGTGCTCGCGTAGTCGGTATTAGCTCTGCATTGTGTTTCTTTTCCTTCTATGTGCTTTTGGTGGAATTGCATTGTGTTTCTTTTCCTTTTCTATGTGCTTTTGGTGGAATTGAATATGTGTGCTTTCCGTTCATCGCGAATAAATCTGCTTTGTGTTGAACTGTTTTCCGCTTCGCTTCGTCATTTCTTTCATTGAATCCTCATCTTGCTTCACGTAAAGGGTTGGTAGTGGGCTGAATACGCCCGATAATTAATCGAACCGTCGAGGTCGACGAATAACACCGCTCGGTTATCCCGATAGTACGGAACGGGTCGCTTAAGTGGCCCGTGTCCGAAGTCGACCTGCGGCGAGGTGCGATCGCCCGGTCTACCCTCCGTGTGGGTACTTCGGTAGGTCGAATTTGGCGAGCAACCCTATCCCACGCGGGGGCCGATTGGCTCGATCGCGGTGAGACCGAAAGGTCCACCCGTGACTGGTTCCCGGCGTTAGTCCGAGAGGGTCACGACTGGATTGTCCGTCCGGTGGGCGACGTGCCGCGATTCGAGTTGCGTGGCCGTCAGCACGCCGGCGGGCGCGAATCCGTAACAATATATATGTACATTTGTATATATATTTCAGAAAAACAATTATCGTTTCTTACGATGTTACACAGCCATGCCTTTTTTGTTCTTGTGCTTTTGGTTCATTCTATGCCCCAGTTTATTCCTGAGATCAATTTCGAGGCCACCTCGCAAACTTGGTCTTCTCAGGGTAAACAACATAATATTGTGAGATTAAGTGGTTCAATGTACTGCAGTTTTTCTTGAAGTTGATTGCAGAAGATACAGTATGTTTTTTGTCAGATGTAATTTTTCAAGAACATCAGGGTAAAGATGTGAGACTTGTTTTGGATCAAAGTTGTTGTGGGGCTCGACAATAAAGAGTGTAACTGGCACTTTCACAAAATGGCACAAAATGTATTCAGCTGTCCAATGAAGGAAAAAGAAGACATCTCGGAATATAATCATGGGGGCACAACCCCCAAACAAAAAAAGAACGAGAGAGGATGATCTGTAGGATCAATGCCACCCACTTCTAATGCAGAGATAATGCTGCCAATCTACCAGCGAACAATGTACACGATCCTAAATGCCAATGACCAAGTTTTTTTTTGTGGAACAACTTTGATTTTATGTCGACGTTATAAGTGGAGAAGAGGTTATCTCAAAATTGATTTTATGACAAAAAAAACAATAAGCAAATATTTGCACAATAAATAGATATAAATAACAAGTAAATGTGTGCAATGGCGTTGCCTGATGACAACACTAGAATGGCTGCAATGTCTTTGAGGTTGTGGAACGTATTACATACTGTAGCTTGAGGCAGTAATAGTAAACATTTGGAATTTAGGCTTCTGCAGAGTAGGTTAGTCTTAAGAGGTTTACTATGTCAATTCAGTCGTTCGTTAATTTCATATGCAGCCTGTGACTGCTGGTTGCAGCATTGCTGTGAGTGCGTCATGCCGCTGATGCAGTGCCTCTTATTGGTTGGGGCAGGAATTTGTAATTTGGCCAGGATGGCGGCGATAACTCTCGGACTCTTTGTGAAGGAAACCAAGGGATCTTTAACGTCCACCAACTAATGTGGGCTGATGGGACAATCAGTCTAATGTCCATCCAATGGACGACACACACACATAATTTCCTCACCCTACTTACAAGACATGAAGATGACGGTTTATAGCTTGGCCGAGATTCAAACACAGAGAATAGAAAGTCCAGCGGAGGTGGGGTGTGCATACCTCTTGGCCATCCTGCCAGCTCAGGTACTTTATATCCCAGGTATCAATCATGTAATTTCCTCCAGAACACATTCACAATTGTTTTTATGTGTGGAAGTATATTAGACTACCAATGGTCCTGTTAACCTTACATTTGGGAAGATAATCGTGCATAATCATAATAATACGCTTATTCTGTTTGTTAATTGCCGGAATCCTTCGGATTTCGGCAATTATGTTGGTCGGTTGTGTGTGTCATTCTGTGCGTCTGTCTGTCTGTTTGTTTGTGTGTTTGTTTAGCCTGTAGCAGCCACACCGTTTCAGCGATCATACATCAGACAGACGACGTTTCAGTACAGACGTCGGCCATCGTCCAATTTAGACACTTGTCGTTTTTGGTGAATCTCGGTCAAAGGTCAAGGTAAAGGTCACCGAAAAAGCGAAATTCTTATTTTCGCAATAACGTCCAATAAAATGGTCGTATCGACTTCAAACCAAATCCAAAATGTGTATCTTCCAATTCTGCATCCAACCATATGTCTCATTGGGGTGTCACACCAACACCCTTCTTAGCGGTCGGGGGTCGAATGTCAGGGGGGTCGGGTCAAAACTTTTAAATTGCGATAAAAATGCCATTTCAAGTCCTATTGACTTCCAAGTTATGATCATGACCAAACTAAGTGCTATTGTTGCGAATCTGGAAGCCATGAGCACACACCATACAGGTCCTATAGATCAGTTATATTGATAAGTACATGTTGCCAGTTAGGGCCCCATCCCTGGTCTAATGGGTAATTAAATGTTCCTGCGCTGTGGAGTTATTTTGATAGTTAGGGTTTTTCTTTTATTTTTACACACCAACATCAACGCCGACAACACCTCATCACCCTCACTTTCACTTCGCTTCCTTCACCTCGCTCTGGCCGATGTCATGGTGGGTGGAGTTCAAGGAGGAGTCGCGCGGTGGCCCTCGACCAATCAGCGTGCAATGGGTGGGGTGACCGTCGCGGGCCAATCAGATCCTGCGACAGGAGGAAAGGGCTCTGCGTGACGTCACCACACCCCCGGGCCAATCAAGGAGCTTGCCGCCCGTTTTGGCTAGTGAGAGAGATGAAGAGCGATTTTGCGTGCCAAAACCAGCCAGTGAGAGAGGGAGGGGTGCGAGGAGGTGCCCCTCCCTCTGAAGAGGGGGTATAATTATGGGCGTGGTCTGCGCGTTCATGGTTTTTCTGGGTCTGGCAAGAAGTGCGTGTACGGGTTCTGAGAGTTCTTGCAAGGAGTGAACATCTGTGTGCAGGGCGGTTGAGTGCGAGGGTGTCTGCACGCGGAGTGGTCGGTGCCATGGAGGGTCTTCTCCCGCCAGCCTTCGCCCTGCCGACTTTGTTTGCCTGGATCATTCGGATCGTGCTGGGGGTCCAGTTCTGCCCGGAGGACCTGGTCCTTGAAGACTGCACAAGGCGGACAGGTCCGAGATAGGCCTCAATAAAGACCATTTGGTCCGATCATTTTGGATGTGTGCGTGTGTGTCTGTTCGTGGTACCAGTCAGATAACTAGTGAATGGTATGAGTGCTTTTTGCTTGTATATACGTGCATTTATTAATATTCGGTTTAATTCTGCCCTTATGTGCTCCCCTCATTCCCCCATTGTAAATAAACATTCCCATTTGTGGAATGTATCCGCTCGCTCGTGTCTTTTCCTTCATTGAATTAGCGTGCTGCATGTTGGGGAATTAGCCAGGCTGTTGCCGCTGTAACGGGATATTTGGGACCGACGGATCTCTGTGATCGAACCGCTCGGATCACACACGGTTTGAGTACGCTAAGCGGCTCATTCCGTACGAGAGCATCGTCGAGGGTGAATTTCCCCGGTAGTTTGAACCACGTGGGTATTTTGGTAAATTGAAATTGGCAATCGACCCGACACCACGTGGTCTCTCTATTGGCGGACTTCGGTCCAATAAGGGACCCGTACATTTCCGGAGTTTTCCGAAAAGGTACGATCTGAATTCCGGGCGATCGGTCGAGCCGACTCTGCAGCTCCATCTAGCAGTCGTGCTCGCAGCCGACGCCCAGCCCCGCAACACTATAACTCATTGAACAGTAGCACTCTCGACTTATAAGAACCAAATTGATTTCCAGGTTTTTGTTTTTTCAGAGATCGTGGAGATATGACAAAGTTATTCCAGCAATTCCTTGCTCAACGAGCAATTTCATTCGTTTCTTTGTCGATCCGACGAGTTTTTCTTAAACTACATGACTGTGGTCCATGGAATATAAAATTATAAAAGTCTTTGTTCAGTGAGTTCTGGTTACATATTATTTTTTCCCATTACGAATGACGTAATTTGTTGTTTTTTTTATCATTTAGCTTCCTTAACTGCAATTTTTACTGAAGAATCATGAGATGACAGAATCCCACGTGATTGTGATTTAAAGTTTTTTCTACTTATTTAATATTTATATTGTTATTTGCAAATGAGAACAGGAATGTTGTTGACAATAGGAAGAAATGGGGAAGAGATTGTGAATTGAACGTACCATCGTTATTTCGTTTTAACAATGTGCTATGCAAATGGGAACATGAACAAGACAGGCATATTTAAATTATTCAGGTATTCACCTTCGTGCTCCTGTAGTTTTAGAGTTTAGACTATCATTTGTTCCCATTAATTTCACATGTTTAATGCTCATGAGAAAAGGAAGTGATGCACCCTTTTTAAAATTGAATTGAATTGCCAGTGGATGAAAGAATGTCCATGTTTAACATGGACAATAAAATAGAGTGAAATGAAATGATGGGTGAAAAGGCCTCGTCCTACACCAACGTTTCTTGTGTATCCTTGTGTAATGTTGTTAAGAACAGGAAGAATGGGGGAAGGGAATACAGAGAGTTGGGAGAGGGAGGTTGAGGTGCTGGGAGGGAGGGATGTTGAGGACTTGGGAATTTGGGCGAAGACAGAGAGCTTGAGGGAGGGTGGGGAGGGGAAGGTCGAGAGGAAGGGGACAGATAGTTGGTTGAGGGTATTTGAGGCTTTGGGGGAGAGGTTTGAGGACTTGCGGTGGTGGGTGGGGGTTAAGGACTTGGGGTTGGGGTGGAAGGTTGAGGACTTTGGGTGTGGAGGAAACTTTGAAAACTTGTTGTGGGGAAGGCATTTGAAGACAGTGTGGTGAGGGGTTTGACAACTTGGGATTGGGGGAAGGGGGGGGCTTGAAGCCTTGTGATTGGGAGGGGGAGTTTGAGGACTTTGGGCTGGGGTGTGTGTGTGTGTTTCGGGGGTTAAGGACTTGAAGTCACATTTTACCGTAGGTTCTCGCTAGTTATCATTGTTTGCCTTCCCTAATGTCTTCGTGTATCATGGCCTGAAAAAACAGCAGGTGAGCAGCACGTGCATTACATGAGTCATACATTAATATGTTTTTTTTTTGGGATCACTTTCATGTTGTGTCAATGTCAGGAGTTGAGAAGGGGTTATGTCATAGTTGATTTTGCTACAGAGAAAAAAAAATGCAAGAACAAGCAAGTGGATGCACATGAAATAGACAAGCAAATGGGTTCAATGGAGCTGTGATGACAACACTGGAACAGCTCCAGTGTCCTCAACATTGTGGAGCATATTGCTTACAGCTTGAGGCAGTAGTAAGAAGTATTTGCAATATAAGCTTCTGGAAGGTGGGTGAGTCTCAGGAGAATTACCATGTCCACTTATTCATTCATTTCAAATGCAGCCTATGGCTACTAGTTGCATCATTGCTGGGAGCGTGGCTGTGCCGCTGATGCAGTACTTCCTTTAGGTTAGGGCCGAAATTTGGCCAGGGTGCCAGTAATAACTCTCCTACATCTTTGCAAAGGACACTGAGGGATGTTTAACGTCCGCCATCTATTGTTGGCAGACGTGATACCCAGTTTAACAGCCATCTGTTGGACGGAACACACATTGATGCCTCGCCTTGCATGCACAACACCAGATGACAGTTTAGAGCTGCGAAGAGATTCCAACCCAGCATGGACAACTCAGAGGGGAGTGTGCATACCTTTAGACTCAAGGCCCTCCTGCCAGCTCAGATACTCTTTATCTCAGAAATGAATAATGTAATTTACTATAGAACACATTCACATTTAGTTTTATCCACACGTACATTAAGTATAGTTAATCTATCAATGGTACTGCAGTTAACCTTATATTTGGGAAGATAATTATCAGTATTTGCCTTCCCTCATGTCTCGGTGTAGCATGACCTGGAAGAGCAACAGGAGAGCAGCGCGTGCACTGGATGAGTCATGCATTAATAGGAGAACTTATTTGTGGAATAACTTTGATTTTGTGGCAGTGTCAGTGTCAGGAGTGGAGAAGAGGTTATCTCATAGTTGTTGATCGTGCTGCACAAAAAGAAGAAAATGCAAGAACAAGCAAATGGATGCACATGAAATGGATGAAAATCATATGTAAATGTGTACAATGGAGCTACTTCGTGATGACTACATTGGAACAGCTCCAATGACTTCGAGGTTATGGTCCTTATTATGTACAGCTCGAAGCAGTAAGTAGTGAGAAGCATTTGGAATATAAACTTCTGCAAAGTGGGTTAGTCAGGAAAATTACGATGTTAATAATGGATTGTCTCAAAAAAAAACCCTGCTAACTAATTCATGACCTTCCAGATGAGGGTGTCTGCTTGCCACACTTGTAGTGTCTTACATGTAGTGGCACTACACACAGGGAGGGTGACATAATGTTATGGAAATGGGAATTACTCCCTCTAAAAATGTAGTGTTGCCTGCATTCCTCCAGCTGATGAAATCAATTTTATTTTTAAAGATCAAAAAAAACAAACAAATACGATTGATTAAAAGCAACACAAAAGGTCTCTTGAAAGAGAGAGCACAACATAGGTGAGTGGCTGAGAGGCAGAGGCTGTTATCTGATGAAAGTAAAATTTTAATCTGACGAAATCAACATATTTTAAATCACATTTATCTTTTTGTCACAATTTTTTGATGGTCTCTTGAATGAATGGAAAATGTGTTAGTCGATCATGTAGGTAAGAAATATGCACCGAAGGTGGTGCTGGAAGGGAGACTATAAAATGGGACAAGGAGAAGGGAGACTTTTGCAGCGCTTGCTGAAGGACCGATCAAAGTTGGTTGGCTGTGTTCTGCCATACGATTGTGCTGGGTTCGTAACAAGGTGCCATGTAGTGGACCGGCTGGCTCCTTGTGGGAGGAAGCCTAACCCACGAAAGAAGGAAGAACAATTGGGACGTAGTTGTTGATGTTTTAACTTTTAAGCTGCTAGGAAATGAAAAGTCAGTATCCACACAGTTACTTTTGTTGCTATTGAACTGTTGTTTCTGTGCATTGCATATTAGCTGTTGCCAGTACCCGCACGAGATTCCAAAAGAGGTAGGATTGTGGAAACAAAAATGCAAATGGTGTCTTCTGTCATCGAGCCAGCAAGCTGGGAGCAACAATTCACATTTATTGCCACATCTGATTAAATTTAAATGCTCTAATGGTGGCGAGGTACTCCATTTGAAACCGTTTGTTCAATATACTCGTATGTAACTTTTTAATGCCTATGGTCTGCAATAAAAGTTTGTATTGGTGTCAAAGCCAGTGACTAATTGCAAATTAATAGTAGGATTCAGGTCTTGTTGTCTTGACATTTCTGGAAATGAACGCTTTGATAAACCAATCCCTTGTTATTTCTCCTTTGAATATGTCTTGTGTTTCTTTAACCAAGGAAGTTGGTTTGCCATTACAGTATTCTCCAAGTGGCGCTCGAATGACTACTACGGGCGATTGCAACCTTCACGTGAGTTTGTTTTTCAACCCGTGACAGTTAGTAATTGGAAGATTGATTTTTGCAAGAGGTTTTTTGAGTAATTGCACATTGTAATACAGATGTCGCACAATCTAAAATCGATTGTTTTTGGAGAAATTAGTCTTTGAAAAATGTCAGAAGATTGCAACATTGGGTAGGTTCTCCATTTTAGTACAACCTCAATTTTCAGAAAAATGTCAGGTAGCAGTTTCTGGTTTTCAGCAATCATACTTTTTGATTCCACAACAAGAGGTGGAAGTGTTGGAAACAAGAGTGGAATGCAGAAGGGGGAGGGTGCGGAGGGGATGAAATTGGATAAAAACTAATTTGCATAACAAAGAGTAAGTTAGAGTGGAGGATAAAATTTCCTTTAATCATGTTCAGAATGAGAGTGTGTCGTGACTGTCTGAAAATCCTCAAAACATTTTGACCTATTCATTCATTTAAATACTTTACGAAGCAGAAAAATGGTTACCGTCCTAAATATGTCATTTTGTAAAATGTTTTCCCAATATATTTATGTGCTTGAGAATTGTATATTTAATGGTGCACATTTCAATTATACATGACGAACCATCCTCGTCGACCTCTTCAATGATGGCATCCAATTCCTCTTTGGTTGGACTCTGTCCCAGTAGCCGCATGACCTTCCCCAGCTCGCTTGTGCTGATATCTCCCCCGCCATCCGCATCAAACAAGTCAAATGCGGCTTTAAACTCTGCAGACACACAGCCAAAGGTGGAGTATAGGATGTCAGCATCTAACATATGAGATTCTGTTTACCCAAAACATTCTCTGGCCTGATGTAACTGTGAATGAATAGGATTACCTTCATTGACTTTTACAGCATTTTATTTCCATCAACTTTTGTTATTGCACCTCATTTTTCTGTAAATGGAAGGGATTTTAGCTCAACTTTCAAAAAGCGTGTTTCCTTGATGAGGCAATAGTTGACGAGACAATAATGCAAATGAAATGCATTCAGCATAGGGATTTTAACTTGGTTTTTAGAAGTTTTCAAAAAATTATTAGAAAAAGCGCAACATTTTAATTCAAAAAAGGCCAACAGACCTTGTCGTTTCACCAAAAATAACGAAGAATATTCTGTTATTCCATAGTACTGCTTGAGTTAGACTTCGTGATATTGATTGATGATATTGATCGCCTTTCCAGAATTATTCATATATATATATATATATATATATATATATATATATATATATATATATATATATATATATATATATATATATATATATATATATATATATATCAGTGATTCTTTTTCAGTTGTAATGCTGGATTTCAGAAACAGACAGCATAATATTTAAACAAAGTACAGGGAATACTCGACTAACTACATGACACATCGAGCAAGATTGGCCTTGGTTCCATTTCAACTCCCGAGAATCAAAAAATGCTTTAATCAACATTGAAAACTATTCACTGAGAATAGATTTCTTATGTCAAAGGAAATGTTCCATATTTTTGGACCTGTAAAATTACTGTTATGCTGAAGAGAAAGTGTTGTATGTTTTGGAAGATGTAGCAGGGTTGAGGATCTCCTGTCATATTGATATTCATAGTTAAAATCAAGAGAGTTTTCAAAAATGACTTTTCATATGTTTGTTATTACTTTAGTACATGAAAGTACTTTGTTGGTATAAGTTTAATGTAATGTCTTTAAAATTCAGGAAGTTAAAATCGTGAAATAATTTGTCTGCGTTACTTCTGGATGTTTCCCGGTATATTTTGTTATTGAATGTATTTGAATGTACCCAGTATATAAAATGAATGATTTTATTTTGTAATATTGTACATAAAACTTTATTCAGCTTGACTGGAAGGTATGACCCCAAACTAAGTTGCAATAAGAAACAAAAAAGGGTAATCAGAGATTGCAGACCCTCATCAGGGCTTGTTTTGTGTGGCAAATCAATGGAAGGATGTACGAAATGAAAGGTTGTTGATTGCAAATGAAAGGTCTAAATGGTCTAGTTGGAATTGTGCAAAGGTAGTAATGTGATGGTTTGAAAAGTCAAAGGTTTGAAAAGTTGTAAAGGTCAAATGGTCTGAAGGTCTAAAGGTTGAAAGATCTGAAAATGTCAAAATGGTCTAAATGGTCTTAAAATGTTGAAGGGATCGAAAGAGTGTAATTTAAAGTCTAAAGCAGGGGTCTCCAACTTTTTT
Organism: Eptatretus burgeri; assembly: GCF_056783735.1. NCBI lineage: Eukaryota > Metazoa > Chordata > Myxini > Myxiniformes > Myxinidae > Eptatretus > Eptatretus burgeri. Next base: position 76,048,546 of record NC_140967.1, read on the forward strand.
GGGTGGAGGGCCACAAAACTAAAGTGGTGAGGGGCGGAGGGCCGCACCCAAAAAAAGGACGCTAAATTCCGAAAAAAATATATAATTAATATGCAGAAATTTAAACAAAAATTAGTGCTGAATATATATTTTTTGCCAACGAATATGATAAATGAATAATCGTGTTAAAAACACATGTGTCTAATATGAATCAAAATCATAATAAAAATTACAAAACACTTTGATCATTGACCCTGACAAATTGGCAGTATCGCGAGCCGCATTGTAATGTAAACTTAATATGGCACCGCGGGCCGCATAAATCCGTCTAAGGGGCCACATGTGGCCCACGGGCCACAGGTTGGAGACCCCTGGTCTAAAGGGTTGGAATTGTCTGAAGGGGTCTAAAGGGTCCTAACACATATAAAAGGATCTACAGGGGATTAAAAGATCTGAAAAGTGTGAATGTCTAAAGGTCTAAACTCTAAAGGGTAGAAAGGAGTCGAAGGGTCTTCAGGGTTCTATAGGGAATAACGGAGTCTCTGGGGTCTTAGGGTTATGAAGGGTCTTTGGGCTCTGAAGGGTCTTCAGGGTCTTAAAGGGTCTTCAGGGTCTTATAGGGTATTAGGGGTCTTTAGGAGTATTCGAGGTCTTGATGGTCTTTGAGGTCTAAAGGGTCGTGGGGTCCTAAAGGGTCATAGGGGTCTAATGCTGTTAGGGGTCTTAAGAGTCTTAGGGGTCTAAAAGGTCTTCAGGGTTTTCAGGATCGTAAAGGGTGTTCGAGGTCAAAAGGGTCGATAGGGTCTTCGGTGTATTAAAGGGTGTTCGGGTTCAAAATAGTCTTAGGGGTCTAGAGGATGTTAGGGGTCTAAAGGGTCTTTGGGATATTCAGGGTCTTAAAGGATGTTAGGATTCTAAAGGGTATAAAGGGTATTTGGGGTCTTAAAGGATCTTATGGTTCTAAAGAGTCTAATGTAATTAATGCATATACTCACGTGCTGTGCAGACAAACAGACAAACAAACAGACCGAAATGCAATACCCTCTCTTCTGGCGAGGGTAACTAGAACAGTACTCGGTAGAGTGCATACCTCCGCCAAGCTGAACAGTTTACGTTTTGTATTCCACTGATGGGCTGGATCTGAATCTGGACGTCAACCAAAATCTATTCGGTTTGGTCTTGTCACCTACCAAACTCGTCCGCCATGTTTTGTCATAACTCGTCCACAATACCCAACTTTTTGAAATATCTTGCTATTTATCATTTTTGGTCCGATCTCTCAATAGTGAAGAATCACTTTCAAAGTGTTAAAGTCTAATACTCCACTTCCTACTACTAGTCTAATGCTTGTAGCATTAGTCTAATGCTACTAAAGCATCCACTTCCAGACTCCCTGGTTTTTTTTTTGGTTTTTTTTTTCTTCGGTATGACGGTAATGTTGACACTTCGATTTCTAGTGCAGTTATGATTTAAATCGTTGAGCGGCAGCCTATTAATTACATTATATTATAACCGCACTAGAAATCGAAGTGTCAACATCACCGTCATACCGAAGAGAAAGAGAAAAAGAAAAAACAAAACAAAAAAAAACATGGAGTCTGGAACACTGACGCTAAACATTACGTTGACGTGTTTCGACTTATGAGTAACGTACAAGTAACGTGTGTCGACGTGTGTCAACGATCGCGTAACGTGCCAACAACTTAAGGCCAGCGTATGCGGAACGTGTGAGTCATACGCTGGCATACGTCGAAAAATTTCGAGCATGTTAAAATTTGTCGACGAGCTCGGCGTACTACGACATATGCCAGCATGCTCCAGCGTGCTCTTAACGTATACAAAACTTGCCCATAACGTATTCGACGTGTGCCAGCGTTTTAGACAAATTTTTCATACGTCGGCATACGCTGGCTAAATCGTCAAGGTGTGACAGGGCCTTTACCTCCGCCACCGAAGGTGAAGGAGGTTATGTTTTCAGCCCTTTCTGTCTTTTTGTGTACAGGATATCTCAAGAAGTTGTGGACGGATCCGGATGAAATTGTGTGGACAGGTTCGGTGTGTGACAAGGACGAGCTTATTCAATTTTGGTGAAGATCCGAATCCGGATACTTATCTGATAATTTTTTAAGTGATTCTTCACCATTGAGAGAGAGGGCTAAACCGATATATAGCATGATATCTCAAAATGTTGTGGACGGATTCGGATGAAACATGGTGTACAGGTTGGGTGTGTGATAAGGAAGAATTGATTTGACTTTGGTGAAGATCGGAATCTGGATCTGGTTATGATAAGGCCAAAAAAAAAAAAAATGTTGCATTGGCGTAACCCGCCCGACCCTAAAAATTCCGCCGACCCTACGTTTTTTTTTTTGTTTTTTTGCTATCGAAAAATTTTGCCGACCCTATTTTATTGCTATTTTTGTTGTTTTGCTATCGTTTTCAAGTATCTTGTTGATTGCGATCGCGATCGCAAAAACCCGGAAGTGTTTCGGACAGAACCCGCCGACAAAAAGGGTGGTACTCGAGCCGGGGGAGATTTTGGGAGGGATTTATTAGGGAAAAAAAAAAAAAAAAAGATCCCGACCGACCTACCCTATTTTTCAGTGACCCGTTACGCCAATGCAACATTTTTTTTTTTTGGCCTAATTATTCGTTTTTTAAAGTGATTCTTCACCATTGAGAGACAGGGCCAAAAACGATATAGTCCTGTATCGCATGATATTTCAAAAATGTATTGGGTCCGATATGTTCTCGTGGATCAGGCATTACGTGGAGGAGGTATGCGCTCTACCGAGTACCCTTTTAGATTAAATGTGTGTCGTATAGCGTCTCCTGGTGGAAGCCACTGTTACAAATAATAACTAGAAAGCATGTGAAAATGAAAGCCCGTCCACTTTGAAATCGGACTTCTTCTTCTGTATGTTAAACAGTACCTTTGACCTTTTGACCAAATTATTAATTTGTCTTCTCAATATTCTCATAATAATGCTTTGTTGAAAATTTGAAAACAAAAACTCAAATGACAATTAAAATTTCAGGACAATTGGATGAAAATTGACATTTTTATGTGATGCTGACCTTTGACCTTTTGACCTTTTCACCAAGTTTTCAATTTGTCTTCTCCATATTCTCATTAAAAAGCTTTGTTGAAAATTTGATGACAAAAGCTCAAAAAACAATTACGGCCCGGACAGACACAGACAAGCGCACACACACACACACACACACACACACACACACACACACACACACACACACACACACACACACACACACACACACACACACACACACACACACACACACACACACAGAAGCGATTGCAAAACCCGCTGCACGGGGGAAGGACTAATAAAATGCCATATACTTCATAAAATGGTGTGAATTGACCCTCCTGTAAAGACAGCTTTTATGCTAGTTTTTCTCCATTTGTGCATAAACCATGTAAATTTATTTTCATCTCATCCTTTCATTCTGTCTGGCCCATTCAAAAGTAGACGTTTCTCAGTGTTTGCCATGCTGGATGATGTCACGGCATCCTGGTGGGCAGTGCTTCTGACACCATTCCATCATAGGATTGCTGCTGCTGTTTTCTTGTTGTTTTATGGCCCTGTCATCCTATCAAACCTCCTTTCATCCCATTACCCGCCAGTTATATCAGCTCTGTGTGCAACAGTTAAAGAGCCATACCACATAGGATTGTTATTGTTGATCTATATCCCTCCCATATAATCAATTTCCATACCATCCCACGGCCTGTGCTTGATAGGTAGTATATCAATAAGTTATCAATAAAGAGAAGAAAACGTACCGGCAATTTGTTCTTCTGAAAGATGCGCCCTGGCATCCACTTGTGCCTCCGTTTGCTGCAACACAGTTGTTTCAACTTAGAATTGGGAAAAGTACAAAACAAAGCAGAACGTTTAAATATAAACTTTCCCTTCATAGTCTCCATCTTAGCCTTGTGTCATCACAGACTGGTTTCTGGGAATGTCTAGCAATGAAAATATTCACTAAAAATTATGGGTTTTCATGGTTATGACTAATAGTCTCACCATCGGCAACACGTTTTTCAAACACATGGACAGTCACAAGAAGACATGGACGTCACCAGATGGCAACACCTTCAATGAAATTGACAATGTGTGCATTAGCAATAGATGGCAGAAATCCTTGCAAGATGTCCGAGTATATAGAGGTGCTCGTGTAGGAGACCACCACATTGTGATTGCTAAGATCCACCTGAAATTGAAGAGGACAACAATTTTGACTCAACGACATCAGTATCCCCTGGAGAAACTGAAGGATCAGGGCACAGCACAAAGTTTCCTGTTGGTCCTTTCTTTGGAGGATCTTCAGGAATGTGAATTGTGAACAAAAAGGCAGCAGATATCATTGGGAGAAGGAGAGGAACCCACAAAGAGTGTTGGATCAGTGACCCAACATGGAAGCTGATTGACAAAAGGAAGGCATTCAAGAACAGGAGACACCAGAAAAGGGTAACAAACAGACAGCAAGCAGATTATGAAAACAGACATCTGAATAAAGCCATGAAAATTCGTTGTAGGAGAGACAAGAGGAGCTGGATGGAGGAGAAAGACAGAGAGGCGCAAGATGGAGCGAATCCGAATTACACCAGGACACTGCGCGGAATAGTGCATGAACTGAGTGTTACGAGCAGAAACACCTCAGTATCAAGCAAGGATAAAAATGGCAGAATGTTACTAACAAATGAAGAGCAGGATGAGAGGTGGAGGGAACACTTCAGTGAGGTCCTCAAACAACTCATCCCTAGCTCCACCTTCATATTCAACAATGATGGGATCGTTTCTCCACTGGGTGTCAACATGGGTGAAATTAGCATGTCATTGGTCACAAGAGCAGTCAAGCATTTGAAGAATAACAAGGCCCCTGGACTCGATGAGATTCCAGCAGAACTGCTGAAGCATGGTAAGAACGTCAGTGCAACAAAGCTCACTGACCTCTTCAACAAGATCTGGACAGCAGAGGATGTCCCAGAAGACTAGCGAAAAGGAGTCATCATCAAACTGCCAAAAAGGGTAATCTCAGTGACTGCAACAACTGAAGAGGAATCACATTGTTGTCAGTACCTGGGAAGGTTTTCTGCACAGTACTCTTTAACAGGTTGAAGGCGGAGGTTGACAGTGCCTTTCAAAAGAAGAAAGCTGGCTTCAAGAGCAACAGGTCATGCAGTGAGTAGATCTTCCTGCTCAGGAACATCATTGAGCAGAGTCTAGAGTACCAGAAGCCCCTTGTCATCAACTTTGTCAATTTCAAGAAGACTTTTAACAGCATCCACTGGCAGTCCTCTGGAACATCATTCACTATTATGACATCCCCAAGCAGTACATTAACATCTTTGGTGCTTTGTAGCACAACTGCAGTTGCTGTGTCAGGATGAGCCAAGGCCCCTTCTACATCATCACAGGTGGTCGCTCAGGCTGTATCCAGGCACTCTCTTGTTTCTCCTGGTCAGTGACTTCAGCATGAAGAAGGTGATGGTTGGACCAGAGTTGGGCACACTATGGCAACAACAACATCTGATGGACTTATACTTTGCAGGCAACCTTGCACTTCTGGCCAAAGAGACATGTCAACTCTATGAGATGACCACCAACCTGGGGGTTTGTGGTGGAAAGGATGGGCTGCGCATCAGCTCTGAGAAGACCAAGTCGATGTCCATCAATCAACACTAAGGGCCTCCCCTCACCATCAGGCAGTGGAGTGTTGAAAATGTTAACCATTTCACCGACCAAGGAAGCAACATCTCCAAGGATGGTGATGCTGATTTGACATCTGCTCAAGAATGGGAAAAGCATCCTCAGTCTTCCATTGCCTCTGGGTTAAAAAAAAAACCTCAAGGGTTATACTGGATGGTTTGCCATTGCCTCCTCACCAGCATAGGACACTATGGGATCTTCAACATTCACCAACTAATGCTGGCAGATGGGACACCAGTTGAACATCGATCCAAGGGATGGCACACACATTGATGAATCACCTTACCTGTGAAACACCGGGATGGCAGTTTATAGCTGGGTCTGGATTCAAACCCAGGCTAGACAGCTGAGGGTGAGTGTACATACCTCTAGGCCATCCTGCCCCGAGTTAGGGGTTTTATTACCCTGCGAAAAATGGGGCTAAGAAATTGGTTCACTTTGTCTGTCAGTCTGTCTGTCTGTCTGTCTGTCTCTGTCTGTCTGTCTGTCTGCGGACGTCAGTTTATGATCGAGGAACAACTTAATTTTAAATGAACATTAATTATATGTTTAACACTGTAGAACATGAATCGAAACACAAACCTGCAGTTTAGCAATATGAACTTTGGTTCTGAATTTGACAAATTGTACAGAATCTTGTCCCGATTGCGCATACGCAGAGAGGTGCAAGGTAATTTTTTTAGTCTGTCTCCCTGTCTGGCAGTCAAACAAAATTGAAAATAATTCCAAACAAGAAACTTACTGTTTTTAGGGACGTCATAACGGACATAAATAACAGGCATGATAAATTAATTGAAATCCTGATCAATTGTCATCATGCCAGTTGGCTAGGTGTGGGTACCTCTCTCACCTGCCATGGCACCTCAGCAAAAGCTTTCTGCGACTCATTGGGACTGACTCAATCGGTCAACTTCCCAACCCGGATCTCAACCAATGGTACTCCATCTCTTCTGGATCTGATTTTGACAAATTTCCCTGAAAATATCTGCTGCTCTTCCCTCCGCTCCAATCGGTTCTTCTGACCACATCCTTGTCAAAGTGGACATCTCTCTGGCTGTTATCAGAGAACCACCTCACCGCCGTCGAGTCTGGCATTTCACTCAAGCCGACTGGCAGGGTCTCCGAGCAGCCATCAAACTTACAGACTGGTCTCCTATCACTACTTTCTCAAACATCAACTCATCCTGGGAATTCTTTCAAAGAAACTTGCTCTCCCTCATGCACAGATTTATCCCCTCTCGTGTTCAGTTGTCTTACCCTTCCTCCCGCCCTTGGTTCACGGAAGCTTGTGGTGAGGCAGTTGTCCTGAAAAAACTTGCCTTTGCCTCATGGAAAGCAAACCCAACTGAGGGCAATCTCAGTTCCTTCCACAAAGCTCGGAACAAGTGTGTATCTACCCTCAGGAGAGCCAGAAAACAACATCTTTCTCATCTCAAGTCTGAACTCTCAAACCTCTCTCCCTCCTCAAAATCCTGGTGGCATTTAATCAAATCTGTTTCTGGTGTATGTTCCCCCTCCATCCCCTCCCTTGCCGCACTGCTGATACCACACGTGAAAAAGATGAATGTCTAAACTCGGTGTTTGCAGCTAAATCTTGTGTCCTAAACCCATCACTTTCTCTACCTACCTTACCCAGTCACACCCAACTGTCCCTGGACTCTGTGTCCTTTTCTCCTGACAAGATGGAGATTGTGCTGTCAAACCTCGACTCAGATTTTGCAACTGGTCCAGATGGCATCAGCCCACGTGTCCTCAAAGCCTGCTCTTCTGCTCTTGCAGACAGAAGTTTCATCTTCTGCTCTCCCTCTGTTCTATTCACCCTCTCATTTGCTCAAGTTCATCTGCCATCTGCTTGGAAATCTGCAATCATCACTGCCCCACATTAAAAGGTGCAAAAACAGATCCCTGCAACTACAGACCAATCAGCCTTCTCCCAATCATCAGCAAGGTTATGGAATCCATCATCGCTTCAGACATGAAATCCTTCCTCTTCTCCAATGGCTTGATTTCTGATCATCAATTTGGTTTCAGACCAGGTCACTCTACCCTGGATATGCTGCTTCTGCTGTCCCAACAATGGATGGAGGTCCTCAACGCCAGACAGGAAATCCGAGCCGTATCCCTGGACATATCACGTGCTTTTGACACAGTCTGGCACCCTGTCCTGCTCACCAAACTCTCTTCCCATGGTATCCAAGGCCATCTCCACTCATGGCTCGCAGACTTCCTCTCCTGTCGCAGTCAACGTGTGGCCCTAAATGGAGTTCTTTCATCCCCTCTTCCTGTCCAGGCTGGAGTTCCTCAAGGTAGCGTTCTGGGCCCTGTTCTTTTTCTGGTTTTCATCAATGATCTCTCCAACTCTCTGGAAAATCCCTTATATCTCTTTGCTGATGACTCCACCCTCTGCCATACCATCGGTCATCCCTCAGACCGGCAAGCAGCAGCTTCTTCGCTCACTGCTGATCTGGGTAAAATCACAAACTGGTCCAACACGTGGAACATGTCTTTCAATCCAGACAAATCTCACACTCTCACTATGTCTCTTCGAAAGGACGGTTTAGAACCACCCCCCATCCACTTTCTCAACAATCCTCTGAAAGAAGTCCTTTCTTTCAAGCTTTGGGTCTCACTATCTGCCATGACCTTTCCTGGGAAAGCCACATTTCAAACCTCGCCTCCAAAGCCAGTCGCCGACTGGGAACCTCCATCGTGCAAAGTCCTTCCTCGGCCCACCTGAGCTCCTGACCACTTACAAAGCTTTTGTCTGCAGCCTGATGGAGTACTGCTCTCCCCTCTGGGCTGGTGCTCCTGCCTCCCACCTTTCTCGGCTTCACGCTGTGGAAACCAGGGCATTTTGGATCATTGGGATCTCCCGCAATGAGGATGAGTCTTTGGGCCTCTCACTCAATCACCGCAGGTTGGTCGGTGGTCTTTCTGTCTTCTACCGTCTCATCTCCAGCCTCGCCCCCTTCTCTCTCTGCGATTTGTCCCCACTGCATTTCCACAGGGCGCTCAAGGTCTGCCAACAACCCCCTTCTGTTAAAACTACCAAAATCACGAATCACTGCTCACCTTCACTCTTTCATTCCTCTTTTTTCCCGCCTTTGGAATAAACTCCCTCACTCTATTCTTTCCAATTCTTCCCTCCAGGCCTTCAAAACAGCTGTTCACCACCACCTCTTATCATCCTCCATCCAAATCCTCGATCTTTTCTACCCCCGATAATCCACCCAAGCCCACGTCCTTCAAATTCCCTGCTTTCCTTCCTGAAAATCCCTGTAATGTCCATCTTCTCTTCCCCATGTTCCCCGTCCCATCCCTCTCCCTTCCACAGATCTAATGTCTCTGTTCCCCACTGTTTTGTCCTTCCCACTCCCGCCCCTCTTGTCTCATGCCCCCCTTGCTGTGCGTTGTGTGTTAGCTCTCACACGAGCCTCGACAAGGTACACAAATAAAAAAACGTTTTAGACAAGGTGATGTAAAAGACGCTGCATCAACGATGGTAAACTTCCGAAATATATATTTTTTTTTTCTACAGCCTTAAAATATTTATTTTATTTGAATTAAACTATATACTTGAACACAGCAGAACACAAATTGCCTACTTGACACTTTCAAAAACCTGTTTATCAGAACTTGGACAAAATATTCCACCATTTTACATCAACTTGACCAATCAAATTTGAATCCCACAGACCCTGCCCATGTCCATTTTTTTCTCAAGACTGCAGGGGAAGGTATTCAATGAACTCTCTCGTTGTAATAGAAACACACTTTGATTATATTGGAAGATCCTTTCTCACCTTAATGGTGATCATGTTCCACATTATCCTTCATGTGCTCATGTACTGTATTGTGTAATTGCTGCCATGTTAAAAAGTTAGTAACCTTCCAAATTAACTATAATCCATAATTGATATTTTTTTTAAAGGTATAATTTGTAGTAATCTGTGCACATGTTACTGCTCCCCTAACCCTTACTCCCCTTATGCCCCACATAACACTTGTCAAACCACCCACCACGTCCCCTCCCCCAACTCCTTCACTCCTTCACTCCTTGTACCCTGCATAAACATCATGCCCAGGGGCGTATCTACAGAAAATAGCGCCTATGGCAAGCACTGAAATTGCGTCCCTGTCCAAACATCTGACACCCATCTTTTAGATAACTTTACCATAATATCAGCTCAAAACTACAACCCAAGCTCGTTAATCTTTTAATTACCAAATTACGGCACTATATGAAAATTACAACTTCACCATCCTTGCTTTCACTGATACAAATTGGTCTATGATGTGCTCAAAGTCAGTTTTTTGAGTTTCTTCTCTTTCTACACTTAGCAGAGCAAGATCACAGAGTGTCCCTTGACCCATGGAGGCTCTCAAATAGGAAAGTATTAGTTTTAACTTGCTGAATGATCTCTCAAAGCTGGCGATGGAAACTGCGATGGTTAGCATTATCTGAATAGCAATGCGAAGATCGGGGAAGACGCTCTCATCTCCATAGTGAATGGTAAATTCGAGAAGCTCTTCAGGTCTTGATATTGTCATGTTGGTCCGATTTGATAGCAACATTCTGCAATCCAAAATTTCTTCATATAGCTGCTGTCCATCAACATCAAAGCTGTACAATTCACCCAAATTTTCACACTCTTTTTAGGTCGTAACTGTCGGAACCGTAACACAGTCCCTCTACATCTAGGAGGAACCCAAACTTGGCGTCAGTGTCATGCAAACGAGCGAACCTTTCGTCCATTTCCCTGTGAAGATGGTCGAGTGTTTCCTTCATGACTCTTTCTATTTCCTCCTTGGCTGTTAGCCCAACGTCTGTCGAGTTCTCATCAGCCATTCGTTTCTTTTGACTCTGACGTCTTTCAACTTCAATATTCCATTCTTGACAGACCGAGTCCTGCTCAGTGGCGCCCCTCCTTCAAGTGGCACCCAGGACATGTGCCATACCTGCCATACCTGAGGTACGGCACTGATCAGTGATCATGCCAACCTCCCACATCATCTTTATGCTCTGAATAAGAACCAGTCCTCACCAACGTACGTCATATGTACAGGAGGTGAAATAAACAACTACTAAACAAGTAGAGCTACATTCGAAGTACACCGCTCCCATGCCAAATAAATAGATAACAAATCCTCCAGCACTCGACATTGCCAGGGCGTCTTGGGTGCCGGCAATGCCACCATACAGCACATGGAGACGGAATTTGGAGGGAGTGGTGCACAATAATTGATTGATTTAATTGCATAACTAAAATAAATAAATCATCATCGGAAGATAATTAATTTCTTAATCAATTGGCTATGAGCATATCTAAACCACCACTGTTTCATCAGACACTGTAACTTTTTGAAAATTAATTAATTAAGGAATTAATTGAAAAAATAAATAATTCAATGATTAATCAATAAATCAAAAATAACCTTTACAGCCAAATCACTTGGTTGCTGTCATGTCCAAATATCAGCTTCCTAGCTGAAAAGGTGCTTGAGGTATTGCCCATATGCGAAAGAAAATAAGTAAATAATAAATCAATAATAATTAATCATTTAATTGATTAATCAAAAAATAAATAATACTTTTTTTCCAAAGCATTTGTTCATGATTGCACCCAAATTTGAGCCTCCTCGCTCAAAGGATGGCTGAAATATCTCACCCAGACAAACAAGAAAAAACATCACCTGGACAAATAAACAAACAAAAAAAGATGTCATGCATAGCATAATACTTGTGAAATCCAGAAAACAAATTTGACCTTAAAAATAATTGGTGGTTGAATTTAATGACCAAATATGCAAATCCTCTTCCTCAGTTGTTAATCCTCTTCAAATTAATCAGATGAAAATTGAAGATTTTAGAAATATCACTTCAGTTGTTGAGCTTTGGCCTATGTTGACCTTTTGGCCTAAGTTGACCTGAAAAATAACTGGTGATTGAAATCAGTGACATGATATTCAAATCCTGTTAAAATTTCTGGTCAATCGGATCAAAATTGAGGATTATAGAAATTTGGTCTATGTTGACCTTTTGGCCTATGTTTACCTCAAAAGTAATAGGTGGTTGAATTTGGTGACAGGTTATGAAAATGCGCTTAATTACAAGTCAATCGCATGAAAATTGAGGATTTTAGAAAATACGGCCCAAATTGGCGTTTTGGCCTATGGTGATCTCAAAATTAACAAGAAGCGAATACTTCGATATCGCGCGACTGGGGGCAGTAAAAGTCTAGGTTAAGAATGATGAAACAATTTTGCAGTTATAAAATTTAAATGTAGACACGGTGAATTAGCATGCATGATGGGAAGAGTTGTGACGTTGGACAAATTTCTATTTATAGCCCTCAGATCAAAGGGACGCACGCAGCCATAAGTGTGACAGAAGACATGATAGAAGACACAGGACAGAATAGCCAATTATATAACAGCGCAATGTCGTTGCACTGTAATAAGTGGTTGAATTCAGTGACCGGATGTGCAAATGGTCTTCAAATTTCAAGTCAATCGGATGAAAATTGACAGTTTTAGAAACAATATTAAAATTTGGCTTATTTTGGGTTGACATTATGGCCCATGTTGATATTTTGACCTATGACAACCTCAAAATTAATTCATTGACCTGATATGCAAATCCTGTTCAAATTTCAAGTCAATCGGATGAAATTTGAGGATTTTAGAAAATTTGGCTCAAATTGGCCTATTTACCGATGTAGACCTTTTCGGTCGACTAAATTTTACGAAACTTCAATGCGTGACCGTCGCAGGGTCGATGACATTAATGTCTTAAAATTTCAGAAGGATCGTTTGAGCGGTTTGGGCTGGAGATGAGCGGACAGACAAACAAACAAGCAGTGATAGACTGGTACTTACGAAATTGTCAACTTGACCTCTGACCTTGTCTAATAAAAGCTGTCTCTAGAGAAGGTAGCGATGCAAACAAGAAGTTTCTACGATGATTCTGTACCAAACCATCAAAAATCGAATGTTTTGGATGTTTGACCTCATTGTGACCTTGAGCTTTGACCGATTTTGACCAAAATCTAATCAGCGCGAGCCACCACCCTCCTGAATCACGTGGTGTAATTTGACATTGGTAGCATCTTTCGTTCTCGAGTTATCATTTTTTGGATGTTTGACCTCACTGTGACCTTGACCTTTGACCGATTTTGACCAAAATCTAATCAGCGCTAGCCGTCACGCTCCTGAATCACGTGGTGTAATTTGACATTGGTAGCTCTTCCGTTCTCGAGTTATCGTGCCTACAAACAAACAAACAAACAGAAACGGAAGTCATCAATATACTTACGAAATCTTTAGATTTCGTAAGTAAAAACAAACAAACACAAATAAACGGAAGCGATCAACATACTTGTCAAAAAAAAACAATTTTTTGCCAAGTAACAAACAAACAGAGAGGGATGAAAACATAACCTCCTTCACCTTTGGTGGCGGAGGTAACGAGAAGAGCACTCGGTAGAGCGCATACCTCCCCCACGCAATGCCTGATCCGTGAGAACATATCGGGCCCAATCCATTTTTAAAATATCACGCTGTACAGTACTATATCGTTTTTGGCCCATCTCTCAATGGTGAAGAATCACTTTAAAATTAAATAATCCTCGTACCAGATCTGGTTCGGATCTTCACCAAAATCGAATCGATTCATCCTTGCCACACACTCAACCTGTCCACCAAGATTCATCCAAATCCATTCACAACTTTTTTGAGATATGGTGCTATACATCGTTTTGGCCCTATCTCCAAATGGTGAAGAATCACTTTAAAAATTCTAGTAGTCGGATCCGGATCCGGATCTTCACCAAAATCTAATCAGTTCGTCCTTGTAACAGACACCGAACCGGTCCACAAAATTTCATCCGGATCCGTCCACAACTTTTTGAGATATCCTGTACACAGACAAACAGACAGACAGACAGACAGACAGGAAGGAGTGAAAACATAACCTCCTTCACCTTCGGGTGCGGAGGTAATGAAGGTAGGGAGAGATAACGATCTGCACTTCACTCCCGAAACATCAGTCTCACCTTGACGGTAACCATGCACTCTCTCAACTCCTGTTGAGAAACTTTTATTCCATTTAAATTGAATTATGTACTTGAACACTGTAGAACACAAATCACCTTCTTGACACTTTCAAAAACCTTATGTTCATCAATACATCGACAAAAGACTTTATTGACTGTTTTTTTTTTACTGACACAGCATACTATGAGCTAAAAACGCCTGTTCTGTGATTTTGCTTTGTTTATGAGGTCGTTGCTGTCCCTATTTCGGATTTCTTTTTAGATAGGTCTTAAAAAAGTTTAAAAACAGAGAGAAAGGTGGTGGTGGAAGGTGGGGGCGAAGTTGTTTGCCCCTGGGGCGTGTGCTGAATCTTGATGCCCCTGGTCGGTGCTGCCCAAGCACTCTTGGCAAGGCTATTTTGGGGTGGTTTGCCATTGCGTTCCCAACACTAAGTCAGGGCAGGAATTTTCAGTTTTGCTGGGATGCTGGGGATAACTCGCCGACTTTTTATGAAAGTTTCATTGTCCATCAACTCCCTCAGTGCTGGAAAACGGCCTCCGATGCATGTGAAGCACCTGGATGACAGATTATAGGAGGAGATTGGGACCATCCTCCGACACAGTATGTCACGACACAGTATGTCCGACTGTGTCACCACTCCGACACAGTATACCAGCATGCTGGCACTCATCATGCCGACCTCGGAAGGATGACAGGCTGAGTTAACCCCACCTGGTATTAATTCAACAGCTGAGAAGGGATTTGACCTCAGGACCTGAGGATCCAAAGCCTACCACCCTAACCATTAAGCCAACACCATGGCATACAGATTATATCTGTGTCGGGATTCAAACCCAGATGACACAGCTTAAAGTGACTACACACACTAGCCTAATAACTATACATCTGATCTGATTTCATGTATCATACTTTGTTACAGAGCTTCGATGCTGCTGCCAAAGTAATTTCTTGGCAAGGGTTTTGGAGGTGGTTTGCCATTGCCTTCCCAGCAGTAGTCAGGGCAGGAATTTGTAATTTATTCAGAGTGCCGGCGATAGCATGCCTACTCCTCACGAAGGACACTGTGGGATGTTTAACGTCCAACAACTAATACTGGCAGATGGGACATCTGTTTCACGTCCATCTGAGGCACGGCACACACATTGATGAACCACCCTGCCTTTGAAACACCGGGATGGCAATTTATAGCTGGGTCAGGATTCTAACCCAGGCTACACAGCTCATTCAGACGAGTGTGCACATACCTCGAGGTCATTTGGCTAGCCCAACTACATGTAGGCTTTACTTATATATTGAAAGAAAACTTGTAATTCTTGATGTATTTGTAGCTTTTTGAGTGGTTGCATGTATTTCAACATGATTACGATGGTTCTACCCATGGATTTTCAAGCAAGTAAGATTTACATCGGGTTATAATAAGAAAATCCAACTTCGAAGATGTCCTCCAAAGCGACAATGGAAATAAACCACAAAGGACGTGGACGTTATGTAATGTATGTTTTCCAATTCATTCGAGGTATGTTGAAAGAGGCAGAGAGAAAACATGGTTGTCACCTGAACCCTCTCGCGTGAGTACGCTTTGCTAACGAGTATTCTGGGTTAATCCCCATCCTCCTGCAGCAGATATCGGTCATAATCTTATGGGGTCGTACAAACATCTGCTCGAGAACATATCTGCCATGCTCCGAGTTTGGCCAACCTCTGCAAGAGTATTTTGGGAAATCTGCTGCGTCGGTGCAAGAGAATGCAGGGAATGGCTGCGAAAACGCTGTGTTAGCAACTGTCGCACGGAACCACTTGTGGAAAGACCCCAAAAGGACCGATCCACTGTGGGAGCTGGGAAAGTGTAAGAAAAAAAAAGCAAGGAAGAAGAAAATACTGGAACCTTGTGAAGGAAGCCTCGTGTGTTCAACTGAGCCTTCGGTACCTCGACACTGGAATTTGAAAGGCGATTCAACGCGAATGTATTCATTTCAAAGTATACCCTCCTGACGAGTTTCGAATGCTTTTCAACAATTTCAGTATTTTACAATCACAACTGTCGATCGGACATAATTTCAGGAGAAAGCGGGTCGCCTCATTAATGTATGCAACAACTAGGAGAAAATTATAAAGATTGTTTTTTTGGAAGTGAATTCCCCACCAAAAAAGGTTGGAATTTTCATCGGTCATCACTTTTCTTCGGTCTCTATCCCTGCCAACAAGCAAGCTCAGCATGAGCATTGAAAGAGCTAATCACAAGAAAACTTTTGAGCTGGCTCTGCCAGGGATGTGCTTACCATTTTGGCAGATCTTTCTTTCTTGCACACTAGGGATGAAGGAGATGTCACAGACCACTCTTCCACAACACCTGTGAGAATTCTCACCAAGTCCCTTAAGTACCCAGGCCCAGAATAAGGCTGGTGAAGGCATGACCATTTTTAGTGTTCAGGGCATTGATGGAGGTTTGGGTTACCAAAGCGTGTACGTTAAACGACAGTCTTGTTACATTTGGAAGAACAGTGTAGCAGAAGCTTCAAGTTACGTACACAGTGTTAATCTCATCACGGGTAAGAAAAGCTTTCAGAAAGAAATAAAAATGAACGTAGAGTGGAAGGGAATGTAAATAGTCTTCCAATAATTACTTATTGAAATCATGTTAAAATAAATCTTGAAAATATACACTTTTATAAACATTCAAATTCAATTGAGCAAATTATAATTACTCAATTATTTTGTGGAAATAATTTCTGTGAGCTTTTGTACCTCCGATTATTATTATTTTTTAAATCTTTCAACCGTCACATATTGTGGACATCTGCTTGATTTCTATACGTGACATTTGGATTACGTGGTAGGTAGGTATACTTGATAGGTATGTATACCTTAATTGTAGAGATGTCGTCGAATGTAAAATGGCAAAGCTAGCTGTTATACTCCACAATGCAGCATGTGCATACAAAACGGAATTTTCCATTGTTTAATAAATAATGGCATCATTTGTCCCAAAGTGTGGTTTGTATAAACCGGAAAGGACGAGATAGTTGTTTTTGCTGCTTAACTACCCGTACTACCTTGGCACATGACTTTTCTTACATTTGGAAGAAAATCAAAAAGTAAAATTATGCCAAAAAAAAAAAGAAAACATAAAATCAAAAAAGTTATTGCCAGAGGAGGCAGTTCTACTTTGATCGACTGGAGCAATAATTATAATATTTATAGAAAGGATTAATATTGTGAACAAGAACAGTGAGCAATAAGTTTGTCTGTTTTTCCCATCTGAGTATACGAGCAAATTAGAAGGGCACTCGGTAGAGCACATCCCTCCACCATGCAATGTCTGATCCAGTAGAACATATCGGGGTGAAGATTTTTTTTTTTTTAATATCATGCTTTCTCGTTTTTGACCCCATCTCTCAATGGTGAAGAATCACTTTAAAAATTAAAAAAAAATCGTATCTGGATCTCGATTCGGATCTTCACCAAAATGGAACCAATTTGTCCATGTCAAATGTTGATTGGTTGAATTCATTGACCTGAAATATAAATGCTCTTCAAATTTCTCGTCAATCGGATGAAAATTGAGGATTTTAGAAATCTCACCTAAATTGTTGACTTTTGGTGTATGTTGACCGTTTGGTTGATGTTAACCTCAAAATTAATTGGCTGGTTGAATTCAATGAACAAACATGCAACTCCTCTTTCAAAATTAAAATCAAAAGGATAAAAATTGGCAATTTTAGAAATCTGGCTTATGTGGACCTTTTGGCCTCTGTTGACCTCAAAAATAATTAGTGGTTGAATTCAGTGACCTGCTGTGCAAATCATTTTCAAATTTCTCATCAATCGGATGAAAATTGAGGATTTTAGAAATTTGACAAAGTTGTTGACCTTTGGCCTAAATTCTTGACCTCAAATACAATAGGCTTCTTCTTTAAGACGAACTCTACCATGCGGTGAAATTTCGTTAAGATCAGTTTGAAATTGTTACCTGTAGGCAATTGACACACAAAAAAAAAAACCAGACAAACAGGGGTGAAAACAACCTCCTTCCACATTCGGTGGTGGAGGTAATAATGCTGCAACCCCGAGCTGAAATCCCATGTACTGTGATTTTGTTCATCATTCTCCATACTAATTTCCTTGATCTTTTCCTTCAGGCTAACTTTCTACCCACACAGCAGTGTCTCAGGACCTTCCTTATTCTTGATCGATATCAATGATCTGTCTGATTCCTTTGAATACCAACGTTACTATTTTGCCGATGACTCTACACTGTGCAGAATGATACAGCACACTTGTGAAAGATCAGCCACTGCTGAACCTCTATTCTCAGACATGGAAAGGATAAGCTGCTCGTCAGCTACTTGGAACATGATGTTCAATGTCAGCAAATCACATGCGCTCACAGTGTCTCTCCATGAGGGTCAGGAATCAGATTATCAAATGCATTTCCCAGGACAGCCACTGCATGAATGAAAGTGGTGCAGTTCCCAGATCTCCTTGGCCTTACTATTAGCCATAATGTTTCGTGGGAAGATTATATCACCAAGTTAGCATCAAAGGTATACCAGCATTCCAACACAGGATACCAGCATGCTGGCACTCATTTTGCCAACCTCGGAAGGATGGAAGAGAGAGTCAACCCCACCTGGTATTAATTCAATAGCTGAGCGGGATTTGAACTCAGGACCCTAGGATCCCAAGCCCAACACCTGAACCATCGAGTCACACCAGGCACTAGTTAAGGTATGCTATGAGCCAATTGATGAAGAAATTAATTATTTTATGATTAGTATATATATATATATATTTTTTTTAATGTTGCAATTAATCAATGAATCGATCAATAATAATTATTGTACACCATTCCCTCCCAATTTTGTCTCCATGTGCTGAAGGTGGCATCACCGGGCGCCAAAGACGTCCCCGCAAAGTTGCGTGCTGGAGGATGTTATTTATTTATTTAACATGGGGGTGGTGTACTTTGAATGCACCTCCACTTGTTGTACACCACTCCTTCCAAATTCCATATCCAGGCAATGCGTGACAAAATTGCCGGGTACCGAAGGAAGCAAAGTTTTTACTCCGTTTGTTTGTTACTTGACAATATATATATATATATATATATATATATATATATATATATATATACATATACATATTTATTTATTTATTTATTTATTTATATGTTTGTTGACAAGTATGTTGATCGCCCTCATTTGTTTATTTGTGTGTTTGTTTGCTTGCCTGTCTGCTCACCTCCAGTCAAAACCGCTCAACCGATCGTTCTAAAATTTTCAGAGATGAATGTCACCGACCCTATGACGGTCCCGCACTGGAGCTTCATAAAATTCGGTCGACCGAAAAGGTCTACATTGGCCAATAGACCAATTTGAACCAAATTTTCTAAAATCCTCAAATTTCATCTGATTGACTTGAAATTTTAAGAGGATTTTCATTTCAGGTCAATTAATTCAACCACCTTTTACTTTTGAGGTTATCATAGGTCAAAAGCTCAACATAGGCCATAAGGTTGAACTCAACACCATAAGATCTTAAGCCACTCACCTTCACCATTTAGCCAACACCAGACTTCACAGGCTTGATGTTTTTGGCCCACCAGAAAACCAAGATGGCTAACATATTTTTGGTCTGGGTTCCATGATAGGTGGAGTCAAGCGACAAATGTGGCTGGGATCCGGCAGCTGTCTGATAAATGGGTGCACATCTCAAAAATCGACCCCAAACAATTCCAACAAGAAACACAACAACAACAGCCATGTGGAGCTCTTGTATATTTGGTCACCGGTAAGTCGCAGGTAAAAACCAATGCCAGAACAGCTGTACACACAAATGCACAATAATGAATGTATGGTAATCCATTGGCACATTTGCAAAACCCTCAATATCCCAGTTCCAAAAAATTAATGGAAACATGAACCAAAAGCAATCATTGAAAACAAGGAAGTAACGCTCATGTACAACCTGATGATCCCATTGAGCATGAACATAGAAAATAAACGATTTTTTTTTGTATACCTTATCGAGGCTCGTATGAGAGCTAACTGGATACAGTCGGCCACTTGCTGAAATGTGTACGATGGCTATAAAAGTGATTCTGTGGCAAGGTGGAGGGAGGGGGGGCTACTTGAAATTATTTTTTTGATAGCCAGTAATATAGCTGATACCATACTAAAAGTTCGCCATGCAAACAAGTCAGGTCAGGTATGGGAGCATGCGCCAGAGCAGCGCATCGCTGCGTCAACTTTCCGCCAGTACTCCAGGGGCCTCCATCTGGCCTTTCCCCAGGCAGATGTCTGGCCCATCCCCATCTCTTTGAGATGCTGATTAACCTGCTGCCACCACGAGGCACATAGTTGGCCTATTGGCCTCCTCCACTCATGAGGCTTTCAGATGAGAGAATCTGGTGAGCAGGATCAGTGTCAGGAAAATGAGCCACATGTCCATACAGCCACAGCTGATGCTCACGGACGATGCAGGTAACAAATCTCTCTCAGCAACAGCTCATTGAACACAAAATCCAACCAGCGATAGCCAAGGATTCTCCGAAGAGACCTGGTACCAAAATAATTAAGTCTCCGTCTCAGATGCCTTGTCAGAGTCCAAGTCTCACATCCGTGGAGCAAGACTGAAAGCACCAAGGACCTGAAGACTCAGACTTTCCCCTCCTGTACAGCTACCGACAGCACCACACCCCATGATGCAGTGAATCCATGACTCCCCAGGTCTGACCCAGAGGTCTATTGACCTCTGGCTCACAGCCAGCAGAGACATTAATATCACTGCCAAGGTAAGTGAATCTCTCCGTGACCTCAACATCCTCACCACAAATAGATACAAACATGATAGCAGCGTCCAAGAGGTCATTGAAAGCCTGGATCTTAGTTTTGACCCAGGAAACCCGTAATTCCAGCGGCTCAGCACCTGATTCAGCATCTCGAGGGCCCCCAAAAGAATATCCACAGTCTCTGCAAAGATGACTGCGTCATCTGCTAAATCAAGATCAGAGATCTTGACATTTCCAAATGATCCACCACAGCTTGATCTCTCCGACATCCTCCCCAGAATCCAGTCCATACAAGTGCTGACAAGTGTGGGGGCCGTACACACCCCTGATGAACTCCAGTAACAACTGGAAATAAGTCGGAGATGTTATTACCACATCTCACGGCACTCTCAATACCAGAGTATAGTTCAGACATCAGATTGATAAGTTTTGGTGACACCCCATGAAGACTGAGAATCCTCCAGAGGACATCCCGATTCACTGAATAAAATGCTTTGCAGAGATCAACATAAGCTGCAAGCAGCCGCTGCCGAAACTCTCATCTACGTTTGGTGAGGACATGAAGAGCAAGGATACGGTCAATCATTGACATCTTTGGTGTAAAGCCTGACTGCTCTCGATGCTGGTGCTCAAGCAGATGGTGGTGAACCCGATCAAGAATTATCCAAGCAAAGACCTTACCCAGCACTAAGTGCAGCTTCACCCCTCAGTAGTTGTTGCAGTCCTGGCAATCACCATTCCCTTTTCAGTGAGGGACAACAAGGCCCCTCTTCCAATCAGTTGGGATGATGCCTGTGTTCCAGACTGAGCAAAGAACTGCATGCAACGACATGAGTACAGCATTTCCACCAGCCTTGAGAAGTTCAGCACGGATGCCACAAATCACAGGAGCTTTACCCTATTTCAACCGGTTCACCACAGCCTGTGTTTCCACAAACGAAGGTGGATCACAGTTGATTGGAGGGCCAACAATAGAGATAGTTACACCACTGACATCAAACTCAACTGCTGGTGGATCAACTCAACAGTTCAACAGCTGGTACAACCACTCAAAGTAACAGGCCCAGCGGGCCTTCACTTCAGACTCCTCTGTCAAGAGACCTCCACCCTCTGCTCTAACTGTAGTACACCAAGAGACAGACTTGGAGGAACGCAATGTGCGAATTCTTCTGTAAGCCGGACGAGAATCACTTGACCACAGGTGATGCTCTTGCATCCAATTCCAGCAGTCCAACTCTGCAGTCCAATGATGCTCTACAGTCCATGCAAACGCCTGTCCAATTCCAGCAATGCGTGCTCAAATTTGGTTATGTATAAAATAGCCGTTTTCATGTTCAGAGTCATATTTGGCACTCCTCACTTTCTAAACTACGATAATCAGACACGTGAAATTCATTTCATACATACAATAGTATCCATACTATTGTTACAGGATTGCTCAGGCTCCAATGGTCAATGGCCGCTCAGTGGAGAAACTGAACAATGGACTTTTGAGTGATATTTCCTCACAGGGAGCTATGTTGGAGGCTCTGTAACATTCAAACCATATGACTCAGCCCCCTGAAATTTGTTTCAGTTGAGCATAAGTGCTGATACTACAGATCCTGAGTCACTCAAATTTGGGAAATCAGAAATCAGCTCTTGGCAGGAACTCAAAAAGTGAATTTTGTGTTGTGATTATTGTACTTGGACCCAAGTGACTCGACTGCTAACTCACACACCAAGGTTGCCCTTTCGAAGTTTACTCATCTTCTACATACACTCATGGTTATGTTCATTCTATCTGAAAAATGGGAAAAAGGAAACGAATGAACAATGCGCAATTTTTGTGTGACATTGTGGCCAACTTGTAGATGAACACTATGTAATGAGGCATAAATGAACGGATAGATGATGTACAAGACATAAAGGTATGAGTAAATGAGGTCTGGAGGCTATTCATAAAAAAAACAATAAAAGATGCAAAATACATTAACGTACACATCGACCGATATTGATGGAAAGAGGATTCAGAATATCGTACGTACAGAATGTATACAAAACAAATGTAGGTGGAAATCGGGTTTGAAATGGCTCATTCAGTCGTCGGCTTCATCATCCGAGTCTGAATCCTGAGCGAGTTGATCGGTGGTACCGCAATGTCACTGATGTCATCACAGTCTTGACATCTCCGCAAGTTTGTTCATGGCAAGGTCACTGGGACACAGGAGCACTGTTTGGTTGACATCACGTTTTGGCACAGGAGCATTGTACAGAGTGAAGGAAGACATCAGGAGCTGGCGGTAATTTCATCCACTGTATTTCGTTGATTGCATTTCTGATGCTCCAATCATGGCCTGATGGCAAAGGACTTTTCATCAGCAAATTGAAGATTATTTTGTGGATGGCGGCTTGATAGTTCACTCTTTTTCAATGCTGTGTCAGAGCATCTTTAATGGGAGGAATGCTTTGATCTGAGGACTTTCTGAGACAGTAAGCCGGGAACCTGCATTTATTGATGTCCTATGATTGTCCGTACAGCCGGCAGACAAATGACTCGAGTGGTGGAACCCATTTTTCATCGAGACGGAAGTTCACACCCAGGGTCTGGAACCCATTCAGGATGGTCTCACTGGTTGAGATTTTGAGAGAAATCTTGTGTACTGCTTGAAGCAAGAGTGATGGTACCATGTTTCGGCTGCCGATCAGTGCCACGTACTGTATGTGCATGAGCACACTCATCCTTTTTAGCTTCGGCATCAGCTAGCAACTAACCTGCAAAGCATCCAATATAAGACATCATTTTTTCTGGATTCAAAATACAGATCTTCTTTAATCATGATCCATGTGGTATTTCAGTCGATGAGTGCTTGAATCTCAAACCTACTTAATATCCCCTCTACATTCATATTCAAGGATTAAAAAGTCAGCGTGGACATCTTGGACGCTGCTATCATGTCTCACATTTATAGTGAGCCTATGAATGCTAATCAATCGTCAGAGCACAGCAAATGTGGCAGAGGCAGCGAGACAAGGCATTTCAAGTGATATTGATCAGCTGGCAGGCAGATTTTATCTCAGCCAAGACAAGCACTGCTCACCCTTAAACTTCACAAACATCACAGATTTTTGTGCAGATGATACAAAGAGCAGGAAGTACTCTGGACGTGCTGGAAGAAGGATGGAAGCTGGATTTGGAATGAAGTTTGCGTTTCTTCAGTCATATTGTTGACAACAACAGGACTTGGCCCAGGCTGTGTAACACGTTCCACTGGTGGTTCACCGACGAACCTCTTTACTTCGGCGTCCATACGCTTCTTGTCGATGAAGCGATGATAGCAAGTTGGGTGGAATCCGACATTAACAGGGAACTGAGCAAATTCCGAGGGGAGTGACAAAACTGAATTCACCAGGTGACAGTCGAATTTTATTGTCACAGACCCAGGTTTTCAGCCATTGAGGCAGAGTATAAATCCTCATCGTTTCCCTACTCACGGAATCCAAGTGAAATAGGCGGTTGCACTGCGGTTTGTTTATATTTTTCAGATAATTTTCTTCATCAGCGCTCGATTCCGTGGATGTTGCCATCTTTCCTGTTTTGACCAAACGAAGCATACACAGCGTTGCCAGATCTGAAAAGTGTTAATATTGTCTTGGAACCTCAAAATTGTCATATTTTCAGAAAAATTATCACACATTGTCAAATCTTTGCATCATGATATGATGACATTTTATCACCAATTTTATTTAACCTTCCTAATTCCTGCTTCCTGGTGCTGCACTCTGTGCACCATACCCTTGTCGGGCTGTATCTGTAGTCCAGCAGTTAAAATTCCTGTACGTGATGTAAATTGAAACAGCACTAAAGTTGGATACTACACCACCATGTAGTTGATGCTACACTAACTACAGTCATTACTAATCCGCTGATATCAAATCATACATGCATGTGCTGGTTGGTGTGGTGCATAATGGCGGCATGAACATGAAATAAAATGTTAAACTCTTGAACTTGCAGTCCTTTCGGTTTGTCCATGCAGCACAGCCAAGCCGAACGGTGATTGGTTGAAGTAGTCAAGGTATCTCAACCTGTATACGACATAGTGCCAAGTTAAATCGATAATAACATGAATTTGACAGGGTTTCGTATGGAGAACTTTTTGTTTTGAATGCAATGCCTCAATATAAGGTATCTAGCACCCCCCCTCGCCCCCCACCTTATGGACATCACAAAACTGAATAATAAATCGACTGAGCTAGTGGCCCATAGGACTTTGGTACAAAAAGAAAAGATAGCATTTGTAACAGATTTTATCCATTTTAGCCTAAACGAGAGCTCCACGTTAACTTGTTTTTAAAGTGCGAGAAAAATCATAACAATAAAAAGAAAACCATAAAACTTTTGTAGGATATCCAAGTTTGAAAAAAATGGATACATATGCATACACTGATCGTTGAAAAGTCCAAAACATATGAACCAACCTTTGTTAAATAGAGTGAGATAGAAAAACACCGATCAATGACCCAATAAATATACAGGTTCCTTCTGTTAGTATGCTTAATTTTCACCCCTGTCGGACATGGAATACCCCCAACAGCTCATTTGCATACTATAAATAAATAAAGTTGACCAGGAAACTGCGTAAGATCAAAATGTGAGAACTATGTGAGTCCGTGATTGTGCTTACATGACTGAACATAGCTCGGAGATGAGAATGACCCCCTCACAGAACACGTCATACGACTCATCCTCCAGACTAGTCTCTGTGGGCATTGTTATCCCTGACTAATGTAGGCCTCCTCATGCACCATATTGGCGATAAAATATTCTCAATCTGATGCCACCAAGATTTATCGTAAGAAAGTTTACAAATAACTTTGAATGCGTCACTTTTCCCCCAAAACTCTGATCGAGTAAGTAGCATCCAATGTATTGTGTCTCGTGTGAAAGCCATTGTGGCAAGATTTCGATATCATTTACATTCAGTGTTCCCTGTTTAGAGGCTTTGTTTAATTTTGGAATTTCATGAATTATTGATGATCCAGTGTAATTGATGAATTATTTATGAAGCTTGATATCATAACCAAACACGTTAATCCAGACATCTTTCTCTGGATATGGGATTCATGCATTACAATGAATGAAGGGGGGAAAAGTTATGATCAAAAAGGTGGTTTTAGTTAAATAGGTCACAATCTGAAAAAAGTATGTCATGGACTGAAATCAAATATCAGGTTCACAACTTCAATGCAGGTCGACTATTATGATGTAAGGACATCTTGGAAGGCCAAGCGATCTTCAAGATTCTGCATTGGCAAAATTGAGCAATTCAAATAATGGAATGGTGGAATGGTGGGAAAGACCCCACACTTCTTTTTCACCACATTCTTTACCTCTCTACACAAACTATCTGTGTTCTTCATCCGGCTGTCTGGATCCATCTCTCGTATACAGGCGCTAAGTAATTGTTTTAAGGCTTCCGAGGGTGGGATTGTTCCTGTAGTGGTAATGGGAGTGTCTATGTGCTGGAGGTATGTGAATATGCCTTGCTTTGCCACCCTTTAAATTTTCTCGCCATTTTTCCTGTTTGAATTCCCACAACCTCTAGACTTACCAACATTCCCCTATTTGAATTCTCATCAACCACCATTCCTCCCATCAATTTCCTGCTCTATTGCTCGTTGATTGTATGTAATGAATTGATGAAAGTGTTGATTCGTGTCTTGACTTATCCTGTTCAGGTTTGACCTGGGATAGTGCTCCCAGGATGATTTATTCAAGTTACAATTGCAATGCTAGCCCATCGAGAGCAGCATTTGGCATTGGTTTGCTCAGCCAATTAAGTAGCCGCCACATCGTCACTGGAACGGTTCCACATCTACTCCATTCATCTCACAGGTTGGGTAAACCGACCTTGGGTGTGAAGATCCGAGCAGAGGAGAGTGTTATCCCCGGCATCTGTTATCTTTTTATAGACATGCTGGATTCGGAGTTATCCTCCCACATGGCCCACCATCACTGATGACATCTGATCTCTCTCTCTCTCTCTCTCTCTCTCTCTCTCTCTCTCTCTCTCTCTCTCTCTCTCTCTCTCTCTCTCTCTCTCTCTCTCTGATGTATCATACTGTTCACAGAGCATCAGCGCTGCCAAAGCAGTTTCCTGAGCAAGGGTCATAGTGGGTGGTTTGCCATTGTCTTCCCAGCAGTGATTAGGGAAGGAATTTGGAGTTTGGGCCTTTCTTGCCTACTCTTCGTGAAGGACACCATGGGGTCTTTAGCATCCATCAATAATGCCAGCAGTTGGGATTCCCATTTAACGCCCACCTGAGGGATGGCACACACATTGATGAATCACCCTGCCTATGAAACACTGAGATGACAGTTTATAGCTGGGTCGGGATTTTAAATCCATGCTCGACAGGTTAGAAGCGAGTGTGCACACCTTTAGGCCATCCTGCCAGCCCGCTGATCACATCAAGAAATCCTTAAACAACCTTGAGACACCTTTTGTTGTATTTCTTGATATTCATAAGGCCTATGCCAGTATGGAAAGAAGGCAAGGCCTCCTTTATCAGATACATCAACTGGGAATCAATTGCAGAATCGTTTGGTGGATCCAGGACTTTTTGTCAAAGAGATCCTTCCATGTGAGAGTATGCCAAGTCTTATCCCCCATATTCAACAGGGATAAAGGCATTCTTCGGGGTCGAATGAGTTTAAGTCCCTCTCTTTTTAATATCATGATCAATTATGCAGTTTTTACTCAGGGTCTCATCATAAGTCATCTTGATTTGTGGATGACATTGCTACCCGGATCCGGAGCAGAAACTTATCTTTTATGGCCAAAAAAACTTAAGGCTGATATTTACAGGATTGAGCAGTGGGGCCCAAAATGGGGATTTCTGAATCCAAGTCCAAATTCATCATTTCCACTTGTAAAAAGAAGGCGAAGGACATATCAATATCTATAAATGGCACTTTCCTCAAAGCTTCCTCTAATGTCTTTTTTTGGAATCACTTTCGATAAGGGCCTCTCACTTGGAACTCCTGTTTTAAAAGATCTTGCGGTCAAATGTGAAAAAAGGCCTTAATCTTATATGAAGTCTATCTGGTACAATTTGAGGAGCTCATCAAGAAAGTCTCCTACTTCGATATAAGGCCGTTATCCACTCTCAATTTGACTATGGTAGCCAGGCCTTTTGGAACATGTCCATAACTTACCACAAATAAACCTGAAACCACTCACTCCAAAGTACTTTGTGTATGTCTGGGGGCCTTTAAAAGCACTTTTATTATGGAAGCTGATGAGATGCTCTTGCCTCTCCACTGGGAAGTATCCAGTTTGAAATATTAGGTTAAGATAATCTCTTCTGGGGATAACCATCCAGTCATCGCTTTGTTTTCAGACTGTTGGGAATATAAAATGATCAGCAGTAACTGATTCACCCTTATCGACTCGCTTCTCAGAGGGCAGTGAAAGAAATGGGTTTAGATTCTTTACCGGTAAATTCCCTGAATAAAGTGGCAATTTGTCCCCCTTGGACTCTAGATGCCCCTCGTATCCACCTGGATCTATGGGGTAAAACTGATAGGGCAACCCAGTTGTGACATGCAACCAAGCGATGGAAAATACCCACACGGTTTGGAGTCAATCCTTACACATCTACACAGACAGCTCCAAAGAACCTTCACGAGAGAGAACACTACTTGCTGCAAAATGCATCCCAGATATGGAGGTGATAAAGTCCGTTAGACTCTGATTATCTTTCTATATTCTCAGCGAGGCTCTTTCCCATCGTTTTGGCTCTGGAATGGATAATTGACTGCAACCCACCTGAGTGCAGTCATCTTTTCAGATTTGCTCAATGCTCTGAAGGCTGTGGAATCCCTCATCTGGTAGCAGGTATGACCTGGTTCTTGAGGTCCTACATTTGATGAATATCACTTATTGGAAGGGCTTGGCTATTGACCTGTGGTGGATCCCTGCCAATGTTTACAAATGGAGGCAATGAGGCCTGCAATTTGGCAATGCACTCAGATTGGATTTATGAAATCTAAATCTCTCTGGGTCTGTCGGAACTTATAAATATAAATCGGAGTCAGGTTGACAAAAATTGCAGTTTCAGTGGGATACCTAAGGTGTATCCTTTGGTTGAATCCTCTCCTTTCCCAAAGAGAACAGGCCTCAGTTGCTCAAAACTAAGAAAATTTAACCATTAGATACGAGGTATCTTTAGATACCTCCGTGGTAAAAAATTATCCGATGGTGAACTAACCGACCATTGATCAAGTGAGGAAGCAGTACCATTTTTAAAGTATCTCAAATGATGTCACCAGTCAGAACTTTCAGGCCACCCTGTGTGGAAAATATTTGAAATTGTATCGGCTGGATGAGTAATTTATTCACAGGATAGCACTTATCCGAGCTTTGAGCAACCGGGTGCTTATAATCCTCCGCAGGTTCAGACTCGGAATAACGGACATAGGACAGGGTGTCACTGTACCGGGTCCGGTGAGCAGTGTAATTGGTTCCCAAACATTTGGAACACCTCTTTATGCAATGTCCTCTCTCTGGAGACCCAGATCTCACATTTTCCATCATAGAAAATAGTTTGTTCACCCCCATGGGTGGCAAAAGTTTAATGGTCCAAAAATGTCGCAAAGCCTTTCAGAAATTCAGATTGAGAGTTCCTGCTTCTCTGAGTGGAACTAAATTTTTGGAAGTCATTTTTACATGATCCCCTTTAGTCAATCTCTTATCCCAAAATGTGACCCAAAGAGGTGTGTAAATAAACATACTAGTCGCTTTCACGTCCCTTAAAAAAAAAACAATGAAAATCATCATTAACCTCCGTTGAACTTAGTCCGAAACAGGGGCTTAAGGATTGTCCATGTGTGCGTCTGCAACCATATCTTGGACATGTATGGACCGATTATATTTGTACTTGGTACAAAGACGATACATCATGGTATACATCTGCACGTCATCTTGTTTCGTGATACGATCAAAGATGTCTGAGTGGCGGCCATTTCAGTTATAAAAAAACCCGATGTTTAAAACATCCTGAACCATTTCTCGGACATGCATTTATCGATCCTCTTCAAACTTGGCAAACATTACAAATGATGGCTTGCATATGCATGTCATTGTTTTTCGAGATCAGATTCAAGTTGGCCGACTGGTGGCCTTTTTTTGCTCAAACGTGTCCCCAACCATTTCCACAAGCACAGTACATGATGGCACACACGGCACCTCACTTTATTTTGCGATCTGATCAAAGATGGCCGACTGGTAGACTGGCGGTCATTTTAGTTTTAAGGAAAACCTGGCAATGAACACATCTTTAACCTTTTCTTGGACTTGGATTTACGATCTTGTTCAAACTCGGCACACTCATAATGAATGACGGCTTACATTTGCACTTCAATTTTGATTTTTGAGATAAGATCCAAAATGGCCGACTGGCGGCCATTTCGTTACTTCAACATATCCCCAGACATTTCTCGGACGTGCCTGGTCCGATTTTGTTCAAACTCGGCACAGGCACAAAACACAATGGCATACACGTGACGTCACTTTATTTTGTGATCTGATCAAAGATGGCCAACTGGTAAACTGGCGGCCATTTTAGTTGGACATGAATTTGGGCTCGCCCTTTAGCTCCGGAGAGCACAATTATTAAAACAACGGGGGCTTTGACATTTTCTGTATTTTTTACTTGTTAATTACGTAACACCAGTACACAAACACCGCATAAAACAAGTCCTGGTGAGGGTCTGCAATATCTGATTGCTCTTTTTTCAAATTGTTTTTAAAATGTACTTTTTGTCCCAAAATGACCGTTTCGATGGCAACCATCGGTCAAAATTGGTGGAATTCACTCAGAAGAAATTCTTGATAGTTAATTAAAACCATTCACCCTACTCAAATGAATTTTATTGATGAAATCCAATTTTTTTTAAATTGGAATTCAAAAAATGTGGTTTTTGCCCCCAAAATTCTCGTAAAGCTGCCACCGTGAACACGTTTTTCCACACAAAACCCTGTCACCAGGTATCACGGAGACATCCTGGATCACACTGCTGACACCAGAATGGTGAGTAAAATAAACACCAAATGTATCGCAGGAAAACAAATGGACACCTAATTGTGTATTTTAGTCTGATGCTATAAGTAAGGTCCCAGATTTGAGTACACATGTTAAGTCTCACTAGTCTGTTGCTCACAATTGCATCATTCATTTGTTACCACCACCACCAAAGGTAGATGGAGGTTATGTTTTCACCCCTGTCTGCCTGTTTGTCTGAGCATATCTCAAAAAGTTAAGGATGGATTCAGACAAAATTTGGCGGATGGGGTGCGGTGTGATAATGAAGAATTGATTCGATTGTGGTTAAGATCCGGATCTGGGGAATCTTTTGAAAGTGATTGAGACATAGGGCCAAAAACAATATTTTGCATGATATCTCCAAATGTTATGGCGCATGCAAGGGCAGGGTGTGTGTAGATCTTGGGTTGCCCAAGCATCAGAATCCCCCTCTCGACATTGCTGGTGGAATGCAACGGAGTGCAGGGCATGACATTTGGCACCAGTGTGATTGCCGGAGTTGCCCGTGATGTGTCGACGTTTACATAAACGTGTCATCGTTTTTCCAGTAAATTAAATAACACACGCAATGGGAGAGTGCAGTTAACTATGTAAAGTACAGTCTCCAACGTGTTTGTGTTGCTGGTTAACGGTGTTTTGACGTTGAAGATAAACAGTGCAGGGTGTCTCAAGAAAATGACGAGACACGATATACATCGAAAACTACACCATCTGGTGGTTCTGCGTTCCCTTATGGGTAATGTGATGTCTCCGCAGGATTGAGAGATCAAAAGAAAGACAACACCCATGTCGGACAAACACCTTTATTCCCGGTATGCACGCACTGCGCATGCGTGCCCAGAACACTTTCCCGCCAAAATAACGACGTGTTAACCGGTACACCCTCACTTGCTCGTTAAAAACTCGGATACAAACGTTCGTTTGGGGTGTTTAAAAAAAATCTGGAGTTCTTTTACTGTGGTGTCGAAAATAATTGAAGTCATTTGGAGTTTTATTCAAACTTTGCAAAAACAAAGTCAAGGCAAAACCACGGCAACAACGGTAGTGATGGATCACGTGTTGCATTTCCTCCAAAACCAACACGAAAATCTCAGGATTCCTCCCCCCCAGGATGGCTGACAACACAGCCCCGAACAGGCTTCCAAATGTCCGTTACAATCCTGACTGATCTTCTTCCTCAGTTTCGCTCATAATTGCGCGTGGTCAACTCTCCAAAGGGACACTGTTAAAATGATGTGCTGCTTAACATTTTGTGGTCAAGCTGGCCTCCAAACCCAGTCGCCGAATGGGTGTCCTCCGTCGAACAAAGACCTTCCTTGGCATACCTAAACTCCTGACCAAGTACAAAGCTTTCGTCCGCAGCCTGATGGAGTACTGCTCTCCCCTCTGGGCTGGTGCTCCTGCCTCTCACCTTTCTCGGCTTCACGCTGTGGAAACCAAGGCATTTCGGATCATTGGTATCTCCCGCGATGAGGCTGAGTCTTTGGGCCTCTCACTCTCTCACCTCATGCAGGTCGGTGGTCTTTCTGTCTTCTACCATCTCCTCTCTGGCCTCGCTCCCCCTTGCTCTGTTTGAGATAATCCCCCCCCCCAACCCATATTTCCGCAGAGCGCTCAACGTCTCCCAGCAACCCCCTTTGGTAAAACTACCAAAATCACGAATCACTGCTCACCTTCACTCTTTCATTCCTCTTTTCTCCCGCATCTGGAACAAACTCCCACACTCTCTTCAATCCCATTCTTCCCTCCAGGTCTTCAAAACAGTTGTTCACCACCACCTCTTATCTTTCCCCATCCAAAACAATGATCTTTTATGCCCCCACTAATCCATCCCAAACCCACCTCCTTCAAATTCCTGGGATTCCTTCCTGAAATTCCCTGCAGTGAAAGGACCTGAAAATACCTGTCGTGTCCATCTTCTTTACCCCATGTAACCCACCTTCACCCTCCCGCAGATCTCCTAATGTCTCTGTTCACCACTGTTTTGTCCTTCCTTCTCCCGTCCGTCTTGTCTCCTGCTCCCCTTGTTGTACGTTTTGTTGTTAGCTCTTATACGAGCCTCGATGTTTTATCCAAAAATTTTTTTTAATGAAGTCGTCATGTTTTTTTGGTCGAAAACAGTGCCATTAAAGATATCCTCATCTTTTTCATTAATGTATCAACAAAACCTCTGAATTTGTCTCAAGTCATTTGTCGAACATGCATAACTTACCAGTAAGACAGCCCATGCTTAACTTTCTCTGATGTGTATTTCATAAGATGAACAATGAAGCAAACTTCAAATCGCCACTTGGATACTTTGTATGTGACGTCATCAATTTGAAATGTACATTTGGTGATTCAGCCTTGGTGTTCCAAATTTATTATTGAGATTAAACATTGTACTCTATTATGTCGGAATAATAATAATACTAATAATAAATCAACATATCAGAAAACTTTTTCAAATGAAGTCTTGAAACCTTTTCTGATCAGATTTTTCCCACGACTGTCAGAAGTTATATTTGCATCGGAGAAACTACAGACAGTTCTTGTTAAATTGTTCCCTATCCTTGCTTTCTGTAGGCATTCCATTTTGTCCATTAACGTACCTGAAACCGATCAAGGAGGTTGAGCTCGTCGAGGAGACACCCACATCGAAACAGTGGAGTAAATGGACTCGCTCCATTAGAGTCTTTCAATGTTCTCAATGTTCAAGATGTTAAAAAGGGTAAAATTTCACTTCCATTGCATTTATAGATGTGAAGTGTGTTTGTTAATCCTCCTTATGTTTGTACTGTATGCCATGCAAACATCTTGAATCCTAACCTAATCATTTAATTCTGACTAATGACAATACATTTGTTAATGCATGTATCTTCTGTTTTTGATTTTAGTGACACACCTTTCACGGTATCAATGCGATTGAATGGTGACACCTTGTGGTGAGCGTGATCACATTTGAAACCAAAACGACTACAAATACAGCCCCAACGATTGCAAAAAGGACAAAATAAATATCAACTATAAAACGAAATATCAACAGTTATACACCGACAATTGAGAGAACGATAAAAGAGCAGGGAGATGTAAAAAAAAAAAAAGACTTGACAGATTGGACAAAGACAAAGAAGGTTCATTGGAGTGGCTAGGAAGAAGTTAGCTCAGCTGGTATGGACAACGAAGCATCAGAAATACCCATGACCAAGGACACTACACGAATGGCTTTAAGAAAATGGATGGGCTGAGTCAATCAACAAGTGTAGGTTCTGCAAGGTAGAAACAGAAGGCACGAGTCACCTCCTCTCGAGGTGGACTGTAAAGCAAGAATGACCGCACTGTGGTCACAACCTGCGACTAAATCCAGTAACGGGCTGGTTGGGAAACGCATATTTAAAGCACTCTTAAAAGATGAACACCGCCATTGGGAAACATGCATTTAATCAATACTAATAAATGTGTGTGTGTGTGTGTGTGTGTGTGTGTGTGTGTGTGTGTGTGTGTGTGTGTGTGTGTGTGTGTGTGTGTGTGTGTGTGTGTGTGTGTGTCATTGTGTGTCCTCCATAACTCCAAAACCATGAAACCGAGCAGCCTGAAACTTTGCATGCAGACTAAGGGAACTACAAGGAAGTGCAAGAGTGAAAATTGGGTGTTTCGGTTAATTAAAACACCCCTTTTGAAGATAATTAACAGCCTTATTTAATTATATCCTTTATCAGGCACTCCTCAGCCACCTCGCTCTCTGGGGTCTTAAGGCGTATCCTGGGTTACCTCGCTGGGGTCTGAAGCCGCCATGTTTTTTGGCCTGCTCAACCATGGCCTGATTTGGAACAGGCCGCAGCAATTTATTGATGAAAAAGGCGCTCAAGATGTTTTGACCACATTCTCTTCCCCTCATGCTGCCTTCCCTTCCCCTCACACCACATTCTCTTCCCCTCACGCTGTTTTCCCTTCCCATTGTGCTGCCTTCCCTCCCCTCCCACCACTTTTACCCCCTCCCCTGTACACCCCCATGGACATCTCCCAATGGTCTCCGTGTGCTGTATTAATGTGCTGTTTTAACACACCCAATTTTGTTCACAGAATTCAAACACCTATTACTTCAGAGGTAAACATAGGTCAAAAGGTCAACATGGACCAAAAGGTCAACAGAGGCCAAATTTCTAAAATCCTCAATTTCAATCCATTTAACTTGAAATTTAAAGAGCATTTGCAAATAAGGTCAATTAATTCAACCACCTACTAATTTTGAGGTTAACTTAGGCCAAAAGGCCAATTTGGCCCAAATTTTCTAAAATCTTCAATTTTCATCCAATTAACGTGAAATTTTAAGAGCATTTGCATATCAGGTCGCTGAATTCAACCACTTATTAATTTTGAGGTAAACGTAGGCCAAAGGTCAAAATATGCCAAAAGGACAATTTGGGCCAAATTTTCTAAAATGCTCAATTTTCAACCGATTGACTTAAAATGTGAAGAGCATTTGCCAAGTGTCACTCTGAGTGATTTTTCATTTTAGATTTCGTAAGTATATTGATCGCTTCCGTCCTCTGTTTGTGTGTTTGTGTGTTTGTTTGTTTGTAGGCACGATAACTCGAGAACGGAAGAAGCTACCAATGTCAAATTACACCACGTGATTCAGGAGGGAGATGGCTCGCGCTGATTAGATTTTGGTCAAAATCGGTCAAAGGTCAAGGTCACAGTGAGGTCAAACATCCAAAAAAAAGTTATAACTCGAGAACGGAAGAAGCTACCAATGTCAAATTACACCACGTGATTTGGGAGGGAAATGGCTAGTGCTGATTAGATTTTGGTCAAAATCGGTCAAAGGTCAAGGTCACAGTGAGGTCAAACATTCGATTTTTGATGGTTTGGTACAGAGTTATCGTAGAAACTTCTGGTTGGCGTCGCTACCTTCTCTAGAGACAGCTTTTATTAGACAAGGTCAGAGGTCAAGTTGACGATTTCGTAAGTACCAGTCTCTGACTCCTTGTTTGTTTTTCTGTCCGTTCACCTTTAATCGCCCACAGGTCATAATTTTAAACCGATCTTCACGAAACTTCACCAAATGATGAAGTTCGTGTTCCGACAGAATCGTGTTTATTTTCGAGGTCAAAAGGTCCAAAGATCATCATAGGCCAAAGGTCAACAACCTCTTTTCTTTCTAAAATCCTCAATTTTCATCTGATTGACTAAAAATTTGAACAGCATTTGCATATGAGGTCACTGAATTCAATCACCTATTACTTTTTAGGTTAACATAGACCAAAAGGTCAACATAGGCCAAATTTCTAAAATTGTAAAATTTCATTCCATTGACTTCAAATTTGAACAGGATATTCATATCAGCTCACTGAATTCAACCACCAATTATCTTTGAGGTCAACATAGGCCAAAAGTTCAACATCAATCAAAGGTCAACAACTTAGGTGCAATTTCTAAAATCCTCAATTTTCATCCGATTGACTTGAAATTTGAACAGGATTTGCATATCAGATTAATAAATTCAACCACCAATTATTTTTTATGGTCAAATAGGCCTGATTTATAAAATTGAGAGATAGGGACAAAAACTATATATATATATATATATAATGATATCTCAAGAAGTTGTGGATGAGTTATGACAAAACTAGGTGGATTTGAGTTGGTTCTGTGATGAGAACAAGCCAATTCGATTTTGGTTCAAATCCAGCCGATCAATGGGATACAAAATGTAAACTGATCAGCCTGGCAGAGGTAAGTGCTCTTCCAAGTGCTGTTCTACTTTGTTCAGTTTTGCCAAGTGTCACTATGTAATGAGTGATATTTCATTTGTTGGTTTGTTTTCTTTCTTGTTTGTCCGGGCGATATCTCACTCATCCTTTGAGCTAGAAAGCTGAAATTTGGGGACAAAAGTGAGGATGTGTTTTGACAAAAACAATATTTTTCATTTTTTGATTCATTATTTGATTGTTTAATTACTTAATTATTCTCGATTTATTCATTACTTATTTATTTTCTTTCTCCTCTGGGAAATATCTCTGCCACCTTTTCAGTTAGAAAGCTGATATTTGGACACGACATTGAACAAGTGATTTGGCTGTAAAGGGTACTTTTGATTTATTGATAAATCAATTAATTATTCATTTTTCAATGAATAACTTAATTTTCACAAAGTTACAGATTCAGATGAAACAGTGGAGGTTTAGGTATGCTGTTAGCCAATTGATTATGAAATTAATTATTTTACAATTTTTATTTATTTATTTTAATTATGCAATGGATCAATTAATCAATCAATTATTGTACACCACTCCCTCCCAATTCCATGTCCATGTTCTGCACGGCGAGTAAGTATCATTTGTACACATTCACCTCGGAAGTACATTTGTACACATTCCCCTCAGAAGTGCACCGCTCCCTCCCAATTTCATCTCCATGTGTTGCACAGTGGCAACGCCGGGCACCAAAGGTACCCTGGCAATGCCACGCGCTGGAGGATTTGTTATTTATTTATTTATTTGGCATGGTGGCAGTGTACTTTGAATGTACCTGTACTTCTGGATGTTTATCTTAAAAATGGAGATATGGTGAGATAAAAGAACTACTTTACTGAACATGTTACTTTACTAAACATGTTTTCGGCCTACATCTGCCAGATACGGTTTTCCCTCTTCCTGTACACATATGGTGATATGAAGTAAACCACTCGGACTCGATTTTGACATTGTCCATTTATATTAATGTAGTTGTGGTAAACGGTGTTGCCCCGTGCTGTTCGATTCCTGTTGGCATTTCGAAGAAATCAAATTTTCTTTTTTTCTGTTTTAGTTTGGGCCAAAAACACTTCCCTACACCCACTAAGGAATGGGGTTGGGAATAATTTAATATTACCTCTCACTACAAAGCCTTTGGCACTATAGAGCAATTTTTTTTTTTATTCCAAAAAAAATCCAACTTTTTTTCCAAAATTTTCAATTTTTTTTTTTTCAAAATCCTAAAATACTTTCTGGCACTCACTGATGAACCTCTAAAAGTTTAATGAAGATCCGTTTGACTATCTCTGAGAAAAATGGTGATGCCCCAGGCAAGAATAGTATTCCTTTCCTGTAGTAATGCTCTGCTGACTACTGTAGTTGGACCCGTTACCGATTATAGTATATGAGAGTACCACTCTCATACACTATAGTTACCTCCGCCACTGAAGGTGAAGGAGGTTATGTTTTCACCCCTGTCTGTCTGTCTGTTTGTTTTTTGTACAGGATATCTCAAAACATTGTGGATGGATCCGGATTAAATTTTATGGACAGGTTTGGCGTATGACAAGGACAAACTAATTAGATTTTGGTGAATATCTGGATCCGGATCAAACTCGGAGAATTTTTCAAAGTGATTCTTCACCATTGAGAGAAAGGACCAAAAACGATATATAGAACGATATCTCAAAAAGTTGTGGACGGATTCGGACGAAACTTGGTGAACACGGGTGTGCGAGACAAGGACGAATTGATTCGATTTTGGTTCAGATCCGAATCCGTATCTGGATACGAGAATTATTTAATTTTTTTAAGTGATTCTTCACCATTGAGAGATAGGGCCAAAAACGATATAGAACTGTATAGCATGATATTTCAAAAATGTAATGGGCCGGATATGTTCTCATGGATCACACATTACGCGGGGGAGGTATGCACTCCACCGAGTGCCCTTCTAGTTCTAACTGTTTTTGCCTGGGAGACAGACAGACAGACAAACATCGAGACCTCTCTTATAGTTTAGATTCACCTCAACCCACATCACTCCACTTCCATTCTTTGTGAAAGTGATACTTTTTATCGGGCATGTGGGAGAGTCAGCACAAACTGATTTTCCTGCATTTCCAGTGATAATCTGAAAGAGTCTTCAGGGCCTTCACTGTTGGGGCCCCATTGATGTGTTGTAGAAGACCATTCTAATCGGTGATGATCTTTTGACAAAGGAATCCTATTCTGATGTTTTGTCTGCTTCTCTGCTTCTCTGCTTTAAAAACTTCTATTCTGTGACCTCTTGTGGGTTGGTATCTTGCCCTCACAAAGAATGATCTTGCGAAGTCGTCTCATAGGTGTTTAAGATTTTGAAGATCAGGGTCATGTCACCTCTCTTGCTTCGATAGTTCAGCGAGTGCATGCCCAATCTCTTAAGCCTGTCTTTATATGGTAGATAGCTTATAGATGACACAACATTAGTAGTTCTTCTCGGAACCCTTTATGGTTTATCTGCATCAGAAACAAATGCAGGACCCCATGCCGAGTAACCATATTCAAACACAGGACTCAGGAGGGACAATTAAATAACAAGGGAAATGTTTCTGCACTAAGGTGGTTGAAAGCACATTTTATCACTCCCAAACTTGTGTGGCCTTGTTACAGTCCCAGCAACGTGTCTGCAAAGTGAAGATTCTTGTCTATAATGATCCCAAGATCCGATTCTTCTTGCACTGGCTCCCAACTCTCGCCTTTGATTATGCAGTTAATACATCTCCCCTCTGTTGCCGTTTCCAATATGGAGCACTCTGCATTTGTGAATATGAAAAGACAGCTGCCATGCAGATGACTCATCTGCAGCTTGAAGCATGGAGTCTCTCTGCAATATGTCCGTTTGAGATTCTTTCTGGGTAGGTCCATATAATTTGTGTCATCTGTATAAGTCAAGGTCTTGTGATGCAGACGGGTGAACTGAAAATTGGTTGACGCTCAGTACTTGGATTAAACATCAATCTACTGCATTATAGTGGGACAGTCTATGTCTCTATGACTACTCAAAATGTTCAAACCTTGAGAGGATTCCATGAAAAATCGGCATAGCTGCATAACTATGTAAAGGACAATGAAGGGCCAAGAGAAGTGGGTGGAGCAACACCTGTCAATCAGCCTTGTGGGGGTGGGCCCATGCACCGAGGGCCAATCACACATCTATGGGTGTGGTTAATTGTGAAATAGTAGGAGCAGTGTTACAACAGAAAGGCATTTTCAAGCCTGACTACTGCTCAGTCCTTCACATCCTTTGTTTTCCTCTGTTCGTGTTCAACCTGCAGTTTTAACCACCACGTAATTGTTGTGTCTACCTGCCCACCTTGGATTCATAAGATAAGTCAGATTACTATCTACTGTACGTATAACTGTGCTTGCATGTACTGTATTGCTAAACTAAACCCACGAAGCCACATCCTTTGTTTTCCTTTGTTCGTATTCAACCGGTAGTTTTAACCACCACGTAATTGTGTCTACCTGCCCACCTTGGATTCATAAGATAAGTCAGATTACTATCTAGTGTACGTATAACTGTACTTGCATTTACTGTACTATACGTACTGTATTGCTAAACTAAACCCACAAAGCCACATCCTTTGTTTTCCTTTGTTCGTATTCAACCGGTAGTTTTAACCACCACGTAATTGTGTCTACCACCCACCTAAGATTGATAAGACAAGTCAGAGTACTATCTACTGTACACATATAACACTGTGCTTGCATTTACTGTACTGTACACACTGTATTGATAAACCCACTAAACCACACCTATATGGGTGTGGTTAACGGTGGATTATTACGTACAGTACTACAACAGAAAGCCTTTTTATAGAGTACGTGTAGTACACATTTAAAGACAAAGTATGCCTTCTGCAAAGACTAAAAGAGCTCGGTCAAAAAAATATTATCAACA
Organism: Eptatretus burgeri; assembly: GCF_056783735.1. Taxonomy (NCBI): domain Eukaryota; kingdom Metazoa; phylum Chordata; class Myxini; order Myxiniformes; family Myxinidae; genus Eptatretus; species Eptatretus burgeri. Next base: position 76,088,863 of record NC_140967.1, read on the forward strand.
AAACAAAGAGAAAATTTTGGCCCAAAGAAAGGAATACTACCGTATGAATGCAGAGGAATTAAAAGCTTGCTATAATGCAAACTCTGAGAAAATGAAGGCTGCCTCGAAAAGGAGCTATTACGTAGACCCTGAGAAAAAGAAGGTTGCATCTAAAAAGAGCTATTACGTAGACCCTGAGAAAAAGAAGGCTGCCTCGAAAAGGACCTATTACGTAGACCCTGAGAAAAAGAAGGCTGCTTCTAAAAAGAGCTACAGGAAAGGCTTACAAACAAAGGAGATGGATTCAAAAGGGAACTTTGCTAAGAACTGTATCGACAAGATGAGCTCAACAAAAAGATACTGTTCAAAGTACAAAGAGAGTCTGTGTGTTGATGGGAGAGGCAGATATGTTTTGCAAGAGCCGAAGGTAGATGTGAAAGAGATACACCTGAGGGACATACAAAACAATCTGTATATCCACTCAAAAACAAGAAATTCTTTAATTAAAGCTTTTAAGAAACAGCAGAAAACTCCAGTCAACGAAAGGGTCATGGCTCAAGATGTCTGTAGAATAGGGGCCAGTAGACTGCTAACTAAGGCACTTCAAAAGCGAAAAATATTTGCCGGCTCCTTGCTGAAAAGTACTAGAGAGATCCAAACCCTGCAAATAAAATCCAGAGAAGACCTTGATAGAGGATGTCATACTGCTTCTTCGGAGCCATACTTTTATAATTCCTCTTACCAGCCTGTTCGGAGGGACGCTCCCATTGATGAGAATGGCAAAGCGAGAGCAGCTAATCAAATCGAGACAAATGAGGAAGAACCCTTGAAATGGGAGTGTTCAAGTGAATGTAAACCTCTCACCGATGTCGAAGTTTTTGCAATTGTTTCGTTGAAGGAAGCATTTGACAAACCCATACAAGAGGTGAGAAGAGCATTAGACACCGTAGACCATGGTTGTCATAACGAGCACTTTACTGAGTGTACAGTTGTTGAAGAGGTAATAAGTGAAGACCCTTTTCTTACTATCCTCGTGTATTGTCCCATGTGCTTTAATGACAGTGAGTGTCATAGTACACTTAGGATAATTAAAGCAGCATCTGCACATTATTCTGTGTTGGAAGAATTAATGCGCCATTTGGATGACGCTCTCTATGCTCACAAGTGTGTTTGTGACATTGACACTGCTCTGTGTGCTGGTGACTTCCAGTCCCTAATGGGAATCACTGACACAATTAACTTTGAGCATCTGCTTACCAATGATGTGAAGTCTGCTAACTGGCAAGGGACTGATGCGATTGACTCGATGCTTAACCTACAATCATAGCTTCAGTTTTTTTTCACACGTAAACGATAAGATATTTCATGGTGCATTCAAAATAAATTCTCCAGCATGTAAATACACTTTTGAAGTACAGAAACAAGTAATAAATTGTAAAAAAAATTTTTTAATGGAAAATGACGTAGGATGATTTTCCAAAAAGTATGCAAACAATTGGTAGGGATGGTCATAATAAATTATCTTGTGAAACTATCCCTACATCACCATCCCCTACAGGTTGTTCCCTCCCGACCCCTGCATCCATTTGCAATGATAATGTGTGTCAATTTTGTCCATGTATTAATTTGACCAGTGAGATATTAAACAGTTCACATGCACACACGCACGCACGCACGTGCGCACACACACACACACGGGTGGACACTTTGAGACTTAGAAGGTCTCCGTTCCACTTCCTGAAACCTACCCACAAGTGGAGACAGCAACTTGCGCACACACACACACACACACACACACACACACACACACACACACACACACACACACACACACACACACACACACACACACACACACACACTTACACACACTTAAGCTAACTAAATTGAGAGAGATGTATAGTGCCATTTGCAGGCCGAACCATTATTTAAAGAAAGATGTAGGGATGCTTTCACATGATCATTTCTTGTGCCCATCCATACCTTGTTTACATACTTTTTGCAGGAACATCCTGACATCCTTTTTGCATTTTTACCCTTGCCAGAGGATAGGGTATTGCAATTGGGGCCGTTTGTTACTTTCAAAATCGGAAATTTTTCAAGTATATTGGTTATTCGATTTTCTTATTCTGTCTGTCTGTCTGTTTATTTGTCTGTCTTTGTCTGTCACATTCAGGTCACAATTTTAAACCGATCTTCTCAAAATTTCACCACATGGTAGAGTTTGTCATAAGGAAAAAGCCTATTATTTTTGAGGTCAAAAGGTCAACATATGCCAAAAGTCAACAATTAAGGTGGGATTTCTAAAATCCACAATTTTCATCCGATTTACGTGAAATTTGAAGAGGATTTTCATATGAGGTCATTGAATTCAACCACCAATTATTTTTGACGTCCACATCGGCCAAAACGTCAACACAGGCTGCATTTCTAAAATAGTCAGTTTTCATCCGATCGACTTGAAATTTGAAGAGGATTTATATTTCAGGTCACTGAATTTAACTAGCCAATTATTTTGAGGTCAACATCGGCCGAATTTCTAAGATTCTCAATTTTCTTCCGATTGACATGAAATTTGAGGAGTTGTATATTTACCTTCGCAAACTTCGTTTGACGAAGGTATTGTATTGACCCCTGTGTATTTATTTATTGGTAAATATGTGTGCGGACAACATTGCGCAAAAACTGCTGGACCGATTTGCATGAAATTTTCAGAGATGATGTGCAGTTACTCAAGGACGCCAGGCGAAGCTTTTGGGAACGATCGGATCAAAGGTCAAGGTCAAGGTCACAAAAAGGTCAAAATCGTTTTTTTGCGATTAAAGTGTCAATTTTGTTCCAATTTACATCAAATTAAGTCCAAAATGTTCAGTATTCAAATCCCGATTCACTGATATAGCGTATGGTATAGTGTTTGCAACCCTAGTTGGTCATTAAATTCAACCACCAATTATTTTTGAAGTCAAATATGTTTTCTGGATTTGGCAAGTATCGTGCTCTGCATGATGTCTTCTTCTTGTTTGTTTGTCTGTTTGTCCGCACAGAACTTTAGTGTTTTTCTTTGCAACCACTTGTTGGATTGAGAAAAAAAAATTCATTATAGTAACAACTACTCATGTCGAATGTTTTAATGAAAATTATGACATCATCGGTCACATGGTGTGACAGCCATGTTGGAAAAAAGGAAAAACTTTGGATCTCTATCTCCAAAACCACACTAAGGAAAAAAATTGAAACTTGGCACATGGCAAGTACTACTCATGGGGAATAAGTGTGATTTCTTATGACATCATATGTGCCTTCGTTATGATGTTATAATTGCATATGTGGAATGCTACATCTGATCAGTATGAAAATTTTTTGAGGGTCATCTTGGGATAAATTGGTCCACAGATCTTGGTTTAAATTGATGACGTCATCAGTCACGTGATTTGGCAGCCATACTTTTTAAAAAAAAAACCTTCAAAAATCTCTGAAATGGCTAAACAGATCGAGGTGAAACTTTACACGTATCACCGCCTATCCATGAGGAAGAAAATGTTCACACATATGACAACATAGGTCACATGGTTTGGCAGCCATCTTGGATTGACCCTTAAATGCATAAAAATATTCTCCAGAACGACTGGACAGATCGAGGGGAAACTTCACACAAATATTCCCCAAGCCTTGGAACTACCAGTATATTCACGAATAATTGATAAGTCACATGGTCTGGCAGCAATATTGGATTGAACAAAAATCTGTAAAAAAATTCTTTCTCTTGAACCGCTTAATTAATCGATGTGAAACCACAATTATGATCTAGTAGTGATGTGGAATATATGTTTTCAATTTCAACCTCATCTGATGCATGGTCTGGCAGGCAGAATTATTTCAGTCTTTGATCTGGGTTCTTTTTTTTCTTCTTTTTTTTTTGAATAAGCCTCTCTTGGCTGAGCCTGTTAGGGTTAGCCTGGTGACTTCATCTTTGTTTTTTGCTTGTTCGGGTTCCTTCTAATGACTCCAATGCAGGACCGTACCTATTTGGTCTTCAATTTGATTTTAATTGAATTTATTTAAATCCCATTCTGAATTCAATTGAATTCAAGTCAGGGTCAGCTGTCCAATCAAGGCAGGGTTGCATCAAATCGGGACGTCTTGGTTACCGGTCATCACTGCCAGCAGTTATAAAGTTGCAGTTCTAATTATGTCTATTATTAATTGGGTGACACAACTTAGTGAGTAACTTAGTGAGTCCTCACATATTTGTGTATAGTTTTGGTCACCACATTAGAGGAAGGACAAGCTGCCTTTAGAGAGGGTTCAGCATTGAACAGTCCTCGATTGATCTCATGGACAGCTCGACTATATATATATATATATATATATATATATATATATATATATATATATATATATATATATATATATATATATATATATATATATATATATATATACACTGTATGTGTGTACCTGTTTAGTGATTGTGATGTCTGTATTAAAACAGCTCTCGTTAAAAAGTGATTGTTCATTTTTTGCTGTCAGGGTTTGATCATTCCTCAGTGTACATCCCTGGTGGGTATGTCACTGTGTCTGCCCCCCACCGTTTTCCTTCGCACCCTTTTATTGTCCGTCCCAGTGAAGTGAAAGAAACGGATAAATTAAATTATTGGGGTGTGGATCAAGCACAGGCACGATGGACCAAACGGTCTCCTCCTGTGGCCCCGCATCTTGTGTGTTTCTCCTGCGCAGTGATTGTGTTCAGGAAAAGGACGCTCGTCGAGACGCCACGTGGTCACGTGGTCACGTGGTGCGAAGCGAGACGTTCACTTTCAAACTCTCGACTATAATTGGACTGCTATTTACACGTAATTAGACATCGTTTATAATTATCTTGTAAAGTTAGATTATTTTAACGTTTTAATAGCCGATACAATTGCTTGTTTTGTTTTGTTTTTGTCTGTAATGACTAAAAATAAAAACTGACGATTCGAGGTTCGAGGTTGACGCGCATGCGCACAACGCCTCCTGAACGCACGTGGGTGTCATGGTCGTCATGGTTGTTATGGTTGTCATGTTGTGGGGTGATCGGTTGTAATATTCATGTAAAAGTCGGTTCTTATCGGCCTCGTAATGGGTAAAAGCAAGAATAAGAAGTTCAGGCGCTTGCAGTCCTCCCCAATCGCTCGAAACCAGGAGGCCGAGGTGGAGGATGCCGAGGACTCTGAGGTACTGCCGACGACATCGCTGCTCGAAAGGGTACGTCACGTGACTTCGTGCACAGTTCACTCGTGACCTTGTGGAGCCACATTTTCCCAAACCCTAACCCCCACCCCCGACTGTTATGTTCTTTCCACACCTGTCACCCCGTTCTCCCATGATCCTTGATATTGCACTTGAAACAATTGAGCCGATGGTTGTTGTTGTTGTTGTTGTTGTTGTTGTTGTTGTTGTTGTTGTTGTTGTTGTTGTTGTTGTTGTTGTTGTTGTTGTTGTTGTTGTTGTTGTTGTTGTTGTTGTTGTTGTTTGTTTTCTCGCCATCTTCTCAACTGCAGTTTCCCGCTTAAACCCACCAGCTGCAGTCGACGTCTGCAGATGCCCGCGAGTTCGCCTGTGCCAGCCTTTCCAACCTCATGCTGAACTCTCTCGAGGTCCCCAAGGTGCTGCGAGCGGACGCCGTGCGTTGCCTGGCGCCTCTACTGCTGGACGAGTCCGCAGGAGTTCAGGAGGCGGCAGCTGGAGCTCTCAGGTGCAGTTTCTATTTGTCAGACTGACAGTGGGACGAACAGTAATAGGGAGAGGAGGAAACGCTGAAATTAGGAAAGGTTAATGGGGGTAAAAAAGATCATGGGTCAGAATTGGGAATGGCAATAGATGGTGGCGCACTGCTTGCTTGAAACCCTGGAGGGAAGAGTGAGACGCATCAGCCGCTGGAAGGTGGTTCCATAGATGGGAGACGTCAGGAATAAAAGAGTTCAGGTGTACATTCAACCTGGATTACACCTGTAGAGTGTGGAGGATGCTGTTGGAGGGTTGAGGAATATCTTGTGTATACCTTGGTCGAGGCTCGTATGAGAGCTAACACACAACTCACAGCAAGGAGGCATGAGACAAGAGGGGCGGGAGTGGAAGGGACAAAACATTGGGGAACAGACACAGGTGAACTGTGGAAGGGAGAGGGATGGGGATGGGACGGGGAACATGGCGAGGGGAAGATGGACATTAAAGGGACTTTCAGGAAGGAAAGCAGGAGAATTGAAGGAAGTGGGCTTGGGTGGATTATCGGGGGTAGAAAAGATCGAGGATTTGGATGGGGGAAGATAAGAGGTGGTGGTGAACAGCTGTTTTGAAAGCCTGAAGGGAAGAATGGGAAAGAATAGAGTGAGGAAGTTTATTCCAAAGGCGGGAAAAAGAGGAATGAAAGAGTGAAGATGAGCAGTGATTCGTGATTTTGGTAGTTTTACCAGAAGGGGGTTGTTGGCGGACCTTGAGCGCCCTGTGGAAATGTGGTTGGGACAAATCGCAGAGAGAGCAGGGGGGCAAGGCTGGAGAGGAGTCGGTAGAAGACAGAAAGACCACCGACCAACCTGCGGTGATTGAGTGAGAGGCCCAAAGACTCAGCTTCATTGCGGGAGATGCCAATGATCTTAAAAGCCCTGGTTTCGACAGCGTGAAGTCGAGAAAGGTGGGAGGCAGGAGCACCAGCCCAGAGGGGAGAGCAGTACTCCATCAGGCTACGGACAAAAGCTTTGTAAGTGGTCAGGAGCTCAAGAGGGCCGAGGAAGGACTTTGCACGACGGAGGATTCCCAGTCGGCGACTGGCTTTTGAGGCAAGGTTGGAAATGTGACTTTCCCAGGAAAGGTCATGGCAGATAGTGAGACCCAGAAGCTTGAAAGAAAAGACTTCTTCCAGAGGATTGTTGAGAAAGTGGATGGGGGGTTTTTGTAAACGGTCCTTTCGAAGAGACATAGTGAGAGTGTGAGATTTGTCTGGATTGAAAGACATGTTCCACGTGTTGGACCAGTTTGTGATTTTATCCAGATCTGCAGTGAGTGAAGAAGCTGCTGCTTGCCGGGCTGAGGGATGACAGATGGTACGGCAGAGGGTTGAGTCATCGGCAAAGAGAAATAGAGGATTTTCCAGAGAGTCCGAGAGATCATTGATGAAAACCAGAAAAAGAACAGGGCCCAGAACGCTACCTTGAGGAACTCCAGCCTGCACAGGAAGAGGGGATGAAAGAACTCCATTTAGGGCCACACGTTGACTGCGACAGGAGAGGAAGTCTGCGAGCCATGAGTGGAGATGGCCTTGAATACCATGGGCAGAGAGTTTGGTGAGTAGGGCAGGGTGCCAGACTGTGTCAAAAGCACGTGATATGTCCAGGGATACGGCTCGGATTTCCTGTCTGGCATTGAGGACCTCCATCCATTGATGGGAGAGCAGTAGCAGCATATCTAGGGTAGAGTGACCTGGTCTGAAACCAAATTGATGATTGGAAATCAAGCCATTGGAGAAGAGGAAGGATTTCATGTCTGAAGCGATGATGGATTCCATAACCTTGCTGATGATTGGGAGAAGGCTGATTGGTCTATAGTTACAGGGATCTGTTTTTGCACCTTTTTTATGCAGGGCAGTGATGTTAGCAGATTTCCAAGCAGATGGCAGATGACCTTGGGAAAATGAGAGGGTGAATAGAACAGAGAGAGGGTGAGCAAGAGCAGAAGAGCAGACTTTGAGGACACGTGGGCTGATGCCGTCTGGACCGGTTGCAGAATCTGACTTGAGGTTTGAAAGCAAGCTCTCCACCTTGTCAGGAGAAAAGGATACAGAGTCCAGGGACAGTTGGGTGCGACTGGGTAAAGTGGGTAGAGATAGTGATGGGTTTGGGACACAAGATTTAGCTGCAAACACCGAGTTTAGACATTCAGCTTTATCACGTGTGGAATCAGCAGTGCGGCCATTTGAGGTAAGGGAGGGGATGGAGGGGGAACATACACCAGAAACAGATTTGATTAAACGCCACCAGGATTTTGAGGAGGGAGAGAGGTTTGAGAGTTCAGACTTGAGATGAGAAAGATGTTGTTTTCTGGCTCTCCTGAGGGTAGATACACACTTGTTCCGAGCTTTGTGGAAAGAACTGAGATTGCCCTTAGTTGGGTTTGCTTTCCATGAGGCAAAGGCAAGTTGTTTCAGGACAACTGCCTCGCCACAAGCTTCAGTAAACCAAGGGCGGGAGGAAGGGTAAGACAACTGAACACGAGAGGGGATAAATCTGTGCATGAGGGAGAGCAAGTTTCTTTGAAAGAATTCCCAGGATGAGTTGATGTTTGAGAAAGTAGTGATAGGAGACCAGTCTGTAAGTTTGATGGCTGCTCGGAGACCCTGCCAGTCGGCTTGAGTGAAATGCCAGACTCGACGGCGGTGAGGTGGTTCTCTGATAACAGCCAGAGAGATGTCCACTTTAATAAGGACGTGGTCAGAAGAACCAATTGGAGCGAAGGAAGAGCAGCAGATATTGTCAGGGAAATTTGTCAAAATCAGATCCAGAAGAGATGGAGTACCATTGGTTGAGATCCGGGTCGGGAAGTTGACCGATTGAGTCAGTCCCAATGAGTCACAGAAAGCTTTTGCTGATGTCCCATGGCAGGTGAGAGAGGTACCCACACCTAGCCAACTGGCGTGATGACAATTGAAGTCGCCACATAAGAGGAAGAGAGAGTTTGGATGAGAAGATAGAAGATGGTCCATGTTTTCGGAGAGTGAGGTGTAGATGGAGTCATCACTGTTCGGTGGACGGTACAGTACACATATAAACATGAGGTGGGAGTGGAGGGGAAGCCGAAGCCAGAGGTATTCCTGGGGGTGTGGGGGAGTGAGAGCAGTGCAGGGAGAGTGAGGAATAGAGTCTTTGATGAAGAGAGCAACACCTCCACCAGGACGAGGCTCAGGTCTGTCATACCGTAAGAGGGAGTAACCAGGGAGAGATACTTGGGAGTCAGACACGTCTTGGGAGAGGAAAGTTTCTGTTAGGCAGATAATGTCTGGTTTGTCAGTGGCAACCTGCATGGAAAGATCTGAAAGGTTTGAGCGAAGGCCCCGGATATTTGAGGTCCACACTTTTAATGAAGAGGTAGGGGAGGAGGCTTTTGGTGCAGGAGGTGGAGGGGGCGGGGAGGGTCGGACGAGGGACGAGGGGGGAGGTAAGGAGGGTTGCTGAAGGAGTGTGGGGTATTGCAGAATAGCGAGGGGAGGGGGCCGAATGAGGAGGAGAAAAGGCTCTGTGGTGCTGTGAGAGAGGGGGACAAGAGACAAGGAAGATGGCAGTTGAGGATTTGAGAAGGTGGAGTGAAGAGATGGAGGTGAGAGGGCAGTGGAGGGAGGCAGGTTGGTGGATGAGAGGGGGGCAACTTAGAGAAGGAAGAGTGAGGGGGATGAAAGGTGGGAGAAAGGTGAGGGGGAATTTTTGAAAGAGGTGAGAGGGAGGCTTGGAGGGAGAAGAGTGGGATGGTTGCTTTGAGAGTGAGAGTGAGGGGTGAGGGGGTGAGTTGGCACTGAAGTTGGAAAAAAAGAATGGTTGATGGAAAGCGAGCATCCATGGCAAACTGTGGTTTTTAAAAGTTTTAGGTCAGAGATGCGATTTAACACAATTCTTGATGGGTGCAATAAAGGCGAATTCAGAGCATGGAGAGAAGAAGCGCTGTAATAGTTGGATTTTTTAGGCAAGGAATGAAGGAGAGGTCGAAATGAGAGCAGTCTGTTAAAATAGCAGAAGAGTAGTGCATTGTGAAACAGTAAAGAGTACCACATGTGTGAGAGAGGAAGATGAAGCATTATAAGATCGTTTTTGTTGTTAATATTAATGTATGAGAGAGTTCAACAGATTAGGTCATGGAAGTGTAAAAAAAAAAAAAAAAGAAATCGAGGAAGACGAGGAGGAAGTTAAGAGGAAGAAGAAGTAGCAGAATCGGGAGAAGGTTGTTGTTGTTGTTGTTGGGTTTTTTTTTATTTTTATTTTATTTTTTTTTTTTGAGATAAGAAAGAGATTAGTTGGGAGAATGGGGGATGTTTGGAAAGTGGGGAGGATGAAAATTGAAGGTAATGGGGAGGATAGAAATTGAAGGTAATGGGGAGAAAAAACAAACAAACAAAAAAAAAAACGATCGAACACCAAGTGGAACCGGTAGGCCTCAAGCCTAGGACTAGGCCTCAAGCACCAGGTGAGAACGTCGACATAAATACTCACAAAATAGCACGATTTTTGAAACAAAACCGAACTAGGAACACACATTAACATGTAGGTGAGAAAATTAAACAGTTAAAACGGGACAAATAACAACCGGAACTTAACTTTGAGAATGTCAGCAGGGAGCCCCGAAGGAGACCTCTTGCCGCTCAAAACCGGAACCGGAAGTCAATGATAGTGTAATGATAGTGTAATGATAGTCAGTGTAATCTGTGATATCCCATTGGTGCTCGCAAGTGGATTCTTGGCGAGCTCTCACTGCAATTAGTTAACGTTGTAAGTTCAGGGAAGGTCCTATCTAATGGTTTATCTTTACGACACGAGAATTTGAAAAAGATTCGCAGGTTTCATTGGTTCGCGGGCGCCAGCAGTGACCACTATTTTCGTTGTGTCTGACTGTCTGTTTGTGACTCTCCCTAGAACATAGCTCCGTGACTTTTGATGCAATCTTGATGAAACTTGGACACAAGCGAGATATCATGGTCGAGTTGTGTCTTTTTGTATGAGGGACGTCCCACGTCCCACGTCCACTTGAACTTTTTATTTATTTATTTTTTTCTCTCAATTTCATTTCCAAGAAGCTGTGCACAATGTCCATAAGTACAACGTATAAAAAAACCGATTTGATTTGGTCAATTTTGACGGAAGAGATAGGTTTTTACGGTGGGGCTTCCTCAAAAGCTTCCACTAACTCAATTGTACCCATCATGGCATTGTTCAATAATGCCCGAGAACCATCGTCGCCTCCTGGCTTGTTTATTTATTTATTCATTCTTGTGCAACCTGTAGCTGTTTGGCTGCATAATTTTCTGTGGTCGTGGCTGTGCTCCTGATGCAGTGCCCTTGTTACCAGCGTGTTGGTACTCGTTATGGCAAGAGGAGTCAACCCACCTGGTGTTAATTCAGCAGCATGACAGGCTTGAACTCAAGATGCTAAGATCTTAAGCCAGCCAACCTAACTATCAAGCCAACACCAGGGTTAGGCCCAAAAAAAAAAATGTTGCATTGGCGTAACGGGTCACTGAAAAATAGGGTAGGTCGGTCGGGATCTTTTTTTTTTTTTTTTTTTTTTTCCTAATAAATCCCTCCCAAAATCTCCCCCGGCTCGAGTACCACCCTTTTTGTCGGCGGGTTCTGTCCGAAACACTTCCGGGTTTTTGCGATCGCGATCGCAATCAACAAGATACTTGAAAACGATAGCAAAACAACAAAAATAGCAATAAAATAGGGTCGGCAAAATTTTTCGATAGCAAAAAAAAACAAAAAAAAAACGTAGGGTCGGCGGAATTTTTAGGGTCGGGCGGGTTACGCCAATGCAACATTTTTTTTTTTTGGCCTTAGGTGTTGGCTTCACGGTATGGTTTTGGGGCTCCAAACAAGATGTCGTCCTTGTGTAGCATACTTGGCATTTATCGTCTTTTTTAATCTCTTTTGTTTTTTCCTGAGAGAAAATTATAGTGCACGTTATAAGTCAGCCATCCTGAATGGACTTGTGGAAATGGAGTTGCTGCCTTGTTACAAAAAGTGAGTTATGATGGAAACGAGATTATAAAGTCTGTCCGATCTGGAAGTCACTGTGCCACAAGCTTTACCACACACATGGTTGCATTCTAAAAATGTAGATTTCTACAGAATTTTACAACGTACCTTTTCCCTCCAGAATATTTCACTTATCCTCGGGCTTTCGCCTCGGCGGAAGTTGTGCTATTCCACAGGGCTGTGAGTTGCTTCGAACCTCTATCTGCATCGCCCCTGCACGTTCTTTGAGTTTCACAAAATGGGGTTCTCATTTGGTTTTTAATTTTGAGTCTGACTTTGAGCACCGTTTTCTCAATGCTGTTGGAGGGTTGAGGAATATCTTGTGTAATCTGCGATATCCCATTGGTGCTCACAAGTGGATTCTCGGCGAGCTCTCACTGCAGTTAGTTAGCGTTGTAAGCTCAGGGAAGGTCCTATCTAATGGTTTATTTTTACGACACGAGAATTTGAAAAAGATTGGCAGGTTTCATTCATTTATTTATTTATTTCGATTTCAGAGTAGATACTGGATATCTATATATTACTAAAACTCTCATCTTGTATGTATGTATGCATGTTCCCAAAATACAGACAAAACTGTACACGATAGCGCAAAAATTTTGGGACCATCTTACTCGCCATTCACCTGCGGTGTGCAGTATCAAGTTTCGTTCAAATCGGGCAATGAAAAAAAATATTAAAAAATCAATTCCCAATTCAGTCAAGTACTCTTCGGGAGAATTTGATCAATGTAAACAACCTCAGCGGTGTAATTCGCTGGAGGTATCTTTTTTTTTTTTTCTTGAAATGATTTTTTTTCCATCAACCGCTGTCACACCGGGAACCCAACAGGTTCATGGGTCGTCTAGTCCTTTCGATAATTCACGGACTGGTGTTTGTGTGTTTGTTTGTCATGCTACTACTCCTACAGTTCTGGGCCAATTCCATCCAGACTTGTTACCAGGGATCAGCATGACCCCAATTAATGTACAGGGATGTTTTTATTTTTGCCGGTGGTCTTTGGGGGGTAGGGGGTGGGGCGATGCAAATTTGCTATGTAAATGTGTATCGTGTAGCGCCGTCTCAAGTTGAGGGAGTGCTTCATGCATGTAACCCGGGTTATTTTTTTTTTCCCGATACAGAGCTGTCACCTGCCTATACACCGCCCAACTGAAGGTATGCTTCAGAAGAACGTGTTGCATGCTTGGAACAAGATCGTCCGTCGGTCGGGTACTCTCCTCGCATGAGATAATATGCAACAGATTTGGTATTCTGTGATAACACAAGCTCAATCTGGTTAGAAATGCCAGTGAAATTCTCAATTCCTACCCTGGTTGAGGGCTGTTCCGAAAGCATCCTCCGATAGAGCCGGTGACTTGCCTCGTGCTTTAGCTGTTTGAGGGATCAAACACGGAAAGTTTGACGACTGGCCTTTAGCGCTGGGAAGCCTCTTGGAGGCTTTGGTTGTAAAAGCAACAGCACCACCTGAACAGCAATGCGTGTTGTAATACGTTTGCTCCGGAGCTATCTGCATATTGTATTTGCACAAAGGGATCTATTTTGTCCTGAAGAGGATTTGAATGGGTGATGCATGCATTCTGACCATCTTTATTATTATTATTATTATTCACAGGTTGAAAGCTTTCCATTAATAAAATGGCAACATCCCACGTACATTCACATGAGGTCGATTGTCTCTGTCTCTGTCTATATCTATCTATCTATCTCTTCCTCTGTTCATTCCCCACCACCATTCTGCTGTTAATGTGTTATCCTTGCATCCTCCACTACCTCGCTCTTCCATTATTTGGAATTTTGTATACAACCAAAAGGAAAATATAAAGGTTGCCCTTCATATCTGAAGATGGCCAATCAAATGTGACGTGTGAATACCTTAGTGCTTAAATTTATTTATTTTGTGTAGGAGTTGCTGCCTGCACAGCACCCACACAATGAGATAGCGAGCATTGTGACTTGATGTTGTGGAATATCAGAGAAGACGAGACTGCTTGGTACCTTCAGTTTAGAGCAGTTGCATTAGTATGTTGTAATTTGTTGAGGGTGATGGTGATAACTCGCCTTCTCTTCAACATAAGACACCGTTGAATCTAACGTCAACCAGTTAATGCTATTAGATGAGTTACCAGCTTAATGCCAATCCGAGGGACGTGAGGCATTCTGATGCAACAGAATGATGCCAGATGACAAAATTTTGTCATCTGGCACGAGAATCAAACCAAAACGAGAGCAATTCAAAATAAGCCATCTCTCCATCTTCCGATTGGACCTCGGAGCAAAATTATTCAGTGCGCATATCTGTGTGCCTCCCTCCTTTTGTTGCAGAAATATGAGCGTTTCTGGTGGTGTGAACGTGTGCAAGATTATGGTGCAGCAAGATGTCATGACCCCTCTTGTGGCGCTACTTCGGCAGGCAGGAAAATAGTGTTTTCACCAACAAATGTTTTTTTTTTAACCTTTTCGGACTCAACTGTGAACTTTGCAATTTAATTTATTTCAGTGTTCTACAAATTTTGGGTTGACTGAGGAACCAGTGAAAGGAAATCGAGGCAAGAATTCCACCGAGTTGGTCGCGTTTGAAGCTATACACTTGCTGTGGAACCTTTGGTAATTGGTTACTTTTGTTACTTGTATTGAATGTGTTTCGTACAATTCGTATTTGTTAAAATTGTAACGCACTGTTTGTATTTTCCTGCAATAGTGTTGGTATTATTTTTTATTTTTTTTTTGTATGTGTGCGTGGTGTGCAGTGAGTGCAGTCCTACTGCCGTTGCCGTGTTCAACAAAGAATACCTTTTTCCTTTGCTTCTTCAGAGCTTGATGTTCCACGATAGGAATATTGAACTAAGCATTGCTGCAGGTGGGTTGCCTTTGTATATTATACAGGCTTTTTGGGTGACTAGCATTGGATTATGTAGCTTATTCCTTGCTGAAACCAAAATAAATAAGTCAAGACAAAACATATGTAATCGGAAACTGAAACTACCTTTGCCCTGTGGCCTACATCTAACTTTCTAACTCTGCAGACACGTTTTTCCCATCCCCCTTCGGCTCTCTTCATGACTGTGACTCATTTATATTGTAACGGTCTGGAGAAGGGGGGAGGGGGGGGTTCAAATCCCACACTCATGATACCAATGTAATACCAACGACCTGGTTGTCCAGGTTCTAATCCGGTGAGTCGATGAGCGACCACATCAGTCCCCGCCACAGAGACCTCCCGTCGGATCCCGTGCACACGGTACCGTTACTGTGTTGTTCAAAGTCCTGCGCCAGGCGAGTACCATGTCAAGGCAGTCACTTGACAGATCTTTCTTTGGCCAAGCTTACCAAATCACGTAATGTAATCGTATGTAATGAATCGATCGATCAATTCATCTGCCTTCAAGAAGACGAGATTAGAGCCACCAGATGAAACTGTCGCAAGCAGTATGAGCCGGAGACCAAGTCAAGTTCACGCATGTATTTGTCAAATTTATTACCACATGTTTATAAAGAAAGCAAAGAATCCATAATCAAATGGATCCAGTTTCTATTAAACTAACCCTAACTTGACCTTTACCAGTATACATGTGCAGGAAAAAAACCAAGTAATGGAGGGAAACTTAATTATCTGTCCTTCAGGCCTCCAAACCCGGTAAGTAGTTTGTGCAGCCGCAATAGTTCCAGCAGGCTGAGAGGAGGGGGAAAGACATGGTCCGATGGAGTGGGCGTGATATTGGCAGGAATGGCGCAGCTTTCCCCCCCCCCCCCCCCTTTCAGCTCTCTTCCGAAGACGGCTCTTGCCTAGGTGGTTCCGGGGTCTGGCTTTCACTCGCTCGTAGCCCCCACCTTTATAGCCAGCCCCACCGACATCACGGATGACAATTTATGCCCGTCCCCTCACCTCCACCATTGGTTCAAGTGGCTGGTAGCTCCGTCACCTTTCCCACCTTGTCGTGGTTTCTGGGAACATTTAGACAGAAAACAGAGGAATAAAACATCAAATCAGAACTTGCAGGAATGAGGAAGTTGACACAATAGGGTGGTTCTGAGGTTTTTAACTGTATGAATAAGCGATGCATGTCAGAAAAGGCATTTAATTACTTTACGCTTATTCTAAACACAATACGGAAATAGCTACGCCTACATAAAAGCTTTCAAAATTTTCTTCTCCGAAACAGCTGAACAGATCGGGGTGAAACTTTACAGGTATGATCGCTTATCGATGAGGAACAAAAAGTTCTCCACCGATGACGTCACAGGTCACACACGTTTGGCAGCTCTAATTTTTTTTTTTTGAAGAATAAACCTTTAAAAATCGTCTTCTCCAGAACGGCTTGACAGGTCGAGGGGAAACTTCACCCACAAGCCTTGGGGATACCAGGGTGTTCACGAATAATTAAGAGGTCACATGATCCGACACCCATATTGAATTCAAAGAAAAATTAAAAAAAATTTTTTTATCTTCATCCACTTCATAAATAGATGTGAAACGTCACAATTATGATCGAGTAGTCATAGGGAATACCCAAGCCTGGTGTTGGTGCAGTGGTTAGGGTAGCGGCTTGGGATCTAAAAGGTCCTGAGTTCAAGCCCCGTTGGCCGCTTGAATTAATACACACCAGGAGGTTGACTCAGCCTGTCATCCTTCCGAGGTCGGTGAAGTGTGTACCAGGGTACTGGGCCCGGTGTATGCCCCAGTTAGAATAGGTGTACCATATCCCTGTGTCGTAAGAGGTGACCAGGGTTGCGTCAGGAAGGGCATCCGGCATAAAACCTGTGCCAAATCATTATGCGGATCATAACTGATGATCCGCTGTGGCGAACCCTAACGGGAGCAGCCGAAGGAAGAAGAAGAGTCATAGAGAATACCTGAAATTTTTTCAATTTCAACCTGATCAAACACATGGTCTGGCAGCCAGAATTATTTAATTTTTTAATCTGGGTTTAGGGATTTAAATCGATCTTGGTACAAGTATGTATAATGATATTATATGGATGGAGGAATATCTGTCAACATTGTGACGTTGAAGAGTGCCATTGTAGTTTATTTTTATTTTTGTTTATATAGAGTCAAAACTTGTGGAAGAGCTAGTACACTAAATGGATCAGGATGTAACAGGACAAAAGGAGCAGTAGAGAGGGAGGGTGAAACACCGATGGTGTAGTTGAAGGACAAGATGGAGGGAGACTTAGACAAATAATACGTGTGCAAAGGAATGGGAGGGGGGGACAGGAAACAACGCATGGGGTGCACAAGACTCACCCAAAACCTCGATCAGAGCGAGGGTAGCACCATATCACCCCAGGCTTACCTCTTTGCCTTCCCAGGCAGCAAATTATTTGAGCAGTTCGTCCAAAACACGAAGGCCTCTCCTTTCCTCTATTCCCTCCATTCTCAACCCACACCATTATGTTGTCCATCTGTGTGCAATGTGCATACACTACTTTAATTGTGTTCTCTATTGATTTGTTTAATTTTTGTCTCTAATGTAATATGTTTATGTGTTTATGATAACTTTGGTTGAAAGTTGAAAAGTAAACTGTGAATTAAACCACTTTTTGTCTTATTGCTTGCATAGAGTTGCTTCCCTTTAAATTTAATCAATCGCCTTTGCTCACCTTGGAGGAAAATCATGGAGAGCGATCACTTACTCGCATGCATTTTGTTCATGATGAGCTCTGCTTCATGTTTATATTTGACTTGGAATCACAGATTATGACTTGGTATTGCCGAGCAACACATTAGTATGTAAAGAATACTTATATTTTACAACTTTTGTTGCCTTTACAAAAAAATGACGAGTTGTAAACTGTTAGTGCTCGTTCTAATCACTAATTCTCAATTCTTAATTATTTAGCTGCTGACAGAATGCAACCACAATGCACTGCTTCATAAAAAAAATTCCGCGAAAAAACGCGTTCGTGGTGCTGCCCTCACCCTGAAAAAGCTCTTTCACAATTTTCACAATCCACCTCATGAAATATATAATGCTTGTACTGTATCTATAATGTATGCACATTGGATGCACCTGAGTAGTTGCTTGCAGTGTGCAAGCATGCCCCACTGATATATATATATATATATATATATATATATATATATATATATATATATATATATATATATATATATATATATATATATATATATATATATATATATATATATATATATATATAATATACATATATAGAAATTGTGGGCCGGGGATCAGTGGGGAAGTTTACGCCGTCTCCCCGGATAACTCCGAAGCCGGCGGGTCGATTAATCGACCGTGAAATGCCAATATCTCAACCGCGTGGCATAGGGTTAATTGTCTAGATCCCAATGAACCTAAGGCCAAAGTCACATTTGCTCTACGGCGAGGATACGGCAGCCGTACGCCCTCTGAATTGACAGAAACGTGCGGCGGCCGCAGAGTTTCTGCGGTGGCCTCAGGGTGGCCCTACGCCGTTTGGCTATATTTTACAGGCCGTAGGGGTCGCTGTGGAATTATAGCGCGGAGTTAAAACTTTTTTCATTTCTACGTTCGCTGTAGCAATTCGACAAGCCGAAAAAAAAACTGATTTAAAAAAAAAAGAACCCACTCGTTACCGTCCGTCTGGCCGCACGTTCCCCTTAGGGCCCCCCCCTGCGGTCGCCTTGCGAGCACCTTGCGTCTGCCTTGAAAATTCTATGGCCATCGCAGGAACGCCCTAAGATCACCGTGCAACATCAAATCAAAGACCGCACGGCACCCTCACGTTTTCGGTCTCCACAATTTCTAAATACGCCGTGCGTCTCCCCAAAAAATAAAAGCATATGTGACTGCTACATTGTGTGACCGTGGAAATACTGCGGCTGCCCTATAATTGCTAGTGGCCGTAGATTTTGTAGACCCCACGGCCGCCGTGGCAAATGTGACTTAGGCCTACATAACTGATTGGCATAACTAACTGTGACTTAGGCCTACCTACAAATGGCAAAAATAACCACGCAGTCTTGGCTACCGGGGATTCAAGCCCTCGGCACGTCTTTCTCAAACCGGGTCACTCTACCGACTGCGGTAGAGTTCCATCTACCGACTACCAACTCCGGTTCGGTTGCAGCCGAGCAGAAACTGCCAAAGCCGTGCCGGCTTGGATTAACGGATTATCAGGGATGAAACCCCATCTGAACTCAGACCCGGACCATGCTGGACCAAATAAAGAAAGGACGGAAACGAGCTGGGAACATTTCTAATAATTTATTTGCAATAAAAGACAAGGAGGCAAGACTTGAAGCGAATATGCAGAGCAGGAATGTACAATGATTCAAAGCACTTACTCTACTTATGGACGGGCCCACACGCAGTCACACACACAAAAAGAAAAGAAACCCTGGAGTTTTTATTGGGCCCTCCAGCCGATGAGAGAGACGAGCTGGGGGTCAGAGTTTGGATGGGCACCTGTGAGTCGTCGAAGGTCCCAGCCGCACGTGTGGGACTCGTGGCTCGTGGCAGCAGCCACGTGGAGCAATCGGAGCTCCGGGGCGGAGATTAGGGTCTTGGACGGGACCCACCAAAGGTCCACAAACAGGCTGGTTCACTCACTCTCCAGCCCAACCACAGTCAACCAACTTGTAACCACTCAAGTACTCCAGATCTCCTAGCGCCAACGCCAACGAACACCACAACCGAGTCTGCTCGGGGATCTATATTTCTTCCCACATGCGGAGAGGCGTTGGCGAGAATCATCTCACTGTCCGTCCCTCATTGGCCTATGGCCGCACCCTACCAGGGCGGAGCCGTGGCCACTGTTCGGAGACCCCATATTCTCCACGTGGCCACGTGACCTCGCCTGCGCAGAGCAAGAGGGTCTGCCCTGAAAGGCCCACCGTACAAAAACTATCGTTTGTGGGGACCGAGGACCGGAACCGCCAGGTTCCCTCTCGGCAAATCAAGGTACGAGCAGCCAGCAAGTGGTGATGAAGCATGATGGGGAGGTTTGGGATGGCTCGTTGGATGTAAAACCTAACTAAAGACGTCACAACGCACACATTTAATCCTCCCGCTAAACAAAAGGACGGGGTCCTGACTACACATGTACTTACCGGCATAACTAACTTTGGGACCTGAATGTTGAATGCGCATGGTTTCCAGATTCGTAACAATATATTTTTTATATTTGTTACGATTGTGGGGGTAGATGGAAGAATCTAATAGGGAATATAGCTTTGTGTCGATTTGCTTGGTCCGTGGACGAGTAGGAGGCACCTCGATGTGTGTAAGTAGGGAACCTGTGAGCTTAAGTGTTACGTGTCACCACACGAAGGGTGGTGCGGTGTTAATTAGCCGATTGAGTAAGAATAAGTTCCCCAGTATGTGATTCCCCTCTGAATTTTCCCTCTGTTTTAATATTTCAAGACCGGCAATAAAGGTGGGAAACCCGTTCCTGAAACCACAACATACAGGCAGAAGGGCCCACCTTCAAAGGTTGACAACAAGCGAAGTCACGCCCCCGAGGTATGATTGATGGGAATGGCGTCAGAAGAATGACTTCCCAGGTTTGGTGCGTGCAGACCATGCCCCGGAGGCGGAGGATAGATTTTGGCGTGATCGACGTCAAAAGGAAGGCAGGTTGCACATTTTGTGGAGAGCCGTGATCAGAGTGGAGGCACGAGGCGCATTGTTTGGAGAGGCGAAAGCAGAGGTTGAGTGTGTGCCGAGGAGGACGACGCGGCTATTGAACAAAGCCATTGCACTGGGGCTTTGAGCCTTGATGTGGAGTGCCCCTCGTGGATTGCCTGGCGTGCATTCGTCCCGCTACAAGAGAAGCGCCTCAATTCCAGTTCTCCAAGGATCAACTCTAGTCCGAGCTAAGTCCAGGAATAGTTAAAAGGGAATGTTTTTCTTTTCATTTTGTGTTCCCTTTGTCTGTATTTGAGTCTGTGTGGGAGGTGCCTTGACTATAGGATTTATTTACTTTGTTATTATTATTATCATTACCTTTTTGAATTATTGTCTGTTGTAAACATTCATTTATTTTCATAAAATGTATTCCTTTGAAGAAACTGAAGCGGTGGGCTGTCATGGTGCAACGCCCCTGTGCTGTGCTTCTCCGAGGTGGATCACCTCGCCGCCATTACACCCCGTTAACGCGCACATTAATCTTCGAGTCTCGGTTGTAGCCTTCAAAGGAGAAGCCTTGCCATCCATCCGGGTAGGGGTTAAACCCCTTGGACACGATTATATATATATATATATATATATATATATATATATATATATATATATATATATATATATATATATATATATATATATATATATATATATATATATATACACACACAACATACATACTGGTGTTGGCGGAGTGGTTCGGGCAGCGGCTTGGGATCCAAAAGGTCCTGAGTTCAAGCCCCGTTGGGCCACCGAATTAATACACCAGGGGATTGACTCAGCCTGTCATCCTTCCGAGGTCGGCGAAATGAGTACCAGTATACTGGACCGGTGTATACCCCGATTAAAATAGGTGTACCAGATCCTGTGTCGTAAGAGGCGACCAGGGTTGCGTCAGGAAGGGCATCCGGCGTAAAACATGTGCCAAATCACTATGCGGATCATACGGATGATCCACTGTGGCGACCCTAACGGGAGCAGCCGAAAGAAGAAGCAGAAGAAGAAGATATAATTACATACATACATACATAGCAGGAGTGTTTGTCCATCCCCGAACTACGCCCTCAGTTTTGGGGATAGCCCTGCCAAACTTTCTGGGGAACCTTTTGGGGACCCAATGGGTGTCCTAAAGTGGGTGGGAGGTTTCATAAATTTCTCAATACAATTGTGATTTTGAGTATCCACTTGAACGTTGTTGCTTTTTCTCCATCCTCAGATGGGTGGGAGGTAACATAACTTTCTCAATACAATTATGATTTTGTGTTTCCACCCGAATGAAGTCGCTCTCTCTCCGCATGAAAACACATTTACAGGTTCAGCATTAGTCGTTTTGCCATTCACTGCATGTGGAAACATTCGCTGGTTCCGTAATATCTTGATACAATTGTGATTTTGAGTTTCCACCCGTACGAAGCTGCTCTCTCTCCACATGCAAAGTCATTCAAGGATTTGGCATTTGCAGTTTCGCCATTTCCCGCATGCGGAAATTGAGCCAGTATGGGAAATATGACTGATGAGTGTGAATACTGTGGTGCTCTGAAGTTCCCTCCTGAGACTCCTTCTCAATGTTGGAGTGAAACTTTTTTTTTTGAGATGTTGGTCTCCCACCCATGTGTCGCATGGGTACTTCACAGGTAATGAATATATATATATATATATATATATATATATATATATATATATATATATATATATATATATATATATATATATATATATATATATTGGGGGTCGGGTGAGAAGACCACTAGGTGGGGGAAGCTATCTCTGTTCCCACCAGACTCCCCGGAATTGTAGGCCATCGCACACTGATAATTCCATGACGCGGCGGGTCGCTTAACCGACAATAGACGCCAATAACTTAACTGCGTGACCTAGGGTCCTCCCGTCTATTGGTTAATCGGGTTACCAAATTGATCACGTGGTTCAATTACCGGGGAACACGCCCTCGTTATGCCTTGTCCGAACCGGATCACTCTACCGGATTGGATGCAGCCGAGCAACACTGCCAAGGACGTACCGGCTAAAAGGAATGAATCGTTGGGAATAAAGTCCCGGCTAAACTAGGATTCGGACCATGCTGGATCAATGAAAGAAACCACAAAGATGAGCTGGGAACATTCCTAATGATTTATTAACAGTGGGTGAGGAAAGGTATGTGGTACGATAAAGATTTATTGGGGTGTGTTGTGCAGAGATAGGGGAGAGAGGTGTGGTACAGCAAATAAACAGGCAACTTACAAAAGGGGACACAGAGCAGACTTAACGTGAAATTAATAAGAATAATAATAACTATCTTCTGCAGTCTTACTTAGGCAGACAGGACACACACACACACACACACACACACACACACACACACACACACACACACACACACACACACACACACACACACAACCTGATGAAGAGGGAGTTTAGAACCAGGAATTGGGCACCGTAAAGGAGGATCTTGAGTCGAGAATGGGCGGAATCTCGAGTGCGAGGACGGAGTATTAGGCGGCTGGGGTCGACATCGTGTGGGCGGAGTCCGGGCAGCAGGAGGCGGGTCGTGGCGGTGTCGACGAGGCGAGAGAAAGGCGGAGAAACTCAAAAAACAAGAGAGACAGAGGGACTTCTCTGACCTTTATCGGATTTGCAGCTCGGGGGGGGAGGGGCCATCCCGAATCGTAACGTCATCACCTGAATCGGGTGCTCTGATTGGCCCCGACCCCTCAGGTGGCTCGCCAGCTTAGGCCGGAAACCGCCTCACTTCGTTTCTGACAAGGCCATCCCGGACAGCGAACGTATTTCGCCCCGACCCCACGACATGACACGAATCGCCCACACTGAAATTGGCACGCGAATCGTCCTGCAAAAAACACCGGGCCGTGCCCGAGCGACCGGTCGAGGGTCCCTCATGCCCGCTCGGGCGTTCGACCAGCGTCGATTAATGCGCTCGCTCCACATGCGCCAACGTGGCCCACACTGTACATTCCCGGCTCGATCGCAGCTTTGCTGGCCGTAGAGACGAGAAGACGTTCACCATTCGTGGAGAATCCTCTGCTGCCAGCGAGGACCGAACGTACATCGCCATGGATAAATCCATGCACGTTTCACGAGCGGCGTATGTGTCTGCTTTCGAGCACATTCCGTACAGTGCGTGCGGTTCTGCCATTACGCACGTGGCCAGCACTCGCGTTCACACGACTCCGCTAGCGTGTGCGCGGGGTGAACACCAATATGTCGGATATTGAGGTTGAAAAGGAACAAGCCGCTTCTACCCGCACACTCGTATCCCACCCAACATGGCGTGGAGTCGGCTTTATCGGCATCCGTACGCGTTTCGTGCAGCATGGGCGTCGTGCTGGTTTTCCGTGCCGTGAAAAACGCCATTCGTGCAGCCTCTTAAGAGACATTCATTCGCATGCCTTTTCAATGCAACCGGCAATCCTCCCCAGACCATTGGAAGCTCGAGTCGACAACCCCGCACTGCCAAGCACACAATACTCGCCGCACACGCTGGGTTTAGGGCTCGCTTGGGAATGAGGATCTCTGTGCAGCAGTTTCCTCACCGTGGTGCCGCACGTGGCTGATTTACCTCAGGAATAATCAGACGAAAAGAAGAATAGGGATGAATTGAAGAAGAAAATTATGAAAACAACCCTAGCTATTAGATCATCGCAACGCACTCCCTCATTGTCCTTAACAAAAGGAAAGGGACTATCTATACGAAAATAATGGAATAACTGTCTTGGGACACCTATCTGTTGTGTGCATTTGTTTCCGAGAACCGCAACAATTATTTATATATATACATATATATATATATATATATATATATATATATATATATATATATATATATATATATATATATATATATATATATACATATACATATACACACACACACACAGGGAGTGGACAAAAAATTGAGACACCTGGGTAAATGAAGGACACCAAGCAACAGCTTCCACACAGGTGTAACCCATGTGTAAATTTAGGAAATAACTTCCCAACATGCTTAAGGTCATGTATTAAAATGCTGCACAGGCCTGGTTGCCTATAATTATGGCTAGCTTGGCTGCAAGAGGAGGCCCCCCTCATGCCACCATCCACAGAGCACGTGTGGTTGCCCAATGGTTTGATGAGCATGACGCTGGTGTTATCTATCTGTCATGGCCCTCTCAGTCACCAGATATGAACCAAATCGAGTATTTATGGGATATTCTGGAATGACACCTGAGACAGCGTTTTCCACCTCTCTCAAACAAGTGTGAGTCGATTGGCCTTCTTGTGGAAGAATGGTGCGCATCCCTCCTGCAGAATTACAGACGCTGGTGGACTCTATACCATGGTGCACACGGGCCGTACCTTTAAAGCACGTATTGGTCAAACACCATATTTAGTGACTGTGTTTGTGTGTTTTGTGCATTTTGTGATAGCTAGCTATCAGATTGAAATTTTTTCTGAGCTAGGTGGATTTGCATTGTGTGTGTCTGCATGCGTGTGCATTAGGATGGAATGGTTGTTTGAATTTCCTTAATAGTACTCTCCACCCCTTGTTTTCCTTTTTCCTTTTTCCTCACAATGGACCAGCTCATTGTTTGAACACTGTGACCGAGGATAATCCTGAATTGGTGGCGTCCATTTCACCAGAATCCTTGGTGGTGCTTGAAGCTTACCTTACACCACAGGGAACTGAGAAGCAATTGATGCACTTCCTGTTGCTTAGCCTCATAATGGGTAATGAGCTTTTGCATGTTTCATCATATTAATTTTGTGTTCATGCTTGTGCATCCCAGTACGATAATAAATTTGTCTGGATATTTCTTGTTGCCCAGCTCTTGGGTATATTAACCAGATAATCCAATGGGTTCACAGATTATTGAATGGTACTATATGCTTATCATTTGCCTAATTTGGATGATGTATTAAAAATAAATTCAACTTGATTGTTCTTTAAAAAAAAAAATTAACTCGTAAGGATGGAATTGTAGTTTGAGAAAAGGATAAGATATTCCTTTATCTATCAATAACTGCACGAGTACTTGATCTCAGCAAAATGAGTTAAATTGAATCTTATTAATTATTTATTTATTTTGTTATCTGCTGCTTTCTTTCCAGGTGGTAAGCCATTATTTATGAACAGCTAATGCGTTCCTCTTTAACAATACCTGCATTGGTCGGTAATGCATTGTGGCTTCATTTTTTTTGTAAAGTAAAAACTATAGGATGATTGATTAATCGTTTTACTGAAATGTTTTGGATTCGCACATATTTAGCCAGGATAAGCCAGAAATATTTCCTGCCCGGTCAGGAATTAGTTGTACTGAGAATAACAATTCCTGGAATCGGTGCTGAAAGGATTGGCCGCACAATGTTGCGGTTTACCATCCTTTATTTTTCTAGATGAGCACACTTTTGGTGACTATAGTAATTAGGAATTTATTTTAAAATTGGAAGCAAGATAACTCGCAGTGTTCAGGCCAAAAAGATGCTG
Organism: Eptatretus burgeri; assembly: GCF_056783735.1. Classification (NCBI taxonomy): domain Eukaryota; kingdom Metazoa; phylum Chordata; class Myxini; order Myxiniformes; family Myxinidae; genus Eptatretus; species Eptatretus burgeri. The sequence goes on from NC_140967.1 coordinate 76,114,719, forward strand.
CTTGAGTCTGCCAGTGCCATACTTATTTTAACAGGGCAAATTTGTCTACCTTGTCTTGGTTCACATTAGAACGATGCAGTTAGCACGAGCAAGGATGTTCTGTTTTTAAGTTGCAGCTATCATTTCTCCTGTATGGCAATTCAAATCTACACCCATTCACTTATAGTACCTGTTGCACTGTACATTGAGCTCTATTCGGAGCTTCCAGGAACTCACGACAAAAGTGACGACAATAAAATGAAAAAGTTGTTCGCCTGCAATATGATGCCGTTGGATTTGATGAAGATCGTGGTGATAAAGCTGTTTATAGAGAATGGCGAAGGATTTATTTAAGCCAATTGAATGTGCAGCAAAGTAACAATAATGAATGGACGTGGGTTTTAATTGCCGAATGCTTTGCATTAAAAGTGAAAGCTCCAGCTTTGGGAAAAAAAAAACAAAAAAAATAAACCTGGTGCTCTTCAAATTGGTGAAAGTGGTCTACTTTTCCCTCCTGCTTGAGTTTATGAATTTCAATTGGCAACTGTCCTGCTTCATGGAAATGCAGCAACTGTTTTCACACAAACACATTGGTCACATGACTGTTCTCGTGACTGCTTTGAATTGAGCCAGTCAGTCAGTTGAGTGTTTCTTGGGGCAAAACTGCCCCGCATGCCTGTTGTCTCTCAAGACTTGGACATGTTGCAGTACTTATCTGTAGTATCCAATGGAATGTTTTCATCATGCTACTCTGCACCATAATTACGATAATTATTTGCTCTTAATTTTATTTTCTATATAGCTCAGTTACGAGGTTTGAAATTTATGAATAATAAAAAATAGACTAATCAGTGGGTTAAACCATGTTTGCTTCTACACTGTCTGAAAATGCATCAACCTGTTTCAGGGTTGGAATTAGATTGCATCAGCTAGGATATTGTAATGGAGATATATTGTAATGGTATCCTTTATAGTACCAGGTGAATGCATCAAAGTAGTAAAAATTATGCTGTAGAACTGTCAGAATAAGTACAACGTGAATTTTCTCAGGCACGCTGTGGAACCTCCAAGATGCATTTCCTGCACACAGTCGTGCAGAGGCCCTAATCGCCATGACCCGAGTTCTGGGCACCATACTTGATGTAGATGTTAAGCAAGAGCATCACAGGCTTGCCGCAGAGAAAATGGAAACTCAGCCAGAAGTAACAACGCCTACAAAGTCCCGCAAGCAGCCGAAAAGCCAGAGCCAAATAAAGAATAAACCACAAGAGAGCGAAACTGGAGAAGAAATGGTGTTTCGACAAAAAGACCATGTGAGTATAAATGCATCAAATACCTCCATTCTTTGGACATCTAGGTTTTTGACTTCATGTGCTCGTGTCTGAGGTGATTTATAGATTTCAATTTTGGCAGGCTTTACATTGGAAATGAAAAAGAAAACAACTTTGCTCTTGAGGGGTTAGTGGGCATGAGCATGCCTGGTGTTGGCTTAATGGTTAGGGTGGTAGGCTTTGGATCCAAGGATCCTGAGTTCAAATCCCACTCGGCTGTTGAATTAATAACAGGTGGGGTTGACTCTGCCTGTCATCCTTCCGAGATCTGCAAAATGAGCGCTAGCTTGCTGGTATCATGTGTTGTAGTGGCAACCCGTTCAGGATTGTGCTTGATAGTCCAGGAGACTGCTTAAGCAGCACCAACGCTCTGCACAGAGTATGGTCCCAATGGATGGTTGGGTGGACATGAGCGTAAAGGAAATTTGGGTTTAACGGAAGGATGAATGTGCTGACTATGTACTGCACAAAGCAGATGGGGTATATGAAGCTGCTTGGATTCTTTGAACAAGCAAAGAACCTGCCCTTACAGATCGGTCAATTTCCCCCACTTTTTGATTTATGACTTGTAATTCCGGTTTTCACCAGGTGGTGTTAAACGATACACATTTACATCGACAATTGGGGTCCTCCCCACACCCTGAACCCTGGGACTATGAATGGTTTTCATCCCCTAAAACCTCACTGGGCACACCCTGAGTACAACCACCAGTTTTTATCTCATTTCATCTAGCGGTTCAGGAGTGCATATAATGACAACAAGCCCACAAACAAAAAATGCACAACTAGTAAATTTTATATACTGTATATATAGTAGTATGATCATGTTGATTTCAATTGATCATCTTGCTTTGTTTTTCCAAGGTTTCAGAGACAAAAATTCTTAAAAACTACTGCTTCCAAGAAGGTAGTGTGTGAATATGAAGAGATGCTTCAAAAAAATTTTTTTTGAAGGGATGAAAAAGGAGATGTCCCTTTGAGTTTTGGGAGGAAAGTTCCTGTGCATACAGTTGTGAGCTGAGTTGTTCTTTGAGAATATGAGTACTAGCAGCTTGATATCCTTATTGATCACTCAGGATTGTTTTCTTTGTAGACAGCGGACTCGGTTTTGGAACAAATGATGGCAATCTTGCTCGCACAGCAGACGGCACTGGAAGTTATTGTAAACATGTGCTACAAGGATGGTGGGTTTCATACTCCCTGCTCTTTGCATTCTGTTTACAAGGTCTGATAACACTGATTAATCTCATGTGAGTTTTTTTTTCTTGTTAACTGTGTAATCATAGAATCATTGGATGAAGCCAAGGATGATTGGGAAATCAAAGAACCTTTGGATGATCTTGTTTATGGGCATAATGATGTTTATTGCCCTGAATCTGAGGTTCATTTGACCCCCCTTTGCTTCACTGCTGAAGTTCACGACGTTCTCGTCAATCATGACATACCACATAAGGTATCTTTTTCGGTTTTAGACTTTTTTCATTCGTACTGAAATTGTTTGATAGTTTTATAGTTTGATATGAATGCATATGCTCTTGATCATGGGAGGGAGTGGTGTAAATGGAAGAGTGAGAAAGGAAAAGGAGAATTTTAAGGTGAATGGAGTAGGAGTTAGAACTTTTCCTCTATTTATATGTACGTATGATCTTGTGACGTTTTTATACCCTATTCACACTTGCAGGTGGCATGGTCACTTGGGCATTTTTCCTTCTCTAAAAAACTGAAATAACTGGGAAAAGTATTTCGGAGATCACAGTTTGGTCTTAATTAATTATCCCCACACTTTTTGAAAAAAAAAAAAAAACAGGAGGATATTGTAAGCTACGGCTCTACGGCATCTGTCCGGCACGCTATCTCCTCCTAAATGGTTGGGTAGAAATTCCCTAAACTTGGGAGTTATGATCACCACACGATACAAAGGTGCAATGGCATTATCATTTTGGCCCCACCCCTTGTGCTGGGGTCAAAAGGTCAAATACTGAAAATGCAATTACAGGCACATTTTTATATGTTTTTCATTAAACTGTATATGCAATCAACATTGAAGGACGCATGAAATGTGTAACTTTTTTTTTGTATTTGGCACCAAGTTCATACCCCAGGTGGGGACTTCAGCTCGCAGGTCAAAACGGGGTTGGGGTGGGGGAGGTGGAGATAAAAATTTGATATTGGGTCATTCCTGGTGGAATCTTTTGCCATCTTTCAACTTTAGGTGGGAAGCGTGGGGATTTGCGATGGTGTGCCATCGACTTCGCTGTTGTTGGTTTTTGTTTTCTTCAATTGTCAAATGTCTCGTGCATTGGTAATCAATATATGCCTTGTGTGTTTCCTCATGTTTTGTATTGCTATTTGTAACAGCAGCCAAATGTAATATAATAATTAATAATACGTCACATACAGGACGCAGGTACAAATACAAAAAAAAACACGTAAAACATTGAAGTAGGGATGTCGGATAACCCTATTATTGGCCAATATTCTGAGATGTATTGCTGGGATCTGGTCAGGGGTGTCACAATCCAACAAGAGCCCATCAAGATAAGTCCTGGTGCATCCTTGACCATGGCACAACCGCTGTGTGGGACACCAGGTCAACATCTGTTGGATTGGTTGAGTACATTGCAGTTCACATCGAATAATATGTCCAGCTATTTGCAATCTCTGTGCTTGCAACACTTGGCTTGGTAGTTTGAGCTTGGCATGCTGGAAATGCTCTTTATTAGTGATCCACAGCAGCCAATATATCCTGAGGCCGCTCTGAGAAGGTGTGAGTGTACATCATAAATTTCCTGCTGATAGATCTCGGTCAATGGTGAAGTGTTCGCATTGTATAACAGTGCTGTTTCTACAGCGGCTTCATATCTTGCTTCTAATTTGGTCAGGCAGAGCAGCAGAGTTCAATACTGGATTTGATTGCCACCCAAGCCAGTATGTAATGTCTCCGGAAGTCATCATGTTGGCTCGGAATGGAGCCATCCAAGTAAACAAACTGTGTGCAGCACAGCAGTGCAATCACAGCTCCAGCTTTATTGCTATAGGAGATTTGTATATCCAAGTCCAATGGATAGTCAGTACCTTTGTGTTGGTGCTGTTGATATGCTGTCCAAATTTGGCCGCTGCTTGCACCAGGTTGGTGAACATGCGTTGCCCACCAGCAGCTGAGGTTGAAGGAAAGGCTAAGTCATCCATATATTCAAGAACTGACAATCTCTTCTCTGGGTGGCAACTACTCATTCTTCTGCACAGTTGAAACCATCCTCAGTTGGGATAGTGGTGCGAATCACTCAATCAAGGAGAAGGACAAAGAGAAAAGCAGCCAAAGTATCTCCGTGAAGTATCCCGAAGGTTGTGTCAAACATCTCCGATAGCCTGTCTGGTGTAATGACAGCGGCCTTCATGTTATGATACAAAGGAGTGATGCCATTGATGAGAGCTTGAAGAATGTTATATGAACTTAGGATCTTAGAAATGCACACTCTTAACACACTGTCAAAAGCATTGTGAGAATCAACAAGAATCACCACTAAATCGGTCTGATGGATTAGTGCTTCTTCTACGACTCTATGTAGTGTCAAGATCTGCTGCACTATACCTCGACAGGGTCGGAACCTATTCTGCTCAGGTCCCATGTAAGTGGAGGTGAGCAGTGAGACTGGATTTGGGGCGTTTCACTGGAAGTGGTTTACTGGCAGAATGCTTGTGCCTTGGAGAAAATTAACGGATACAAAGTGCGGAAAGAGCAGAGGGTGCAAGACCAAAAAAAAGGGAGTCGGTAGAATAAATAGAGGCCACCAACCTGTCATTGAGGTGTGAGTAACAGGCCCATAGATTCAGCTTTATAAAGGGAGATTCCAATCATTTTGAAGGTCTTGTTCTCTGGTGATGGTATTAAGATGTGAAAGGTGCTAGGTAGGGGCACCAGCCCAAAAGGGAGAGCAGCACTGAGTTGTGAATAAAGGACTTGTTGAGTGGTTTTAGAAGTTGGTCCATGTTGGTGGAGAGAGATGTAAATGCAGTTGTCATTTAGGATGATGTTATAGCACAGTGACAAGAGGTGGTTGTGGAGTGTAATCTGCAGCCAAAGGTACTGTTGGGGATTTTGAGGGATGAGAGCAGGACACAGTCAGTGAGACAAATGTTACATACTGGTCTAATGACGCTTGTTTGTCTCTGAGCTTTGTGCCATTTCTTTGTGTGCTTTTCTGAGCTGCTCTTTTCTTGATCACTCTTGAATGTCACTAATTCTCTCTCTCTCTCCATGTTTTCACCATATTTTTAGTGCATCGGCAACTGTTATTTTTCACCAGTGTCTTTGCAGGAATGTATTTGCAAATATATGATTTGGCGTGTGTTTGACTTATTTGCACTCCCAGCCCACTGGACAGAATAACTTTAAAACTGGGAATTTTTTATAACAAATAAATCAAACTCATAGAAGTTGTACAAATCATTCGAAAATATGTCAATTTTCTGCCATAGTATATAGTCCAAGAGCATTAGGGTTTAACCTGGACATTTTTGGTAACAAGCTGATTTTTTTCAGGAAACGTCCAGGAATGTGTGTGAAATAACATACTAAAAGTCCTCATGAATCCTCCTTGAGCGTTTTCCGCAATCCAAGATGGCGTCCAAAATGGCCGCCATTTCATGTTTTTCTCTTAACTTTGCAAGTAGGTTTCCCCAAAACGCACTTTAGATGTCTAAATATATGTTTTGAAGTACAAGGAACTCAATAGAATACATTATAAGAGATGTAGAAGCACACAAGTGCCAATGCCATCACATGATTGCCATCACATGATTCTGCAATTTCTATAACACATCACAATCACAGTACTCTATAGCATGTTTACATATTGATACCTGTGAAGTTAAATTACGGATGAATCAACTCATTGTGGGGTGCCAGAATGTCTGGTAGGAATTTTATTGGGCAGAGAAAATCTCGCAAGGAAACCCGAGAGGAAAATGATTATGATAGTGGCTACTCCACAGAAATTCACTGCCATGTAATATGTGACTTGAAGACTAACTTATTTTGTTATCCCTAGATGTGCACTGCACTTGTACTATCGCAGCCTGGTAATATATTTTATCTCCTATGACAACCAGGGATGACATCTCATAGCACTTTGTATCCAATGGAAAAGGCACTTTAAAATGTCTGCTATTATTAATAATGAATGTATACTAGCATATCACAATATAGGAATGACATGACACACACAAAAAACGAACCTTTTATACAAATACAGCATACATGTACCAATAGGAAGGAGTGTCATACACTCTGATTTCTATCATACTATAATTCTTTTCATCTGCATGAAACAAATAAAATGATTCAATACAATGTTTTAGGTGTAACGATAGACTACTCCACAGAAATTCCCTGTCAAGTGATATTACACAGTACTGTGTAGTACATGCATGAAGACACAAATTTTGATCATGCATTTAGTCTGGGTACCAAAAATAATAGTTTTACTTCCTTAATGATAACGGAATGTTTCAAATAGAACTCACCTCATGGTAGACATCAACTGCATCTTGTTGGTAAAAAAAGGTTAGCACCAAGTTTTCAATTTCCGAGCTTTAGGTGACGAAAATGGACCATATGGCAAATTTATGTCGCCCTGTCTGTTTAGCATCAAACTGATGGTACAATGTTTCCCTCGTAATGTCATAAGCGATTAAGGGCACACTTCTAGACTTTAACATTCAAATTGATTTGAATACTGTATGCACAGCAACCACATTTATAATTGAAATGTTTGTTGAATATTTCAGGATGAAATATCACAGTTAATTAATTAATGATAAATATTTAAACAATTTTGAGATAAAATTGTTAATGACTGCCATTTTGGATTTTTGGAAGAGCTCAAACAGTTTTATTGGTACTTGCGTGCTTCAACATCTCTTAAAATGTATTCTATCGAGTTCCTTATACTTCAAAACATATATTTAGACATTTAAAGTGTGTTTTGGGGAAACCTACTTGCAAAGTTATGACAAAAAACAGTAAATATGGCGGCCATTTTGGACGCCATTTTGGATTTTTGGAAGAACTCAAGAGGTCTTATTGGTACTTGCGTGCTTCAGCATCTCTTAAGATGTATTCTAATGAGTTCCTCATACTTCAAAACATATATGTAGACATTTAAAGTGTGTTTTGGGGAAACCTGCTTGCAAAGTTATGAGAAAAACAGAAGAGGTGGCCATTTTGGACGCCATCTTGGATTGCGGAAAACGCTCAAGGAGGATTTATGAGGACTTTTAGTATGTTATTCCTGGACCTATCCTGAAAAAAATCAGCTTGTTACCAAAAATGTCCAGGTTAGGGCCTATTTTGACCTAATGCTCTTGGACTAATAATGAAAACAATAATCATCGTAGATGTGGAGGGGGGGTGGGAGATGCGTTCAAACAAACATTCGTTTGTGGGAAGAAATGCTTTGAAATTTGGTGGCTGAACACAAAAAACTATTCCACACCCCCCCCCCTCACCCACCTCCCCTCCTCACCCCCCCCCCCCTTGCCACTCCCATGAGGAGCAGGTGTTTGTAGTTATTGATAAACAAGTAGGTATCCTGCTTATGGTTGAGCTTCACCTCTACCTTACATTGCAGCAATGTAATTAGCAGGGAGATGTTTTGTTCAAAAATATACTCGGCAAAATGGATCTATGTCAGTCTAACATCAATTCATTCTATGCAGTTTTGCCGAATTTGCTTTGTGAATATTCTTGGATTATCAAAATTTTGACTTTTAAGCCTTAACTATTTTCCTGTATATGGTGAAATTGTTTTGAAGAAATATTTTGAAAAGAAACAAGTTAAAGCTGTGGTTTTGTTTCAGGTTTGGGGAAGGGGAAGGAAACTTTGTTTGGGAATTTTTTTGTTTGTTCATTCCATTTTACTTTTTTTTAGGGGGTAGGGGTTCCATTTTTTGAACTCTGATTTACATGTCGATGACCCCATACAGTTCTTTGAGTAAACAAGTGGTTCTCCTTTGTTATTTTTGCCATTTTCCTTTAAAAGGTTTTGAAGAAGACCACCAACCCTGATTGGCAGTATCTTGAATTGTGCCAACAAAACACAGCTTGGGCTCCTCTAATTGCGAAGTGAGTGTTTGAGTGTCTTCATTTGAATGCATTATTTGGTATCTCATATGGTTAAGGCGAATTCTCATCTTATTTCAGAATTCCATGAAATAAGTTTTATTTTTTTTTTTTTTTTTTTTTTTTTTTTAAATTCATACAAAATATGGGCTTGTGGAAGAGTGAGAACACAGTGGAAAGTGGGGAAACACCCCAACAGCAGGGTAAAGGTACAAAGCAGAGGGACACTTGGAGGAAGATTGGATGAGTGGAGGTGGAGGATACACAAGAGGATTACAAGCTTAAACACAGTCAAGAAGTGGGTTGAAAGAACAGGAAATTGACATGGGTTGAACAGGAAGTGGGTTGAAATTGACAATTTTAGAAACAATTTACAAATTTGGCCTATTTTGGGTTGACCTTTTGACTTATGATAGATAACCTTATAATAGATGGTTGAATTCACTGACCTGATATGCAAATCTTGTTCAAATTTCAACTCAATCGGATGAAATTGACCTTTTTGTCAAAAAATATACTTGTCAAGTAATAATGCCATGGTAATATAATAAGTAATAATGGCCATGGGGTGGAGGGCATGGTGGCCTCAGGAGGAGGTTGACTGCCATCTTGAAACCTTGGATGGAATATTTTAATTGCATAAAAATGAGGAAGTTTGGTCTTTTGGTGTGAGAAAAGAGGAACAGTTTGAGTGGAGGTGAGCAGTGAGGCTGGATTTTGGGGGTTGCACTTGAAGTGGTAATACTGGCAGAATGTATGTGCCTTGAAGAAATTTAATGGACACAAAGTGCAGAAAGGGCAGAGGGTGCAAGACAGAAAAAGGAGTCGGTAGAACAAATAGAGGTTATCAACCTGTCATTGAGGTGTGAGTAAGAGGCCCATAGATTCAGCTTCATCATGGGATATTCCAATGATTTTGAAGGCCTTGGTGTCTGGTGATGGTATTAAGATGTGAAAGGTGCTAGGCAGGGACACCATCCGAAAGGTGAGCGCAGTACCCTGTGCTGTGAGTGAAGGTCTTGTTGAGTGGTTATAGAAGTTGGTCCATGTTGGTGGAGAAAGGGATGTAAATGGAGATGTCACATTTAGGAAGATATTATAGCACACAGACAAACACGAGTTGGTTGTGGAGTGTAATCTGCAGCCAAAGGTAATGTTGGGGATTTTGAGGGATTAGAGCAGTCCACCGTCGGTGAGAAATGAAGTTATTGATGTCAACTGCAATTCTGCCACTGGAACAGGTTCTGGCCTGTTAAAACGGATGAGACAATAGTCAGAGAGAGACAAGTGATTCGGGACATCCTGCCGGAGGAATGATTCTGTTAAGCAGATAATGTTGGGTTCAACAGCAGCAACCTGTATTGAAAGATATGTTGGATTGGAGTGGAAGCCTCTGATGTTGGACGTCCATACAGTTGGGGACATGGAAGGAGGTGGACTTGGTTGTGTGGAGGAATGTGGAGAAGGGACTGGGTGAGGTGACGTGGAGAAGAGCTATGGAAGTTGGGGGCCATCGAGCTTGGATGGAATGGGTGGTCGGGGGGAGGGGGTGGGCACAGACCTGCAGGAGGTGATGTGTGGGAAGTACTCACGAAAGCGGTTAACAATCACGATCCCCTCTCAAAATCAGCAAGATGAAGACTGATGTCATGATTAGGATAGAGGGAAGGGTAATTAAACACCCAAAGAAGGACAATGATGCATGATCCCGATGAGAGACCGGGTGTGGGTTTATAAGACATCCAGGAATGAAACAGAAATGAAGGAAGGATACAAGAGTAATCTCCATGAGAGAAAGACATTTAGAAATAAGAGTACAGGGAGATGAAGATTTAAGGATTTTGACTTACTATTTAATAGATGGACCCATGTTGACAGAATGTGAGGGGGAGGAGGAAAAGGGGGGGGGGAATAGCTTTGGGACTGAGTGTTTTAAGGAATGAGTGACGTATTTGTATCTCCATGTCAGAGTGATTTTTCATGTCATGCTGTTGGAGTGATTTCCTGAATGACCCTAATGCCAAAGCCTGCAGTTGTTTGTGAAACAAAACAATGAAGCATTGAAAAGAGAGAATCTCAAAGTTTTTCCAATTGTTTTACAACTTCCTTTCCCTTTTGTCATGAGTATGATGTCCATTTAATATTTGCTTCCAGGTTACGATGTGTCCAGTGTCGGGCGCTGACCTGCCTGGACGCTATCATAACAGTTCTCGGAATGTCGGGATTAGGAGAAGAGAAAGACCTCCAAGAGCTTGCACAGCACCTCTCTTCGCTTGCTTTCACTCATTTTGGTAAAAAACATGAGAGTGGATTAGTACGAACAAGATTACTGAATTTTGCTATTTCTTGTAATTTTAAATGCTTTTCAGTGAGGAAAGAAATAACCTCTTTGTACAGGTCCAGAACCCCTTATTCAGCAAGTATGGGGAGTTAGGCTTGTTGGTTTTTGGGATTTGCTGGATTTCTGGTCCCGATTCCTATCATGTACAATACTTTTGATACAGATAATTATTTTACATTCATTTGCAATAATCCATCCATTGGGACCGTACTCTGTAAGAGAGCGTCGGTGTTGCCGAAGTAGTCTCCTGGGCTATTCGGCACAATCCTGGATGGGTCACCACTCCGACGCAGGATACTCGAATGGCTCAATCATCCCAGCAAGCTGGTACTCATTTTGCCGACCTCAGAAGGATGACAGGCTGAGTCAACCCACCTGCTGTTATTTAACAGAAGAATTGGGGCTCAAACTCAAGACCCTAGGATCGTCAAGCAGTAATCTTGACCGTTAAGCCAACGCCAGGCTTAACTGAGCGATAAATGCTTCCTTTTCGAAGCACCACTAGCTTGTCATGACATTGAAGGCCTTTCAGACGTGATTGTGATGTAAGGGGTATTTCACAAACACAATTATTCACACGCAACTGTAGAGCGCAACACGGTGATGCAGAATTGGACATACATGCCACTTCACAGGTTTGTCTCTGGTGATTGCATAACGTCACTTCCATGGCGATACATTTTTCCTGCCGATTGACTTTTCAATTGTTGTGATTAACTTTTCAGAAGGCTTGTGAATAATTAACTTTTCAGAATGAAAGGGTTAAAATATAGGACTGTGGGGTTTCAAAATTTTGCCGGTTTTCGGGTCTTTCCGATTTTTGGGTTGTGGGATAAGGGGTCCCCTACCTGTACTGTACTGTACTTGTTCTCTGGTACTAGTTGTTACTCTGCAACTACAGTCAATGGATCTCATTTATGATGATCACTTTTGTGCCATTCATTTTGCGCTTGACAAACTCTTTTTACTTTTGTTCATTTTGGGTTTACCTTGACCTGCTTGATTTTGGAAAATTGTCTTTTTAATACACAAGAGGGCAGTGTTTATGGTCATAATGTCGGTCTGAGGACACAGAAAATGGCAGCGTTTTTTTTTTTTTTACTTCCATTGTGCACTAATTCTCTGGATGTTGGTGCTGTCTGTAGCCAATATTGGTCAGACATTGGGCTGCTGTCTTGCACCATTATAGACCATCAACTGTAGCAGTTTATGGACAAAGAATCAGGAGGCAGGAAATTGGAATTAACCCTGTCTGGTGGCATACACCATCCTACTCTGTTCAAAACATGCTATGGAATCTCACATTCACAAGCAAATTCTGATAGATGAGATTTTTTTGTGCCATTTGTGGTAGGACAACATATTCTGTGATGCAATATCCACTTGGAAGAATTTGGTTCTCTTCCACCTGAAATTAAAGGCAAGTATGCTACTACGAAACAATGAAGTCATCCTTTTTGGCTCTTTATTATTTATTTATTTATTTATTTATTTATTTTTGCCTTTTTTTCCACAAGTGTGGCTCTAAGAATACACGACCTTGAAAATTTTTTAACTCAAAATTTCAATTTTATTGATTTACAAAACATCTTTCCAAAATTCTGGAAGTGTCATCATACCCCCTCCACCTTCCCCCAATGTTTTTTATTTATTTAAAGGTATCATTTTTATCCCGATGAAAATATCTTTGCAACGAATGATTTTAAAGAAGATGCTGTGATAAATTGCTGTATTAAACTAACATTTAATTATTGTCGGTAATTAATATTCAGTTTTTTCTCTGGGCAGTGGACTGCTATTTTGGCTTAACAATAACCAGGAAGGTAGCTGTTGATTCATGACGAGTGTTTACATAACCCTGCAACACCAGGAACTAAATAAAATATTTATTTTTGAATAGCCCAATTGGTTTCAAAATTTTTAATTTGCACCAGTTTCACAGGTTTATGAGTCTTTGCTGCATCACTTTCCGTTATAATTAAATATATATTTCTTACTTTTCTACAGACATTCCTATTCACAAACTTCATATCTTTCTTTTAACCAAAATCTCTCGTCTTGATTTCTAATTTTGAGTAAAATTGCTTTTGCTTTGAACTCTGCTTCATTATCTCTCTTCCAGTCGCTCTCAGAAAACTGTTGGCCATTTTATAAAACTGGAAATACTTGCTGTCTCCCCCCCCCTCACATGTGGGGGGGGATCTTTTTCTCCTTGTGGCTACGACTTGATTCTGGGTACTACCAACATGTATGGAAAATTTGTTGGAGATTAGACCAGCCCTTTGTTTTTTTTTTTTGTTTTTTTTTTTCTATATATAATTATTTTCAGATGTACATGTATACAAACAGAGAATTACCTTATTTAATATAGCAGGCCCACCCCGAATGTAGGTTTCCTCATCGTGGTTGAATTATTGTGGTAAAAGGCGCCGATCGCGGCATGGATCCCTTGCTCTGGCGCGGAGGAATACACAACCCCACTTCTCCACCTCACATCACAGTTGCTCTTTCGATATCATGCTGCAAAGACTATCATGTGATTCAATTTGATATCGTGTGATTTAGTTTTCGCCAGACTTTTAATTGCATTGTGGGATGTTCGTGACAGTAAATAGTTATGAAGAAGAAGAATGTGGGGTTTTAGTGAAATATGGCAAATGCAACATTATGAAATGTTAAAAGTGTTCAAAGTAAGAAGCAAATTAATTAAATGATGAGGAATGTTGGTTCAATTGGGGGGTAATAAGAAAGGAAGAAATAAAGAATGAACCAAGGAAGGAAATAAGAGGCAGAACAAGTTCGTGATTGTTTGATTTATTTATTTTTATTTTTTGGTTTTGAAGTGAGGAGGGGGACATAAGATAAAGATGAGGAGCATGAAAGAGAACACTTCAATGACGCAGAATGAGGCACATATCTTGAAAGGTTTTCGCTAGTCTTCATGGAGAGGTGCTAGAAATTAAAGTGTGAGAAGGATGTCATGGCACCTTCTCCAGTGGTCGATAAGGACTTGCAGAACAAGGCAAAGCAGCCAAAGATCACTTCCTCCTTCACAAAGTCTGATGATCCTGACGACCCTAAGGTAGGGACGTCGACATCATCTCAATAACCTCCAACCATCATCATCATCATCATCATCATCATCATCAATCATCCATCTTTACTGGACAGTATGTACAGCACCAGTTTAGGTGAAAAAGTCTCCATTTTAGAGTTGGTTCGCCCAATCCTATTTTTCCCACATGGTCTTAATTTTGCGCATCGCGGTTTTGCGGACCGCTTCCCCTCCCTCGTCCGGGCTCCCATTCACCGCTTCCCCTCCCTCGTCCGGGCTCCCATTCACCGCTTCCCTCCCTCGTCCGGGCTCCCATTCGCCGCTTCCCCTCCCTCGTCCAGGCACCCATTCACCGCTTCCCCTCCCTCGTCCGGGCTCCCATTCACCGCTTCCCCTCCCTCGTCCGGGCTCCCATTCACCGCTTCCCCTCCCTCGTCCGGACTCCCATTCACCGCTTCCACTCCCTCGTCCGGCTCCCATTCACCGCTTCCCCTCCCTAGTCCGGGTTCCCATTCACCGCTTCCCCTCCCTCGTCCGGGCTCCCATTCACCTCTTCCCCTCCCTCGTCCGTGCTCCCATTCACTGCTTCCCCTCCCTCGTCCGGGCTCCCATTCACCGCTTCCCCTCCCTCGTCCGGGCTCCCATTCACCATTTCCCCTCCCTCGTCCGGGCTCCCATTCACCACTTCCCCTCCCTCATCCGGGCTCTCATTCACCGCTTCTCTTCCCTCCTCCGGACCCCTGCGCCTTACCCATTTCCCTCCCTCCTCTGGACTCCCACCCCACCCTTTCCCCGCAACAGGTGGTGCTTCATGTGTGTATCTGAATATAAATGGAGCCGACTACATCACACTTTTTTGTAAAGGGTTCTGCTGTCTTGCAGTAATAACCAGAGTTGGTGTCAAAGCCACCCAATGCTCGCCTGTTTATACATTTATCGTTTTTAAAACACTCGTCTAATAATTAATATTTTTTATAAAGCATTGCAGTGAAGTCTGATCCAAATAATTTTAAAGCAATATATGTATTTGTATATTGTAATCAGTAACAAGAGCGCAAGTGAGCACAATATCTGCCCGAACAAGAAGAATTGTGCTACTACATGGAAAACAGCATCCTGGTTGCCATGGCAACCACTTTAGATGACGAACGTATGTCACGACACACCGTCTCCACAGTCTGTATACCTATGTAGCAAATATGAAACGTGAAAGTTGAAAACTTTGGAAGTTTGAGTGCGGACAGGAACGGATCGATGGACGGACGGACGGACAGACAGACAGACGGACGACAGGTATCACATTATACGCCCCGATATATATACACACACACACACACACACATATGGCGTAGATAAAAACATTAGAAAGGAAAAAATAACTTGCACCAAAAACTTTAACATTTTCACGCTCACGCCGGGGGTATCGCTATAACTCTCTGTTCTTCGAACAGGTGAGCTAAAAATGGCACCGTTGGAAAGGTAATCATTGATTTACTTGCTTCAAATAATTGCAAACCTGATAATCGATTTACTTTGGAAAAAAGAAAAAATTCCTTCGTTTTTCGTTCGCCACTTCCCAAAGAGGACGAAGAAGAAGAAAGCAAATATAATACCATACCATGCTGTTAAAACTGTGTGTTTTTGCTCTGACCCTCTTTCCCTCGACTATTCCAAAGGGGTGGGTCCTCACCCCTTTTCCTCAGGCTTTCCCTTGGTGGTGTATTTTGAAACAAAAAAAAAACGCATTGAATAATAAAATGATGGAAAACTCCGCTACTGATGAGATTGGCAAAACATCAGAAAATATACTGAGTTATTAAAGGAGCCAAGTTTGTCTGACAACATCAACTACATGTTATACCAGAAGGGTACTCGGGAGAGCGCGTACCTCCGCCATGTAATGCCTGATCCATGAGAACATATCGGGCGCAATACATTTTTGAGATATCGTGCTATATATCGTTTTTGATCCTATCTTTCAATGGTGAAGAATCACTTAAAAAAATTATCGGATCTGGATTTGGATCTTCACCAAATTCTAATCAGGTTGTTCTTGTCATACACCCAACCTCTCCACCAAATTTCATCTGAATCTGTTCACAACTTTTTGAGATATCCTGCAGACAAACAGACAGACAGAGAGGGGTGAAAACATAACCTCATTCATCTTCGGTGGCGGAGGTAAAAATATCCTTTTTCACGTGTTTTACTTAATTTTACCTCATCACTGATCCTCAGATGGTAATACATAAATATTTTGGCAAAAAGACAAATAAAGGAAAGGTAAGAGAATGGTGAAACCAGGGTGTGTTCCATTACGAAGCAGCTTGTAGCGTGCTCGCCAAGTGGCTTTAGCACTCAAGCAAGCATTACAAGGAAATGGTTGACAAGGAACGGCAGGCTTGCAAGCGATTAGCGATAGCCGATCAGTCATATTAAACCCACCCCCCCCCCTCCGACCCCCCCAACCCCGGAGTGTCAAACAATGCAATGTGGGTTGGCCAAATGCTTTCACAGTTTAGTTTAGTTTAGGATTGGAGTCGCAAATGTTTGACTGCTGATAATGTGAATTATGTAGTTTGAAATTTTGAAATTTGGCTTGGGTTAAGAGATTCTAGAGCTTATCGCACATGCATAAATGAAATAAAGCCATGAACACTGGCGTCTCCGGGTGTTCATAAGCATTGTGATGTATCCAGCGATTCGTAGGACTGAAAATGAGGATGGGGGGAGGGGGGATTCAATGCTTTGTCATTAAGAAACTGTTGCAGCCTGTTCCAAGTTAAGGCATTGTTGAGTAGGTCAAAAAACAGGCGAATTCAGACCCCAGCAGCAAAGTGTGCTGACAAAGGGGTTAACCAAGGATGAAGCCTTGATGAAGGATAATTATATAAGGCCGTTAATAATTATCTTCAAAACGGGTGTTTAAATTAACCTAAACATCCAATTTTCATTCATGCATCACCTTGGAGTTCCCTTAGTAAGCAGACAAAATTTCAGGTTGTTTAGGTTTCATGGTTTTGGAGTTGTGGAGGAGACGCCCACTGATGGACTGACTGACTAATTACACACACTGACATTTATTATTATCCTGTAGATAGGAGGATATGCATTTATTTTATTTATTTTTAAATCTGAGCGGCCGGTTTATCATCCACTATTCAAACTTCCATATCCCTGAGCTCCCAGATTTTTCTCCAGGGAGCCCAGGGTGGGAGAGCTGAAAGTCCAAGGAGCTGAGGGTTCAAAGGGCTAAGAGGTGAAATTTTCATGAATTTTTCTTTTAAAAGGTTAAAGTTTTTCAAATAATGTTGCTTAATAATGTCTTTAGTTATCACACACAGTTTTACAACTTATAAATACCCAAAAAGGGAAAAACGTAACTTTGCAAGGGGACCTTGAAAGACTGTGGAATGAACCCTATGGACAAACTATTGTCCATATCTGTACATGGCTGTGTTAACTTTAAATTGTTCCTTAGATTTTTTTTTAGGCTGTCAATGTTGGTTTTCTCTCACCTGTGCTCTCAAGTACAATCGATCAACAAGTTTGGAAAGATGTATTTATTTTGATTAGCTCTTAATGCTTGCTATCTATAACTTTTTTGTTTGTAAAATAAATAAAAATAGACCTGTTCCAATGTTTTTGTTTTTTTTTAATATCCTTCAAGAATTGAACAAAGACGAGAGTTTCCTGGAAGCGGTGACTGGTTCCATCCGGTCATTTCTGCATCTATTGGCTGATCGAAACGTCCCTGAGGTGTGTTATTACTTTGATTAGTACGTTTGAAATTTCCTTTGGCAATCGTACCCAACATTTGCTAATACGAGTCATTATAACCATTGTGACTAACATATTTACCACGAGCTGAAGTACCTGGCATTGCCTGGGGAAAGTCCAATGAAATACTCCAATTATTAAATTTGTGTTGTTGACAACAAATCACTGCAACCTCAACATACGATTTCATAAATCATATTATAGTACTCGATCTCTCTCGGGGGGGAAAAAAAAAAAACAGGCAGTGTGTAAGCAACATACTCGTGGCCTGAACATGGAGGTGTTATAATAAACCTGTGTAAAGCAATCTTTTATAAAAACAGACACATGTGTAAACACTATATTGATTAAATTTGTGTTGCCGACAACAAATCGCTACAACCTCAACGTATGATCTTCACAATATATATTACTCGATCACTCCCGCGGGGGAAAAAAATGCAAGCAGTGTATAAACACAAGAACTAATCGAGGCCGAAAGGCCAATTATCTGGTTTTATTTGGGGTCAATTATTATTTTCTTATTCCAAACATAGACTTTGACCTTCCTCTGGATGAAAGAGGAGGCCATGCAAAGTTTGGTCACACACTGGTTCCTGCAGTGTGTGACCAAACTGCATTCCTTCAAAACAAAAAATAATGCATAAATGAAGAAAGAAACAAAAAAAATTCGTCTGTATATTAGACGAGTTCAAAGCCTGTGGTAAAAAAATACCACAATAGAAAAATGGGGAAAAAGTAAGCCTTTTATTCTTGTGCTGGTTGAAAGAGGTCAAAAATAAAATAATATTTATTCACAGTAAAGTTATTGCAACACATCCACTGTTTAAATTGGTAACTTGGTTAATTTTACACAATGAAAGGACTGATCCTCGGTTCAAGTTCCATGACAAAATTTCTCACCCCCTCCCAAAACGTCACCCTGCTTCGAGATCCCTCCCACCCCCCCCCACCGGGTACATTACAATGGAGGAGCGAGGAGGGGACAGAGTGAGAGAGTAAGGTGGGGGTGGAGTAGGGGGGGGGAAGACAGGTGAGGGGTGGAGTTGGGTTAGCAAAGAGAATGATATATGACGCTTAATGACTGAACACGAAAATAAAATAAAACGTCAGAACAGCTGGACACACAATGACAACATAGTTTGTAAAGTAATCCACTGGCACATATACAAAAACTGTGATATTCCAGTTACAGAAAATTTGTGAGAAAATAAACCAAAAGCAATGACCGAAAACATTGAAGTACCACTCACGTATCACCTTTTGATCCCATCAGGCGTGAACATCGAAAACAAAGCATTGTGAACAGATTTCATACTTGGGTACCAAAAACACAAGAGAAGAGGGCATTGCAAATTGAGGTGTTATTACCAATGATTTTGCACCAACGATGCAGAAATCAAGAAAATGACCAAATACCAAGACCTCAAGCATGAAGTGAAAATATCCTGGAAGCTGAAGAATGTCAAAGTTGTACCAGTGATGACGAAAAACTTCATGACAATGATGACGAAGAACCTCACAGAGATATTAAAAACCATTCCTGGGAATATCACCACAAACAAACTACAGTTGGAAGCCATCCTTGGCTCAGTAACAATCCTGAAGACAGCCCTCGGCACAAAACTTTGAAAACAGAAAACTTCACAGCTTGGTCTGTGAATCGTGACCCCGCACTGAAATAAAGGTGGACACTTTGAGCCCACCCTGCTGGGACGTGGGAGGACTCCATTCCACATTCTGGAACCCCCATATGTACCACCCCATATGTATCTGGAACGCTGACGTCTCCAGGTGTTTATAAGCATTGCAATGTACCCAGCGATTTATAGCTATGATGAACAGGCATTCGATAATATGAGTGAGGCAAGGGAAAAAAAACAACTTTGTCGTTAAGAAATCGTTGTGGCCTGTTCCAAGTCAAGGCATGGTTGCGCAGGTCAGAAAATATGGCAGCTTCAGACGACAGCGAGGTTAGCCAGGAAACGTGTGAATACCCAGACAGCGAAGTGGCTGAGGATCGCCTGATGAAGGATATAATTAAATAAGGGCGCTGATTATCTTCAAAAGAGGTGTTTTAATTCACCCAAACACCCAATTTTCACTCCTGCACTTCCTTGGAGTTTTCTTCGTGTGCATACAAAGTTTCAGGCTGCTATGTTTCATGGTTTTGGAGTTGTGGAGGAGACACACTGACATGTACACACACTGCCTTTTATTGGTATGGATATTCAAAATGGAAAACAACTGCACTTGAAATGTATCTCAGATGATAGCTCTAAACGCTCACATTTTTTTATTTGCAAAATGACAAAACGTTCTCACTTCCTTTGCCCACAAACAGTGCATGACTCCTGAACAGCTTCTGTTCCTCTGCCATGAGGGGTTGAAGTGTGAGTCTGCTGATGTTCGCCGTAATGTACTTGCCATCATGGGTGTGGTGGGTAACAAGCTTGCTCAGATGGAGAACACCATGGAAACTCTGAAGGTGTCCACACATATCTCATCCTTTTGTTAATTAAGTTGCTATTATGTTGTTATCAAATGTTTTGATTGAAGTGGTATTGGCAAGATGTGGCTATCACCATAGTTGTTCTTTTGTAATAAATGTGTTTTTTTATTACATGCTTTAAAGGGGAACCCCAAAGCTCGGGCCACCTCAACGCGAATGTGATGTTTTTTGGGGTTTTGTTTTTTTCCTGATTTCTGGATAGTAAAGATGTTAAATTAAAAAGTCGAAATCATCATCATCATCTTCTTCTTTTTCTCTTTCCCTCTTTCCCTCTTTCCCTCTTTTTTTTTTTCTTCACATCACATTTAGAAGTCGACCACCAGATCTGTACTGTGTATGGGTTACATCGCGGCACGATTTATCTCAAACGGCGAATAAGTTTCAATTTCTCCAAAAATATTCTGAGTCTGCATCCTTGATGGTTGTAGTAATACAAACCGAGATGGTTTCACGGTTCATTTACGAGATTTCATGAGATGGTTCATTTACACTAATGGCTGAAACAGCCTATGGTTGCCAGAAATTGGACGAGGTTTGTCAAAAACATACTGTTGTTCGGGCCTACAAAATGTTTGCTTTTGCGCTCGAACATTTTCCAGAGAACTGTTATTTAACAACAGAGATGGCCGTCGATGTTGTGGTTATCCACCATGATTGAGAATGCGGATGCCATCCCCGCGATTTAGTGGAAGAGACAGCAGTCGCTCAAAAATAACACCATCTCTCCCCAGGTACCGGCACATGTAGATGGACACTTTGAGTGGTGCATCAAACACCTGTTGCCATTGCCCGGCAGTTACCACAAGAGCACCTGAAACTATCTATTATCAACACAAATTTCTGCAAGTTAAATGAACCATTATCTATTTGTAGTGGAAAGTGTGTGCAGTATGCATCACCTACTCCTCTGAGAGGATTTGATCTGGGATGCTGAAACTTGTAGGGTATTCCCCCCCCCTCCACAATCCACAATCCACCATCAACCACAATACCCACCACCATCCCACACCCTCCAACCTTCTCCCCCCTCCCCCTCCACAATCACCCATCCACTGGGGAGGGACATCGACACCTCACGGACATGACAGTGGGACACGGAATGGACACAAATGGCGTCCGGGAAAAGTATGAAACTGGACGATCCTGTAACATACGTAACACCTGGTCAGCCTGCGATGGTGGGACAAGGCAAACCCATTTCGTCTGGTATCCGTGCTTCCGGACGATGATAGTCATTTCTGCTTGAGTAATATAGAAACCGATTTATCAATTAATGCAAAATCTCTCTCATAAACCGCTGATTGAATGGAAAACCAAACCCCACCGAGCTGAAGTGATCATGTGACCAGCTTTTTCATCTTCACAACACTTCTGCCTTCTTCCTCTGAATTGCTTGCACAAGGCTCAAAACAATATGGCTCTACAAATCCCCCAAAAGCATTTCCATCACTAATTTTGTCTCAAATAGTCTCTTCCAAATCCCAATGATCGCTTTCAACATACTGAGAACTTTTAGAGTTGTTAATGATGGTGGGATCGGTATCAGAATCCGAGCTTGACATGCACTGTTTATCTATGTAAACTGCCATTCGGATCAATATGGATTCCAGATGTGATGTCACTGGTGAAATCGAAGTCGACACCAGGGCTTTTCTCGACACTTTGTGATTGGCGAAAATTAATTTCCCTTCAAGTTAGACTGTGATTAATGATTGTCATTGTTTTTTTTTCATTCGGGTTCCACTTTAAGAGATTGTCGCTAACCATCTTGCTGCTTGTACGAGGTCTTTGATGTTCTTTATTTTGCTCGTTAATAAAAAAAATCTTTAAAATCTCAAAAGGGTATTGGGATTAGAGGTAATGGAGAGGATGGGGGGGGATAGGTATTGTGAGACCTGATTGTCCACGTCCCCTGCAGTCGTTGTTTTGACAAACTTTGCAATTGTACACCATCTTTCTTCCATCGATGAATTTTAGTTTGATTTCAAAGCCATGCTCACGCAGTCCCTGCTCCCCTCTGCCAACATTCTTCTGTGTGCTTACCTCTTCAACCCTCTGGTCCACCAATATCGGAAGTCTCTGCTCCAGATTCATCCACATGGTCTGCTGCAGTGAGCCCAGTTATTGTATGTCTCATGGAAATATTTCTTTCACAGGATGTCCAGGACTCTTCTGTGTATGTCCATGGTTATCTCCTCCGTTCTGACAGGCTTGATTCGTGCAATGGTTGTGGTGTCACTGTGTATCTTCATTCCTCATTTTCCCCATACGCCAAGCCCCATACTGTTTGCCCCCAACCATGTGGAGTATGTTTGGCTTTGTGTGCCTCTCCCTAACAACATATTGCTTCTTTGTGTGGTCTCCTGCTTCCCCTGCCACCCCCCCCCCAAACTCCAATGATTCCATATACGTGACTCTCTCCACAAACACACTGCTCACCCCTATTCACTCTTCCTCCTCTTTGGAACTTTAAATGCTGTTTGTTAACATGCTTCAGTACACGTGGCTGAGCAGTATGTCATTCTGTGAAATGACTGGTAGATGGAAGAAGTACATGCATTGGGCATTGGGAGATTTTTTGATTTTTTTTTTTTATGCCTGCATGTGGAATTGCACATTATTACATACACCTCCCCTCCCCCAATTTCAACCTTTTTTATTTATTTTTTTTTTGCATGCATGCATCCCTCCTTAACACCTTACCAGCCATTTCCTACATAGCAAGGATGGCTGAAGTCAGAATATGTAAAAATAAGCAACTTATCCAGTTTACATTTTGCAGACAACTGTCTTGCCAAACTATTTTAAAGGCTGATGATTCTCATGCTATTGCACAGTGGGATGACATCTGAAATGGTATCTAGCATCTGCTTATTGTGTGGGTAGTTGGGCACTGTGACAACTACATTAGTTTATAATACATGTTACTCTATTTCATTGTTGTTCCAGCTGACAGATTTGGCATCCTTTGTTCCAGGGGATGGGAAACTGCTTGCTCCAGACGGCTCAGCAGGATGCATCGCTGGTTGTGGCTGGTGCAGCACTGGATACCATATTTGATGTTTTTGGAGAGGGTGCTGAAGCCGACAAAGTTGCAAATGAAATCGAGCTGGTTTCGGCCCTTCGGAATCTTGCGCCATCTTTCATGTCCATGGTATAGGGTCCAAATGCATCCGCTACAGTACTGCACCCAATATTTTGATTGCTTAAAAAGATACAATGTAGAAAAAATTAGAACGGCACTCTGCGATGTCGACAGATATGCCTCTGCCCAAATTATTCCATCATTTTACATAATTTTACCAAGTTTGATTTAAATCCCTGAACCCAGATTCAAAATATTAAATAATTCCGGGTGCAAGGTTGATCAGGTTGAAATTTAAAACATGTATTCCCCATGACTACTGGATCATAATTGTGAAGTTTAATGTCGATTGATGAACTGGTTCAAGATAAATAATTTAAAAAAAGATTTTTGGTGAATGCAATATGGCTGCCAGACAATGTGGCCTATTTATTATTTGTGGACACCCTGGTATCTCCAAGGCTAGTGGAACGTGGGTGAAGCTCCCTTCGACCTGTCAAGCCGTTCTGGAGAAGATTTTTGAAGGCTTTTAAGATAAATAAATAAAAAAGGCTGCCGAACCACTGGACGATGATGTCATCAAATCCCCCCGCCCCCCAATACTTTCATACTGATCGGATAAAGTGTTTGACGATGAAATTATGACGTTATAACGAAGCCACCTGTGACGTCAAAAAAATCGCACGTTTCCAATGGGGAGTACTGGACATTTGCCAACTTTTTATTTTTAATTTAATTCTATTATTATTCCCCCGCCCCATGGAGTGGTTTCGGAGATGCAGAGGTCAAAAGTTTTTTTTCCCCCTTTTTTTCTAACATGGGTGCCACACCACATGGCCTATGATGTCATGATTATCATTAAAACATTCTACACGAGTAGTTGCACATATGGTGCGATTTTGTCAATCGGATAAGCAGTTGCAGAGAAAACAAAGAAAATTAACATGGATGGACGTATAGACAGACAACCCGAAAACATAATGCCTCTGGCGACTTCATCGCGGTGGCATAAAAATTTAAGCGATCAAATATTTGTTTTTATTATTGTCAGAATTTTAATATTATAAATACATTATTTTATGACGCATCTGAATACATTTATATTGTACCGTTGCACCACGGGCAAGCTTGTGGGCCCCGGCTCACTTTTTGTTGTGTTTTGTAGCTCCAAAAATGTTGCGTAAATCCTAAGAACAGGAAACAGGTACAGTGAGAGTTTATTAAGATGCCACTTGCCAGGATCAAATTGCAGTGCACCTCGCTTCACACAGCCAATCAACAGCATCTCGTGATTCGTCTCCAAGCCCCGCGAAGCAGAGTTCATGCTTGCTTTGGGCATTTATCAATGTGGCTCATGAAAATGTTTTGGCCAAAATCAAAAAAAATTCATCTCTACTGCCTTGGTCTTTTGCGATTATTAATGTACTATTTTCAACTCTGTGTGACCAGTGGAGATGCAAAACTGATGGGCAGATATTGTATCTTATTATATAGATAAAACACCCTGCTGATGTCTGCTTCCTCCACTGTTCTCATCCCCCCTACATCTCTCCCTCCCATCCCCCTCAGTCAATTTCCTAAGTTGATAAACTTACATTTAATTAATATGGTTCGAATGTAGCACAGATTTCATGGGCCAAATGTGCTACTCCTGCATCCAAGTTCCTTGCAAATTTATTTTATAATACATACGACTTTGCTTGAACCCCAGAGAGCCAAATGCTTCTGAACGTCTTCCATCGGCAATCTTGGTAGAAGTCTATATATTGCGTACTCATCCATAAATTGCGTACACATGCTTTGGGCATTTATTGATATCGATATGAATAATGAAAATGGATTTCGACCCTGCACTTGGTGATCCTTGGTAATCAATATGGTACCATTTTCAACTTTATGCGACCAGTGGTTTGCGAGAAGATGCAAAAACTTAGACAGACATTGGATCTTATTATATAGATTTATTACAAGTATATTAGTGTCATTACATGTTTTTATTTCAACCTTTCAACATCCTATTTAATGCCCATTTCCTGTGTTTTCTTCTAATTGGGTTCTTTTGCAGAAAAACACAACACTTGCCTCTCCAATTGATACTTACCATTATTTTGTCACTGGCAATGAATATGAAACAATCTTCCAAAAAGATTGCATGCATTGTATTTATTTGTGACGAGCAATCTTTTGTCACAAATGTATTTAAATGAGTATCATCTAGACAAAGGTGGCATTTTAACGGTACCTTCTTTTAATGAAAACGTGTGCACAGATGCAAGAGCATAAAAGGAATTACAGCTGCGACGAAGTTTTTGTGCTGCAGGACGTGGCAACAAATCTGCTGCGGTTCATTCGCTACAAGGAGCAGGCCGCCGTCTGAACTTGCACTTTAGTACGCATTTGCGAAGCTGGTGTGGTACTTCTCCTTTTATGATTTCCCTAATTTCCTCATATAATTGAAATCGCAATCTTGTATGTCATTACATCAAAATTGTTTTTTTGCAATAAATCTTATTTCTAGCACATCTTTGTCCTGGTCTTTTAAATGGCATTTTCGTAATGTTTTTTTTTGGAGAGTCCAGTAACATCTGAATAAGGGCAGTCGACATGGGTTTGAAAGAATTTAAGGTTCACTGCTAAATTATTTTATTTTAAGCATTTCATCCACTTATTTTTCCATGGGGAAAATAGTTCTTTATTTGCAAGTTAAATCTTGCCCTTTTTACAGAGATCATGAGTTTGAAAGCATTTAAGGTTCACTGCTGTAATATTTTATTTTAAGCATTTCATCCATTTATTTTTCCATGGGTGAAAATAGCTCCATATTTGTGAGTTAAATCTTGCCCTCATTACAGAGATGTTGGGTTTGATGCAAACGGTGACCAAAACTGGACCTCCAACCCTCGTACTTGTAGTAACCTGCAAGTAAGAATGTTGGGTGTCTTACTGCATTTCTGTTTTCTTCATTTCTTTCTTTGTCTGTTTTTTGTATTGTCAGATCAGGACAGATTAGATTTGTAACTTGGTGCAGGTACCATGTAAACCTGTACCAACCTGTTTCATGGTCGGGTTGTCGACGAATAAACTGTCTCCCCCACCAGGTTTTCTGGTGAGGAGGGTGTATGATATGGACACAGCAGGATTAAAAACAAAAACCTGTCAAAGGGTGGAGGAGCTCCTCCTGAGCCAATGGCCATCCAAATCTAGTACCCAATGTGTCTGTAGACGTCGTCCTGCAGTTGGGTTACTTTATTAAATTTTTTTAGGAGGTTGGTGGCAGGATTTGCACTCTGGCCACCGTAAAGCCCTTCATTCCGCAAAATGCAAAGAAAGTTGAAAACCCACTCCGAGGGAGTCCCTCCTGTGCAGGTGCGCTCCGTCAGGCAGCTTACCGGATGATGGGATTGGGGCAAACCCTTGGGGACCCCCACTCTTTGATAGGAGGAAAACCATGGGTTAACCTTCCCGTGTCAGATTGAGGTAGTGTGTGTCAGAGTGGTGCTGAGGTGTTGTCCACCAGATGGCGGTCTCTTTGGGTTAACCTGAGTTTGCATGTCAGATATATCTTTGTTTGCATTTTTTTTTTCAAAGGGAATAAGTTCTTTCCATCATGTTTTGTATCTTTGCAAAAGACTTGAACAAGTTTATCGGCATCTAATAATTTTGCAGGCTGAATTGGAACACTATACAGTTCCTTGAATTACTGTGTTTATGAAGGAGAAGAAACTTTTGGCAGGACGACGATATCCTTGTATTGTAACAGATACAATACATCATATTCAGTGATTGGACAATGAATTTATTTATTAAATCTCCCATCAGTACAAGGAGGGAAGATGTAGTCTTCCTTGTTTCTTTATTTTCTTTCCAGCAATTACAATTTTATTGTGCACATTTTAATTCCTGAGCCAATTTTCAAATTTGGTGAAGTTGCACCGTGGTCCAATACACTTTGAATCATTTTTGCATTCTTGACTTCAGCAACTGTTCTGATTTTGAGGAGTCAGATGAACCATGAAGAATTGTCTTGCAAAATCTTGAAAGGTCAAAATCGGTCACAAATTTCCAAAAACTTATGTCCTTTTAAAAAAAATCATACCCGTTTATTTTATTTTGAGCGATTATGGGTAATGAAGCACAACACCAACTGTGATACAGGATGGCATGTTTTTGGTTGGGTATACAAACAGCTCATGGAAGAGCTCGAACACAGAATGGATCAGGACGCAACAGTACGAACGAAACTGCAGAAAGAAAAGGGGCGAAACGCCAACGGTGGAGCCGAGGAACAAAATAGATGGAGACGGACAAATGAGAGGTAGGGAGGACACTGAGGTGGATAAGATGGATATAGAAGCAAACTCTCACAAAGGAAAAAGTGAAAATTTTGGTTGGGAGGGTGGGGGGGGGTTCAACGGGGGTAGAAAAGATCATGGTTTTGGATGGGAATGATCTGAGATGGTGGTGAACAGCTCTTTTGAAGACTTGGAAGGGAGAATGAGATTGAAGGAAATTTCGAAGTTGGTTCCACAGGTGGGGAGAGATAGGAAAGGATGAGTGGAGGTGAGCAGCGATTCTGCCTTTTGGGGGTTTCTGGTTGAGTACATGTGCCCTGCAGAAATCTGGGCGAGCATGTTGAGGGCAGAGGGTGTGACACCAGAAAGGAGGTGGTAAAAGACAGAGGGAGAGCACTGACCTTTCAATGATGGCAAGGTGATGGGTGCATACTCTGCTTCGTCGTGGGAGGTTCCAATAATGTTGAAGGCCTTGGTTTGCATGTTGTCAAGCTGAGCAAGGTGTGAGGCAGGGGTCCCATGCAAGAGGGGGGAGCAGTACTTCAAGTTGCGGATGAAGGCCTTGTGGGTGGATTATGCACGATGGAGGATGCCCAGTTGGCAGCTCACTTTTGAGGCCAACTTCGTAATGTGGTTTGCCTTGGTGAGATCATGGCTGATAGTGAGACCCAAGTTTGAGTGGCTGAACTTCCTCAAGAGGATTGCTCAGAAAGTAGATGGGAGTGTTTACCACATGGTTCTTTCAGACGGAGAGTGAGTGTGAGATTTTTCAGGATTGAAAAATATATTCCAAGTGTTTGACCAATTTGTGATTTATCAAGGTCTGAAAAGAGGGAAGAGGCTGCTGCATCGGTTGTTAACTGAAGGATGAGGATGTCGTGGCAGAGGCTGTAGTCGTCAGCAAATGGATAAAGAGGATTTTCCAGTCAGAGATCATTGATGAGAATTACTGTACTATTAAGATTGAGACTACAAGTGTTAGAATTGCCACCCCAGAGTCTGGACATGAGTCCCATCAAGGCCATATGGGATTACCACGAAACAGAACAAGAGGAACACAACTAACTAACCACCACAGGATATTTGGCACAATATTCCTGTAAGAGTGCATCAGCCACACAGGAAGCATGGGTAAAAGAGTGATGGCACTTAAGAAGGCAAAGGGCAGACACACCAATATTGACTGATACTATAAAATGACATTGTTCTTGTTATTTACTTAAGCAGTTTATTTCAAGCACATCTATAAACAGGAGTTCACATCACTGGTACTCAGGTACTCGTACGGCGAACTAGCACAACAGAGGCTTTCGGTGGAAGGTTTTCTCAGTGAGTGGAGGGAAGATTCTTCCATGATCATTCTGATATATTGATATACTGTACTGTGATTTCAAAACTTAAGGGCACAAAATTAAGTATCAATAACATTATAATTTATAAATTACATTATAACTTAAGATGAAAAACAATGAATCGAAGAAGAAAACACATTAAGCGAAGAGGAAGAAAAGGAGGTTTCCTCAGCAAGTGTAGGTAAGATTGTTCTGTGATAATTCTGATAATTGAAAAACTGTGATTTCAAAATTAAGTTTATAAATGATAACATAATTTACAAGTTATATTGTAGGTTTATGACTTGTAAGATTAAAAAAATAATAATAAAGTATATCTTAGGAGAACATGCGAGCAAAGAGGAAAAAAAAGAGTATCAGGAGCGTCCGGAACACACACAAAAAAAGAGAGGGGCTTGTGAGTGTCTCGTCTGGAGCGGACATTCTGAGAAAGTGCTTATTGATGAGTAAGATGCATACTTAGCTGAGGTCCATTGGGAAGCAGACGAGTATGCTCGAAGCTGCCTTTTTATTTATTTTTTTTGAGAGTACCAAACCATTTCTGCTAGTACTCATTGGAGAACCAAATAAAAAAAATTGTGTGAACCCCTGTTTATAAAGGCTGTCCATTTACAATAATAGGCAAATGATTGTTATTACCTGTAACACAGAAGGTGGATGGAGGTTATGTTTTCACCCCTGTCTGTCTGTTTGTTTGTGAACAAACTATCTCAAGTTGTGGACGGATTTGGACGAAATTTTGTGGATAGTTTGGGTGTGTGACAAGGACGAAATGATTAGATTTTGGTGAAGATCAGAATCCGGATTTGGATCTGAGAATTTTTTTTTTTTTACTGATTCTTCACCATTGAGTGATGGGGCTAAAACGATATTTCAAAAAGTTACAGACGGATTCGGACGAAACTTCGTAGTTGTGTTGCGTAGGTGACGAGAACAAGCTCATTATATTTTAGTTCAGGTCCGAATCCAGATCCAGCCTATCAGTGGGATACAAAACATAAAGCAATCAGCATGGCGGAGGTATGCGCTCTACCGAGTGCCCTTCTAGTCACTGATAATTTGATGAATTATTACCCCAAAGTATGAATATCATTGGAATCACCCAAACATGTGCACAGTACTCTAAATTTTGCCTTTGAATTTTTGTCTTTATTACCTGAAACCAGTTGGGTCAGTAGCATAAACCTGTTTACACAGCTGCACCAAGTGAAAATGCTTGGGGCCATTTTGGCTCTCATTAACCTCATTAAAAGGCAATGAATCAGGAGTATTTTGGGAATTTATTCCTTCTGCCACTGCAGGTGGAAGGAGGTTATGTTTTCACCACTCTGTTTGTTTGTCTGTTTGTGTGCGGGATATCTCAAAAAGTTGTGGACGGATTCGGACGACATTTGGTGGATAGTTTGGGTGTGTAACGAACGAATTCATTAGATTTTGGTGAAGATCCGGATCCAGCTACTAGGATTTTTCAAGTGATTCTTCAGCATTGAGAGATAGGGCCAAAACCTATATATAGCACGACATCTCAAAAAGTTGTGGACGGATTCGAATGAACCTTGGTCAACACGTTGGGTGTCTGACCAGGAAGAATTGATTCAATTTTGGTGAAGATCCAGATCTGGATCCGAGGTTTATTTGAATATTTTTTAGTGATTCTTCGACATTGAGAGATAGGGCCAAAAATGATATATCGCATGATATTTCAAAAATGTATTGTACCCGATATGTTCCACTGGATCAGGCATTACGTGGCGGAGGTATTCACTCGACTGAGTGCCCTTCTAGTTCCACACTCGAAAACAAAATGTTTAACTGAAGATGAAGTGAACATATAAGGTTAAATTGTGTTGAATGAAACCAGGAGAGTTAAGTGGTGAGATAACCATGAGACCAATCATTGAGAAAAAATAAACTTCTGAAGATAGATATTTCTGAGATTATGTAGAACCTGAGAGTGAGATTTGCATGAGACTCGATTGGCCTGAGGGAATGCTTTTGGATAAAAAGAGCTTCGGTTGGCTATTTTTTTGTTGTTGTTGATTGTTCAAGTTGCTTGACTTTAGTGCTTGTAACATGAGCATAGGTTGACCCACGAGATAGAACGAGGATTACTGGAGTCTTTTTTTGGCAGTCCATTAGAGTATCCTTGCTGCACCAGTCACATAGTCGTTGCATTTGCAGATTCCAAGGGTTGCGAAAATATCATACCACTGTGATTCTATACCAAATTATTTTACAGTCTTCAGGATATTGTTGCGGTTCTCGGAACCGCATGCATACAACAGATAGGTTTCCTGAGACAGTTATGCCAGTAATATATGTGCAGATAGACCCCTTCCTTTTGTTTAGTGGGAAAACAAGGGAGTGTGTTGCGATGGTATAATAGTTGGGATTACTAAATCATTTTCCCCTTTTATTTTATCCCCACTCTTTTTCTTTTCTTTTCTGAGGTAAATCTGCCTGCTTGCCCCTCGTCTCGTCTCGTCTACCATAACCGTGCATCAACGTCTATCCGAAACCAGACATGTGCGGTGAGTCACGTACGCTTTGGCAGCAAGGTGGGTGGGCTGCACCAGCATCTGCCTGAAACCCAGCCCAGGCTGGTGGACCACGTGAGGGGTCAGAGCCAGTCAGAATGCCTGACTCGGGCGATGACGTTGGATTCAGCATGGCCTCTCCCCCGAGCCTCGGGCTCTATAAAGGATGGAGAAATCCTCCGTGTGTGTCGAATGTGTTTGGTGTGGGTGTTTTCACGCGGAGTGTTCCTGCTTCTCGACTCTGCACACGTCTCACCTCGACGGCCTGCCTCCTGTTCCTCGTCTCCGCCCAGACGACGTCGACCTCGCCTCCTACTTCTCGACTCCTGCCTGGTTCCACCTACTGCTCCACCCTCACCCTCTGGACTCCACCCTTCTCCACACGTGCGGCTGTGGTCAGAACAACGCGACTATTGTTGGGTCCCTCCCTCCCCTGAAATCCCTCCCCCAAAATGCCCAGGTACTGAAAGCTATAACCTCAACTTCCCTCCCTCCCTGGCTGCAAAAGTCCCTTCACATTTGGGTTTCTTTTTCTGTGTGTCTGAGTGTGCTGGCGCCTGTCTGTCAAGTAAGCCTGTAGAAGATCCTTATTGTTGTTACTGTTATTAATCTCGCGTCAAGTCTCTCTCCCTCTCTCCTCTCTCCTCTCTCCTCTCTCCTCTCTCCTCTCTCCTCTCTCCTCTCTCCTCTCTCCTCTCTCCTCTCTCCTCTCTCCTCTCTCCTCTCTCCTCTCTCCTCTCTCCTCTCTCTCCCTGTGGCTGCTGGTTGCATCATTGGATGGGATGCGGCTATGCCACTCATGCAGTGTCCCCCTTACCAGTAAACTGGTGCTCATTTTGCCGACCTCGGAAAGATGACAGGCTGAGTCAACCTCCTAGTGTATTTTAATTCAGCGGCCAACGGGGCTTGAACTCAGGACCCTAGGATCCCAAGCCGCCACCCTAACCACTAAGCCAACACTAGGCTTGCCAAGTCTGCACTGTCTGCTTTAGTAAGTTGCTTGTATTATTGTCGCACCACACCTCTCTCCTTTTTCCCTTCGTTACATACCCAATAAATCTTTGTTGTGCCACATGCTTTTCCTCGCTGTTAAAAATAATTGTCATGAGGAATGTTCCCAGTTCGCCTTTGCCTTTTCTCTCATTGGTCCAGCATTGTTCGAATCAAAGTTTAGCTGGGTCTTTATTCCAAACGATCCGTTCCTTCTAGCCGGTACGTCCTTGGCAGTGTCGCTCGGCTGCATCCGATCCGGTAGAGTGATCCGGTTTGGATAAGGCGTACCGAGGGTGTGGTTCCCTGGTAATTAAACCACGTAGTTAATTAGGTAACCCGATTCCATAGACGGGAGGATCCGAGGTCATGCGGTTGAGTTATTGGCTTCCACAGTCGGTTAAGCGACCCGCCGCATCACGGAATTATCCGTGAGTGACGGCCTACAATTCCGGGGAGTCTGGTGGGAATCAACCGAGCTTCCCCCACCTAGTGGTCTTCTCACCCGACCCCGCTGGCCCGCAACAATATATTCAATTCACGGCTCCAGGACGATGCACAGACATCGATGAAACCCTCTCTTGGCTTCTCTGCAGCTCTTCTGTCACTGAGGGCTTGATCCTGGGAGAAGCACTGAAAATCAGAATATATTGTTGTGGAAATGAGAATTTCTATTTTATTGTGGCTTTGCTTTTATTGATTGGAAGGTTGATGTAATTCTGCAGACCTTTTAGCTTACTTCCAATCAGCAAGATCATGGAATCCATCAATGCAGTTAATATAAAATGCTTCCTTTTCTCCAACGGCTTCATATCAAATCACCAACTTTGATTTGGACCTGGTCACTCTACCTTGGACATGCTGCTCTTACTCTCCCAGCAATGGTGGAGACTCTCAATGTCAGCTGTGAGATCAGGGCTGTCTCTCTGGACATATCTCGAGCTTTCAATATAGTCTGGCACCCTGCCTTGCTCTTCAGTCTCTGCATCCAAAGTCAAGTCCACACATGGCTTACTGACTTCCTCTACTGTCGTAGCCAACGTGTGGCACTCAGAATCCTTCAATGTCTCCCTGTTAAGCCTGTAATGCCACAAGGCAGGGTTCTGGGCCCAGTCCTATTCCTAATCTTCAAGGATCTCCCTGACTCTGGAAAATCCCCTTTATTTGCCGACAACTCTGCCCTCGACTGACGATTCTGCCCTCTACCTCATCCTTCAGATAGACAGGCAGCAGCCGCTTTCCTCTCTTCAGTCTTTGATAAAATCACAAGCTGGTCAAACACTTGGAATATGTCTTTCAATCCTGACAAATCCCACACTCTCACTATCACTGAAAAGTCAGTCTGGCCAACCCTCCTATCTACTTTTTAACAATCCTCTTGATGAAGGTCAGTCAATCAAACTCCTATGTCTCACTATCAGCCATGATCTTTCTTGAGAAAACTATATTTGAAAGGTGACCTCCAAAGCCTGTCGCTGACTGGGCATCATCTGTCATGCAAAATCCTTCCTCGGCACATCTGAACTCTTATCTACCTACAAGGCATTCATCCGCAGCATGATGGAGTCCTGCTTTTCATTTTGGGACGGTGCCCCTGCCTCACACCTTCAAGGTCGTTGGAATGTCCCGTGATTAAGCTGAGTCTAAGGGCCTTTCACTTTCCCATTCCAGATAGGTTGGTCCCTCTGTACACTTCCGCCTCCTTTCAGGTCTTGCAACCTCTGCTGTCTGTGCTTTTTCCCTCCCCCACCCGCGTTTCTGCAGAGCGTTCATGGTTCACCATCAACCCCCTTCTGGGGGAAATTGCTACAAAATACAGAAACGCTGCTCACCTCCACTCATGCATTCCTCTGTTCTCCCCCCCCCCCTCGTCAAATCAACTTCTGCATTGTCTTTAATCTCATCCTTCCCTCCAGGTCTTCAAGACAGTTGTTCATCACCATCTCAGAGCATCCCCCATCCAAAACCATGATCTTTTCTGCACAAGTTCACCCTCACCCCCATCTTCAAGCCCACTTTCATCCAGTTTTCCAGTTTTTCCTTCTTGAGTTTGCTTCTTATCCATCTTGTCCATACCTATCTATCTATCTATCTATCTATCTGTGTCTCTCTCTCTCTCTCTCTCTCTCTCTCTCTCTCTCTCTCTCTCTCTCCTCTCTCTCTCCTCTCTCTCTCCTCTCTCTCTCCTCTATATATATATATATATATATATATATATATATATATATATATATATATATATAAAAATCCTGATGAACTTGAAATTGAAAATCATTCTAAAGAATAAATGTATCGTTTTGGGGATGTCATAAAGAACATAAACAAGGAAGCACGAATAACTAATTGAAGGTGGTGTAAAGTACAATCAATGACGATAAACTTCTGAAATTTGTTTTTTTTCTGCAGCCTTTCAAACTTTTCTTTTATTTCAATTTACTTATATACTTGAACACTGTAGAACAGAAATCCCCTTGTTGGCACTTCCAAAAACCTCCGGTTTAGCAGCACTTGGCCAAAATATCACACCGTTTTTGGACATGTCGACCAACAAATTTTCTGCTCGCTCCCTCAGTGCTGGGGAATATCGACATTCAGACAAAATGGTGGCTCATGGGAAATATAGATTGTGCTTGGAAAGGCAAAGCAACAGTTGTAAAGACCTTCCCACGTCATTTTCCTCAAGGCTGCATGGGGTAAGGTAGTTAGGGTTAGGTAGACAAAGGTTACACTTACACTTATGTTTGTCTACCTGTCTCTAAGAACGATATCTCAAAAAGGTCTGGACAGATTTGAACGAAACTTGATGGAGAGGTTGGGTGTGTGACCCGGATGAATCGATTTGATTTTGGTGAAGATCCGGATCGGGATACGAGAATGTTTCTTTGAGTGCTTCTTCACCATTGAGAGATGGGGCCAAAAACGATAGATATCATGATATCTCAAAACGTTATGTTGTGGACGAGTTGGTTAAGTGACAAGAATGAAATTGCTCGTTGAGCAAGGAATTGCCGGAATAACTTTATCATATCTCCATGATCTCTGAAAAAACAAAAACCTGGAAATCAATTTGGTTCTTACAAGTCGATAGTGCTACTGTTTAATGAGTTATAGCACTTAGTTTGGTCATGATCATAACTTGGAAGTCAATCGGACTTGAAATGGCGTTTTTATCACAATTTGAAAGTTTTGACCCGACCCCCCCCTGACATTCGACCCCCAATTGCTAAGAAGGGTGTTGGTGTGACACCCCAATGAGACATATGGTTGGATGCAGAATTGGAAGATGCACATTTTGGATTTGGTTTGAAGTCGATACGACCATTTTAGCGGATGTTATTGAGAAAATAAGAATTTCGGTTTTTTGGTGACCTTGACCTTGACCTTGACCTTTGACCTAGATTCACCAAAAACGACAAGTGTCTAAGTTGGACCATGGCTGATGTCTGAATCCAGTTTGGTCATGATCGCTGAAACGATGTGGCTGCTCCAGGGTAAACAAACACACAAACAAACAGAATGACACACACAACCGACCAACATAATTACCGAAATCCGAAGGATTCCGTTAATTAACAAGGCGATTCGATTTTGGTTCAGGTCAGGATCCGGATGAGGCCTATCGGGGGGGGGGGGGGGATCAAAACATAAACTGTTCAGGTTGGTGAAGGTAAAGCCGCCGCCAAGTTGAATTAAAATTCTGCGTAGATTTTTTATTCACCAATCAAATCGGCCGTTTACATGGAAAACGTTTAACTGTGATGCGTCAGCACTGAAAAAGCTCTAAACTAGATAACTAGGTAACAATAAATAATTTCACTCAGATCAAACAACGGCATTGCCCGAACGGTTTAATACGTGAACGATAGCGGAAGTGACGTCATTTGGATCAACCAATGGAATGGCGCTCCGGCGGGAAATAACGTCATCGTTGAAGTGAATGCGAGGGAAAAACCTTCGGAGTGTAGGCTTTATTTCACTTGATTGAAGCCGATTCTACAGACACATAAAGGAATACATGTGCAGCGAGGAATACATGTGCAGCAAGGAATACACGTGCAGTCGATCACCGCAAAATAAATCAGCAATTAGCCAGCATAAGCACGGTGTCCGGTATACTCTCAATCCTCACCATTCAACGAGCACCAAGTGAACCACTGCCGTAAATGACAATGCCTCAGGGACAATCCCACCGACCGCGCGGCATCACGGTTTTATCTGTCTCGTGTGCGAGCCGCGCGACACGTGATCGCACGTCACATCCTTTAATTCATCACATTCTCCCCGTCTTTAAAATGTAACTAGAGGCTCAACTAACGCACCATGATTACTTCAACGCTATAGGAGTATACATTTCAAGTAACGCGAACTATTTAAACTACTGAAGCATACATTCCAAGCAGTGAGGATTATTTTGAGTTATAGGAGCATGGTAAGGTGCCATTGAGGGATGCCGATTATCCCCTTTACAGATCGAGTCGGTGAGGGGGTTTTATGCATTGACCTCTCCGGGAGTAAATGGTGGTTTCACTTGAGGGAGGCTTCCGATCCTCTTGGGGAGCCTTGACTCGTGCCGGGGATGACTCCTCGATCGCTCTCGGGTGGAATGCGGTAGCTCCGTCGCCACCGTTCTCTTGTGGAGTTCCTGGGGGGGAAACACCTGGGGAGGGAATGTCAGAGGGAGGAGTACCAGATGGAGGAGTACCTGCAGGAGGAGTACCTGCGGGAGCCAGATGGCGAACCGACACAGTGGTCTCCCTGCCATCAGGAAGTCTAACATGAGCATACTCAGGATTAGCATCGATGAGTTCGACCTTCTCCCCCATTGGTTCATACTTGCTTTGTCGTACCGGGCGCTTCATGAACACTCTTCCGGGATAGGTTAGCCAGTAGGGCACCGATTGGCCGTCAATATAACGTTGTTGGTGAGTAAACATTCGTTCGTGAGGAGTAGCATTGATGGACGTACAAAGCAAAGAGCGTATGGATTTCAGAGCGTCGAGTAGGGTAACCTCCCACCGCTCGGGCCCCAGTCCTCTCGATCTCAGCGCCAGGGTTACGGCTTTCCAAATGACCCCATTATACCATTCCACCTGCCCATTACCCTGTGGGTTGTAACCCGTCGTTCGACTAGTTGCTATGCCGTGTTCATATTGGAACTGTTTGAGCTCGACCGACATGAAACACGGCCCTCTGTCTGAATGTATGTACGACGGTTTCCCAAACATGGCAAAGAGGTCAGAGAGACATTTCACGACAGTGCCCGAGGTCATATCTGAGCACGGGAATGCGAATGGGAACCTTGAGTATTCATCAACAACAGTGAGTATGTATCTGTTGTCTGTCTCAGTCGGCAGGGGTCCTTTGAAGTCGATATTTAGTCTCTCGAAGGGTGAAGTGGCCTTGATCAACCTGCCAGAAGCGGCGCCATAGAATCTGGGTTTTAGTTCAGCACAAACGGGGCAAGAAGCATTCACTTGTTTAATATCTTCGATAGAATAGGAAAGGTTTTGTCTGCGCACGAAATGTGCCATTCTGGTTACCCCTGGGTGGCACAGAGACTCATGGAGGTCTTGCAAAGCCCGACTGATTGTCGCCGAACAGTAGACCCGAGAGAAGGTGTCTGCAGCAGGGTTTTCCCTCCCGGGCCGATAAACAATGTCGTAACTATAACAAGATAGGTCTATCCGCCATCTCATTATTTTCTCGTTCTTAATTTTCCCGTTATTTTTCCCATCAAACATGAAGGCAACGGATCGCTGGTCCGTGACGAGTGTGAAGTGGTTGCCCAGTAAATAATGTCTCCATTACGTAGGGCTTCGACAATAGCGTACGCTTCCTTCTCTATTGCCGAATGTCTCTGCTCGCTTCCTGAGAGAGTTCTCGAGAAGAACGCGACGGGTCGGCCGGACTGATTGAGCGTCGCGGCGATCTCGTGATCGGAAGCATCCGTTTCCACCACGAACGGCACCGAGCTGTCGATCGATAATACCACGGAATTACTGATATCATCTTTGAGGCTGTGGAAAGCTTTTACAACAGCGGCATCTGGCGGGAAGTTTTTGCAATGCACCAGGGGATGTATTTTTTCAGAGTATTGGGGGATCCATCTAGCGTAGTAAGCGAACATTCCAATCACTCGACGCAATGTCTGCAGGTCATGAGGTGGGGGTAGCTCACGAAGTGGGCGCAATCATTCAGGATCGGGCTTAATCGTGCCGTCGGCTATTGTGTAGCCGAGAAGATCAATTGACCTTGCCGAGAATACGCATTTGTCGTAATTGAGGGTCAGATTATATTTTCTAGCAATACTCAAGAATCTGTCCAGATTCATATCATGTTCCCCCCGATCCTTACCGCTCACCGTGACATTGTCCACGTAAACAAAAGTGTCTTTGAGGTTTTCATCCAAGATGATGTCGTCCATAACTCGTTGGAAGCAAGCTACTCCATTAGTGACACCGAACAGAATCCTCCTGAATTGATAGAGGCGTCTACCTGCCTCGAACGCGGTGTAAGGTTTGTCTTCCTCTCGAATGGGAATTTGATGATAGGCGCTTCACAAATCGATGGTGCTGAATATTTTGTAATTGGCCACGCATTCGACCATCTCGTCTACGCGCGGCAAAGGGTAGGCATCGAGTTGGGTGAAGCGATTGACCGTTTGAGAGTAATCGACAACCATTAGTTTCTTATGGTTCTGGTTGGTGGTCACCAACACCTGTGCACGCCATGGCGAATCGCTCGGTTATATAATACCTTCTTTCAGTAATTGCTTGGTCTCGGAAGCGATGAAGTCCATATTGGCGGCGGTGTATCATCGCGATTTGATCGCTATCGGTTTACAGTCCGCCGACAAGTTAGCAAACAGCAGGGGGACGATACCTCTGCGGTGGTCAGAGCATTTAGAATTAGACGAGGTTTGCTTCCTCCAAAGGGTATTTCGACGCTCGTGTGCTGCTTGAGGACATTATGACCCAGAATTACATCTGCGCATAAATCACGAAGCACCAGTACCCTTACATCCCGATGCATGTAGCCTTTTACGTCCAACTCAACATTGCAGTACCCTCGTACGTGGGACTGTAGTGATGTGGAGGCCATGCATACCGTATTGTCTGTCGGGTGGATCTTCCATTTCCTGCCCTTCACTAGCGAGCTGTTGACGAAACTTTCAGAGCTACCGGTATCAATCAGAGCCTCAGCCATATGCCCCTTAATTCATACGTTGATGATAACTTTGGATAGATTCCCCGGTGAAGCTGCTGTTACTTTCTTTTGTGAGTAGAGAGCCGCAGAAGTGGGTTTATTTCTTCTAAGAGTAGATTTGCATACCCTGGCATAATGCCCTTTCTTGTCACAGTTCATGCATGTGGCATCCCTGGCGGGGCATTTGTTACGAGGTGTCTTTTATTTGTTACGGGGCTCCACACGAAGAAGTCGAATGCAAAGAAGAACAAGAAGAAGTAGAAGAAGAAGAAAAAGAATAATAATAAGAAGAAGAAGAAGCAGAAGGCGAAGATCAGAAGAAGAAGAAGAAGAAGAAGAAGAAGAAGCAGATGAGGAAGAAGTAGAGGAGAAGAAGAAGAAGCAGCAGCAGATGAGGAAGAAGTAGAGGAGAAGAAGAAGAAGCAGCAGCAGATGAGGAAGAAGTAGAGGAGAAGAAGAAGAAGCAGCAGCAGATGAGGAAGAAGTAGAGGAGAAGAAGAAGAAGCAGCAGCAGATGAGGAAGAAGTAGAGGAGAAGAAGAAGAAGAAGAATAAGAAGTAGAAGAAGACGAAGAAGAAGAAGCAGCAGCAACAGTAGAACATTCAGTGTGCCATCTGACGGTGAACTGTAAGTCTTTCGATGAGCGGATAACGGATTGAAATATAACAACATGTGTTTTGTGATTTATAAAAGCCATATACTGTATTTTGAAGAAATAAAGGGTTTCCAGCCGTTTCGGTACGAGCGGAGCTTCAGAGTGCGTCATGCCTCATGATTACCAAGGCCACGGGTCAAGTCCCAAATCGGTTCAGTGAAAGAAGTTGGCATTAATCATCGTTAGTTGTATTATTACTACGTGTATGGCTTTCTCAAAGCAAGTTGGCAAAAAGAAGAAGGCAAAAAAAAGTCGAATATTTTTTCCTTGAAGTGATTCTGTGGGAACGAACGGGCGGGAGGAGGAGGTTCCTGTGGTGTTGGCGGGAGGAGGAGGAGGAGGAGGAGGAGGAGGAGGAGGAGGAGGAGGAGGAGGAGGAGGAGGAGGAGGAGGAGGAGGAGGAGGAGGAGGAGGAGGAGGAGGAGGAGGAGGAGGAGGAGGAGGAGGAGGTTCCTTCGACAACTCGATGATTGAGGCTTCTTCTCTCAATTAGGTGGGAATTTTTTTTTCATGAGGATTCAGGTTCGTTATTCAAAGACCACGTTTACTTGTTTATTTTTTACTTTAATCTGAATTTGTTTTGTGATTTGCTCGTCCAGTATATTTCGTTCGCGAACGGCAAACATTGAGGAGGCCTTAGTTTTGCATTGAAGACTCGAGTAAAGTGACGAACTCAAACGGCCTGAGCCTGAGGTAGCGTAACATGTCGAATGTTCTCGTTGTAAACTCCATGATGATGATGATGATGATGATGATTTAAGAATCGCAATGTATGTAATTAAATGTTCTGAATTTTCGCCGAAGCTTCTGTGGAGAAAATCGAACTAAAATTCGGAAATTGTATGTATGGACCTTATAGAATCAAAAACGGTTTGGCGAATCCCCACCAAATTTCGGCATACATGCTGGGGGTACCCAGGGTCAGGTCATGGGTACAAAATTACCCAGCCGCCCCTCCCCCACGCAACCCAATTCCCCACGTGGGTGAGGAGACGACGACAACTACTACTACTACTACTACTACTCCGTATATGTAGCTCGGGGGCCGAGAGACCGCTTTGGGGATTGATCCTTTTGACTTCGTTCCCTTGGGACGGTGGGGACGTGAGGTTATGACAAGAATTTTAGAATTTTTTTTGGCCATGGTTGCCCGTGATTGCTCGGCTACTCTTCGTGAAGGACACCGTGTGGTCTTTAACATCCACCAACTCATGCTGGCAGATGTGACGCCATTTTAACGGCCATAAAAAAATTACAACCCAAAAGACGTGAAGCTTTGAAGAAGTTCGGATGCTTACAACTACTTAACGTCTGCTGGATCGGTGATTATGGCTGATTTTTATTTTTTTTGAAGAATGGCAATCTCATTGTATGATGAAAGTTAGACCTATAATGTATCAATGGCACAGACTCATGTTGGCATAACAGATTAGCATGACGTCATACATGTTCATATCATGCTTGCCTGCTTTGCCATCGACTCCAATACCCTCGGATGTTTTTTTCCAGCCCCAAAGCTTTATCTTATTCCACCAACTCATCAATAAAGACAAAAACTATTGTGAAAGGTACCAAATAAAAAAAAAATGCTAGCAGATGGGATGCCCAGATTTAATGTCCATCTGAGGGTCAACGCAACCTGTGGTGCAACACACTTCCTGCCAAGCACCAATCGGACAGTTTATAATCTGGTGAAAAATCAAACCCAGACTCAACAGCTTGAAGGTATGTGTGATACTGTTATGAATCTGGCAGCCATGTGCACACAACAGCCAGGTCCTATGGATCAGTTATATCGGTAAGTACGTGTTTCTAGTTAGGGTCCCGTCCCTAGTCTAATGGGAATTAAATGTTCGTGCGCTGCGGAGTTATTTTGATAGTCAGGGTTTTCTTTTACATCGCTTTCACAACAACAACACTCTGCTCACAGCATTCTTCGAGCGCTTGCCAGCAAGCGCTAGCGTGGGCGGAGTTTAACATGAGCATGGTGTCCCTCTGGCCAATCGGCAAGGAGCAGGCGTCTCACCCGCCCCATCTCCCACTCAGCACCATTACGCACGTGGCCGGAGGTGACGAGGTAGGCGGAGCTACAAACGCGTGACTCCACCCAGAAGGGTGGGAGTTGCCCCGCCTACCGTGGGCCCGTCCAATGGAAGACGGCCAGGGAATCGTGTAATGGGTCCAACCAATCAGGAGGCGAGTGGCCAGGAGAAGAAGGTCCTCCCTCCTGAAGAAAGAGTGTGGTTGTTGGGACGAGCAGAGAGAGTTTTTGCGTCCTGGGTGTCTCAAAGCACGTCTGCCTGGGTTTTGCGGTGGACTGCATCCCGCGCTTCGGAGGTGTCTCGTCTGGCGCATTGC
This sequence comes from Eptatretus burgeri, assembly GCF_056783735.1. NCBI lineage: Eukaryota > Metazoa > Chordata > Myxini > Myxiniformes > Myxinidae > Eptatretus > Eptatretus burgeri. The sequence continues at coordinate 76,157,315 of NC_140967.1, forward strand.
AGCGAGCGGTCTATTTTCATCAAGGGAGATCACCTCGTCTCGCCTCCTCTGGATTCGGCTGCCCTGGTCCGACCTTTGGCGACCAGAGCTCCGGGAAGGGGTGAACGACCAGCCACGCGCTCGCGGCCAGGTAGCCAGCCGTCCGGACTCCCAGCCGAACTATCCTCCTCGGCTGGAGAGCCGAATAAAGACCCGGCGGGTCAATTTTCTTTTTGGGTGTCTGTGTGCAGGCCTGTCTTGTCCAACTAGAATTGTTTAGTGCTTTTGTTGTACTTGTCCAAGTGTTACATGATTTGCATTCTTATAGTCGTGATAACTCTGCCCTTACGTTCTCCCCTCGTCTCCCCGATTTTTGTAAAATAAATACCCCTATTGTTTAATGTACCAGCTCGTTTCTGTGCTTCTTTCATTGGCTTAGCACGGTGCATGTTGGGAAATAGCGAAGCGGAAAATTGTTCATTTGGTCCGGTGCGGCTCTGGTAACTCTGCTCGGTTACGCCGGATTCGAGCCGTTACCCGCGACTCGGATCGGACAGAGTCGGCCGAGGGTGTGGTTTCCCCGGTAGTTGGACGGCGTGAGTACTTAGGTAAATTGGAGTTAGACAAGTGGACCCTACCTCACGCCATCAAAATATTGGAGACCACGGCCCTGTAAGGGACCCGTGCCTTTTGGAGTTCTCCGAGAAGCACGATCTAGATTCCGGGTGTTCAGTGGAGCCAACTCTACTGCTCCACCTAGCGGTCGTGCTTGCCGCCGACACCCGGCCCCACAACAATACCTCTGTACCATGTTCATCCTCACACACACCACACCACTTGTGCCTTCTTGTACATAATGTTGAGAAATAAAAGACAAATTTGCCGTTTCTCTGATTACTATGAGAATCTCATTTTGAGTTTCTCTTGAACCCCACTCATAACTCGAGGTCACGTCTCGATATCAAAATCTTTGTATTGTGACGTCCACGGGACTTGAACAGTCCCGCCAACGTAGAATGAGCCGAAACGATGGAGGCGGTTTATTTATTTATAACCCAAACATGGCGGTTCTAATCGCTCTACCGCAAACGGGACGAGGAAGGTGGCACGAGTCACTTTTCACTGAGTTGATAATGTTTATTCGTTTTTTATAATTACCAGAAATAACAAGACTCGGCAAGAAGAGGTATCCGGGGCGATTCGACGGGATGGTGTGGGATCGGGCGTGGGTAAAAACACAGACAATTCCAATGAATATACAGTTCTCAATCCCTCTAAGGCGCCAAACACACACACACACACACACACACACACACACACACACACACACACACACACACACACACACACACACACACACACACACCCACACACACACACACACACACACACAAAACGTAGCTATCTCTGGTGGTCAGGCTGGACCGTGGTGTGGACGCAACTGTCCCTGGATCGGCGCCGGACGAGCTGGCCTTGCTCTCGCCAGGGGGGGCAGGAGAAACCGTGGTGCTGTCGACCTCCTGGTCCTGGCCCAAGTCCGCCCACAGCCGCCAGGGAACCAGCTCCCGCGCCAAGCCGCGAGCAGGAGAGGGAGGCAGGTCCGCCCGCCGCCCGACCCCGTACTCCGAGTCAGCAGAACCCCAGAGCCAACCAAAGCGAGGCACGAGGCTCGGCAAGGCTCCCAGGCACGATCAAGAACACGATCGACTCAGCACAACAACCAGGACGCTCTACCGTCACAGCTTCCACACCAAAAAAAACCCACGATCTTTTGGTTGTAATCTTCTTCTTCTCCCTTTTCGACCCCGAACAGAACCTTTTTATCCTTCTGTCCTCGTCACTTCAATCGAGCCGTTTATTGGCCCACCGCCATCGCCTTCCGCCAATCATGATCACGGGGCGGAGCCATCCGCTGCACTGTCCTGTGACGTCACGGCCAGTCTCCAGAGAATACCAAAAAGGGGTTTACGCAGACACACTTACCCTATCCCGTGTCCCTATCTAATTACGTGACAATTATCATCTCCCCCTTGAAGAAATGAACATTTACTAGACAACTTATCACCACTGAATTGCTACTTATTACATCGAGATCCTGGTAAACTCGAACAGCATGGCATACCTAATTAAACATCCTAATTACCCTTTGAATGCATACCCCCCCTCAAACGTAACACTGCCCCCTCCTCTGGTACCGCAGCTCCTGCAAGGTATATCACAGGCGCTACTGTACCAGCCTTAACACTTACTGACTCACACCTAATTAACCTAACGAAATAAAGTAGGAGGGGCAATGGGCAGCGAGTCGCAGCTAACTTACCTATCCTGCTTAATGTACCTATCCCCCTTATGGCCTTATCCTCGCCTAAACAATCATTCGTTTTTTTTTTTTTTTTAATTTTTTATTTTATCACATGAGAGCACTGAGCGAAGTTGCACTCCATCTTCCGGATCATCGCTCTTGCCCAGCACTCTTCCAGTGATCTGGGGAGGGGAAACAAAAGGTTCCACAAAAACACAACACTTATACTTTACATTCCTACTCTAAGCCTTAACGACACTATTCACAGGATATTTACACTTGACCGCCTCCCCCAGTGGATGCTAATAGACCCAGCGTTACCTGGGGAGCCAATTTTCAAATTTGCTTGCCCCAAAATTATGCGGACATCATGCCCTTGCTGCACCTGTCAAGTTGTGCGGGATCGGGTGGGACTCGCACATCTTCACAACACTCACACCATGGTCATCATCACATTTCTAGGTCATGGTCCTCATTTTAATCATGCAGGCTGAAACCCGTCATGGCCGTGGGGTGGGTTACCACAAGATGATGGGGGCATCTCAGGTGCAACCATGCCCACAGGTAAGCTTTAATCCAACCCGGGCGTTTCTCCGCCCCGCTCCCTTTGATTCCCTCCCCCCTGGTAGCCATCAGCTCTAATCCCGTACAACACTCTGGAAGGGGTCTCACTGGCTCCTCTGGCCTTCCTGGGTCGCCAAGGTCCTACCCGCCTTGGTCGCCCAACCAGACCCTCTCCCAGTTGCCTCCAGACATTAGCCACCATTAGCCACCAGGTGGTGAATCTCCTTGAAGGGGGTCGCAATTCACGCTCACCGTGAGCTTCAGCAATCCCTGTGGACAAGCACATCATCCCCACCCACAAAACCCACATGACTCTCCCACCCCATCAGCCTTACATGTGACACCTGCATTTCTAACACTTCACCGACCATGACCTTCCCTGTTACCACACCATGCCCAATAAAAAAACAATGTGTGCACCATACATTTCACTTCTTCACTTAAACAACTCACACAGCACTTCTCACCCGATCCACGCACCAGCCATTGGACAGCCACTCGTGCCCGCTTTGTTTCCAATTACCCACTGTCCCGATTGTCACTCTAAAACCCAGCAGAACTTACAAACCCATGCCAATTTTCCCACAATTCATTTTTTTTTTTCCACCAAAGGAGGCACTTCGCCACATTGTCAGCAGCCGAGCATGGCCGTATATGCTCAGCCCAATCTAGTCTCCCCGACCCCCGACAGTGATCTCCGGACCTGACCTATGAAAGGGCATCTCGGATAGACCTGGCGGTTCAGCAGGAGGATTCACCCTCTCCGAGTCTAAAAGTCTATTGGAGGGTCCCTCCATCGCCGGGTACCGGCAATATCGTTGCATGTGTCCTCTTCGCCCGCACCGGAAACAACTCCCCATAAAAGGCCCCCGTGAGTATCGGTGAAATGTCTCTTCCGGTTCCGGACCCCCTCGGCCATAATCTAATTGCTCTATTGGCTGGGCTGGACCCCGCCGCTTTGGCGCACTAACTACCGGATTACCCTTTATCAAACTCGACAGTTTCTGGCAAATTTCCTGAAACATTTGGGTAATGCCAATTTCTTCCAGCCCCTCTCCTTGATCCTGGATCTCCGCCTGTCGGACCGTCACCGATGGCCTCTCGGGCACCCGACCCGGCCGCCTCCACGAGGCCAGCCTGGCTGCGCACTCAGCCGCTCGGTGAACGGTGGGTGGGTCCTGTAGCCCCACTAGCGCTCGGACCTCAGGGTCCGGAAGAGCAGCTAAAAATTTCTCTAGTGCCAGTCTGTCCCACGCCTCCACTGTAAGGTCCCGGTACGCGATCCTGACTGATTGGTAAATGTCCTGTGCCAGCTCCTGCACTGTCTCACCCGGCTTTAATCTGTGGTGCTGGAGCTGAGCCCGCACCAGATCACAGTTTGCCGCGAACCCAAACCGACGGCTCAACGCCTCGCAAATGTGGGAGCTGGTCAACATCCCCTCCGCGATCACGTTTAACACGTCTGCGGCTGGTCCCCGCAACGTTGCGACCAAATTCCCTGTACGTTCCTGCTCATTCCATCCGTTTAGTCGGGAAATGCACTCAAATTGCGTCAGAAAAGCTTCAACGCTCCCTGACCCGTCAAAATTTACCAGGGGGATCACTTTTACGGTGGCCCGCTTCTCAGTTTCTCCCTTGTCCGAATCCAGCCCAGGGATCAAACACCCTTGTGGCTGCGTATCCAATTTCGGAGCCCACGGTGGCCAAAGATGTTTTGTGGTGAGGGTCTCATGGGTCAATTTTGCCTCCTGTTCCAAACGTTGAATGGACCGATTCACCTCTTCCCGCAGGATCTTCTGGGCCCGCACAACCTCCTCCAAGGCTCCGTCGCGAGTTTGTAGCTGCTCCTCAACCAACCCGGACACTCTACTTACAAAAGACGGCTCTACCAGGCCTTTATCCAAGACTTCATATTGGCTCATAATTTTATCTTGTTCGTCCAAACGAGCCTCCAATCCTTTTACCTCCTCCGCCAAATTCATCCCTTGCTTCCTCAGCTCTCCCCACTCTTCAACTTGCAGCTGCATACGAGCATCCACACAGGCACGATGACGTTCCAGGCTTTCATCCACTTTATCAACCCGAATGTTCGTTACATCAATTTTATCTACCAATTTTTTCCGTATATTTTCCCCCTCCAATGTAATTTCTACCTTTGTTTCCTCCAATCTATCCTCGAATTTACTTTGTATTTCTCCCAATTTAACATCCACACACTCCTGCATCTCAGTTTTCATTTTCTCCATCTTTTCCCCCAATTCATCCCTCATTAAATCAATCCGTGCACCCAACTGTACTCCCATTACCCCCAATTGATCTGTCATTTCTGCCCCCTGTGCCGTCATTTTTGCCCCCTGTGCTGTAATTGCACTCATTAAACGTTCCAACATTGTCCAGATCGTCATCGTGCCGGTTTCCGGCGCTGCCGGCTCCGTTACGGGCGCTGAAGCACGGTCCACGCTCGGAATGGGGGAGGTTCCAACCCTACCCCCGTCTCTCCCCTCTTCCCCCGACTCGCTGCCAGACACGTGGCCTTCCTCCTCAAACATCTGCACATCCGCCATGGTGCAGAAGTCCCGTTTGCCGCCAATTAATTTAAATTTGAAAAATCCCGCCAAAATTTTCCCGCGCTCGCGCGCTTTTCTGTGGTAATTTTATATTCCAATTCGTGGCGAGATTTTAATCTTGGTATATTCTCCCGATACCAAATATAATTGAGAGGGGTTCGAACATCCAACACCCTGACACCAATGTGACGTCCACGGGACTTCTACGTTGGCGGGACAGTCCCGCCAACGTAGAATGAGCCGAAACGATGGAGGCGGTTTATTTATTTATAACCCAAACATGGCGGTTCTAATCGCTCTACCACAAACGGGACGAGGAAGGTGGCACGAGTCACTTTTCACTGAGTTGATAATGTTTATTCGTTTTTTATAATTACCAGAAATAACAAGACTCTGCAAGAAGAGGGATCCGGGGCGATTCGACGGGATGGTGTGGGATCGGGCGTGGGGAAAAACACAGACAATTCCAATGAATATACAGTTCTCAATCCCTCTAAGGCGCCAAACACACACACACACACACACACACACACACACACACACACACACACACACACACACACACACACACACACACACACACACACACACAAAACGTAGCTGTCTCTGGTGGTCAGGCTGGACCGTGGTGTGGACGCAACTGTCCCTGGATCGGCGCCGGACGAGCTGGCCTTGCTCTCGCCAGGGGGGGCAGGAGAAACCGCGGTGCTGTCGACCTCCTGGTCCTGGCCCAAGTCCGCCCACAGCCGCCAGGGAACCAGCTCCCGCGCCAAGCCGCGAGCAGGAGAGGGAGGCAGGTCCGCCCGACCCCGTACTCCGAGTCAGCAGAACCCCAGAGCCAACCAAAGCGAGGCTCGGCAAGGCTCCCAGGCACGATCAAGAACACGATCGACTCGGCACAACAACCAGGACGCTCTCTACCGCCACAGCTTCCACACCAAAAAAAAAACCACGATCTTTTGGTTGTAATCTTCTTCTTCTCCCTTTTCGACCCCGAACAGAACCTTTTTATCCTTCTGTCCTCGTCACTTCAATCGAGCCGTTTATTGGCCCACCGCCATCGCCTTCCGCCAATCATGATCACGGGGCGGAGCCATCCGCTGCATTGTCCTGTGACGTCACAGCCAGTCTCCAGAGAATACCAAAAAGGGGTTTACGCAGACACACTTACCCTATCCCGTGTCCCTATCTAATTACGTGACAATTATCATCTCCCCCCCTTGAAGAAATGAACATTTACTAGACAACTTATCACCACCGAATTGCTACTTATTACATCGAGATCCTGGTAAACTCGAACATCATGGCATACCTAATTAAACATCCTAATTACCCTTTGAATGCATACCCCCCCCCCCCTCAAACGTAACAGTATTATGGCTTGTAGCAGTCTATGATACAACAAACAATCGGTCGGATTGCCACAACAAAATACAGCGCAAAAATTCATCATTTTAACAAATTAGAAACACCCATTCCTTAAGGGAGCGACTGAAGGGGTGGGGGGGGGGCGGGGATGTGTATGTGGATCATTGAGTTACATTTGTATTCATAGTTCTTTTCACACTTGCTTAACCGATGATGCTTTCGACTCGCCATATTATTAACTTATCTGGAATTTAAATTCCAGATAAGGTATTGTCATCGTGCACCGTCTGTCTCCTTTTTCGACTTCTCCAGCCAAACCGCTGGGCCGATCCGGCTGAAATTTGGCAGCAACATTCCTCTCGTTACTGGTAACAGGAATTGCAAAGCTCATTTTGGTCACATGACTTTAAGTGGGTCAAAATGTCTGACTTGGTTAATATCTTCAAAAATCTTCTTCTCCAGACCCACCAGTCAGAATGCTTCCAAATTTTGGTTTCAACATTAAGACAGGGTCCTGATGTTAAATTCCGGAGGCCATGCCGATCACATGACCGGAAGTGTGTCGAAATGGCGGTCCTGCAAATTACTTCCAAAATCTTCTCTAGACCCACCAATCAGAATGCTACCAAATCAACGTTTCAGCATTCGCCTCAGGTATGGATGTTAATTATATTGTGGAAGTCATGTGGATCACCTGACTGGAAGTGTGTCAAAATGGTCGACTTGGTCAACTTTTTGGAAAATTGCATTAATTCCTTTAAAAATCTTCTTCTCCAGACCCACCAGTCAGAATGCTACCAAATTTGGGTTTCAACCTTATAGTCGGGTCAATTTATGACAAACAACCACCAAACCCACAACAAATTGCAACAAAAGGTTTCTTGGTGGTTTTCATTCCTACAGGATATACTGATCAACAGAAAAAAAGTCTACCAAAATCTGACATCCGGAAATGGGTGAAAACAGTCATTTTCGAGATGGCTGCCACCGGGCTTTGAAATAACAAAAACAGCTATAACTTCTTCAATAGTTGTGATAAAAACATAATTGTTGGTTCTGGTCCATGGTTTTAATGGATGAGCAATCCACTGGTGTCAATGAAATTTAGATATGATCAGTATTTAACATGAAATCCAAAATAGCGGCAAAATTCAAGAGTGCAAAAATCAATAAATTTTCCATCTGAACCAAAATCACTGAACACCTGATGCCACTGAAACATTTATTTGTGAACATTACATAATGGCAGTTTAGGTTACAATTTCAGTCCTCATCACTGTCCTCTAGTTCCTCAGAGGCTTTATTTAGTGGATTGTCACAAAACGTCACTTGGCATGATCCACATGCAGACGTACATGGAAGCCCATTCTTTCTGCAGCTGCAACGGGGTGTGTCACAAGCTGTGGTGCAGTTACAGTGTATCATCTTCAGAAGAGTGTCTGGTGCAGCATTCATGGCAGTCATGATAGGTACAAATCGATTGTCTTCAAGTCCCCAGCCCCAGTCCAGAGGATCGAGGTCACCCTCCATCCCCAACCAAACCATGACCTGGTAGTACACTCGGAGACAATGAAACTTGGTGGCAGATTCCGTTGGGGGAAGACGTTCAGGTGTAACGAAAGACTTAGCAGCAGTGACCTTCTTTGTGAATACCTTGTAACGCATGGCTGCAGAGAACTTGTGCTCTCCCCACCAAATATAACGGCCATCGCTTGGCTGCCAAGTTTCTTTATTTCAGCGTGGCTGACGCCTCTCAAAGTGAATGTATCTGCACACAACTGGAGGCCTGCCCAAAACTGGTTTGTTCGCCGGATCACATGGAAGCCATTTTGAAACTTCTCGTACACATACTCATGTGAAACATACACATCTGGGTGTTTGCTCTCCAGTTCACTCATTTCTTGTACGTAGAGATAAGCGGACTTCTGGTAGTTGTAGTGTCCAGCTGCTGCAAATATTGGCAAGGCATCAGCAACAGCTTGCAAGTGATTCTTCCAAGACCCAGTGCAATCTGCCTTGATCATTGCCCGAGCAGTATGGAGCATTTTCTGATAACCCAGCCACAGCTTACTCGTTTTGGATTGTGCAGCAAGTTCAGATTTCTTTTTTTCAATTTCATCAGTGATCTTCACAATTGCAGCTGATTCTTCAAGGCTTTCAAGAGAGATGTCACCTGTTTGCAAGGACGAATACATTTTCTCAATCTCTTCTACTTGGAGCATGAACTCAGGATTTTCCTCCACTACAGATGCCACAATAATTCGATGTAGATGGCCTGGGAATGCCCTCTGAACAGATTTTCCAGACATCATATGAACTACAGCATTTTCACCGTACACCAGTTCCAGGATGTTTTTGAGTCCTGTTCCCACCATCAATGTGCCTATTGCTCCAAGCAGATTCATGAACGTGTGAAATGTACCCAGCCTAAGCACGATCCCCTTCAAATGGCTATTCTCTGGTGCAGCACTGATTATCTCGGCAGCTTTCCAGTACAGCAGTTGATCAAACGTGATCACAGGAGGGACATGGTGTCTGATGGCCATGTTGGACAGGAAGTTCAAAGTGGACAGAATGCAAGCCTTGTCGCCTGGATACATATCGATCATTGGCAAATACAGAATGGAGGATGCGCTAGGATGTGTTTGTCCTCGGTGAAGGATGTCCCCTGCCAGCCTGGTACAGTCTGCTTGAAATGGAAGGATAGCTCCCAGAAGATCTCGACTCTCATGTCACAGACTCTGAGATCTGGGAGGTCTCGGAACTTGATGTTGCGAAGAACATTGGTTGCAAAGCCATATTCTTTGATATCAATTTTTGACATCTGTTCAATGTTCAATTCTGAAATCTTCTGTTTTGTCACAAGATGACTTGATTTTCTACCAGGAGTCAATGCAGCTATCATGCCCATTCCATGAAAGATACCTTTGGCATCAAGGGTGATTATGTTGTGATCTACATTGTCACCGGCAAACAACACTGATCGGTCAAATATGCCTGTTTCTTCAATTAGCAAATCGGGTGTGACACAGCTTTCCGCATTCTTTTCAAACCGCAGTACTTCACCATATGACGAGCCGTACCCCATATTACACAGGGTTTCCACAAAGAATTTTGACCGATATATGTGATGGACCTGCACAGCGAGACCAATCTGGAGTGGTGCAATGACAGCCCAAGGTCTCACTGCTTTTACAATGGCTTGTCCAATACTAGCCACTTTACGTTGTGTGTTTTTTCCAACGAACAGACTATTCAACATATTTCGAAGTGTATCTGGAAGGAATGCCAGTGCAGAGTCAAATTCAAGTTCTTCTGATTTTGGGTAGTGATCAGTAACAGATGGTACACCGTTGTTGATATCACTCTTGATCAGCCTTGCTGCCGTCTCAATTATGGCCTTCTTTTGTGCCTCTTCATCTCCTTCTCGCTGTGCTTCTTTGTAGAATGACCGGAGTATGTGTGATGTTTTCTCCCTGAATGTAACTATGTCATTTTAACTTGAACTGCCATTATGTAATGTTCACAAATAAATGTTTCAGTGGCACCAGGTGTTCAGTGATTTTGGTTCAGATGGGAAATTTATTGATTTTTGCACTCTTGAATTTTGCCGCCATCTTGGATTTCATGTTAAATACTGATCAGATCTAAATTTTATTGACACCAGTGGATTGCTGATCCATTAAAACCATGGACCAGAACCAACAATTATGTTTTTATCACAATTATTCAAGAAGTTATGTTTTAGTTATTTCAAAGCCCCGTGGCAGCCATCTCGAAAATGACTGTTTTAACCCATTTCCTGATGTCAGATTTTGGTAGACTTTTTTTTCTGTTGATCAGTATATCCAGTAGGAATGAAAACCACTGAAAAACCTTTTGTTGCAATTTGTTGTGGGTCAGGTGGTATTTTGACCCGACTATTAGGCCAGGGCCCAGATAAGCTACAGGTCCAGTGTAGTGGTTCTATTTTTTTGTATCATTTATGATTCCCTAAAAACAGTAAGTTTTCTGTTTGGAATGATTTTCAAATTTGTTTTTGATTGCCGGATTGGCATACAGACTAAGACATACAGTACCTTACTCCTCTGTGCGCATGCTTGCTTGGGACAAGATCATGTGCAGTTTGCCAAATTCAGAGCCAAAGTGCTGCTAAACTGCAGATTCATGTTCTTCAGGGCTCAACATCTTGCTGAACTCCACTGTTGCGTTTAGCGCATGGGGTAATTGCCTGCCAATTTATTTAAGGACTCGTGTAACAAATATGGCTTGTGTCACCAAGTCAGCGTTGTGAAAGCAAATCGTTGTGGTTTTATTGAATAATAATAATCAAGTCTCATGGGTGGACACATTTGTAGATCTGGCTTATTGAAATGCATACTTAGGGATTGTCTCCAGTTATTTGGCTTTCCTCCATTATTACCCTCTTCTACCCCTCCCTGCCCTTTCTCTAGTTCTCATCGTGGATTCAAACAATAAATATAAACTGTTTCCAACTGGAACCTTTGGTGTGTCTGAGATGTACAGGTATGCCAATGACGAGAAATAAATTGTTTGCAATTTGATGAAATTAGTTGGTGTTTGTTTCTGCTTTTATTCATCGTCTGGGAGAGAATGTAACTTTGTCACGTCCATTCTCAATGTCTGGCAAAAGAAATAGAAGAACAAGAAAAGTTCAACTGAAATGTAATGTGCAAACAAATAATGTAATTAAGAACTTGTTGGAAATTTGGTTCTGCTGCACACCATCTGGTTTTCAAGGATTTGCAATTGTTTGGGGCCAGTTCTGCCACCTATAAGCCTGAGCAAGTTTGTTGCTGGCAGGGTATTATTATCATGATCAATGCGTACGCTGTGGGAAAGATAACGAATGCTAAGTTAATTGCGGTCATAATTTGCAGACACCTTTTCTCACGCAAACACTCTTTTTAATTGGTTTTGTCTAAGTGCACAATAAATTAATCTGGCTAAAGCCATACTGGTGGCCCAATCTGTTCTTTTGCGCTGAGCTCTGAGCAAGTGAATGGCATTCAAATGACCTGACACAAGGAGATTGCAGCAAATCATAGGAGGGGCGAGGATGGGTGGAGCGAGATGGTGCTGAGGTGCAAGACAGCGGGCTTGTTCCAACAGATTATTTTTTCCCCCTCGGGTAAACAGTCAGTCAAACCTTTAGTGGGTGTGCCTCATTGAACCACATCTCTTCGTTGCCCGCCATCACAAGATCCGTGGTTATACAACGTAGCACAGAAAGGAGGTATGACTGCATGAGAAACTAACGATAATTGCTTTTAACATGGGATTATTTTGTGTACAAATATCTTCAACTTATTCAGTGGGCATGCTCACTATGGTAACCTCATTCAAATTTAAGAAATTAATTTTACAAAATCCGAGTAGGAAGAAGTATATTTTGTATTCCTGATTGTCACCGAGTCGTGAGCAGTGCAAATACAGTACAGTATTTCTTTTCTGGTCACCTGCTGTTGTTACAACAAAGGACCATATTTAACAGTACTTAGGAGACATTCGATTACCAAGCAAAGTTCACTCCCCATTTATAGTGTTTGGCACGAAGCTACGCTTTGATATACTTTGTAGTCACATGTTTGATCCATTGATTCTCTCCCCTTATGGTACTCGTCAGCTTTGATTTCCTTCAATTTATTTATTTTATTTTCCTTTCCTGAGGCTTTTAGCTACTTCTGAGGCTTGCTTTTGCTTTTTGTTCATGGCTGTTGTGTCCCTTGGGGTAATATGAGCTGCTGCTTTTCTTTTTGTACCATGTAGATCACAGACAGCTGTCTTTCTGAAATCACTTCTTCAGCTGCAACTTCCAACTGTACTAAAAGCTACTGCTTCAGACTTAAATCCTCTGGTCATGTGGCTCTTGACTACTTGTTTGCCAGAAAATGTCACTTTGAATTGAAGCAGACTTTATTGGCTAATGTTTTAATGATGATATGTTCATGCACAATGAATCTTCATACATGCACACAGCTCATCCAGGATGAACACTTTGTCAGTATTCCCCTCCTGGTTAAACTCCAAAATTCCAGGCTTACTGCACATCTCTACTCCTTTGTTCCTCTCTTCTCCTGTAGACGGTTCAATCACAGTCTTCCCTCCAGGGCTTCAAGCAAGCAGTGCACCACCGTCTCATGACCCCCCCTTTCCCCATCCTATACTCGTGATATTTTGTACCCTATTAAGCCTGTACCTAAACCTGCCCTCTTACTTGCAGGTTTACTGTGTTTCTTTCCCTCCTCACCCTCCTCTTCTCTTTTAGTGTTTGTTCATTGCCTTGCTTGTTGCATCCAGCTGTTGCCTCATTGCTCCTCTGTCAGTGTTGCCTTTCTACCCTGAGCTGTCACTGCTCTTCCATCAGACGAGATCTTGTTTGCAAAAAAAATAATTAAAGACAAGCGAAAGTTCCATGTTATTGTTATTGGGGGCTCAAATGGTCTGCTTTAGGTTGAATTCATTTCAGAACGGGCTTTGACTGCAAGCTTTCATCTTGATACTTCCCAGGGAGCTAAATTGAATCGTTGAGTATACCAGCCGTTTGGAATGGACATTAATTCAGCAGTTTTGTATGCTAGCTTGTAGATGCTTCAGATATCTTGCCACCTTTTGAAAACAGCAGTCCATTGTGTCCATCCATCCATCGGGACCATACTCTGTGCAGAGCGTTGGTGCTGCGTCAGCAGTCTCCTTGGCTATTTGGCACAATCCTGGACAGGTCGCCGCTCCGACACAGTATACCAGCAAGCTGGCACTCATTTTGCCGATCTCGGAAGGATGATGGGCAGTCAACCCCAACTGTTATTAATTCAACAGCCAAGGGTGATTTGAACTCGGGATCCCAAGTCCACCACCAGGCATACTCCACTGTGTGCTGTATTCACATCATATTCCTGCTTCAATGCTCGAGGTGTACGATGCTAGCATAGATATGTTCCATGTGTGATTTGACTCGCAGACCGCTGCACTTGATGGGATGGAGGGATATTACATTCGGAAATGTTTTGTGTGATAGTTTTTGAAAATTGTAGTTTTTTTTCTTCCCCTTTTGGGTTGTTTACTTCATGTAAGCCCATGCAAATATGAACTATGAAACTATTAGGGCAACAAATTTGAGGCAAATAATTAATGAAATAACAGAAAACGTTTTGTTACCTTTGCCACCAAAGTTGAAGTAGGTTATGTTTTCACCCCTTTCTCTCTTGTTCGGTGGTCGCTAGACTACCGTTATTCTCAGGTTTTCCATCTGTCTGTATGTAATGGACAGCTCTGGAGGCCAGAGTCAACTGATTTTGATGAAACTTGACTGGTAGGTTCATACCAGGATCTAGTTGTATGCTTTTGAGCACCGTTGCTATGGACGCCACCGTTGCCTCGCAACGGGACTTTGAAATTGATGAAAAAATCCGAATTTTTTTTTGTTTCAAAAATCGGCTTCCACGCTTTTATGCGCACTATAATCAACCTCTTTGTCAAAAATTTTCAGCCCGATCCATCAAAAACTGTATGACAAGTATGCAATTATATAGCGACCACCCATGTCGCCTACCAACTTGTTACTTACGAAATCTAAAGATTTCGTAAGTATATTGATGACTTCTGTCCTCTGTTTGTTTGTGCGTTTGTTTGTAGGCATAACTCGAGAACGGAAGAAGCTACCAATGTCAAATTACCCCACGTGATTCAGGAGGGTGATGGCTAGCGCTGATTAGATTTTGGTCAAAATCGGTCAAAGGTCAAGGTCACAGTGAGGTCAAACATAATTCCGTAAATGCATGTGGTGAAATGGAATATTTTTGCTTCGGTCGACGTTACGAGTTCGTTTTAACTTCGATTTTTATTTTGTCCTCGGTTTTTGTGATCGCTTAGGACGCTTAACACCGGGTTGTCGAAATTCTGGTAAAAATCTGATGTTTTGGAGACTTTTTTTTTTTTTTTTTTGTATACCTTGGTCGAGGCTCGTATGAGAGCTAACACACAACTCACAGCAAGGAGGCATGAGACAAGAGGGGCGGGAGTGGAAGGGACAAAACAGTGGGGAACAGATACATTAGGTGAACTGTGGAAGGGAGAGGGATGGGGATGGGACGGGGAACATGGCGAAGAGAAGATGGACATTTCAGGGACTTTCAGGAAGGAAAGCAGGAGAAATGAAGGAAGTGGGCTTCGGTGGATTATCGGGGGTAGAAAAGATCGAGGATTTGGATGGGGGAAGATAAGAGGTGGTGGTGAACAGCTGTTTTGAAAGCCTGGAGGGAAGAATGGGAAAGAATAGAGTGAGGAAGTTTATTCCAAAGGCGGGAAAAAAGAGGAATGAAAGAGTGAAGATGAGCAGTGATTCGTGATTTTGGTAGTTTTACCAGAAGGGGGTTGTTGGCGGACCTTGAGCGCCCTGTGGAAATGTGGTGGGGACAAATCGCAGAGAGAGCAGGCGGGGCAAGGCTGGCGAGGAGTCGGTAGAAGACAGAAAGACCACCGACCAACCTGCGGTGATTGAGTGAGAGGCCCAAAGACTCAGCTTCATTGCGGGAGATGCCGATTATCTTAAATGCCCTGGTTTCGACAGCGTGAAGCCGAGAAAGGTGGGAGGCAGGAGCACCAGCCCAGAGGGGAGAGCAGTACTCCATCAGGCTACGGACAAAAGCTTTGTAAGTGGTCAGGAGCTCAAGAGGGCCGAGGAAGGACTTAGCACGACGGAGGATTCCCAGTCGGCGACTGGCTTTTGAGGCGAGGTTGGAAATGTGACTTTCCCAGGAAAGGTCATGGCAGATAGTGAGACCTAGAAGCTTGAAAGAAAAGACTTCTTCCAGAGGATTGTTGAGAAAGTGGATGGGGGGGTTTTGTAAACGGTCCTTTCGAAGAGACATAGTGAGAGTGTGAGATTTGTCTGGATTGAAAGACATGTTCCCCGTGTTGGACCAGTTTGTGATTTTATCCAGATCTGCAGTGAGCGAAGAAGCTGCTGCTTGCCGGTCTGAGGGATGACAGATGGTACGGCAGAGGGTGGAGTCGTCGGCAAAGAGAAATAGAGGATTTTCCAGAGAGTCCAAGAGATCATTGATGAAAACCAGAAAAAGAACAGGGCCCAGAACGCTACCTTGAGGAACTCCAGCCTGCACAGGAAGAGGGGATGAAAGAACTCCATTTAGGGCCACACGTTGACTGCGACAGGCGAGGAAGTCTGCGAGCCATGAGTGGAGATGGCCTTCAATACCATGGGAAGAGAGTTTGGTGAGTAGGGCAGGGTGCCAGACTGTGTCAAAAGCACGTGATATGTCCAGGGATACGGCTCGGATTTCCTGTCTGGCATTGAGGACCTCCATCCATTGATGGGAGAGCAGAAGCAGCATATCCAGGGTAGAGTGACCTGGTCTGAAACCAAATTGATGATTGGAAATCAAGCCATTGGAGAAGAGGAAGGATTTCATGTCTGAAACGATGATGGATTCCATCACCTTGCTGATGATTGGGAGAAGGCTGATTGGTCTGTAGTTACAGGGATCTGTTTTTGCACCTTTTTTATGCAGGGCAGTGATGTTAGCAGATTTCCAAGCAGATGGCAGATGACCTTGGGCAAATGAGAGGGTGAATAGAACAGAGAGAGGGTGAGCAAGAGCAGAAGAGCAGGCTTTGAGGACACGTGGGCTGATGCCGTCTGGACCGGTTGCAGAATCTGACTCGAGGTTTGAAAGCAAGCTCTCCACCTTGTCAGGAGAAAAGGATACAGAGTCCAGGGACAGTTGGGTGCGACTGGGTAAAGTGGGTAGAGATAGTGATGGGTTTAGGACACAAGATTTGGCTGAAAACACCGAGTTTAGACATTCAGCTTTATCACGTGTGGAATCAGCAGTGCGGCCATTTGAGGTAAGGGAGGGGCTGGAGGGGGAACATACACCAGAAACAGATTTGATTAAATGCCACCAGGATTTTGAGGAGGGAGAGAGGTTTGAGAGTTCAGACTTGAGATGAGAAAGATGTTGTTTTCTGGCTCTCCTGAGGGTAGATACACACTTGTTCCGAGCTTTGTGGAAAGAACTGAGATTGCCCTCAGTTGGGTTTGCTTTCCATGAGGCAAAGGTAAGTTGTTTCACGACAACTGCCTCGCCACATGCTTCAGTAAACCAAGGGCAGGAGGAAGGGTAAGACAACTGAACACGAGAGGGGATAAATCTGTGCATGAGGGAGAGCAAGTTTCTTTGAAAGAATTCCCAGGATGAGTTGATGTTTGAGAAAGTAGTGATAGGAGACCAGTCTGTAAGTTTGATGGCTGCTCGGAGACCCTGCCAGTCAGCTTGAGTGAAATGCCAGACTCGACGGCGGTGAGGTGGTTCTCTGATAACAGCCAGAGAGATGTCCACTTTGACAAGGACGTGGTCAGAAGAACCAATTGGAGCGAAGGAAGAGCAGCAGATATTGTCAGGGAAATTTGTCAAAATCAGATCCAGAAGAGATGGAGTACCATTGGTTGAGATCCGGGTCGGGAAGTTGACCGATTGAGTCAGTCCCAATGAGTCGCAGAAAGCTTTTGCTGAAGTGCCATGGCAGGTGAGAGAGGTACCCACACCTAGCCAACTGGCGTGATGATAATTTAAGTCACCACATAAGACGAAGAGAGAGTTTGGATGAGAAGATAGAAGATTGTAGAAGTTTTAAGATTGTATAAAAAATATTTCACTCTCCGCGTCACGGCTCGTCACGTGGTGCAGCGCGCTCGAGCAGAGGCGTCGTTGAGTCACGTAAAGGTTTTCCGTGTGCGCGCTGACGGTGTTTTCGATAAAGATGGTGTTTAAAAGTCATTTTTTTTTATCCCAATAAAGGTTATTGTCGCATGCCTGACTTGCTAAGCCGTCGGATTATGTAAAGATTGTTGGTGGATGGCCGAATATTACGGTTTTGTGACTTTGATAAAATAATATTAAATAATTGCGTGGAGAAATGGAGATTTTTGCTTCGGTCGACGTTACGATTTTTGATGGTTTGGTACAGAATCGTCGTAGAAACTTCTGGTTTGCGTCGCTACCTTCTCCAGAGACAGCTTTTATTAGACAAGGTCAGAGGTCAAGTTGACGATTTTGTGAGTACCAGTCTATGACTGCTTGTTTGTTTGTGTGCATGATATCTCAAAAAGCTGTGGACGGATTCGGATGACACTTGGACAGGTTGGGTGTGTGATAAGGACGAATTTATTCGATGTTGGTGAAGATCTGAATCTGTATCTGGATACGAGAATTATTTAATTTTAAAAATGATTCTTCACCATTGAGAGATGGGGCCAAAACGATATAGTACTGTATAGCATGATATTTCAAAAATGTGATGGGCCCAATATGTTTTTGTGGATCAGGCATTGCGTAGCAGAGGTATGCGCTCCACCCTGTGCCCTTCTAGTTGTTTTTAATTTTTCGTATTGTTCAAGGCCTGATAAGGCCTATCCTCTGATAGTCTGAAAATTGTCTCCGTGTTTCTCGTTTTGTTTTCTTCTTCCCAGGTATCTTGCTTTGACCTCCTCAACATTATCCTATTTCCTCTCCTTGCTTCAAAGAAAAATCCAAATATAAACAAACAAACAAAAAAAACTGCTTTTCACTTCACAACAATTCTCATTTCGACTTGAATTTTCTTCTGCTTCTGGTTCTACTTTTTTTTTTAATCCCAACCACATCTCTTTTCTCAATATATCCAAACTGAATCGACATTAAATATAAACACTTCTTCCTCCTTTATAAAATATTAATAATCGATTTGAAAATGCATATCAAACCTTGTATCTCCTTTAGTAATGCAACACGTGTTTTCGTTCTGCACCACGATGTCTCTCCTTCTTCACAAGGGTTGTTTTTCAAAGATGTGTGGACCACCATTCACCACTCTCCCCCCCTCCCCCCGCCCCCTGGTACGGTATAGTGCAGTGTCCTCCCATACACTCAGACCTTTCTCCTTTCCCATGCAAAGCCCCCCTATCCTGCACACTCTTAACACCTCTCACCCCCTATCTCCAACTGTGGACCTCAAAGATCTGGGGCATCCGCTCTGACCTGACAAATCTCTCGATCCAGGCCAATGCTGATTAACCAGAACCTTTCTCGGCTTCACGCTGTGGAAACCAAGGCATTTCGGATCATTGGTATCTCCCACGGTGAGGCTGTCTTTGGGCCTCTTACTCTCTCACCACAGGCAGGTCGGTGGTCTTTCTGTTTTATACCGTCTGGTCTCGCCCCCCCTGCTCTGTATGTGATATCCCCCCCCCCCATATTTCCGCAGGGCGCTCGAGGTCCGCCAGCAACTCCCTTCTGGTAAAACTACCAAAATCATGAATCACTGCTCACCTTCACTCTTTCATTCCTCTTTTTTTTTTTTCCCCTGCCTGTGGAATATTCTTCCTCACTCTGTTCAATCCCATTCTTCCCTCCAGGCCTTCAAAACAGCTGTTCATCATCACCTTTTATCATCCACCATTCAAATCCTCGATCTTTTCTTCCCCCGTTAATCCACCCCAAACCCACCTCCTTCAAATTCCCTGCTTTCCTTCCTAAAAATCACTGTAGTATCCATCTTGTATACCCCATGTTCCCCGCCTCATCCCTCTCCCTTTCACAGATCTCCTAATGTCTCTGTTCCCCACTGTTTTGTCCTTCCCTCTCCTGCCCCTCTGGGCTCATGCCCCCCTTGCTGTGCGTTGTGTGTTAGCTCTCGTATGAGCCTCGACAAGGTATACAAAAAAAAAATTTAAACAATCCTTCCTCCCACAGGATGTCCCTTACTCTTTCGTGTGTCTTCCCGGTTATTGGCTCCTCCGATTTTCTCTGCCTGAACCATGCCTTGGCATTGGAGTTGCACTTTAAATCAATAAAGCTGTAATTTATCACTGTCCATGTACTAATCTTACATATTCCATTAGCCAGGAGTACCTCTGGTTGCAACTTCCCTTCCACTCCCACCTCTTGTTCATCTGTATGTTGTATCATCCTCCTAACAGTGACGACTCCATTTACATCTCTATCTCTATCTATCTATCTCGCTATCTCTCTCGGGCAACATGGACAAACTTTTAACCACTCATAAACTCTCTCTTCCTCATATGTGGCAATTTCAATTGTCACCATGCAACTTGGCTGGGTGTTGGTATTTCTCACCAGTCATGTCATTTCAACAAAGGACTTCTATGATGCCAGAGGACTGATTCAATCTGTGAACTTTCCAACGAGGATCTATCCCAATGGAAAATCCTCCCTTCTGGATTTGGTGATCACTAACTTTCCTGCAAATGTCTCCTGCTCTTCCTCTGCTCCACTTGGTTCATCTGATCATGTGCTTGTGAAAGTCAACATCTCTCTGGCTATTTTCAGAGAGCTGCACCAACGAAGGTGAGTCTGGCAGTTCACTGAGGCAGATTGGCAGGGACTGCAAGCAGCCATCTCTCTTCAGGACTGGTCTCCCACATAGACCATGTGGAGGTACTCGCTATTACCTTCAGAAAATGATTTTCGTTGTGCAGATCACCAATCTGGATGAAATTTGGCATACTTAAAGAATTTTAGATGCTGAGTCCAAATCCACTTGTTTCCACGTCGAGGATTTGACACAATTGGTCATTTTTGGCAATTAAAGATACACCGAACATTAAAGCACGATTTTGACACAGAAATGAAGAATAAAGGAGAGACTGATATGTACGTCAAAGAAAACTCTTGTGAGGTCTTAAAATGATACAATATGTTTATACAGAGCCCTATTCACTGTTATTAAAGATGCTTATAATTAAACGTCGTAAACCGAAGCAGTTACATATTTTTACCGGCCGAAAACGTCTGGACTGACCAGACAGGCCTTCGAGTTGACCAAGGCAACTTTTTACTTAAAAGGCAGCCACACTGGCTATTAAAGGCAGTTACAGCGCCTATGGAAGACAGTTACATTGGTTATTACGGATTAAATCAAAGACAAAGACACTGCGTGACTCAGCCTGATGAAAAGTAGAACCGCCACAAGAAGATTACTGTCTTAGAAATCCAGTATTTCTTGCTCTGAAGCGGTTGCTGAACTAGGCTCTTGACTGCTGTTATTACAAAACTCAAGTCCACTATTACATGCTAACCAATCTGAATACGACTCTGTCGTAGATTACCACAGCAAAAGCAGTGTGACACCCGCATTCACAGTTCGTCGTTGGAATCATCGTCAGTTCTGCTTTCATCATCCATAAGTTCTATTTCTGCACGGGTCTGTTCATCGTTGGCACAGTTTTGACACCCACAGCACTCTGCGCAGGACAGTCCTTTTGACCGGCAAGAACACTGGTTGGTCTCGCATTTCGTCTTCTTGCAGTTACATTTCGTCGCCTCTCACAGTTCCTTCGGCGCTGGTGGTTTGTTCAGCCAGTGAACAATCAGTGCTCCATTGCGTTCCATCCATCCAAGAAATGTAGAAGGGGCTTCTATAAACCTCTCAGTCACGCGGTGGTGGATCGCAGACTGATAGTTCACTCTTTTGCAATGCAGCATCAGAGCGTCGCCTGTAGGCGGCAACTTCTGTTCTCCCAGCGACTGGCTGCAGAATAGCTTGTAGCGAGCCTCATCCACACTCTTCATGGTTGGCTTGATTGTACATGACGCAGACGAATTGTTCCAGGTTGTGAATGATATTCTGATCTCGCGTGAATTCTCGACCAATGCTCCCGAAACAGGTGATGAGATGGGGACCCTTCATCATCAAGTCGAATGGCCTTGTTTTGCCCTTACCATGGAATGCACTGGTGGTATCACTTCCCGTGAAATTGTGTATACCTATCAACGCATCGCAGACAGAACTTTCCAGGGCATTAATCAGCTTCCTAATGTCAACGACGATAACGTCCTTGGGACTTCCTGTGACCAGATGGAAATTTCGCGCCCAAATCGACTTCGAGTGAGCCAATGCCAACACAAACACATCGGTGTCGAAACTCTCTATGCGCACCGAGTCTTCATCCTGTCCTGCATGAGCGGCATGTAGCAGGAGCTTCGTGTCAGCTTCGTCATGGTCACATTCAAGTTCAGGTACTGACGACACAGTCATGACACCATTCGATGCCTTGATTTTCTCACATTTGCCGGCATGACTGACGTACAACAGCATGTCACCCAGTTTTGATGGAGAGATGTTTCTCGTCCACGATTCGACGATGAACTCTATCAACGCCTCCTTGTTGGCTCCGCTCAGGAGATAATTGGCCCACTGTTTTGGAAGGGCTTGATCACGTCTGTAGATGGTTCGTACCTGAAGATCACCCGTCCTGTCCGCTCGTCTGGCGTGCTCCAGGCACTTGATGCTGATACTTGGGTAAGTATCAAACACCACGTCCAGTCTCGAAGATTGGTTATGACATGCTTTGGCCACTACGATGTTCAGCACCATCTCTTCCAGTTTGCCGAAAGTGTTATGCAGTGAACCAGCCTTTATCGCCTGAATAACGGCCAATCCATCCACAATTGTTGTACCTTGGATAGGCCGAGCGTCCACACGGCAATCGGGCCACAGTTTCAGTATATGGTTGCGGAGTTTGGCTTTGTCCGTCCTCGCAATCAAACCATCACCGGATGCCTGCGGGAAAGATATGTTCGCCAGTGGGTATGCGAGCAGATCGTGGAGTGTTACATTGCTTTACTCGCCAATCAACAGCAGTCGTGTGAAAAGACGACGTTCATTCGCAATTTCAACCTTCGGCGTCTGCTGGTGGGGAGTCGCCGACTTTCCTCGCGCCTTCAAGAAAGTTGCCAATTTGGCCTTCGAAATCGGACTGAAGAATGGGACCTCACCCGAGAGAAGCCGATCATGCATGAATTGCACGACGGCATTCTCTCCCTTGACATACGCGTTCATCAAGTCCGCGGAAGTGGCTGGAGGTGTGATGACACCTGAACTAATATTGACGAGTTCAAGGTGAGCGCCGGAGAAAGGGTAAGTCATTTGAAGTACTGTGTCCATCACTTGTACCACCACTGCTTCGTTCTTCTTTGAGCTCGACACATCCAAATCCTTTCTCGTTCGGGGCTCGTCGTGGATACCCGCGTCGTGAAAATATTGTGTGGCTCAGGAGGTGTGGTCAAACAGGAGCATTGAGAGAAGTTTATGTGTGTGTGTGTGTGTGTGTGTGTGTGTGTGTGTGTGTGTGTGTGTGTGTGTGTGTGTGTGTGTGTGTGTGTGTGTGTGTGTGTGTGTGTCTGCAACGCGAGGCTCCACAGCACAAACCAGCAAACCAATTATTTTTCACATGGCAGTCCTTCAAAAAATAGGGTGTCTATTTACCCTCATTTTTTTATGAGGAATGCCAGTTGGCAAAATACGCAATAGGAAAAATCTTGCCAGGCAGAGGAACAATTGTATGTGAACCAATACGTCTTGGCAATGAACTTCGTCGGTGGATCGGTCAGAATGAAAAGCATCGTATCCAGCGCTTCGATCCTAGCGAATCCCTCGTCGCCTACCGGCTTGTCATACATATTTATTGTGTATTTGTGGCCCTGGAAAAGGGCTCTTTAGGTTTAATGAAACTTTTCAGCGAAACCCGAGGAAATTCTTGTCGATGCTTTCTTCGTCGAAGACTCCACGTAACTCCTTGTTTTTTTTCTCCTAACGGCATGTAACTCCTTGTTCGATATTGGAAAGTTGTTTTTATTATTATTTTTTTTTTAATTTAATTTGTATTTATTTATTTTGTTGGGTTCCCATTTGCTTATGGAGGAACACAAAAACGCATGCATGGATGTATCATCAGAGTTGTTTCAACGACATGCTGAGCGAGGGCAATGACTTCCTGTTCTGTATCGTGACTGGTGATGAAAGCTGGTTCCACCATTTTGACCCAGAAACCAAATGGCAAAGCATGGAATGGCATCACTCCACATCTCCAAAAGTGTGTGTTGTGTTGTGTTGATTGTTATCTCCATAATTCGGGTTTCAGAAGGTAGAATGGAAGACTCCTCGGACTCGAAGTATCCAACTTCGTTTCGGTGAAGGATTGTGACTCATTGTCTAAGAAGTTGTGGTGTTTTCAGTTTTGTTCCAAGGGCTCTTTTCAGGATCTTTACTGAGCCCTGGACAGCCTTCGACTGCAGTTGGTTTGTGGTAATGTTCCCATGGTGGTTTGTAGGATCTTTGTGTGGTTCTTCTTTATTATTCCTGTTCCAATTATCACTGGTACAATTTTGGCACTCTTCAGCTTTCAGGAACTTTTCATTTCATTCGTGGGGTCTTGATATTTGGTCACATTATTGATTTCTGCGTTATTTTGACCAAAATAATTCGGTCCTGAAAACTCGATAAGCAATGCCTTCTTTTCCTTTTTATATCTGAGTACTATGTCTGGTGGCAGTGCTTCGTTTTCTTTGTTCATGCTGGATGGCATCATCAGGTCTAGCGTGAGCATTATGTCATTGTTTTCAATGATTGCTTTTGGTTCATGTTTCCATGAGATTTGTGGAACTAGGATGTTGAAATTTCTGCAGATATGCCAGTTGACATTTCTGCAGATATGTAGAGAAATTTCTCTATATACCTGCGTGCATGCGTGTAGTGTCGATGCTCTGACATGAGTTTTTTTTACATCCTGATAGGAGGTGGCTCGTCATTTCTGTTTCTGCCTTGCAAATATCTACTTGTCTGATTGGCTCAGTCCTGCCATTTGTTTTTTTAAGCCATTCATATACAGTTGTATCCTTGGTGTTGGGCTTTTATAATGATTTGTTCTCCATTCAAATTGAGCTGACCTCTTCTTCGCCATTCCAGTGATTCATTGTCTATCCCTCCCCAATCTGCACTTTTTATACGCCCGATCTATATATATATATATATATATATATATATATATATATATATATATATATATATATATATATATATATATATATATATATGTATATATTCGGGGCGTATTATGTGATACCGGTCGTCCGTCTGTCCGTCCGTTCCTGTCTGCACTCTAACTCCCAAAGTTTTCAACTTTCACGTTTCATATTTGGTACATAGGTACAGACTGGAGACGGTGTGTCACGACATACATTCGTCATCTAAAGTGGTTGCCATGGCAACCAGGATGCTGTTTTCCATGTAGTAGCACAATTCTGTATAACCTGCTTGTGCGGGCGTATATTGTGCTCACTTGCACTCTTGTTTATTTTTTTTATATTTCCCTGCTGTCTTGTCTTTATCCCAGTTGTCATGACATATTTATTGGTATTTCTTTTTACACATTTTTCTCTTGTCTTTTTTGCAATTGTTGTGGCTGTATTTGTTGCTGTTTTGGTTTAGTGCGTGACATCTTCTGTTCGCACCTGTGTTTTTTGAAGTTTTTTTTTGCAAGGTGAGTGAGGGATACCTTTACTCGTTTGTTGTGTTCATGCTTGTGTACAAATTTTAATTGTATTCGGTAGTCTGTTGAACCTTTCATTTACTCTGCTATTTCTACAGTCATCGCTCTGAGCACTTGATTGAGTTCCATCAGGCGCCACCTCCTTCTTTACTCGGCAGGTACATTCTTGTTTTTTTTGTAGAACATTTTGTGGATAGTGGAGTTTCCTTGTTATGATATCTAGTTTTCTGATTTCTGCTTGTGGCCAGTTTACTATTCTGCAGCTGTATTGGACCACTTGCACTGCCAGTTGGTTTATGGCTATGATTTTGTTCCTTGGGGAAAGGTATGTTTTCAGGATCAGCCTCGTTCTCTGCCGGTATTATTTGGTAATTGTTTTGCGCATTTTTATGACATAGGTGGCCCTCTTCTACTCCAAGGTATTTGTGTGATACATCATTGTCTCGCTCCTGTGTTGTTGTATTTGTCGATTTATTATGTTGTCTGTTTTTGTTGGTCTATCTTCCATGAATATGCATTTGGCACACTTATCTCGACCAAATTCCCTTTGGATGTCATTCGAGTATGTTCGGTTAGGTATGGGAGGAAGTGTCTGAGCAGCACGTCGCTGCGTCCACTTCCTTTCGGTACTCCAGTGGCTTCTGTCTGGCCATTCCCCAGGCAGATGTCTGGCACATTCCCATCTCCTTGAGATGCAGTTCAACCTGCTGCAACTACGAGGCACATGGGCGTCCCATTGGCCTTCTATACAGGTAACAAATCTCATTTGAATGTCTCTCAGCAGCCGCTTGTTGGACACAAAGTCTGACCAGCGATAGCCAAGGATTCTCTGAAGAGAACTGATACCAAAGTAGTTGTCTTCATCTCAGATCCTTTGTCAGTGTCCAAGTTTCACATCCGTAGAGCAACACTGGAATCACCAAGGACTTGAAGACTCGGACCTTCATCCTCTTGCATAGGTACCAACAATGTCACACCCCATGATCCAGAGAATCCATGCCTCCCCCAGCTTGACCCAGATGTCTATTGACCTCTGGCTCACAGCCAGCAGAGACATGAATATCACTGCCATGGAAAGTGAATCTCTCCGTGACCTCAACATCCTCACCACAAATAGGTACAGACAAGAGAGCAGCATCCAATATGTCTTTGAAAGCCTGGATCTTTGTTTTGACCCAGGATACCCATAATCTCAGCAGCTCCAACGACTCTTTCAGCACCTGGAAGGCCCCTGTAAGGATATCCAGAGTCTCCCAAATGATGACTGCATAATCTGTGAGAAAATTTTGACATTTCCAAACGATGCACTCCAGCTTAATCTCCAACATCCTCCCACGAATCCAGTCCATATGAGTACTGAAATGTGTGGGGACCAGTGCATGTTCCTGTGAAACTCCAGTAACAACTGGAAATGGGTCAGAGATGGAACCATCACACATCAAAGCTCTCGGTACCAGAGTATAGTCTATAAATCAGATTGATAAATTTTGATGCACCCTACGAAGACCGAGAATCCTCTAAAGGAGAGGGCATCCTAATTCACTCAATCAAACACTTTGCAGACATCAAAATAGGCTGCAAGCATCCCCTGCTGAAACTCTCCCCTGCATTTGGTAAGGACCCAAAGAGCATGGACATGGTCAATCATAACCTCTTTGGTGTAAAGCCAGACTGCTCTAAAGGCCCAGTCACACCTTGACGTTTTAGCCAGCAATGGCAACGTATCAAAATGTATGTAAAACGCTGGCTTACGCTGAACTTTTGATGTTTTTTTTTTTAAAGATTCCGACGTATTCATAACGAGTTGGTCGTATCCATAACATATTAGTAACGGACACAGCACGTTTCGTTGTCTTATAGATAACTTGTACCAACGAATGCTTTGCCTGTTGTCGGCGTTCACAACTTATTCCCAATGATAGTCGAACTTATGCATAGCGTGCTGCACGTATCGCCGACGATCACGTGGCGTAGCCTATTAAAAGGCTGCCGCACAATGATTCAAATGATAACTGCCGGAGAAATGGAAGTGTCAACATCGCAGTCACACCTTGGCGATCTTGCCAGCGTATGCCGACCTCTGAAAAATGCGTCTAAAACGCAGGCGCACGTCAAATACGTCGTAGTAAGTGGAGTACGTCTTGTACTTTTAAACGTGTTAAACATTTTACGACGTACTTGCCGTATGCCTCACACGTTCCGCATGCGATGGGAATAAGTTGTACGCACGATATGCGATTATTGGCACACGTCGACAAAAGTTACTTGTAAGTTACTCATAAGTCGAAACGCGTCAATGTAATGGTTAGCGTCAGTGTTCCAGACTCCCTGGTTTTTTTTTTGTTTATTTTTTTTCGGTATGACGGTGATGTTGACACTTCGATTTCTAGTGCGGTTATAATATAATTATTAGGCTGCTGCTCAACAATTTAAATCATAACCGCACTCGAAATGGAAATGTCAACATCACCGTCATACCGAAAAAAAACAAAAAAAACAGAGTCTGGAACACTGACGCTAACCATTACATTGACGTGTTTCGACTTATGAGTACCTTACAAGTACAAGTAACATGTGTCGACCTGTGTCAACGATCGCGTAACGTGCTTACAACACGTTACTCATAGGTTAGAAATAAGTTTCGGGTACGCTAAACATTACCTCGACGTGTTTCGACTTATGATGATTAACTTACAATTAACGTGTGTCGACGTGTGTCAACGATCGCATAACGTGCCTACAACTTATGGCCAGCGTAGCGGAACTTGTGAGTCATACGCTGGCATAAGTCGTAAAATTTCAAGCATGCTAAAATTTGAGGACAACCGCAAAGTACGATTAAAGGCAGCGTACTACGACGTATGGCAGTGTTTTTCAGCGTGCTCTCAATGTTTCCAAAACTTACCCATAACGTATTCGACGTGTGCCAGCGTTTTAGACAAATTTTTCAAAAATCGGCATAAGCTGGCTAAAACGTCAAGGTGTGACTGGGCCTTAAGCGAGGGTGGTCAAGCAGATGGTGGCAAACCCAATCAAGAATTATCTGAGCAAAGACCTTGCCCAGAACTGAGTGTCGCGTCATCCTTCGGTAGTTCTTGCAATCCTGGCGATCACCCTTCCCTTTCCAAAGTAGGACAACAAGGCCCCTCTTCCTGTCAGTTGGGATTATGCATGTGCTCCAAACAGAGCACTGAACTACATGCAACGATGCAAGTGCAGCATTTCCACCAGTGTTGAGAAATTCAACATGGATGGCACAGGAGCTTTCCCCCCTTTCAACTGGTTCACCGCAGTCTGTTTTTCCATAAAAGGAGGCGATTCACAGTTTATTGGAGGGTCAGCAAGAGGGATAGTAGCCCTACCCCGGCAGCTAAGCTGCTATACGACCACCACCCTCAAAAAAAATTAATATACTGATCATTTTATTTTCTGATCCAGATTTAAATATGTTTGTACATTAATTTTGTACGGAACAAGGTGACTGAGATATCAACATGCTTACTCCCATGTCCGCTTAATTTCCTCCAACAGTCTTCTCCTTTTCAAAAAGTTGAAGAGAGAGGAGAGGATACCAAGAAGTTTCTATTTTTCTTTCTTATTTTAAAAAATATTATAAAGAGGATTTTTTTATACTTTTGAAACTAGAAAAAGGAAGAAAAGGAATTCATACCGGCATCATGCATAAACAGCTGCAAACTAGTCTTTGGGCAGTGTCTTCCTCTTGATCACGACATATGGGGGAAGCTTTCCTCAGTCTGTAGTACAACCGAGGCATGATGGTGAATTGGTCCTTCTCATGACCAGTAGTGTTGATTGTCGCATTGCGCTCCACCTTCACTGTGGGAGGGGTGGGGGGGGGGGTCTGGTCAGCATTCCCAATCCTGCTGAGGGGATATTCATGCTCTTGGCGAAGCTTGATTATGTAGGACTGGAAGCACCTCGTCTTATCAGCCATATGATTGAGTAGATGTGAGGAGATGTGTGTGCGGCATCAAGCCAACACTTGATGGCATGCCATGAGCCTGTAGGCCCACGACAGGTTAGCCGTGAAGTCCCCAATGTCATCCTCCTGAACTAAGCTCCTCGCCTTCAGCCTGAGAACAAGTGTTGAGATTGGTGTAACCCTCTGCTCTCTTTTCCCGGACCCAAGTGACGAGATGCTCCTCGAGCTGAGGCCACTTCGCTGACTTTCCCCTCAGCTTCTTCTTTTTCCTTGGCATCTTTATCTTTCCTTACTTGTTCTCCAGTGCCAGATGACGGACTCGTCCATGCTGAATCGCTTCCCAGCTTCCCGGTTCCCAAAATCTTCTGCAGGTGGAGAGTCAATGCTGTGGTGAATGAGCGCCTTGACGTCTAGATAAAATGGATGAATGGATACATTACGTTATCTGGTGACGTAAGCCGAAGCACAAAGCGGCCCTTCTTCAGGGTCACGTTACCACTCCCAGCCTGTTGTCGGATTTACTTAAGTTTGCGCACCAGCTTAATTAAGGTGGGTGCTCGTTATTAGACTCCAGCTGTTGTGAATAGTTCTTCTTTTGATGTGAGACCAGGTGTTCTTCTTCTTTTGTGTTTAATGGCATTTTCAGAGCCGCGAGGCTCTATATACGCCACACACCTAAACTCCAGGCATCTCCGGACTTTTGTGAGCGTGACTTTAATTTCCGCAGACGGTTAATAAAACACTGTACAAACTCTTAACTTGAACCAATTTTCAAGATTTAAATGGCAGAATTGAGCTTAACAGCAGTGCCAACTGAAAAAAAAAGTGTTCATTCAGAATATAATTCAAATTCAGCATTGATCGTTTTTAAGACTTTTTTTTTCTGTACCCATGTATTAACCGCACCCCCAATTTTAACCTTTTTGCCGATTAAAAACAGTGTGGTTTATGCACCAGGAATTTTTGTTTTTCACTCTGTTTATTTTATTTATTTTTATTTTTTCTTGTTTGTCCATGCGATGTCTCAGCCATTATTTGAGCCAGGAAGCTGAAATTTGGGCACAATGATGAACAAGTGCTTTGGCAAAAACGTTATTTTTTTTTGTTTAATTGATTGATTACTTCATTATTATCGATTTTATTAATTACTTATTTTCGTTCACATCTGGGCAGTATCTCGGGCACCTTTTCAGCTACGAAGCTGATATTTGGACAGGACAGTGATAAAGTGATTTGCCTATAAATTTTATTTTTACAGTACGTGCACTGTATACAATTGCACAGAGTTTGAAATGTCCCCGGTGTCTACCACGTCTCCGGTGTCCCCTGTTCCCCCCCCCCCCCACGTGCCTCAAGACAGCCAATGGAGGCCGTCCGGTAGATGCAGTGCGTAACCTCAACGGAAATAGCGAGAATTGACGGAAATACCCGAGTATTTCAATGGAAATTTGTGAAACTAATGTTATATATGTGAAAACCATTTAATTTATTGCTTGACGGGAAAAAACCAAGAAACGCGCCCCTCTCATGTACGAATGAACGAAAGACGTCATTTCCACCCACCATCGCATTTCGCGCCGATTGCCGAATGCTGAAAGCTATGTTCTTCTTATGCTATCATTCTTTTGCGACCTCCTGCCACGCTGTATCGAATGATTTCATTCCTTCTGTTATCTATCGAAAATTCCAGGTGTGTGTGTGTGTGTGTGTGTGTGTGTGTGTGTGTGTGTGTGTGTGTGTGTGTGTGTGTGTGTGTGTGTGTGTGTGTGTGTGTGTGTGTGTGTGTGTGACCGCTGTTTCTCGACAACCACTGGTCCGATCTAATTGAATCTTGCCAGGTATATTGTTGGGGACTGAGGATGTACCTTTTCAAGGTTTGATATTAATCGGACAAGTGCCTCCCAAGTTATGGCCATTTATTTACCAAACCAATGACAAGACACATTGTTGCATGGCCGATGGGGAAGGGAAGCTCAGCCGCGTTTCCCATTACAGGTTACAACGTAGGGCTTCCGGAGAGTGATGACTTCGTGTATTCTAATAATTTGTTGCTTTCTTATGCGCATTTATAAACACAATGCCCAAAGTTATGATTGTTTTCATATTCGACGGTGCATAAATTTCGGTAACATCAGGGCGAGCTGGTGTGCTCCGAACCAGAAAGTATTTTTTTTCTCTTTTCTCTTCTCTTTTTGTTTTTCCTTGCGATGACATTGCGAAAAGGCAAAATACGTTGGCGCCAATTGAATATTTGGGCATTAAAACTAAATTGCGAATAATATGCGAACTTCCGCGCCACGCACGTACGGGCACGCGAGAGCGAAGAAACGGCCTGTGTGGTTGTTTCTTGCTCGCGGTTTGAATATTTATTTATGAATTTTTTTTTTTTTTTTTTACGGTCACGTACAAGTATATATAAAGGTGCTTATCACAATAATAACAAGATTTTAACATTTCAAATATTAAGTACGCTTTTTAATTGTTTTTCAACTGAAAAAGCATAAATTGCATATTTTAACATTCGTGTACTCATTTGCTTCACCACACGCGCTGTATTGAAGGATTTCACTTGTTGATTTATTGATTCATCAATTAATCGATAAGTAGTTCATTTTTCGATTAATTGCTTAATTTTCAAAATGTTAGATTCAGATGAAACGGTGGTGGTTTTGGTATTTTATTGGCCAATTGATGAAGAAATGTATTTTATTATTATTATTATTATTATTATTATTTATTTATTTTACTCGCACAATTAATTATTGTACAACGCTTCCTCCCAATTCTGTCTCCCTGTCCTACATGACGGCATCGCCGTGCGCCGCAGGCGGGCAGGCAGTATCTTGTGTTGGAGGACATGTTTGTTTATTTGGCATGAGGGCAGTGTAGTTTGAATGTAGCTATACTTGTTTTTAATTTTGCTGGGTGTCCATATCCATACACCCTCCTCACCAGGAAACCTGGTGGGGGAGGCCGGTTAGTCGCCAACAACCCGATCATGAAACAGGTTATTACAAGTTTACATGGTAACTGTGTAGCAAGTCAGATTTGATCTGGTAAAGACAGGCCATTGCAGTTCCACAAAGAATGCTGGAAAGGCTTGTATTTGTTTCCACTGCACAAGGTGTTTCACCGTAGCAAAGCTCTGCATAGTTCTGAGTACGACCTCAAACTTTTCTTGTCCTTGACTGGAAATACAAGGTTCTTTTGAGTTGCAAAAGGATTTTATACGAACTTAGGTTTTCCTTAACAGCGTTGTTAAATGCACAGCTCAAATATTTATCTTTTGTGGGGTTTATAAAATGTTTTATAACTTTGAACCTCAGTGTATTGCAATTATGTCATATGGAAGAGAGTTAAAGAATAATGGTGATAATTTTTTATAGACAATGATGGGACTGATGTAGTATAATATTTTTCTATACTCCTGCTATTGCTAGCAATGCTTGCTTAGAAACCAGCAAATAATCCCCTGGCTGTTTGGAATGTGAACGCCAGAGGCTTAGGAAACAAAAAGAGCCAAAAGTGGCTGCATCAAGATTTTTTTTTCTCCTCTCCTGTGCCTGCTCGAGTGTTTGTTAAAGTAAACACTTTAAGGCCTACTGCAGGAGCAGTCTTCAAAAGAGCACAGCCTGCCAAGCAAACGGAAAAGCTGAAGTTGATTCATGACTTTCTTTTCTGACCTTTTCCAAGGCATAGTTTGTGAGGTTCTTTTAGGTCGCAAAGGATTTAAACAGTTGTTTTTGTCCGGTTTGCAAATTAGTAACATGGGCATCTATTTTCAAAGCATTTTATTTGCTATTCTGACATCTCATTAGTGGTTGCACTCGTTTCACCACTCTGACTTCAGTCACCACCCGTTGTACACCAAGCACTGCAAGGCATTACACTTTGCCTGAGAGTGTGTTTACCTGCCTCAGCCATCAAAGCCTGCAGAGTATTTTGAGAAGTGATTCTTCTGAAACCAATGCAGGCAATAAATTGTAAAATGAATGTGAATGGTTTACTCTTTTAAAAAAAATTATTTTATTTTTTATTTCACCAGAATTTTACTCATCATGTTGTGAACAGACCTCTCCTTGCCCATTATATATTTGGCAAACGAGAACAAAGCTTATGTGGAGATCTACAGTAAAAGGATAAAATGTTACTGGGTGCAATAATTTAGGGACTTTAGTCATAAAAATGAAGATTAGCTGATTCTTATTCCACTTCCATTTGTGCCACTTAACAAATGCTATACCTTGGACCCTCAGTATACTTTTCAAATGATGCTCTTTAATACATTGTTGGTTTCCCTTCCATGAGCGTCGCTGTCAAACATGCTGTGGTCATGATTTTTCTCACAAGGTAAAATTGTGTGACATCTGATTGTTCTTGTGTTGATTTAGTGTAAAATTAAGTGTTTGACGATGCATCAGGATATTCCAAGGTGAACTGAATGTAATGTGTTGAAACCAAGACTTGTACTTAACTGTTGCTTGTTTCCCCCTGCCCCACTGCCCCACTGCCCCACATTTTCAATTTTTTTTGGTGTGTGGTTATATATATTTGAGGAATATTGGACAGAAAAGGATGCATACGGTGGACACGGTGGATGGAGAAGAAACTCAGGAAGGAAGAGGAGGAAATTTACAAGCTCGATGGGCTTGGTTGGGGGGGGGGGTGGGGGGAGGCTAGCAAGGGCAGAAAATATCATGCTTTTGGATTGGGGATGCTCTGGTATGGTAGTGAGTGAACATGTTGGGCAGAATAAGATTGAAGATAATTTGGAAGGTGCTTCCATAGATGGGGGAAAAGAGGGGAGCAAATGAATGGAGGTGAGCAGTAATCCTGGATTTTGGGAGTTTCATCAGAAGGACGTTGGTGGGGGACCAAGTGCAAAAATCTTGGTAGTCGGAGGGGGGGGGGTGCAAAGTAAGGAAAGAGCAAAGGGTGCATGACCAGAAAGGAGACTGTAGAAGACAGAGCGATCACTGACTTGTCGACTATAGGGAAGTGACCTCATGGACTCCGCTTCAGCATGAGAAATGATAATGATCTTGAAGGCCTTCATTTCTGTGGCATCAAGCTGAGTAAGGTGTGATTGAAGAGAGCTGGCCCAAGGGGGTGAGCAGCAATCAAGCTGAAGATGAAGGCCTTGTGTTGGACAGGAGTTCAGGTGTGCCAAGGAAGGACTTTTTTGCAATGGAGGATGCCCAGTTGGAAAATGGCTTTGGAGAACAACTTTGCAATTTGCTTCATTCAAGAAAGATCATGGCTGATGGTGAGAACTAGGAGTTTGAGTGACTGAATTTCCTCAAGAGGATTGTTAAGAAAGTAGATTGGAGGGTTTGCAATACAATCCTTTCAGAGATAGAGAATGAGAGTGTGTGAGATTTGTTTTGATTGAACGACAAATCACCTGGTTGGTGACTGGCATCCAATGAAAGTGTTTGACCACCTTGTTATTTTGTCAAGGTTCGCACAGAGGGAAGAGGCTACTGCCTGTCTATCTGAATGATTAGCGATGTCATGGCAGAGGGTGGAGTTATCAGCAAATAAATAAAGGGGATTTTCCAGAGAGTCAGAGAGATCATTGATCAAGATCGGGAATAGGACTGGGCCCAGAACACTGCCTTTGGGAATTTCAGCTTTAACAGGGAGAGGCGATTGAGAGCCACATGTTGACGACGAGAGTAGAGGAAGTGAGTAAGCCATGTGTGGAGTTGGCCTTAGTTTTCATTGGCAGTTAGTTTGGGGAGCAAGGTTGGAGGCTAGACTGTATCAAAAGCACAAGATATGTCTTGAGAGATGGCCCTGATCTCATATCTGACATTGGGAACCTCCATCCATTGTTGGGTAAGCAGAAGCAGCATGCCCAAGGTAGAGTGACCTGGTCTGAATCCAAATTGGTGATCTGAGGTGAAGCTGTTGAGAAAAGGAAGGATTCCATGACTTTGCTGATTGGAAGGAAGCTGATAGATCTGTCCTTGAGGGGTATCAGTCTTTGCACCTTTGATGTAATGCAGTGATTGCTGATTTCTAATTAGATAGAAGATTACTTCAGGCAAATTATAGGGTTGAAAGGGTTAGAGAGAGGATGTGCAAGAGAGCAGAGAAGGGTTTTTAGGATGCATGAGCCGATTCCGCCCAGTCCAGTTGCAGAATCAGTCGAGAGTTGCTAGAAACTTCTCCACCTTCACAGGTCTAGGATCTGGATCTTGATCAGTTCTCAGTGTCACACACCCAACCTGTCTACCAAGTTTTGCCCAAATCCATCCTGAGCTCTTTGAGATATTTTTGCTCACAAACAAACTGGTGATTACATAACTTCCGTTCACCTTCAGTAGTGATATAAAGACACAGAGTCCAGGAGCAGTTGGCTTCAGAGAGCAAGGGGTTGGGAACACAAGATTTGGAAGCAAACACAGAATTGAGGCATTCGGCCTTCTCACATGCAGAGTCTGCTGTGGTGCCATTTGAAGGGATAGAAGGGAAGCATATATTCGACCGACTTAGCAAGGCGCCACCAGGTTTTAAAGGAGGGAGATGAGTTTGAAAGTTGAATTTTGAGGTTCGACAGATGTTGATTTCCGGCTCTCCTGAGTGTGTGCAATGCTGTTGAGAGTTGATACAGACAGATGTTGATTTGTGAACAGTTGTGGGCTTTGTGGAATCCGCTGAGATTGCCTTCGGTTAGGTTTGCTTTCCACAAAGAGAAGGCAAGTTGTTCAGAGCAATTGCCTCACCACAAGATTCAGTGTACCATGGGTGCAAAGAAGGGTAGGTTATCTGAAGATTAAATGGAATGAATCCAAGCACTAGAGAGATCAAGTTTCTGTGGAAGAATTCCCAGGCTGACATCATAAAGGGAAGCAGTAGATACAAGAGACTAGTTCTAAAAAGAAATGGCTGCTTGCAATCCTTGTAAATCTGCCAGACCCGCTGTTACTGAGATGGCTCTCTGAGAACAGCCAGATACATTACATGGCCAAAAGTATGTGGACACCTGCTCATCCAACATCTCATTCCTAAATCATGGGCATTAATGTGGAATTGGACCCCCTTTGCTGCTATAACAACCTCCACTCTTCTGGGAACGCTTTCCACTAAATTTTGGAATATTGCTGCGGGGATTTGCTTCCATTCAGCCACAAGAGCATTAGTGAGGTCAGGCACTGATGTTGAGTGATTAGGTCTGGCTCGCAGTCGGCATCCATTTAATCCCAAAGGTGTTCGATGGGGTTGAGGTCAGGGCTTGTGCAGGCCAGTCAAGTTCTTCCATACCGATCTCGACAAACCATTCCTGTATGGACCTCGCTTCGTGCCTGGGGGCATTGTTATGCTGAAACAGGAAAGGGTCTTCCCCAAGCTGTTGCCACAAAGTTGGAAGCACAGAATCGTCTAGAATGTCATTGTATGCTGTAGCGTTAAGATTCCTCTTCACTGGAACTATGGAGCCTTGCCAGAACCATGAAAAACAGCCCCAGACCAATATTCCTCCTCCACCAAACTTTGCAGTTGGCACTTTGCATTCGCGCAGGTAGCGTTCTCCTGGCATCTGCCAAACTCAGATTTGTCCACCGGACTGTGATGGAGCGTGATTCATCACTCCAGAGAACGTGTTTCCACTGCTCCAGAGTCCAATGGCGGTGAGGTTTACACCATTCCAGCCAACGCTTGGCATTGCGCATGGTGATCTTCGGCTTGTGTGCAGCTGCTC
The DNA here is from genome assembly GCF_056783735.1 of Eptatretus burgeri. Classification (NCBI taxonomy): domain Eukaryota; kingdom Metazoa; phylum Chordata; class Myxini; order Myxiniformes; family Myxinidae; genus Eptatretus; species Eptatretus burgeri. The sequence continues at coordinate 76,194,113 of NC_140967.1, forward strand.
GGCCATGGAAACCCATTTAACGAAGCGTTCGACGAACAGTGTTTGTACTGATGTTGCTTCCAGAGTCAGTTTGGAACTCAGTCGTGAGTGGTGCAACAGTCAACAGACGATTTTTCCATGCTATGCGCTTCAGCACTCTGTGTTCCCGTTCTGTGAGCTTGTGTGGCTTACCACTTCGTGGCTGAGCTGTTGTTGCTCTGAGACATTTCCACTTCACAATAATATAACTTGCAGTTGAGCGGGGCAGCTCTCGCAGGGAAGAAATTTGATGAACTGACTTGTTGGAAAGGTGGCATCCGATGATGGTGTCAGGTTGAAAGTCACTGAGATCTTCAGTACGGCCCATTCTACTGCCAATGTTTATCTATGGATATTGCATGGCTGTGTGCTTGATTTTATACATCTGTCAGCAATGGGGGTGGCTGAAATAGCTGAATCCACTAATTAGAAGGGGTATCTGCATACTTTTTGCCATGTAGTGTATGTTGACTCACAAATGTAGAGGAGAGCTGCACTATTATTCTTGATAAATAACTTCCATGTGGTCTGCAATATGAAGAAAGACCAAACTCTCAATGTTGTAACGCTGCCAAAATCACTTGAGTTATCGAGTTCTTTTTCCCAAATGACTCGCGGCTTGGTGTGAGTCGGCGTTTATTTGGACGTGAATTGATGACTCGTACACACGAATGCAGTGAATCTGCTGATAGGAATACCCGAGCAAGCTGGTTGACTATCCGCAAATGGTGGTGCTTCATGCAAATCCAATCTGCCTGTCTAATGTGTTAATTTGCCAATTTACAATGCACTATTAAGACCAGTCCAGATCACCACGCACAAGTTCTCATAAACAAGAAAGGGTTTATTGTAAGAATATGAAGAGGTGGGGGGAGGGGGGAGGAGGGGAGAGAGGAGTGAGGAGTGAGGCAATCACAAACTGTTACTAATGAATAAATATCCCAATGCTTCCTCAGGACTTTGACTGCTGAAGCATCTAAACTCACGAGAAAGTCAAAGAACACGATTCCCCATGCAGTGTTTAAGTATACACTTCAATTCTAATAAAATATTTTAACACATTGACTCCCGACTCGGTATTCTCAGATTACGCTGTTTTATTGTGAATAGAATATGCTGCCGTGCCAGATAACCCAACAAACAATCGATCTGCAAGCAGTTTGGTGAACATACATCGATGTAATAATCATGAACATCATTATTAGTGTCCATGAGAAGTTTTGCCACTTCATCTGCATTCATAGGTGGCATTTTGAAGGGTAATGCCAAGTAGCAAAAAATAAAAAAAAATCACATGGTACTCAGCACATGATGCAATTATGTAATACCAACTTCCATTCAGTGCTAAAAATAGTCTCACCAGATATGTAGCTTGTATCTGGCTTACGGAATTCAAAATCTTGTCCCACTGTCTGCAAAGAGTTTTCTCATAACGTGGGGTTTCCCCAGCAATGGATAAGAAATGAACTTAGATTTGTTCATCGAAGGATAAAATTGGAAAATAAAATTTATTA
>NC_140967.1:76200644-76265644 GCF_056783735.1 Eptatretus burgeri
CCTACCATTTTGCCTTGCGGACAGGCATGTATTTTATGGCATTGAGGTTCCTCTCCTGTGCAATATCCAGAGATATTTGTTCTTTGTCCATCTGTATGTAGATCGACTTTAATATCACAATCCCGCTGTGTTAAAGGTGTTGCCCTGACTTTAAAGTTGCATTAAACATGCTGTGCTTCATTATTTATAGTGTTGGAATGCATAAATACTCCTTTCTATAATTAATTTTATGTCCACCTTCTGTAAAAAGATTATCGCTTCATTGGCTTGTCTGTGTTGTCTTTTCTCTAGATCTTGCCATTCAGCAAATGAAAACTAATAGTCAAGATGCAACAAATTACTTTTTTTGTTCACTAGCAGCTGTATAAATGGGCCTCTAATGTGAAGTGGTTTAGATTCCAGCACTGAATGCAGCAGGCAGGCATTGTCACTGCACCACCCAAATGAGATTCAGAGATTGCATACGACCAGGCCACGGGAGTTGTCGTGCAGCCTTTTTTTCTGAAGGGAGTCACAGTAAGACTGCAGTTGAGTGGTTGAATGTGAGCAATAGTTCAACCTCTTGAAGCCCAAACCATATCCAACCTGGTTGTACTGAGATGAGGCCTGGTTGGTGCTGCAACACATGTGGCCTACCTGCTGTGTGGTAGCTCAAGTTGGCACAACAAACAATGCTATTATATTGGCACCAGGAGCGGCTTGTGGCTTTGTTCATTAGAGAAATTATGCTGCCTTACTTCCCACCTCCACCCTTCTCCCCATTGTCAGGGGCGTTAAGTCTTTGCAGGATAATGCAGAGGCGTGGATGATAAGATGGGAACCTATCTGCCAGCTTAATCGTGTGGGGGGTAGGGAGGAAGCATTAAAGATCCCACAGTGTCTTTTGGCGAAGCGATGGCAAGTTATCGCTGGCATCCAAATGAAATTCCTGCCCTAATCTACAGGTATAACTGCATTAGCTACTTGGCCAAGCTACATTGCAATGATACGAACTAGCAGCCAAATGCTGTGTAACGGAGAATGAGTTTAAACTTGTTCTCAGTGGAAGAAATCATTTACATTGAAATGGGGGCTTCCATTTCAACTTTCACGTGTGTTTATGACTTCACAATTGTCCCTTTTGCTGCATGCTTTACTTCCTTCCACTAAGAAATAGAGAAACGGTGAATCTTTTCTGATTATAATTGTCGTAAAAGATTTTAGATTTTTGTGGTGAATTACCTCCTCCACTCAAGGTAGATGGAGGTTATATTTTCACCCATCTGTTTGGGAGCAGGATATCTCAAAAAGTTAAACACTGATTCGGATGAAATTTCATGGACAGGTTGGGTGTGTGACAAGGACAAACTGATTCGATTTTGGTGAAGATCCAGATACGAGAATTTTTTTTAAGCGATTCTTCACCATTGAAAGGTGGGGGGGGGGCAAAGTTGTGGATGGATTATGATAAAACTTGGTGGATGAGTTGGGGAGGTGGCAAGAACAAGCCATTTCAATTTTGGTTCAGGTCCGGATCCAGATCGAGCCTATCGGTGGAATATAAAATGCAAACTGTTCAACCTCGTGGAGGTGTGCGCTTTACTGAGTGCCGTTCTAGTTACGTCCGCCCACCGAAGCTGGACGGATGTTATGTTTTCAGTTCTGTCTGTCTGTCTCTGTGTGTTGTTTGTTTACGTGCAGGATATCTCAAAAAGTTATGGATGGATATGGATATGGATGAAATTTGTGGGTAGGTTGAGAGTGTGACAAGGACAAATTGATTAGATTTTGGTGAAAATCCAGATACTAGAATTTAAAAAAAAAAGTGATTCTTAACGATTGAGTGATCGGGCTAAAATAGATATATAGCACGATATCTCAAAAAGTTACAAACGATTTCGGACGAAACTTGGTGGATGTGTTTGTTAGGTGACGAGAACAAGCCAATTCATTTTTAGTTCAGGTCTGAATCCAGATCCGGCCTATCAGTGGGATACAAAACGTAAACTAATCAGCCTGTCGGAGGTATGTGCTCTACCAAGCGCCCTTCTCATTATTTTATGGATTTGATGTTTGTTTTTTAATCATTAAAGCTTGCTTGTGTAATCATCCCATTTTGAAGTGCTTGTAATTTTTTTTGGAAATACGTGAATAATTGTTACATGAAATACGTGAAGTAAAATATATTTAATGCCTCTGCTGCCATAATGTTTTTGGGACCATTCGTGCACGATGATTTTGCTATTGCGATAACTTGTGAATTAATAAAGGGATTTTGACCAAACTTGACAAAAGTATGGGCAGTAGTAATATGAAGATTAACTGATTCAATTTTAGATTGAGCAGGTCAAACGTTGTGTGCCCTTTGACACTTATTTTCCAGATCATAACTCGAGAATGCCTGGTGTTGGCTTAATGGTTATTGTGGTGGGCTTGGGATCCTGAGGTCAAATCCCACTCAGCTGTTGAATTAATACCAGGTGAGTTGACACTGCCTGTCATCCTTCCGAGGTTGGCAAAAATGAGAGCCAGCATGCTGGTATCCTGTGTCGGAGTGGCGACCCATCCAGGATTTTGCCCAATAGCCAAAGAGACTGTTTTGGCAGTACCAACGCTCCACACAGAGTATGGTCCCAATGGATGGATGGATGGATGGATAACTGGAGTTGGAATCGTTTGATATTGTCTCTCTTCTACTTTTGTCTTTTCTCTCATGCTCTCTCATGGGACCTTTAATTTTTCATGTGACCTCTAATTTAGATCAAGCATAATAGTGGTTGACATCTCACGTGGACAGAGGCATATCCATTGATGCATTCGCTTCAAATTCTATTTTCCAGTTGTAAATGTGCTGGTTTTCTTTAAAAAAATTTTTTACATGCATGGTAAACTTATTGAGCTTACATAAAGTAGTTTCTTTTGGACACAATTGCATGGGTTCTCTGTTCGGCAGTGCTTGCGATTAAACCATAGTAAAGTCATTTGTACCATTGGGATTATGGCACACATTCCTTCGGTATCGTCAGTTGGACCTCGAAGACCACGATGAGGCTGGCTCATGCCACCAGCTCAGATCGCCCTCTGGCCAAAACATGAAAAACCAATGTCACCCGCAGAGTGACCCGTATCTTGCCAAAAGGTGACCACGTGTGACTTCTTTAAGGTCACACTGAGGTTAACAGAGCTGCTATCCACCAGGAGCGACTCCTTGAGGAATATCTGCCTACGAGAAATTCCGATGAGAATCGTTCTACAGAGTAACCATGAAAAATATGTTTGCCTCATGACATCATAATGTCTCAAGCTTGACATATCTTGAAAGCACTCTTCGAGATGTTCAATTTGAGGTACTACACGATATGGTTCCTAAAACTTGAGAATTTCACCTTGGGGTCAAATATGTTTGACCTCAGGCGCTAACCATGAAGGTCAAGGCAATCGCCACCAAAAACTAATCAGCTGAGCGCCAAACCATATACTACATTCCCATAAAGTTTGCAGACGATTAGATTAAAATTACTCAAAAAATAAGGGTTTCGTCGATTCCCCTGATTTGCGACAAAGTGACCTTGACCTTTGACCTTGACCTTCAAAATTTTATGCGCTGAAAGGGACCTCTATAGGCCTCTGATATGCAAAGTTACAAAAATTTCCAATGATAACTGTGCTCTCCAGAGTGATTTATACGTGATTACAGACCAAAAAAAACAAAAAACATATGAAGGTCAAGGCCAATCACCACCAAAAATTAATCAGCTGAGCGCCAGACCATGAACTATATTCCCATAAAGTTTGAAGACGATCCGATCAAAATTACTCAAAAAATAAGGGTTTCGTCGACTCACCTGATTTGTGACAGTGACCTTGACCTTTGACCTTGACCTTCAAAATTTTGTGCACTGAAAGGAACCTCTATCGGCCTCTGATATGCGAAGTTACAAAAATTTCCAATAACTGCTCTGCAGAATTTTTTATACATGATTACAGACAAACAAACAAACCAAAAAAAAAACATACAAGCTGACTTACATATCTTGCAAAAACTTCGTTTTGGCAAGATAATGAACCATTCTGAACTATATTGGATGCCATGGAACACCACCTGAAGGGCACAGTTAAAACGACTATAATTAACTATTGAAATCAACATACAGTACTATACTGCCTGATGTCTGTCAATATTTGGTACACGTGCTTGTGACAGTGACAGCCAATAAGGAATTGAATACATGGTAATGAATAGCTATCCCTGCTTATATCCTTATTGTCCCAACACATTTGATAATTATAGTGTACAAATGATAACCTATGTATGCTAAGACTGTAGTTTTTTTAAAATTCCTACTTGTGTCACCATTCAGGTTAGACTATTATTCTTTAATATGATATATTCTGTCTGAAACTGATTTGGGCCATCAGTTGTTTTTGAGACCAAACTGCAAGCAATTTTTATTTTTCGTCTGAAGCTGACTGACATATTTCAGCAAGTGACTTCCCTGAATTTTGCAATTTGAAATTTATTTTGCTGGTAAAATTATAATTGCAAACTCTGAATCCTTAGAATTTTAGCAAGTAGGGGTAGCTTGTTTCTTTTTGTTCTTGTTCTTGTTCTTGTTCTTGTTCTTGTTGTTCTTGTTCTTGTTCTTGTTCTTGTTCTTGTTCTTCTTGTTCTTCTTGTTCTTGTTCTTGTTCTTGTTCCTCTTCTTCTTGTTCTTCTTGTTCTTGTTCTTCTTCTTCTTGTTCTTGTTCTTCTTCTTCTTGTTCTTCTTCTTCTTGTTCTTCTTCTTCTTCTTCTTCTTCTTCTTCTTCTTCTTCTTGTTCTTCTTCTTCTTCTTGTTCTTCCTGTTCTTGTTCTTCTTCTTCTTGTTCTTCCTGTTCTTATTCTTCCTGTTCTTCTTCCTGTTCTTCTTGTGTCTTTTTTTCGAACCTGTTCTTCAGAGGCAACGTTGTACTTCAAGTGTGTGTGCCTGTAGAGCACTATGTTGATACGAGTTCAAGTTTATCATTGTCGTCATACCGAGGACATTGTTTCGTCTTGCTCGACAAAGTACTAGTTTTAAATAATTTGATGAGGAAGCACACTTAGCTTGGTATAACTGATGAAATGTCGACAGCAATGAACTGTGTATATGTGCAAGGATTGGTATTTTTATCCAAATGCATTTTGAAAAAAACAGGGGATGTTGTAATGGGCTCTGTATGTCTGTGTGTCTGTCTGTCTTTCATGCTATCTCCTACTAAATGGTTGTGCAGAAATTCACCAAGCTTGGTGGTTATGATCGCCACCTGGTAAGAAGGTATCATTCGGAAGAAGGCGAGAGCAGTATAATTTTTACCCCTCCCCCTATTCCCCCCCCCCCCACTCCAACTCGGTGGCAGGGTCAAAGGGTCAAATACCAAAAATTAATGTAATTAAAGGGTAGATTTTAAAGTTTTATTTATTATTTTTTCACCATTGGAGGACATGAGCTATGTGATGGGTTTTTTTTTAAATTTGACCCCTGGTTCATGCCCCAGGGATTGGGGACTTGAAGTCATAGTGGGTCAAATGGGGAAGAAATTTAAACTAAAAAACAATTGATATTGGGTCATTCCTGGTGGAACTTTTTAACATCTTTCAACTTTGCCTGAGGTGGGAAGTGTAGGGATTTGCAATGGGGCGCCATCATCTTCGCTCTCGTTACATTTGCGATGACAACTGTTGTATATGTCTCCGCTGTGCAGCTCTTAATTCTGTTTTCTTTCTTTTCTTTTTTTACTTCTGAATTTCAAGTTTGCTTGTGTTTTCTGACTTGAGCCGTCTGACGTGCCTCTTTGTTTCATCCTCTCGCCCATGTTTTTATTGTTCCGGTCGGTCTTCATGGCTGTGTGTGCGTTGTAAAAGTTAAACATTGACATTATCATCCACCTTGAAGACGGTATTATTTCGTTAGACGTGTCATTAGATTGTAATCTGCCAAAATCCATTTTCATATGCATCATGACAATTGAACATCAGGTTGCAAAGGGCATTTTGGTATTGTAAGATGGTGGTCATGTTTAATGACTTGTGTAGTTTGGCTATGATAGATGATGTGATATCGTCATACCTTTTCTTTGAGGCAGCATCGGTTATCAAGTTTGAGGAAACAGCTGTAGCGGATCCACTATGAGCAGTGCCGTTCTGCAGCTGTGGAGCGGCACGTGTCGAAGCTTTTCCTCCATCTCCCCCTCCTTCCCCTCTACACCCCTTTGCACGTGACCACCCTGCCACAATTCCAACAGTGCACATGCATGGATAAGGCAGATGTTGCAGTGGAGTACAACTTTTGTGCCTTGACATCTAACGGATATGGGAATGCACAATTTATCCTTCTTCTTGGGAATAAAATAACTCTTAAAATTTTTGGCTGTTGTGTTTGGATTTGTTTTAATGGAAATACGAGGATGTTTGGGTTGGGTGCTTTTGATTGTATTTGTTTTATGTCACAATCTAATTTTGTAAAAAAAAAAATGATGATTGGTGTTTTCTGCTCATGGAAATTACAAGTGACTCACAAGCATTTTCTGACCATGATTTGGTCTGTCTTTGTCGATGCAGTATGCAGTGCAAGCCTGAGTATCAGCAGGTACCAATTCCTCAAGTGAAAATGACACGCATTTATGTGATACAGAGAATGGGATTTGAACATGTTATAAGAGTATGATCAACAGATATTTTGATGCCTTCAACCTCAAAAATATAAACTAACTAACAAGACTGTTCCTGTGAGGTTTATGGCTTTTGGAAGCATGCATTAAATGGCATATTCGTTATGGTGCTCGATATTCAGGCCGTATGGGAGCTTTTGAAAAGAAAGTTAACAGTTCTGGCAGTAATTGACTGGATCAAGCAGTCTGTCTGCCATAAAACCCTTGACCGCCTTTTTTTGCCCCACCCCCATTGCTCTGCCTGATTGGCTGCAGCACACACACTGGCTCCATTCACTGAGCTCTGCCAGCCCCTTCCTGCTTGGGATTGCGGGCGGGCGCAAAAGGCTATGTTTTCCAACCCATCCTATCCCATCACGGCTTGGCCTGGCGTGTGCACATAAGCCGGGACATTCTTCCCAGGGCCGACCGAAAGCGTTGGTGGAGCACTCACCGAGCAGCAAGGGGCAAGAAAGGGGGCTCTCACGGGCGATTCATTGTGGACCTTTCTTTTATTCCAGTGGAAGGACATCATGGTAACATATTTTCTTTGAGTCGATATTTGATGGTCATTTAATTTAATTCCATAAAAAGGTTTCACAAACTTTGATTTTCACAGTTACAGTGCGCACGTTATAACTTTGTTCCAAACCCTTTTAAGCGCTTGTCTGATACTCTGCTAACGAACGGCGAGTAGGTAGAAAAACTCATTCTAATTTCATGGTTAAATATTCCTCCCATGAACTTGTATCTTTGGTGAAAGCTTGGGTGAGTGCGATTATCCCTTTTAGAGCAGTAGCGTGCATTGACCCAGAAATGCTGAGTAACCTGAAATCGATGTTTTGACAATGTTTGACAGAACCTTGCAGCGTCTGTTCAAGATTTCCCACGGTCCTCTTTGGAAAACTGTTACCCCATGCTGTGCACTGCCCTCACTGTGTTTGCTGTCATAAGGTGTTGCTCGTTTAAGGGCAGTGATTTCTGCCCAACTGATGTCACTGTTGCCCTTCATGTAAATTCCCCCATTTCACTTTGTCACTTTGTTTTCATAGTTGGCTGGAGTTCCATGCAAGCAACCTTGCTGCCACAATCTATCGAGTAGATTTGATTTGATCTGGGCAGGAGAGCTAGTTATATCATCTGGTTTGTGTTTAAATCCTCGTGGATATTTCCCAAGTTTTTTTATGTGATGTTTCAGTCACCCTTTTCTTTCTTATTGCATTCTACATTCCACAACCTGACATTACAAACTATTATTACAATAAAGTTGTCTGAGTTATTGAGCGAGTTCTAAATAGATCCTCATTTCATGGTTAAACTCCTGAAAAACAAACATCGTTTGACATAAATGCAGTTGAGAGGGTTCCTTTTCTTGAGCAATGGTGAATTTAGGTTTGTTCACTGGGGTGGATATTTGGGTCATGGAGTTCAATGTTTAGTTTGATGATCTGGCTACCTTAATGTAATTGCAATTTTTGTTTTCTGAGCTGGAGTATAATTTTGCCTCTGGAATCTAAATTATTGTTTAGTCATTGTGTTTTGTCAAATTGCCCATCTACACAATCTGCTCACCCAAGTTTTAAAATGATATTGTACTCGTAATCCCTGTGTTCTTACATGGGGACATCTGACTTTATCCAGGTGTCATTGGTTGGAAAATGTGAATCCATGCTGGAAGGGAATTCAGGGGGAACCATCCTTTTAAAACAAGTTGACTTTGCAACAAGTTTTGAATGATTAAAATCGTTCGAAGTTTGTTCACCATAATGTTGCACCAGAAACTTTTCCAGGAACATTTTGGAAACGATGTTCAGTATTTTTGAACTTGTCAGTTTAGGCTATGTTTGATTTCCTTAACATTTTATTCATACATCTCGACCTCACTCCCCCCCCCCCCCCATATATAATCACATGTTGTAATCAGGGCTAATCGGTAAGCATTGTGAACTTCAGTCAATATTCTGTTGCTGTATGCATTCAGGTTTAAGCAAAGCTTCTTCTGATACCTTTTTGTCCATGATACATCTATGAATGTCCTTTTTCTTTCTCTCTCTTTTTTTCCTAATTCACAAACATTTTCAGCTTTTATTCAAATGTACTTTTCAACCAATTTGTTGGCTTTATCGCACATCATTTGTTATCTGCTGATGAGTATGTATTTGATATGTATTTTTGATCGACTCTAAAATGCATGCTCTCTCCATCATTCCCTTTTGTAACATTATTTGGTTATGGTGTGACAAACAAGTGCAAACAGTAGATGTGTATGTGGCTACATATTTATGCTGATCAATGAAGGATTTGAAGGAAGCTTCCTTGCTATAATTCCCTGACCGGTGTTTGTGGGGTTGTTTGTCGGGCGACTCTTCCTTCAGTTCTGGCCCAATTCCATCCAGACTTACTACTGAGGATCAGCATAACCCCAGTTAATGTATAGGGGTATTTTTTATCTTTACCAGTGGTCTTAAGGGGAAGGAGATGCAAATTATCGATGTAAATGGGTATCGTGTCACGCCGCCTCCAGGTGGGGGAGGGTATTACAAGTCCCCATCGTTTACAGTACAGTATTCCCGTCTCGACGTTTTCCAGTGTCGTGAGGTGTTTTGGATTGTAAGCAGTCAGTATGTTTTTGCTTCATGCACATAACCCGGGTTATTTACTTTCCTGTACAGAGCTGTCACTTGCCTATACACCACCAAAATAAAGGCATTCGTCATAAGAATGTGTTGCATGCTTGGAACAAGATCACCCATAGAGCGGGTACTCTCTCTCGGCTAGTTATTGTCATAACAGTCTTTGAGTCACAATTTTTTTGTTTTTGAGGTAGACTTAAACCTAGCATGATGCAATTTAGGTGAGAGTTCATAACATTGATCTGTTCTCTGTCCTACCTTGCTTATTCTTAGAATTGTTCAGTTTATTTGCCATTACTTTTCAAGTTGTAAATATGAATATACAAATAAGGACAGTTCTCGAGTTATCAAAAAGTGGAGTGATGTTCATCAACTGATAAGGCATTGTTGACTTCATTGTCATGGCCAATATCGAGAAAGTATACCTTGGAAGTACATAAGAGCTGCCACTGCACTATAATAATAATTATACACGTCTTCGAGTCATTTTGAGATTTTGTTTAGCTCGTGTTGCAATTACCTTGGGGTGGTAAAAGAACGAAAGAAAATGACATTAAAATGAGGGCTGTGCACTGCCTAATGCTCCAGATTTTGCAGTTTTGTTCTTTCTGGCAGAGCCATTGAAGTTGTTGGCAACTTTTAAATGCAATATGGTCTACCATCACAAAGGCCTTGTTTGTAAACAACTGAGAGCAATGTGTGTGTTGGTATATTGTTGCAATATTTTCAGGGAAAAAAAAGATATTTTTGTTTGGGCAAAGCACCACGTTTATCCATGTGAGATTGTTGATCTGTACGTCCATTGTCTGACATTAACTAAAACAAGGTTGTAAGATTTTTGTAGCATCACTAGATGCATATTAAAAAATTAATTATTTACACCTCTTATATTAATTAATTAATTGGAGCATAGGCTTACTTATCTCCCTTCATTTATCTGATAACATTGCTCTCAGTAATGAATTCCATGTGATTGGTCTCAATGCAGACCTGGTGTTTCAAAGGTGATTAAAATGGAGGTTTAAACAGAAAATTTCGAAAAAAAATCACAACTATTCATTTCATTTCATCCATCTTGGTGATCAACTCATTAGATTGTGTGGTGATTTGTGCTGTGATGTTTGGCCAGACTCATTTGTATCCTGACTTGAACAAAGTTGGAACAATACAAGGCTTTCAAAATGACATATGAATGCTAATGAGGCATTTTGCACATGCATTTTGTTTATTTTCAGTGACATGCTTGAATGAACTGGGACACTTTTAACCTGCCATTGTGAGGGCAAAATCAAATTTAAATGGACTTTTCAACATGTTTTTCAGCATTTTAAACGAAAGAGTGGCAATTTCAAAATTGTGAACCCTAATTGTGTTCCTGGATGCAAATCGGATTCCCGTAAATATAGGAAATACAATACATATCCATTGATGACAGGTGTTGAGCTCCTACCATTTCTTGTTAATACAAATGTGTGCCGGCGATGCGCGCGCGCGTGCGCGCGCGTGCGCGCGCGCACACACACGCACACACACTGCAACACTCAGAGGGAAAGATCAAAATTCCAGGAATGAAGATACGTCGCCGGATCTTCCAGGGTGATAGCCTTTCCCCCTCCTGTTTTGCCTAGCCCTGGACCCATGGAACAACCTCATTGATGAGCAAGGACATGGCTACTACACCCTAACGTCAAACAAGAGAACTTCCAAAGAGCCAGGAAAGGTGACATATCTATTGTACATGGATGATCAAAAAACTCTTTGCACCAAACGATGAAAGATTGGTAGAACACCTGGAATTGGTGAAAGCGTACTCTGACATTCCAATGGAATTTGGCCTAGATAAGTGTTCCATGTGCACATTCATTCAAGGTAAATCAATATACAAATCGACTGAGATACAACAATGCAGGATCTAAACAATGAAGCATCATACAAATACCTTGGAGTGGAAGAGTGCCACTAAATGTGTCACAAACAAATGCGCAAACGAATTGCCAGAGAATACTTGCGTAGATTGAGACCGATACTGAAAACATACCTTACCTCAAGAAACAAAATCAAAGCCATCTACCAACTAGCAATACCAGTATTCCAATAGAGCTGCGGAATAATAAACTGGCCACAAACTGAAATCAATAAACGCAAGGTGGAGTCATGGGGAGGAGTCAGCGCCAGCTCGACACCTCCCCGACCAGGGTGTAAATGCCCTGGCCTGTTGTACTCCCCCCTCCCTGCCTCAGATGTACTGCACCGTGTGTCAGGTGTTGACCACCACTGCTCAGAGGTGATCGACTGAAGCCCCAGACCACCAGAGTGGATGTCCGTAGCAGTTTGAGGCTGTGCACCATCCCAATATTGGTTCACTTGTGGCCCCCTGCGATGAGCGCCGACCCAGCACTCAAATCCAGTCCATCGGATCTGCACAACTGGCATGGTGAGCAAGACCATCTGCCCAGAAGAGTGTGGGGCACAGTGCTCACTGAGAGTGCCATGTAGACGAAATATAGCATGCAATGACACTGCAGTTAACCATGTACGGCTCAGCCAAAGCAGGTCAAGAGATTGAGGAAGTCGACGGAAAGCACATCGTCGACAATAACAGACTCTCCTGAGAGGGCCGCACACAGAGAGTCGCAAGCACCATGGAGTTGTTCTGGGAGAGGGGAGTAGGACCCGTGTCTCGGGTGGCCCCCTCCTGAGACGTTGCGGTAATACCGCGTGTCTCGTCGGAGGGACGTGTCCCCATGAGCCCAGCCGTACCATGGACCAGTCACTGCAAGCAGTAGACCGGTCCGAGGAAGGAGAGCCGCCACTAGAGACACCACGTGACCTGGTAGGAGAGGTGTTAGCTGTTAGGTCTGCATCCAGACGTGAGCCAAAATGCAAGATATGGAAAGAAGAAAACTTACCATCCACACAATGTTCCACAAAAATCAGTGCATCCCGAGAATGTACCTGCCAAGACGGGAAGGAAGTAGCGACCTGATTGAACGCAACCAAGTACACAGAATGACATCTGTCGGACTGACTGCATGAAAAATTCAACACACTACAGAAACTAATTTGTACGCAAACACGGAGACAGCATGCCAGAGACAGTATCCCTAATCCACCTCGCAAAGATGTTCCAAAGACGGGTGCAAATAGAAGTTGTCACGCATGAAACCGAAACAGCAATGAATATAGCTCAACCGATGGCAAAAAAGATGAAAGAAAAATATAAAGTGAAATATCAACAGATATACACCGACAACTGAAAAAACGACAAAAGAGCAGGATGATACAGAACAAAGTTGGACAGATTGGGCATAGAGAACGAAGGTTTATTGGAATGGCTAAGAAGAGGTCAGCTCAACTGTGATGGAGAACTAATCATTCTTAATTCCCAAGACCAAGGACACTACACGAATGGCTTTAAGAAAATAGCAGGACTGAGTCATTCGGTCAAGTGTAAGTTCTGCAAGTTAGAAACAGAAAGTACGAGCCACCTCCAATCGGGATGTTAAACACTCATGTCGGAACAGCTCTACACACAACACATGTAAGCACAACAGGGCTCGACACAACACATGTCGGCACAACAGGGTTTGGAGAGTAATCCACTGCCACATCTGCAAAAACTTCAACATCCCAATCCCAGAAAACTCATGGAAACATGAACCAAAAGCGATAATTGAGAACAAGAAAGTAACGCTCACATACGACCTGATGATCCTACAGAGCGTGAACATAGAAAACACCCATTGTGACAAGATATATAATAGTACTTGGGGATAAAAAAGAAAAAACGACATTGACAATTCAGGTCTCAGCTCCCAGTGATTTTGGCCTAAACAATGCAGAAATGAAGAAAATGACCAAATATTAAGATCTCAAAAATGAAGTGAAAACATCTTGGAATCTGAAGAGCACCGACATTGTACCAGTAATCATTGGAGCACCGAGAATGATGAAGAAGAACCTTAGAGATATTAAAAACCATCCCTGGGAATATTAATACAAACATATTGCAGTTGGAATCTGTCCAGAGCTCAGTGACTATCCTGAAAAGAACCTTTGAAACCAAACCTTTGAGAAAAACACAACTTCATAGCTTGGTCCATGAAATGAATCGTGATTCCACCTCCCCCCCCCCACCCTGCTTTTCCAAAATGGTGGAGGATACTTCAAGACCTGGGAGGACTCCATTCCACCCTCTGAAACCTGCATATGGAGATAACTACCAACAACAACACACACACACACACACACACACACCTTGTCTTTTTTGACACACAACTGTTCCTAACAATTCTATCACGCATACAAAAACACACACGTGCACACACACTTTCCCGACCGCATCGATAATCAGCTGGGCACCATTCATCCTCGAGGTATTTGTCCGTTCACCACAGAACCTCTCCAAATGGCGGATCCACAACCTGTCACAGATCCACATTAGTAGATTACGTAAATCAGTAGATCCACAACCTCATTTGCGTCCAGGCAGTCTGTTAACCCATCGTTTTCACAAATGCACAAGAATCAAATAAATACATAAATATCTAAGAAAGTGTAGTGAATTTTCCACCAAAAAATAATGACTAATCAATGGGAGAAGCCTCACCAAAAGAAATGTCAATCGTCACACACATCTCGTTTTTTCACACACAACTCTTCCTACCAATTCTAACACACACACACACACACACACAGACACACACACACACACACACACCCACACACACACACACACACACACACACACACACACACACACACACACACACACACACACACACACACACACACACACACACACACACACTTCTCCTTGCAGTAGATGCAAAACACATAATTTCACCTGTGGCCCTGGAGTCAATCAACCAATATATTTATAACAGCTCTCAAAGCTCTTGTACCCCCACACCCCCCCCCCCAAACATGTTTAAGAGTAAATGCCGTCATTTTAAAAGTTCATTTTAAAACTTACGCTGTGGATTCACAAGCCCCAGATATTGTTGTGGGCCGGGGTTCGGTGGTGATAAACGACCACTATGTGGAGCAGTAGAGTCGTCTCCCACCAAATACCCGGAATTTATAGGTCGTCACCCCAGTTAACTCTGGAGCCGACGGGTCACTTAAAGGACCGTGGTCGCCAATGTTTTGACGGCGTGATGTAGGGTCCACTTGTCTATTCCAATTTACCTAAGTACTCACACCATTTAGCAACCGTGGAAACCACACCCTTGGCCGACTCTGTCCGGACCGAGTCGCAGGTACCGACTCGGATCCAGCGTAACCGAGCGGAGTTACCAGAGCCGCGCCGGTCCCAATGACAACTTGCTGGCCCAAATGGCCTTACTAATTCTCCATACGCACCTTGCTCAGCCAATGAAGGAAAGCACAGAAAACGAGCTGGTAATTTAACGGGTTTATTTTACAAAGAATAATCGCGTGGGGGGGACACAGAGCAGAGTTATCACGAATAAAAGGCAGGCAATGCACAATGAGCAAAAGCACTTCACAATCCCACTTAAAGACGGGGTCCACGGACACACGCACACGCACACGCACACGCACACGCACACGCACACACACACACACACACACACACACACACTTCTTGCAGTCGATGCAAAACACATAATTTCACCTGTGGCCCTGGAGTCGATCAACCAATATATTGTTGCGAATTCGCGCCCGCCGGTGTGCGAACGGCCACGTAACTCGAATCGCGGCACGTCGCCCACCGGACAGACAATTCAGTCGTGACCCTCTCGGAACAACGCCGGGAGCTAGTCACGAGTGGGGGTTTAACCTCACCATATTCGTGCCAATTGCCCACCCGCGCTGGATAGGGTTGCTCGCCAAATTCGATCTACCTAAGTACCTGCGCGAATGGTCGACCGGGCGATCGTACCACGCCACAGGCCGACTCCGGACACGAACCGCTTAAGCGGTCCGTTCCATGCTACAGTGACAACCAAGCGGTGTTATCGTCAGCCTTGACGGTTCCAATTGATTACCGGGATGTTGCACCCACTACGAACCCCTTTCCGTGATGCAAGATGGAGGGTCAATAAAAAGGAAAAGAGATGAAGCAGAGCGGGAACAGTTCAATAAGCAAGCATTTTTATTCACACACACACACACAGACAAGCACGGAAGGCACGTATTTACAGTCATACAGTAATGAAAAATGCACATATAGCAATTAAAACAAAAGAAACGATGCAGAGCTACAACCGAATACGCGTACACACGGCAACACTTAAAACAATACTGCTTGAGCCAGACTGGCGCCACCCACAGACATTTGCACAAAAACCCCAAAGAAAAGAAAGAAAAGTCGCGATTTCCCTTTTATGGCTGGTCAGTCCCTCTCCCGCGACCGTCAGCGTGGTCGCCCTTGGCCCCGACCTCTCTCGCGGCCGGCGAACCCTCTCCGGCACTCCCCGTCCAGACGCACAGGTCCACCTCGCAACGGGCGCTGCCGCGTCTCCCGTCCGTGCCTTCGTGACAGGGCCACTCGCCAAGGCGCGGGCGCAGGACCTCTTTCCGAAGACCAACCAGACCACCAGCCAAGACGAAAAGGAAGAGGCGGAAGAGGAAGCGCGCCCGCTCGTGTCCGTCTTTTATCGCGCGGGGCTCCGCCCTTCTCCCCGCCCCGTTCTCGGCTCCACCTTCCTTCGAGAGGGTTCCCGAAAAGGGCGTTCCCTCGCGCTTTCCCTCCACCCCGCCCCGTGCGGGGGCCGGGGGGGGTCAGTATTTAGCTCGGATCCAGAGAATTGTTCCCCAAAAAGAGGCCCCTCCTTTACATGACCTCTGACCTTTGACCTGCATCGCCCCTCCTCCACTCCAAAGCGCGGGGAAGTCAAACGGAAGGAACAGGTGGGGAAACCTGCGCATCCTCGCAGTTCCCTCCTTGGCGCCTTTGTTTGCCATTCGGAAGCGGACGTAGTGGCGAAGATGTAGTGGAGGTGGCGTGGTTGCAGTGTGGTTGGCGCTGTGATGGGGATGGCGTGGTTGTTGAAATGTTGTGTGTTTGAAATAAAAGATAGAGAAAGAAAAACGACTGACTCAAAGCGTCGCAGCCCGGATGGATCACATAAATTCCCTCTATACAACGGGTATGGGCTAACTACACATGTACCTATGAAGATATCTCACCTGAGGGTCCCTTATGGTGTAATGCGAATTTCCACAGCCGTAACAATATTTATAACGGCTCTCAAAGCTCCTGTACCCCTCACCCCCCCCCCCCCCCAATCATGTTTAAGAGTAAATGCCATCATTTTAAAAGTTCATTTTAAAACTTACGCTGTGCATTCACAAGCCCCAGATATTGTTGTGGGCCGGGGTTCGGCGGCGATAAACGACCACTACGTGGAGCAGTTGAGTCGTCTCCCACCAAACACCCGGAATTTATAGGTCGTCACCCCAGATAACTCTGGAGCCGACGAGTCACTTAAAGGACCGTGGTCGCCAATGTTTTGACAGCGTGATGTAGGGTCCACTTTTCTATTCCAATTTACCTAAGTACTCACACCGTTTAGCTCTCGTGGAAACCACACCCTTGGCCAACTCTGTCCGGACCGCGTCGCAGGTACCGACTCGGATCCAGCGTAACCGAGCGGAGTTACCAGAGCCGCGCCGGTCCCAATGACAACTTGCTGGCCCAAATGGCCTTACTAATTCTCAATACGCACCTTGCTCGGCCAATGAAGGAAAGCACAGAAAACGAGCTGGTAATTTAACAGGGGTTTATTTTACAAAGAATAATCACGTAGGGGGACACAGAGCAGAGTTATCACGAATAAAAAGCAGGCAATGTACGAGCAAAAGCACTTAACAATCCCACTTAAAGATGGGGCCCACGGACACACACACACACACACACACACACACACACACACACACACACACACACACACACACACACACGAAACTGGACCCCGTGGGTCTATCCGGTAGAGCCGGGCCGGGGTACTTGTCCCGCCTCGTGCAGACGCATCAACTCGAACCACCACGGTGGGACTCAAACCCATGACCCGAAGTCCAAGGCCCACGACCCTGGCTGCTCGGTCACCAGACTTGCCCTCCAAAGGTCCACAGACGGCTCCAACCACGACCATGACCGTCTGCAGAGCCCTCGTCGACGACCGCTCGGCAATCGCCACGATCCCTTCTCTCCCGAACCCTGGTCCTCACAACCAGTCCACTCTTCTGAGGTGGGAGGGGTCTCTTGTCGTTGCCACTCGCCTCCTGATTGGACGAGGGGTTGTCAGATGACTCGTGGTCACCTCCCGATTGGCTGGGGCATGCGTGTCATGCTCGCCCTTCGCTCATTCGCTGAAGGAAACGTCCATGCCCTGCCTTGGGGCGGAGCCTCGATCTGAGGCGATGGAGGCTCTGCCCACGCCTTCAGCCAAAAACACGTGGGCAATGGCGACTGGGTCGAGTGTGGGACGGTGGCGTTGTAGTGGATGTAGTAATAATTGTTGTTGTCGTCATTGTTGTAAAAACTTAACTAAAAAATAACTCTGTGCACACACGAAATTCCCATTAGACCGAAGGAGGGATTCTAACTATAAACACATACTTATCGAAATAACTAAGCTCTGGGGACGGCTGTCTGTTTGTGTGCAAAGGCTTCCAGATTCGTAACAATATAACTTCCCCCCCCCCAAATCACTGATAAGTACCCAAACCAGATAAGGTCCTCCCTCAGGGAAGTCTACCTCGTACATCTTGCTCCCAAGTACATAATGGCTGACACAAGCTTTGTTTATTTTCATGTCATGAAGATGATGTTTGACGAGTTTGTAGCCTTTACTTTGTTGGTAATGCACAGCATCATATTTCCCATTGCAGACATCCATCCATCCTGTCGGCTGGATGCTAAACTTCTCCAAGTCTTTCATTGTCTAGTGGTACACCCCTTTCTCTCAGGTACCTTTCCAAGTATTTTGGCTTATTTTAGAAGCTTTGTGAGCCATTTTAGGGAACAATCTTTCTCTTGCATACAATATACGTTAGCATAGCCTGATCAACATTGCTGCAAAGGGGTTCTTTGCATGTGTGCCAAGTATTCTGGTGAAGATTTCGTCATTTCTAAAGTCCCCAATTGTCTGGCCCCTCTTTCTTTACTTTTTCTTATCTGGAAATGGATTTCCTTTGAATCAGATTTTGGATTATTTAAAGAAAGTGTAGTTCAATTTATCATTATCAAAAGGCAGTTCATGTCTGAGTTTTTTTTTTTTTTGTAGTTTTGTCCATTTAAAACTTAACAATGAGAAAGCATCCTAAAATGTAAAACCCATCTGCATCCGCTTTGTATTCAACTTAAACTTGACGAAAGCAAGAGCTTAAAAAAAAGGAAATTTTATTTATTACTTTTGTCCATCTTCTTATGATAAATGTTTGTTTTAAATTTTATTACAAAAGCTCAAATGGTAAACGAGAAAGCATTTCAACATGCAAGAGGGCAAAATAAAGAAATACAGAAGCAATTTAAAAACAAAACCGGCCGTCTCGTAGTGTGCTGCGGAGGTTGGACTAATAAAGGGTTATTTGTACTGACTGTGACTTTGCCTTTTGACCTTTTGACTCAATTATTAATTTGCCTTCATATTCTCATAATAAAGGTTTGTTTAAAATGTGATGACAAATGGTAAAAATGTTATGGCCTAGACACGCTTACAATTGCAAAACTCCGTCTCCTGCTGTGTGGGCACTCAGACGGGTTAATTTGAACACCAGTATGTCAACCATATCAAGTTAATACAGCAGACAAATCAAAAGTTTCTGGGTAGTTCTCTGCTGTCCCTGGAAACATGCAGATGAATTTGATCAAGCCAATTGGATTAGTTGGACCGACACTAAAAAAATTGGAAGATGAAGAAAGCAATTTTAAGTTTTGCTTTAACATACATAAATGTTTCCATTGTGCAAGTCCTTTTCAATGCACAACCTGAAAATAGTTTTCCTGTCGTGGCATTTGAAGGGTAGGTACTTGATGGATTTGACTTATAATGCCGCTTTGTGTGACACAAGCAAAAGCAGTGTTCTCAAATGAGCTGCACATGCAGCAAGTTAAAGTACACAGTGTTTCCTGTGTAGGTTTGTATGGTGAAAAGAAAGATACATTTGGAGGACAGATTGACAAATGGAAAGGCTGTCAGTTAGAATGCTTTTGTGGATTATATAAAGATGAAAATTGATTGACCTAAGGGAAGCATTATCTGTTTTGAATACAATTTGCTTTCCTTTATGCAAAGAATATCTTGTAAAATCGCTTCTTGATCATTATTTTCCATCTACTTTTTTCAAATGCATTTGGAACGTTGTGCATTTGGCTAAATAAACTTGTTCCCTGTGGTCTATGCTCATTTGCCAGCAAACTTTCTGGATGTGCCTGTGCTGTTGGCTGGCAAATGTAAATGTTAATTGTACGAAGGCAAAACTGACAAAATATGCCTGCTTCCAAAATCAGAGCTAAGTCGTACATTTGGCTTTACTTACTGAGTCCGAAACACCATGGTTTTGAGAAGCACATGATGACGTGTTGGTTTGTTTTTTACCTGATGGGCTTTGTTAGTGGTATAGTGCCAGCAAAATGTGGGAATTTTTATCCATGGACTTTTTGTCTCAATACTATGTATTAAAGAACATGATTTTGTGCATCAATACCTATGAATTAAATAACCTGATTGTGATTTTGCTGCATGCTGAATAAACAATATTGACAGTATTGTTCACAAAATGAGGTTGCTTTTAGTTCCTAACCTTGTAGTCTTTCCCAGACTGTAACGTGAGATGAGAGGAGAGAGAATTTTTCCAACGGGACATAAAATGCCCCTGAAGTCTGTAAAGATCACTTATGTCCTTTTAGGGGTTGAAGAAGCAAATCTATTTGTTTTACATGAAAATATGGAATTTTTTTTTCCACCCTTCTCTTTCCTCCTTCACTTCCCTTCACACCATCCTTCCTCTCTTTATACCCTTATCTTTCCTCCTTCACTTCCCTTCACACCATCCTTCCTCTCTTTTGTTCTATTTTATGTTCCTTTTCTGAATTACTAATGCTTTGGCTTGGTCTCCCTCCTCTCTTCAAATGTTATCAACGTCGCACTTGAGCAACCTGTTTGGTACACAGATAAGGCCTTAAGAATGGCCCTCCAATATTTAGTCTTCATACTATCTAAGGCTCATGGAAAAGCAGCAACACAAGTCATGCAGCCAAATGCATGAGAATATAATGGACTTGACTGACCTATGGCTTGGAGGAAGTGATCTAGATCACATATGTCCTTTTAGGGGATGAAGCCAGGCACCCCGGGGAATCTTCCCGGGGAATCCGGGTCCCGGCGATACCATCTTTGACGTACCTTTTCTCTTCACACTCAGTGGGGAGTTGAAGAGAAATGTCCACCTCCCCATGGATGCCAACCCATGGGGTTTGTCTGTGCTCTATCCTTTAAATGCTGGGCATCAACGAAGCACTATGTCCCATTTTCAAAGTCTTTGTTACGACTCTGTTAGGGTCAGATTCAAAACGCCAACTATCCAGACTCAAGGGGCTGTCACACCTTGACGTTTTAGCCAGCGTATGGCAAGGTATCAAAATGTATGTAAAACGCTGGCGTATGCTGAACTATTGTTGTTGTTTTTTTAAAGTTTTGGGCGTATAATAACGTGTTGGACATATGCATAACGTATTAGTAACGTACACAGAACGTTTCAATCACATATAGATAAATTATACCAACGAATGCTGAGCGTGTTGTCGGAGTTCACAACCTATGCCCAACGATAGTCTAACTTGTGCATAGCGCGGCAGCGTATCGCCGACGATCACGTGGCATAGGCTATTCATAGGCTGCGGCTCGACGATTCAAATCATAACCGCACTAAACATCGAAGTGTGAAGCCGCTGTCACACCTTGACGTTTTAGCCAGCGTATGCCGATGTATGAAAAATTTGCTGAACCAAGCTGGCACACGTTGAATACGTTATGGGTAAGTTTTGTATATGTTAAGAGCACGCTGAAGCATGCTGGCATACGTCGTCATACGCCGATTACGTCGAGAAATTTTCAGCATGTTAATTTCTCGACGTACTCGGCATTTGACACACGTTCCGCATACGCTGGCCATAAGTTGTGGGCACGTTACGCGATCGTTCACACACGTCGACACACATTAATTGTACGTTACTCATTAGTCGAAACATGTCGAGGTAATGGTTAGCGTCAGTGTTCCAGACTCCCTGTTTTTTTTTTTGTTTTTTTTCTTCGGTATGACTGTGATGTTGACACTTCGATTTCTCGTGCGGTTATGATTTAAATCGTTGAGCGGCAGCCTATTAATTATATTAATAGACTGACTGTCTGGAACACTGACTCTAACCATTACCTTGATGTGTTTCGACTTATTAGTAACGTACAAGTAACGTGTGTCGACGTGTGTCAACTATCGCGTAACGTGCCTACAACATGTTACTCATAGGTTAGAAATGTTTCGGGTACGCTAAACATTACCTCGACGTGTTTCGACTTATGAGTAACTTACAAGCAACGTGTGTCAATGATCACGTAATGTGCCTACAAGTTATGGCCAGCATTGTGCGGAATGTGTGAGTCGTATGCTGGCATACGTCGGAAAATTTCAAGCATGGAAAATTTGTCTAACACCTCGATGTACTACGACGTATGCCAGCGTGCTCTTTACGTATACAAACTTACCCATAACATATTTGACGTGTGCCAGCGTTTTAGCCAAATATTTCATACGTCAGGCATACGCTGGCTAAATCGTCAAGGTGACAGGGCCTTCAGAGCAGACGTTCTATCCATTATGGCACAAAGTCTGGTGGTAGTATGCATTTCACATGGTTTGCACAGTTCTTGAAAGTCCTGAAGAAATTACAAAGAATTTTTCATGTCCTGGAAAATTTGTCCAAGTCTTTGATACTCCTGGAAAATTGAGAAAATTGCTTGAATAGAAATAATCTGCCTTGCCCCCCTGGTCAGAATTGTTAATTCTACCTGTCTCTTAAAGAGAACATTTCCAATTTTAACCTCCTCCAGGGATTTACCAAAGCTAAGCTGAAATAGTTTCTCACTCGTCGTGCATAAATTTTGTAACTGTTTTTTATGGAAAGTCCCAATTAATCAGAGAGTGTTCATCCTTAGTTAGCATGCTCACTACTGATTGTAAACAAAAAGAAAGGAAATTTGATGAATGTCAAAGCTTTGCTATTTTAAATTCTCACGGTTGAATAACGTCGACTACCGGGATTGGCTTGTGAAGGAGTCTGTTCACAAGGCCAGATGCAAGATCTGTGAGAAGGCATTCAATATTGGGAAATTGGTGGAAAGTGCACTTGCAAGTCTTAGCTCTTACACGAGCCTCAACTTGGTATCCAAAAATATAAAGTCATGCAAGAAGCGCCAAACACAAAGCATGGTGTCATATGCATGTGATTGCAAATGACTGGTCCAACTCCCATATTATGGAATTTTTGGGCTCCAAAATAGGTATTTATGCTTCAGTTGTATTTTGTTTATGTCTGTTCCCGAATCAATTCCAAACATTCATCTATATTGATTTGTTCCATCAACAAACGCAATAGCTTGGCCGATTGAATTTTTTCTGAAATTTATGTCCAAGTGATGTTGAAAAATCCAATGTCATTTTTACATAAAACACTTGTATTACTAGTCATGGAAATTTGGTCTTCCATGACTGTCCGCGCCATGATTCATCTTAAACAAAGCGTTAATTTGTTGCTTTTAATTATTTGTCATGGAAGTGGAGTGTAATGTTTTTTTTTAGATAAGATGAAATATTGTTTCTGCAAAGCTGATTAACTTGAACTCTAACCTTATTGTGACAAAAAAGACACCCATTTTAGGGCATGTGGTTGTATTGCCATTGCTGTTGTGAGGCTGCCCTCATAGTCCATGAGCCAGACCCCAAAATTTCATCAATTGGTACCATCTGGGGTGGCAAATTCTCACAATGCTTTTTTGAAAGTCTTGTATCCATAGATGAAAAAAAAGCTTTGAAAGCAATCCAGGACTCACAGCTTTGTGCTAGTAATCACCTCTTACAGATGGACACCTAAGTCCAATCTGAGTGACCAGATTTTGGAGTGGGGAAATATAAAGTTGAATAAGTTTGCAACAATGGTCATATAGTGACATATGATCACTCAAAATGTTGGTAATCTGATCTTCTCTATGTTGGTATCTGTTATATGCAAATGCATTAATTATGTAGGTCACCAGAGGTCAAAAGGTCACAAAATTTGACCCCTGCCTAAAAATCTGACGACCTGTTAAACTCACTACAGATATCATACCAATGGGACTTTCTTAATCGGTTCACACGGAAGACAAGAAGTACCCAAGTCGATTATAAGTCTAACAAAGTGGACTTTATTATTCTTCAAGCTGTGGTACAGAAAGATTTTGATACATTTTTTAAAATGGCCTTTTTTCTGCTAAAAACATGAAAAATTGTGTGAAGTTGGACTGCTTGAAATTAGTTAGCATGTTTTGACAAATAACCACTCCAAATGCTAATGGCCATGTCCTACATGTATTCAGGGGTTGGTTAAGCTACATTTCAATGTAATTAGGTCACCCGAGGTCAAAGTGAGGTCAAATTGAAAATGCAAACCTCAATCACAGAAAATGCAATTAAAATATTGGTGAATGAGTATTAATGTACAATAAGACCACTTCCGGTTCTGGGTTTGCAGCAACGGCAGGTCTCTCAGGGGTCTTTGCTGACTTTCTCAACGTTAGGTTCCCGGTCGTTATCTGTCCCGTTTTAACTGTTTATTTTCTCACCTTCATGTTTCTACGTGTTCCTAGTTCATTTTTGTTCCAAAAATCATGCTATTTTGTGAGTTTTTGTCGACCTTGTCTTATGGGGTTCCTTGAGGGCCTACTCATCCTTCCCCTCCAGGTGTACGATCATTTTAATTTGTATTCTCTCCCTCTTATATTACCTTCAATTCCTATATTCCACACTTCCCAACGACCCCTATCGCTCCCAACTAAACACTTTCTTGTCTTAAACTCAAAAGAATGAAAAAAAAAAACTACCCTTCTCCTTGCATATCGACGAGTCCCACTCCTCCTCCTTCTCCTTCTTCAAAAAATAATAATCTTCCTTATATCCTTTCTTTCCATACACCTCCGATAACCACGTGTCTCTCGACTCTTCCTGATACTTTTCATCAACCCAGCAGCTTCACTCTGCGTTTCCATTCTAAATTCACCACACACCTCCACAATTTTACTTCAACCTTCCCTTTTCCGAATGTTACGCAATCCTTATTTAAAATAAATCAATTCACTTTTGACTATCCACCTCACGTGCTTCTCCCGTAACCACGCGATCTGTTTCCACCCTCTACGTTTACCAATCCAAATTCACCATTCACCTCACGATTTTTTTTCCACAACCCTTCCATGATCTATTCTGATAAAAACTCTCTCAAAAAATAATAGTGATATTAATAATAAAAACGATCTCTTATAATGCTTCATCTTCCTCTTTTGCACGTTTGGTTCTCATTACTGCATCATAATGCACTACTCTTCTACTATTTCAACAGACTCCTCTCAATTCGACCTTTCCCTCATACCTTGCCTAAAAAATCCAACTGTTACATTGTTTCTTCTCTCCATTCTCTTAAGTCGCCTTTATTGCATCCATCAATAAATGTCTTTAATCGCATCTCCAACCAAAACATTTTAAAAACACCAGTTTGCTATGAATGTTCGCTTTCCATCAACCATTCTTTCTTTCCAACTTCAATGCCAACTCACCCCTCTCACCCCTCCCTCTCAAAACAACCATCACACTCTTCTCCCTCCAAGCCTCCCTCTCACCTTTCTCAAAAACTCCCCCCTCACCTTTCTCCCTCAACTCTCCCCACTCACCATTCTCCCACCATTCACCCCCTCACTCATCCTTCTCAAAGTTGCCCCACTCTCACATTCACAAAGCTGCCTCCTTCCCTTGTCCTCTCACCTCCATCTCATCACTCCACCTCCTCAAATACTCAACTGCCTTCTGCCCCCTCTCTTGCCCCCCTCTCCCCCAGCAGCACAGAGTCTTTTCTCCTCCTTATCCGGCACTCTCCCCGAGCTATTCTGCAATCCCCCACACTCTTTCAACAACTCTCCTTAACTCCCCCTCCCCTCCCATCCCCTGAACCCAAAGCCTCCTCCCCTCCCTCTTCATTAACAGTGTGGACCTCAAATATCCAGGGCCTTCACTCAAACCTTACAGATCTTTCCATACAGGTTGCCACTTACAAACCAGACATCTGCCTAACAGAAACTTTCCTCCCTCAAGACATCTGATTCCCATGTTTCTCTCCCTGGTTACTCCCTCCTCCAGTATGACAGACCTGAGACTTGTCCTGGTGGAGGAGTTGCTCTCTTCATCAAAGACTCTATTCCTCACTCCCCATTCACTACCCTCACTCCCCCACACCCCCAGGAATACCTCTGGCTACGGCTTTCCCTCCGCTCCCATCTCAAGTTTATACGTGTACTGTATGATCCACCAAACAGTGATAACTCCATTTACACCTCACTATCCGAAAACAGGGACCAACTTCTATCTTCTCATCCGAACTCTCTTCCTCGTATGTGGCGACTTCAATTGTCATCATGCCAGTTGGCTCGGTGTGGGTACCTCTGTCACCTGTCATGGCACCTCAGCAAAAGCTTTCTGCGACTGACTCAATCGGTCAATTTCCCGACCCGTATGTCAACCAATGGTGCTTTATCTCTTCTGGATCTGGTTTTGACAATTTTTCCCTGATAATACCTGCTGTTCTTCCTCCGTTCCAATCAGTTCTTCTGACTACATGCTTGTCAAAGTGGACATCTCTGGCTGTTATCAGAGAACCACCTCAGCACCGTTGAGTCTGGCATTTCACTCAAGCTAACTGGCAGGCTCTCCAAACAGCCATCACACTTCCAGACTGGTTTTCCATGACTACTTTCTCCAACATCAACTCATCCTGGGAATTCTTTCAAAGAAACTTGCTCCCTCATGCACAGATTTATCCCCTCTCATTTTTAGTTGCCCTACCCTTCCTTCTGCCCTTGGTTCACTGAAGCTTGTGGCGAGGCAGTTGTCCTGAAACAACTTGCCTTTGCCTCATGGAAAGCAAACCCAATTGAGGGTAATCTCAATTCCTTCCATAAAGCTCGGAACAAGTGTGTATCTACCCTCAGGAGAGCCAGGAAACAACATCTTTCTAAGCTCAAGTCTGAACTCTCAAACCTCTCTCCCTCCTCCAAAATCCTGGTGGTGTCTAATCGTATCTGTTTCTGATGTATGTTCCTCCTCCATCCCCTCCCTTCCCTCAAATGGCCGCACTTCTGATACCGCACGTGAAAAGGCTGAATGCCTAAACTCGGTGTTTGCATCGAAATATTGTGTCCGAAACCCATCGCTTTCTGTACTCACCTTACCCAGTCGCACCCAACTGTCCCTGGTCTCTGTCATTTTCTTCTGACGAAGTGGAGAGCTTGCTGTCAAACCTCGACTCGGATTCTGCAACCGGTCCAAACGGCGTCAGCCCACGTGTCCTAAAAACCTGCTCCTCTGCTCTTGCTCACCCTCTGTCTGTTCCATTAACCCTCTCATTTGCTCAAGGTCATCTGCCATCTGCTTGGAAATCAGTAAACATTACTGCCCTGCATAAAAATGGTGCAAAAACAGATCCCTGCAACTACAGACCAATCAGCCTTCTCCCAATCATCAGCAAGGTTATGGAATGAATCATCGCTTCAGACATTAAATCCTTCCTCTTCTCCAATGGCCTGATTTCCGATCGTCAATTTGGTTTCAGACCAGGTCACTCTACCCTGGATATGCTGCTTCTGCTCTCCCAACAATGGATGGGGGTCCTCAATGCTGGACATGAAATTAGAGCCATATCCCAAGACATACCACGTGCTTTTGACACGGTCTGGCACCCTGCCCTGCTCAACAAACTCTCTTCCAATGGCATCCAAGGCCATCTCCACTTATGGCTCGCAGACTTCCTCTCCTGTCGCAGTCAACATGTGGCCCTAAATGGAGTTCTTTCATCCCCACTTCCTGTCCAGGCTGGAGTTCCTCAAGGCAGCGTTCTGGGTCCTGTTCTTTTTCTGGTTTTCATCAATGATCTTTCCGACTCTCTGGAAAATCCTCTTTGTCTCTTTGCTGATGACTCCACCCTCTGCCGTACCATCTGTCATCCCTCAGACCGGCAAGCAGCAGCTTCTTCGCTCACTGCAGATCTGGATAAAATCACAAACTGGTCCAACACCTGGAACATGTCTTTCAATTCGGACAAATCTCACACTCTCACTTTGTCTTTCTGAAATGACCATTTGGAACCCCCATCTACATTCTCAACAATCCTCTGGAAGAAGTCCTTTCTTTCAAGCTTCTGGGTCTCACTATCTGCCATGATCTTTCCTGGGAAAGCCACATTTCCAACCTGGCCTCCAAAGCCAGTCGACGACTGGGAATCCTCCATTGTGCAAAGTCCTTCCTCGGCCCACCTGAGCTCCTGACCACATCCAAAGCTTTCGTTCGCAGCCTGATGGAGTACTGCTCTCCCCTCTGGGCTGGTGCTCCTGCCTCCCACCGTTCTCGGCTTCACGCTGTGGAAACCAAGGCATTTCAGAATATTGTCATCGCCCGCGATGAGGCTGAGTCTATGGGCCTCTCACTCTCTCACCGCAGGCAGGTCGGTGGTCTTTCTGTCTCTACCGTCTCCTCTCCGGTCTCGTCCCCCTACTCTGTCTACGATATGTCCTCCCCATATTTCCGCAGGGCGCTCAAGGTCCGCCAACACCACCCTTCTGGTAAAACTACCAAAATCACAAATTACTGCTCACCTTCACTCTTTCATTATTTTTCCCCACCTTTGGAATAAACTCCCTCACTCTGTTCAATCCCATTCTTCCCTCCAGGCCTTCAAAACAGCTGTTCACCACCACCTCATATCGTCCCCCATCCAAATCCTCGATCTTTTCTATCCCCTTTCATCCACCCCAAACCTACCTCCTTCAAATTCCCTGCTTTCCTTCCTGAAAGTCCCTGTGATATACATCTTGTATACCCCATGTTCACCACCCCACCCCTCCCCTTCCCCAGATCTCCTAATGTCTCTGTTCCCCACTGTTTTGTCCTTCCCACTCCTGCCTTTCTTGTCTCATGCCCCCCTCGCTGTGTGTTGTGTGCTCGCTCTCATACGAGCCTCAACAAGGTATACAAAAAAAAAAAAACCTCAAAAAGTTGTTTAATGTTGGAAACTTAGGTCTTGATCATGTATGCCAAAACAAGGATGATCACATCTTTGAAGGGAGGAGCACTCCATTCAACAGTTACATTGGGCCTGCTACGAGTACAGAGTTGATTAATCGTCATCATCATCAGTCGCTTCAAATTCTACCTTGTCCTCTTCATCAACTTGCTGATTGCTACATGTTTGAAATTTGCAAAGGTATGTACACTTCATGTTATTCTGTAGGCAGGTACAGCTCTCCTCTTAGCACTCCATTCGACAGTTATATGCAATCAATTCTATCACTGTCTCATGGGCAGGTGGGGCATCCCCCAGTCAATAACCAAGTCCACATCCTTCTTCCAACCATGACCTACATGCTCCTTTTCCAGACAGCACATTGATAATTATCCTTCTTGCAGTGGTTTTTGCAGTGAAGAGGCACAAGGAGGAAGCTGCCAAGATTCAACCTCCCCTTTCTTTGCACAGAACAGGTTGAATTGCAATTCATTGACATTCTCAGTAACTGTCCTTGCGTGGTATAGACTGCATGTAAGTGATTAATGCTTTGACAAGCTGTGGTGAGACTTCCCAGGTTGTCCCTCGGCACTTCAATGTGTTCCTGTGTTTGTTGCTGATCAATAACCTCTTAAGTGCTGAAACCTTTCCTCTCACGGTATCATCGCCTGTAAACGCATGCAGTCACAAAAGCCCTGCACATTTTTCCAGGCCCAGCATGTTGGCAACTTTCTTGTCATCAACGTATTCAGAGCGTGTTTTGGTTCTACCCTTCATGTAAAGTGAGCATGGTAGCTATGATGAAAATGCCATGCCAATACTGAAGATATCCATATCTTCAGACACAATCACAAGTGCAGTAAAGCCAGACCCAGCACAGTGCTTCGCATGAAGGAAGAGTCTGGTGTTTGCCTTTTCTTTGCTCCACTTGAGAGCGACAACATTGCTGACTGACTCCACCGTTAGTCTCCTGCAAGTCTCTCCCATGGCAACAAAGAACTGTTTCCCAGACAGTCTGCTTCTCTGTTCATCTTCACTCCATTCAATCACAAGGAATTCAATCAGGTGGGTTTTGTTCTCTGGGTTCAGGAGGAAATTCTTCCACTGCTGTACTCTATGTCCAGGTGTAAGGGTCCTGAATGATATCCCACTCTGAGATCCTCTGTTGACTCTCTCTGCATTATTTTATAGACTCGTCTTGATAGACATCAAATACCATGTCAATGCACCCACTGGCTGTTGCTTCTCGCAAGGTTGCTGAAAGGATGGCTTTGGAGACTTCAGCAAAAGACATGTGGTTTGAATCCACCATTAGTTTCTGTACCAGTGCCATCCCATCTATTATACAAGCTGAGTAGTCTGGTATAGATTGTACTGATGATGAGTCTTTTTTTTTTTTGAGCCGTTTAGCCAGAGCTGCCTTGCTTGTCTTCCTCGTGGTTCCTTCTGCATTAGCTAAAGCCCATGGTGTGGGTCCAAGGCGATGGGAGAGCACATCCTTCATGTGCAGCTTTCTTGTTTGGCCAATCAGGATCATTTTTAGCAAAAAGGTTTCTATCTGCCTTCGTTATCACCTGGCGTCCCTTTGTTTGATATGTCTTCTTCACCTTCATGTCACTCATTGTCTTTAATCCTTGCTTCTGTAAGGGTTCAAAGAATCCCTTGTTGGCCTCTTTTCCCAACCTTTCTTCCCAGAACAGTTTATAGGCAGTGCTGCCCTTCTTCCTTGCCTCCAGTAGATCTGTTGCTATGTCTCTAGGTGCAGCTATGCCAGTTGAGAAACTGCTGAGATCTGAGGGGAGACGAATGGGTTTGTCCAGTTGGAATCAAGCTTTTCCACCATTGCCACCACGTCTTTCTCATCTCTGTTGATCCTTCATTGACTTAGATCAGGGTGCCTGAAGGATGAGCTACCAGTTACCATTGCGTCTCGTAGTAATCAGAGGAATGAGCTCCTGTATTCCGCAATAAGATAATGTCTGCTGATCGCTCCAGGCTTCACACTGAAACCTTTGATTCCTCTTGGGTTTGGGTGTCTTTGTTCACTGTTTCTTCTGTAACTTGATCCACAAGGATCCTGACAAATGGATTCTCTGAGCCATGTTGACGTTGGCGAAGATGATTCTGGTACTGCTGGAAATGATCTGCCAATGATATGAACACTGGATTGCGAAGTGTTTCAGTGAAGGTCTCCTGGCATATGTCTTGTGAACACTCGTTGATCATCTCTGTATTCTCGGGGCAAATTTCTTTGGAATCCATCCATCCATCAAACTCCTTCCATGCAAGCCGTTGCAGAGCCTCATATAGTAGTTTGTGGAATCTAACTGCACGATTGTACCTTCGACCACCAAGCACACTTAAAACAGAACCTTCAGCAATCACTCCTCATTCTATGGAAAGATCTCTTATGCATGCATCCTGAAAGCGCTTTCCTATCACACTAAGTAGAGTGCACATTGTGTGAAATATGCCTAACCTGGTGACCTAATTGCATTGAAATGTAGCTTAACCAACCCCTGAATACATGTAGGACATGGCCATTAGCATTTGGAGTGGTTATTTGTCAAAACATGCTAACTAATTTCAAGCAGTCCAACTTCATACAATTTTGCATGTTTTTAGCAGAAAAAAGGTCAATTTAAAAAATGCGTCAAAACCGTTCTGTACCACAGCTTAAAGAATAATAAAGTCCACTTTGTTAGACTTATAATCGACTTGGGTACTACTTGTCTTCCATGTGAACCCATTTAGGTTTAAAAAAAAGTCCCATTCGTATGATGTGCAGTGAGTTTTTAGGCGGGGGTCAAATTTCGTGACCTTTTGACCTCTGGTGACCTACATAACGCATTAGCATATAACAGATACCAACGTATAGAGGATCAGATTACCAACATTTTGGGCTGTCATATGTCACTATGTGACCATTGCTTGCAAAGTTATTCAACTATATATTTCCCCTACCCCAAAATCTGGTCCCTCAGATTGGACTCGGGTGTCCGTCTGTAAGAGGTGATCACTACCACGAAGCTGTGAGTCCCGGATTGCTTTCAAAGATGTTTTTTTCGCATCTATGGATATAGGACTTTCAAAAATTCATCGTGAGAATTTGCCACCCCAGGTGGTACCATTATCTGGTCTAGCTCATGGACTATCAGGCCACTTCACTGCAGCTGGAGATCCAGTTTGGCTTTTCTGCTCTGTTAATCTTTCATTCGGTCAAAGAGTTTGCACCCTGCCATTCTAAATCCATATACGACCATACATACATACATTTTGTGTTTTGTTTCTTGCGATTGACACTGTTGTTGCAAAGGCAAGGATTGGGTTTGTTCGGCATTAGCGATTCTTATTTCCCCTCCTTGCTTGTAATCAGCCATGCCTTTGTAGCTCAAGATACCTGAGGTTGGGCCCAATAAGTCTTTCTGTCATCACCCAAAGCACGGCTTGCTTGTAAAGCCACTTTTGAGCTCCGGCCCTTTTCCTCGTTCGGGTTTCTGGTGGTGCATAATATTCCGAGTTGCATAAATAACTTACAAGATGGCTTTTCATGCTGTTTACAACCACTTGCCAGTGAATAAAGAGTGGTTCCTTTGGAGGAAATATCCTCACATTTGGATTCTCTGTTATGAAAGGTCTGATCTGATATTTGCTGTTCTCGCAACCAAAATATTCTTGCTTTGTTTCATGCTCATGAATTTGCCTTTAGTTGTATGGTTTTAGTGTGGCAGTGTGTATATTATTGTGATTGGATGTTTTTCATTGAACAAATGAGATTGATTAAATGATGAAAATTTATTTGGTGATGACTTGCAAAGGACCGTGTCTATAGATAATACCCCTGAAATGTATTGGACATATCAGCACAGGCAGTACAAGTATGACGTATCTGTGACATGTTTCTCGACTGTGAAAAAGGAAAAAACTCAATATTGAGAGAACACCATGTGATTATTGCATGTGTTGCATCAAAAGGACATATGCAGGGATGGAGATTAAGACAGACATAAGCTAGAATTGCACTCGGTAGAGCACATACCTTTGCCAGGTTGAACAGTTTACGTTTTGTATCCTACTGATGGGCCAGATCTGCAATGAAACCTCAACCAAAACTGAATCGGCTTGTTCTTGTCACCGACGACTTCACTCATCCACCAAGTTTTGTCAGAATCTGTTCATAACTTTTTGAGATATCCTGCCCACAAACAGACAGAGGTGAAAAACATAACCTTCGTCCACCTTCAGTGGTGGAGGTAAATATGTGGATGCATGCACTCTGCAGCCAAAGAATATTCATAACGAAAAAGATATTCACCTAGCCCTTTCTATTCACACTTCCTCATTAGAGTGAATTGAAAACTCTTCCACTCATGCCTTTTCTGGGTTTAATTTGTTTTGTTGTTTTTTTAATCTACCACCATAACTTTTATGTGTGGTGTGGTGCTTTTTAAAGTTTGTACAATATATTTCAGTGTTTCAGATGAAACGGCTCACTGTGGTGTTCTGCCGCTTTTTTGCTGCCGTGACCTGCTGTGGACATCAGTGACGATTCACTTCAAAGAGTTGCTCTGAAGGCCAGTGAATGACCTCAGATTAGCAGTCTGGTGGCAGCCTAACTTGGCCATTGTGTATGAATTCAGATTCTTTCCCTCCTTTGATATGTTTCTTCTTTTTGCTTCAAAAGAGCCTTTTGGCAACACAAGGTCCAACAGCCTGAGGTTTTCATATATAACAATTACGGTAATTGTGTTCTTTACAGGTGCTGCATTCAAGAGAATAAAGATATTTTGTTTGGCTTGTTGAATATTTGGAGGCAGGATTATCGTTAAAAGTGCATGATAAAGTTGGGTTGGCTTCATGCCCGACCAATTGTTAGTATTCTTTCATTAAAGTTGAAGAAAACTTTCTACTCTGAGGTTTGAATATTTTGTTTAAATTTGTTTGATCACAGTTTCAGTAATGAGGCATCAGTTTTGTTTTGCACATTGAACTTTGATGTGCTAATTTGATATTTTCTTGTTTCAGCAAGACTATGTATGTATGCTTCTGCAGTGACGAGAATTGTCTTTGTCCCAATGGAGATGATGATCCTGAAAGTAACAAATACCATGGAAGAGAAATGCTAAGAGGTTGGATGAAAATGTCAGTTGTGGTTGCACAAGGATCCTTGGAAAGAATGAAGTATATGGTGGCGAGTGATGCGGAGTGAAGGATTTGCAGCTACTTTTGGTACGATTGTGCTCAGTGTGGTGGCACGTGGGTGTGACATTATCACCTTGGGGTGGGATATCCTCGCTATAGCAGCCTAACAATTGTCAAGCACTTTAACTCTGCTCCGTGCTTCCTTTTCTTCACGGCTTGGAGCATGCATAAGCGCAGCTCGCTGGTTACAACCCCTGCTTACCTTGAACTGCAAGTATTTTTTTGATAACCGTGCCGGGTTGGAGGAAATAACCTTTCTGAACGTCGAAGGTAATCGGTGAGAAAGAGAAATAGCTTTTTCCTCTTCATTTGTGGTTAAAGATGACCATTCAACTCGTGTTATGATGTTTGATCCAGGGTTTTCCAGTTCTCAAACACCCCCATTGAAGTGATGTCCTTGCAAGCAACATATTGTGTGGTATGCTTGTATTGTTGGATTTATCACTTACTCCATGAATCGTGACACCACAAGGAGCATTAGTGTTGGCTGTGCGCCGTATGGTCTTTTGATGAATGAATATAGTGCGGCACTGCTCTGGTTCCTCCACACAGTTGACTGATTGGTTTGAACAGCTTGAAATAATGTCATTGTCATTGTTGTTCGTTAACAGCTGAAAACATTGCCAAAGCAATTCTTTTTGCCACTTAATTGTGAAAAGTAATGGTTTACCAGTTGGGTTTTCAGTTGTTTTAAAATATTTGGAGTACGTATCTCCTATCGTCTTGACTTTCTGTAAAAGCAGAGGTAGTGAGTATGCTCGCATGATAGCACGTGCAAAACATCGGCCTTGAAAGCCATAGTTTGTAACTTTGTTGTTAACTCTCGTTTTGCTTCCAAATGCATAGGTTTTAAATGAGATTAAACTGAAAGTAGGAAACTTGCCACTGGCTTGCATCCAATGTCATGAAGTTTCAGTATGTAGATTTGTTTTGAATGACGATAAAACTTCCATGGAGAATCGAGGTGCACTCAGGTTCAACTTTGCAAAGGTTGACTTTTTTTTTTGGATATAAAGTCTTGGCTTGTGGAGGACCTAGAACATAGAATGGATCAGGATGTAACCCAACAAAAGTAACAGTAGCAAGAGAGGGGGGACACCAACAGCAGGAATGAGAGGACAACATTGAAGGGAGACTTGGACAATTAAGGTATTTTGGGAAGAACGATGGCTCGGGGATAACACACGGGGTGGACAACATTGATACAGAAGCAAAGTCTCAGGAAGGAAAAACTGGGAATTGGGAAAGAGGTGGGTTTGGGAAGGGTTGATGAGAGTAGAAAAGATCATGGTTTTGGATGGTGCATGATCTGGGATTGTGGTGAAGTTCTCTTGAAGACCTGTAGGGAGGAATGATATTGAAGAGAATGTGGAAGTTGGTTCCACAGCTGTGGAACAAAAAAAAAGAAAAGAGGAACGAATGAGTGGAGGTGAGCATTCACACTGGATTTTGAGAGTTTCACTCGAATGGATTTTTTTAGTGGAACGTGTGCCCCCTGCTCTTGAATGCCTTCTCAGAATATATTGTCAGGAAAGTGAGATGTGATGACTGTGATCTAAAAATCTTCGAATTACTTCATCATGTGAGAACTTCTCGGAGAGATATTTCTTTGTGCATGTCTCCTTGCTATAATGGACCAAACGTGGATGTCACCGAAACTCCAAAATTGACATTGAACAGTTCTTGGGCCTAATAATAGAGGTTCAAAACCTGGTTACTCTGGTTTAAAGCTCAACACTCACCTAAAGTGGCCACCCAAGGCCAGCAGATGCGCACGTACTTTAACCTTACTCTGGTGCATGTACATACTCTGCCCCGAGCTCTAATAAACTGAAAAAGGTACTCCCAAGATGGCGGGAGTGTCCACTAGTGTGCTTCATTATGATGGCTTGTTGTCAAAAAGCCATTCTTCAATTAGTATTTTTGAAGGTTAAGTTTCTTTGACATCTTTATTTTATTTTATTTTTTCATTTTCATTCCTGGTAAATGTCAGTCTATGTATAATGTAGAACT
Organism: Eptatretus burgeri; assembly: GCF_056783735.1. Lineage (NCBI taxonomy): Eukaryota > Metazoa > Chordata > Myxini > Myxiniformes > Myxinidae > Eptatretus > Eptatretus burgeri. Next base: position 76,236,465 of record NC_140967.1, read on the forward strand.
GTGTGAGAGTTGAACACTGGAGTGTTGTGTTCAGCTCCGAGGTGAATCGTGTGCTTTTGCCAATTGTGTCAAAAATGAATGGTCATTTCTAAATTCTGGCAGGCAGTGTGATACCTGTTGATAATACATTTGACAAGGATGATTTTTGTTTCATGATGGACTCAACTCGCAGGGATCAAACTTTTGAGCTTTGATTCACAAGTTGAATGTTGAGAGGAACGATTTATCGTTGTCTATGCGATTATCAAGAGGTTGTTGTTTTTTGTTGTTGTTTTTTTTCTTTCTGGGTGATGCAAGCACACCATTTGTCCTAAATGCTGCTATACGTGCCTCTTTGCGCAAAAGTTTCAATGTTGCGTCTGGGTCGAAGTGGAAGATGCTATGAACGTTCAATTTATAGTTATAGCTTTGCAGTCATAACATGCCTTTCATGAAGGCCCTGGATGTGAATTGGGCTATGCATGGTATTTCCTGTGCCCGAAACAGTAGAGCGGCGACAGCTGAGGCAGGGGAGGGACTGGAAGAATCATTATCGCAACTTCCTTAGTCTGCTGGACGATCTCGTTCTGTGTTCATTAATCTTTCTGTAACTGCAGAGACATTGGTACTTGGCAGAACAGAATAAATAACTTTTGGTTGGAGTTAATTCAAGTGTACATGGGGATACTCCTTACTCCATTCCTGGGTGGTCTTTTGTTTGCCTTTCTTTTCTTTTGTTTTTTTTTGTAATGCTAAAGTAGCTTTTTGAAGCTCATTCTTCTGTGACTCAAAATTAACTTGAACGTTTGTGGAAAAGAATGTTTAAATGATGCCAATCAAGAAAATCACTTACATGGCACTTTGCAAATCAACCGAATGGCTAGCATTATTTTAAAAGCTTCATGGAAGATGATGCAACTTCAATGATACCTTCTCAAAGAAGAATGAGGAAAACGTTCACAAGCTGCACATGTCCATCTATCTATTCACAACAGGGATTGAAAGTTTTTTTTATTGATTCGATTGTGCTGCAAGATTTGTTTGTAGGTAACTGACTTGACTTTTGTAATTATACTCATGAGAGCCTACAAGTTTAGAACCGTGGTGATAATTATTGTGTCTACCGCTGTCTTTAGATTATTTTTTTCTGAATGTTTTGGTATTGAAAAAAAAATCCTTTCATTTGCTAATGTATTTCATTTTATTTTAGTGAATAAATGTACATGTATGTATTTTTATTCATCTTGTTTGCAGGACTGGGGTTCACTGGATGCCTCGGTGCAGTCAGTGCTGTCATGCCTTTACCCCCCATTTGAGCTGACAGCACCCACAGTCCTGAGCCAGGTGTTAGCTGTGTGGGAACGAGACTTTGCTGCCGACGGCCTGCAGTACCTTGTTAGCTTCCTCATCCCAGCCAAGCATCTGCTGCAGTGTGTTCAGCAAGCCGCCTGTGTGAGTGTGTGTGCTTGCTTGTTTACCTTAAATCTTAAAAACTACGTTTTACCTTTTTGCTTTTTTGCCTCATATCTGCGACCATCAGTTATTTAGAAATAAAAACAGAAACCAAGGTAATGCATGTCGGTGAGTAGTCCATATTTATTGTTCAATGACAGCTATATTCTATTGAAAGATTAATTCCAACAAGTATGCCTTTTTACAAAATACACAAATACCAACTTTTATTGCCATATAGTTATTGGCCTCACCTGATCCTGAAGGGATGGGAGAGACTATCGTAATCCGCAAATAGATACTCTTCAATATTGATAGTTCTTTCTCAGACTTGACTTTATCGATATACCACGGCAATACTGGACAATTCAAAAGAATGAAATTGGAACAAAGCTGTCCAATTTAACCATGGCAAGTTAAGGATGCACAGATTCTATGCAGCATCCACAGCCACAGTATATTGTGTATGAGATAACATTCGTAGCATGCTCGACATGCAGCCTTTGTCACCTTTTGAGCTGGTGAGTCGAGCTCGCTGTTCGAAGTGTGCTGCAAGGCCAACTGGCTCGACTAGTATGTCTGGATGCTCTTGGGCACAATTTGACAAAGTTGACCAATTTATCCATAATATTTTGTCTCATCCCACCAAAAGTCGATTTTTGTACCTTCATTATGGATTGTGTCCAAGTTAGCCACACCTATTCCCAATTGTGTATTTGTTCACATTTAAATTATTTATGTAGTTCATTGTAAGGCACTTTTTTGTATGCTGTGTCGAGGCTCGTTGAGCTGTAGCACAGCTATAACACAGAACTGATTCGATCAGGACGTAACAAAAAGAGCAGCAGAAAGAGATGGAAAAGGGGGGGGGGATCATGCTGGATATATGCAGCTTTGCACAGCAATTTAATATGGGTATACTTTTTGCATTTAAAATATATATACTGAATTTTAAGAACGTGTTTTTAATTTTTTAGGGGGTCATACCAACTCGCCTTGATGTGTGGAAGTGGTCAGTGAGACAATATCCAGATTTGAACAGTTATATCCAGATTTGAACAATATCCAGATTTGACAATATCCAGAAAGTCTTTGCATTTTTAAATGCTCTGTCCTGTTCTATAATAGATTTCTGAAATTAGATGAGTATTAATCTTACTTTGGGATAAATTGGAAAAAACAAACAGAAAGCAACATCTAACCAACATCAAGGCTGAAGTTTAAAACTCATCTCCTTCCTCAACACTTACTGGCACCTCATCAAGTCTGTCTCTGATGTGTGCTCCCTCTCCATACTTTCCCTCACTTCAAATGACACTGCAGCCAACTCTGCTTGTGAGAGAGCTGCCGAATGCCTTAGTACGGTGATTACTTCCAAATCCTGCGTACCCAACCCATTGTTCCCCGTACATACCCTACCTTCTCGCCTGACCCATGATGTTTATTACCCCCAGTAATCCTTCCTAATCCAATTCTCTTCCTTGCTGGTTTCAGTTTTCTTCCCATTCTCTCCATATTCCTTTTCCATTCGTTATTCCCTTGCTGGTTGTGCCAAAATGTTGCCCCATGACTCGACAGTCAATTTTACCCTGCTATTTCCATTAGCCTATCTCTCTTATAGTCACTGGATAGTATAGTATATAGTCTCTTATAGTCCAATAGAAGTCACTGGATTTCTCAACTGAGAGAGTGGAGAAGTTTCTGGTAGCCTCCAACTCTTATTCTGCAACTGGCCCACATCCTAAAAATATACTCTGCCACACTTGCACATCCTTTTTCTCCTCTCACATTCACCACATAATTTGCTCTTGGTCACCTTTCCACTATTTGAAAGTCAGCCAACATCCCTGCAATACACAAACATGGTGTAAAAACAGCTCCTCTGAATTACAGGCTCATTGCTTACTTCTCTGATGATTATTCCTTTCAGTATGCTGGTTATGATGATGATTCTTAAACCAGAACAAAAGAAATCTCACTCACATTTATAATGCAATGACGTGTTGTAAATTAACTCCGGCTGATAACTCCTTTGTCTGTCCAGTGGTTGGTGAAGAAGGAAGGATTTATTAGTGTTGATCTGCTGCAACTTTAAAATGGCGTTGAATATGGCAAGCAGAAGAAACTCGTTCATTGTAGTCGTGGCTGTTTTAGCCAAACAAACGAAATCCACTTCGCTCAATAGTCTTGGTAATGTCAAAGAAAAATATAATCACTTAAATAATGACGTGTTGAGTGACTCGTGAATAAGGATGAGAAAATGCTTGTAAATAAAGGACCGTGAGCTTCTAACATGTCCTGATGACGAGCTCTCATTTGCACGGGCCTTCCAGTATCCCCTTGTGGTGATTGGCTCTCTGGAAGGATGCAATTGATTGGCAACTAGAGTTCACGTGTTTGCTTTATGAGAAATATTCGCAAAATAATAAATGAATTAATGAGTAAAGCAAAATCATTGAGCCACTACTCCAGCTCTCCCCTCGATCGATGTCCAAAGAGAGACGATCGATAATGATGTAGATGTAGACAGATGTCAGCCCGAATTGAATACTTACACAAATCTCTTAGGCCAATGGACATTCTTAGGCCAATGGACATCTGCCAGAACGAGTTTTTCTCACGTCTGATGTAGTTTTCTGGCAAAGGGGCTGATGCAGATGTCGATGGGGCTGAACTCGGTGCTTTTGTCTGTCGGCTTACAGGAACAGTTGGAGTCAATGTAGCTGGAGTTTGGTCTGCTGTAGTAGTAGGATGAGGGGCATCAGATTCTTTACCTTCGCAAACTTTGTTGCGAAGGTTATGTTTTGATCGCTGTGTATTTATTTATTTGTGAATATGTGTTTGTTTGTTTGTTTGTTATTTGCATAACTCCAAAAGTATTGAACTGAATCGCAGCAAATTTGGTGGGATGATTGGTTATTATCCGAGGACCATTTGATTAGATTTTGGGAGCGATCGGGTCAAAGGTCAAGGTCATGAATAGGTCAAAATCGTCTTTTTACCATAGCGCGGTCAATTTGTATCCAATTTGCATGCAACTAATGCCAAAATGTTCAGAATTCAATGCCCCATCTTGTGATATGTGACATGACACAATGACGTAATAACCCTTATTAGCGGTTGGGAGTCAAAGGTCAGGGGGGGGGTCACGACATTGCAAAATGTGTGGTTTTAGTCATAACACGGTCAATTCTTATCCGATTTGCATGAAACCAACAGCAAAATGTTGATGGTTCTGTTCCCCACACTCTAATACCAATTACAAAATTAAGAGTACAAAGGTCAAGGTCAAGGTCATGAAAAGGTCAAAATCGTCATTTTGCCATAGTGCGGTCGATTTTTATCCAATTTGCATGCAACCAATGCCAAAATGTTGTGAATTCAATGCCCAATCTTGTGATATACAATATGACACAATGACGTCATTACCTTTGTTAGCAGTTTGGGTCAAAGGTCAGGGGGGTCAACGACCTTTATTATCATAACGCGGTCAATTCTTATACAATTTGCATGTAAGTAGATTCAAAATGTTTAGAATTCAATTCCCTATCCTGTGATGTGTAATATTTGACAGTGACTTTATTGGTGAGTTTAAAGCATTTGGGGGGGGGGGGTGTCACTGAATTTATTTCTGAAAATGTGACCAATTGTCATCAGATTGACTTGACGCCAACACCCAAAAAGGTCAGGGAGTTCATACAGAAATTGTACAATGTACATGAATCGGTGTCAAACAGCAGGAAATTTAATGTTGTTAAGCCATGATAACACAGATTAGATGGCAGATGTGGTATGGGATTAAATACCCTCACAATCAACGGTTTCTGGGGGGGGGGGGATGTAGCGTTGGCGAAGGTATGTGCTCTACTGAGTGCCTGTTCTAGTTATCCATGAAGGCAGCCTTGAATCTGTCTAAACTGACAGTTTCAGACTTCCCATTAAAATCAAGGATGAAGTATTTGTCCTTCCTGGTAATGATTCGGAAGGGGCCTTGGTAAGGAGGTAGGTTGTAGAGAAACCCTGACAGTGTCGTCGCATACAAAAACATAGGGACAAGACAAAAGATCTTTGGGCAGATGTGTGGAACTCTGTTGAGCTCTGATGGGGATGTAATGCAACTCACTCATTGGCCTTCGCAGTCTGTCCACATTATTTCTCGGGTCCAAATCGGTGTGAATGTTCGTCTAGGTGTTGCTTGTATCTCTTGCAATATTTCATGTTAATTCGTTTGTTGTTTGTGCTGTTTGTTTCGTATTGTTCAAGGCCAGACATAGCCTCCCCTTGGATAGAAAGTGTGAAACCTTCAACTCTGCTGTTGGTGTTTACCCCCACCCCACCCCCCCTCTACCGTTACTTTTGTCCTGTTTCGTTCTGATCCGTTCAGTGTACTCGTCCACGCTCTTCCACGAGCCTCGACTATATACAAAAAAAAAAAAACGATTTGATTCTGATCTTAAATTGGGTAGATGGTCCCCTGGGAAGGCAATTTATGAGAAACCACGACTCTGTAAAGACCATAATATATAGGCCAACACTGCTTGACATGAACTTGATTTGTGATGCAAGCCCATACACATCATGGGACATCAGCATTCAAAACTCCATGTATTTATGATGAAGAGAAAACAAAATGCGCAATGAAAAAGATGAAGAAAGCAACCAAGTGGTCTGACAGGTTATGATGCTCGAACAGGTAGTCCACCTTTTTCTCGGGCTGCCAAATCACGTGAGAGTCCATTGCCACACCTCCAAGTACATGATGGAAATTGAGGCTATCATCAATATCGTGTACCTTTATAGCCATTATGTTATCTTGCTGCTTTCCCATGGGATGGATAAAGATGATCATAAAGAGTAAAATATTACCACATGACTGCACCTCATGCAAGAACAGGAATGATAAGTGTGGTGATTGTTAAAATCACTTCATTAATGACGTGTTGAGTGACTCATGAATAAGGATGAGATAATGCTTGGAAGTTTTTACGTGCGAGCTTCTAATGTGTCCTGATGACAAGCTATCGTTTGCACTCACTGGTCTTCCATCATCCCCTGTGGTGATTGGCTCTCTGGAAGGATGCATCTGATTGGCTACTCGAGTTCACGTGTTTGCTTTATTTCAAATATTCGCAAAATATATATATTTAAATGAATTAATGAGTAAAGAGAAATTAATGAGCCACTGCACTTCCAAATATAAGTCCTGGAATCTATCGTCGTGGTTGACATAAAATCCTTCCTTTTCTCCAACGGCCAGATCTTAGACCATCATTTCAGATTCAAACCTTCACTCTGCCTTGGACATGCTGCTTCTGCTCTTCCAACAATGGTTGGAGGCCGTCAATCTCAGACATGAGATGTGGCCATATGTCAAGCATTTGACAGTCTGGCATCCTGCCTTGCTCTTCAAACACTGTCTGTGGCATGCAAGGCCACCTCCTCTCATGGATCACTGACTTCCTCTACTGTTGTAGTCACCATGTTACTCTCAACAGGATCCTCTCATCTCATCTCCCTGTGGAGGCTGGAGTACCCCCAAGACAGTGTATTGGGCCCACTCGTGTTCCGCATCCTCATCAACAATCTTTGTGATATTTTTATTTTATTTTATTTTTTCCTGGAAAATCCTGCTTATCTCTGCTGATGACTCCACCCTCTGCTGTAGTATCTGTCATATTTCAGATCTTCTCTCATTATTGAAACAAGATCAACCATCAAAGAAGCCATGCCCCCAGCCAATGATACTACTCACAGCCTTGTGCTGCATACGAAAGAAGAAGATCAACTTACAAAGCCTTTATCTGTATCTCGATGGAGTACTACTCTCCACTTTGGGCTGGCACCCCTGCCTTACACCTTGCACTTGATACCGTAGAAACTAAGGCCCTCAAAATCATTGGAATCTCCAATTATTAAGCCAAGTCTCTGGGCCTGTTGCTCGCTTTGTGGACAGGTCTGTGGCCTCTGTCTTTTACTGCCTCCTTTCTTGTCTTGCACCCTCTACCCTTTCCTTGTTCTGTCCCCCACAGTTTTTTTGCAGGGTAGATGTGGTCTGCTCATCACCCTTTTCTGCTGAAACTCCCAAAATCCAAGACCAATGTTACTTGCTGCAGGTTGCTGTTTTCGGCCATCTTTGTCAGAGTACGGTGAAAAAATGATGAAAAGGGCTGTTTTATTTTCACAATGATTCAAAAAATGTGCTGATTATATTTTTGAAGAACATCTTTACAAAGAACTCCAATAACAGTTTTTAAATTTGAATCCCTTGAATTTTGCTCTGGAGATGTTTTGCTGCTGTTATGGTTGGATCAGTGAATAGTTTTGATGAAAGGCTAATTGAAAGAGCAGAAGGAAAGGATATTGAAGGGATGTCTCGATGATTATCTTTGCTCTTCTGGGTAAACATAGTACATTTTCAAGAGCAATAAAATTTTCCTATGGTAACCATATTATTATCATCCCCCTTATGCTCTTACTGACCATCCATTTACCTCATCTTCCCAATTGCTTTCTTCCTCCTTTTCCATTATCCATGATTTACCCAATCCCCTTTCCTCTTTTTTCAGTAATTATTCAAAATATTTAGAAAAAAAGAAATACTTGGAAGTCTCAAGCAGAGATCTTGGTGCTGATATTGGAAATTTATGTCAACAGTACTGCAAGTGTACACTGAAGCGTATTTATTCTTGGGTGTTTTTTTTTTTACTTTAGGTTCGGTGACGGCACAGTTATTTCTCTAGGGAAACCGGAGCAGCAGCTATAGTACAGTGAGGTTGATTGATGTCAGTACTGACAGGGATATAATTTGGTGAAATTATCTCAAATAGACGTGCTTTGCGATGTATAAAGCTACCAGATGTTCCATGGCTTGGTACGGTTGTGTGAGCTTGTTGGTTCAAATGGCAGCAGTTAATTCCACCAGATGAAAATCTGACCGACTACCCCTTCAACTTTGCTGTTAGTTTGCTTCGAAAAAAAAAAGTCAAACTTTGCCACAAAGCCAGATGTCACAGATTTGAATCCCGTGTCCTCTGGCATGCTGTACAAAGAAGGGTGTGTGGAATTGTATAGATTGACAGTGAAATACTTACTCATTCCTTGCTACCTTTCAAACACCAGATGACTTGCTCATCTCTAATATTTTCTTTTTCACCTATGAAATCGCTTCCTTGAATTTGTTATTTTATAATTTTTGATTTTTTTCCACCAGTCCTTCAAGACCAGCCCATTGCTATCTCAAATTGTCCTTCATTCCTATCTTCTTTTGCATTCTCGCTTACTCTGTCCCCTCTTCCTTTAGCTTTGTTTACTCTTATTTTATTTGTCTGAATGTCCCTTGTCTGCCTATTCCTCTACAACCCCCCCCTCCCAACCTATAATTGACTTGTAGACCTCTACTGTTTGTTCAGCTCTATTATGAGCCTCATTCCCATAGGTGTATATATAGAATGCAGCAGATCTGAGAACTAGTCCGGACTTACTCACTGACTCACAGTACTTTAAAATGGCTTTTTGTATTCCTTCGGGAATGTGTGAGGCTGATAAGCCATCCAAAGAATTTCCACATCCCTCTACACTACAGTATATATCATAAATGATTTGTTTATGGTCCATACTTCATATAGAGTAAATGTTAACCTGTCTTACCTTTATTTTTCATGAAATTGTGATCTCGCAGGGTACCTGTCACACACAGACAAATCTCTAAGAGTAGAAATGAAAGTATAGTTCTTGACAACACACAGATACACAGACAGACATGGGGTAAAGACGACACAAATTATAAAAAAAGAAACAGGATTAATCGTTTAGAATTTGGACTAAATACACATTTAAAATAAACATAAAATGTTATTGTGAAGTGAAACCACTTTGTCAAACCGTGCTGGAAGTTGGGCTCGTTGGTCGAGACTGTAGGCCTTGCAGCATACCTCAAAATATGGGTGATGTAGGCGAACGCTCTCAGGAACAGGTGCAGAGAACTTTGATATCATCCACATTCAACGTGTAAAATCAAATTTTGGTTAAATTGTATATAAATACATCAGCGAACTCTGTTGAACTTTTCCTCATGCCACATGGGGCTCAATATTAAAGTAGGCCACCCATAGGTGCTGTATTAAAGTTGGTCTGTGTGTGGACTCGCTGACATGCAAAAAACCATACATATACATTATACACGTACCCACACCTAGAATACGAGTGAAAAGTGGGGAAACGGATCAACAGCGGGGTAGAGGGACACTTGTATGAAGATTGGACAAGGGGAAGAATGAGAGAGTAAGGGGGGACTGGAGGATGACATAAGAGGTGAACATGCTGGATAAAAGCTCAAATGCAGCAAGAAGGGGACTGAAGCAACAGGAAGGGAAACCAAAGGGTGAAAGAGCAATGGAACTAAAAACAAAAGTGGGTGGAGGGGGAGGGAGGTGGGATAATTTGGAAAGGAAGGGGTGGTCTTGGGGAGTCTTAATGATTGTAGAAATGATTATGAATATAAATGGGCGATGATCTGAGGAGGACAGTCATCTTGAAGCCCTGGAGGGAAGAAGGAGAATGAACAGACTAATAATGCACTAGTATTCCTTAATTGCTTTACTTTTATGAAGGTGTATGTACAAAAGCAACTACTCCTCAATATTATACTTCAATGAGGTTTGAGCAAACATTTGTAGTTTATATTTATTTGCAAGCAAATACAACCTGTCGCTTCACTGACTGGGGCAATAAGAGTGTGGAGCAGGGGCGGGAGGGGGGGGGAGCGGGAAGCGGGAGGGAGAGAGAGAGAGAGATTGGGAGAGGAGGCAGGTGTAGGTCGAGAAGGGGGAGGGGAGGCAGAGAGGATGAAGAAGGTGGAGCTAAGAATGGGGTGGAGGGGGGAGGTGGGGAGAGCGACACCTCACCAAACGTTTCCATACATTGCGGGAGGGAGAGAGAGCAACAGATGTGTGGGAGTAAGGAGGAAAAACAAAAAAAGACAGTTGAGGGGTGGATGTGGCATTAGCAAAGAGAATGATATGTGATTCTTCAAAACCGAACACGGAAAAAAAAAGCATGTCAGAACAGTTGTACACATAATGACACAACAGAGTTTGTAAGGTAATCTGCTGGCACATCTGGAAACTTTGATATTCCAGTTCCAGAAAATTTGGAGGAACATGAACCCAAAGCAATCACTGAAAACATGGAAGTACTGCTCACGTCCAACCGAATGATACGATCGAGGGTGAACATCGAAAACGAAGCATTGCAACCAGATATCAGACTTGGGTACAAAAAATAGAAGGCATTGCTAATTGAGGTGTTAATACCAGTGATTTTGGACTAAACGATGCAGACATCAAGAAAATGACCAAATACCAAGACCTCAAGAATGAAGTGAAAAGATCCTGGAAGCGGAAGAATGCCAAAGTTGTACCAGTGATAGATGGAACTACGAGAATGATGACAAAGAACCTCACAGAGATATTAACCAGAGTCGGTATCAAAGCCACCCAATGCTCGCCTGTTTTTATACATTTATCGTTTTTAAAAGACTCGTCTAATAATTAATATTTTTTATAAAGCATTGCAGTGAAGTCTATTCCAAATAATTTTAAAGCAATATATGTATTTGTATGTTGTAATCAGTAAGAAGAGAGCAAGTGAGCACAATATACGCCCGAACAAGAAGGTATATACAGAATTGTGCTACTACATGGAAAACAGCATCCTGGTTGCCATGGCAACCACTTTAGATGACGAATGTATGTCGTGACACACCGTCTCCACAGTCTGTACCTATGTACCAGAAATGAAACGTGAAAGTTGAAAACTTTGGGGGTTAGAGTGCAAACAGGAACGGATGGAAAACAGCATCTTGGATGCCATGGCAACCACTTTAGATGACGAACGTATTGTTGCGAATTCGCGCCCGCCGGCGTGCGATCGGCCGCTCGACTTGAATGGCGGCCGCCTCGCCCACCGGAACGGACAATTCTGTCGTGACCCTCGCGGAACAATGCCGGGAGCTAGTCACGGATGGGGGTTTAACCCCACCACGACCGTGCTAATTGCCCACCCGCGCAGGATAGGGTTGCTCGCCAAATTCTATCTACCTAAGTACCTGCGCGGATGGTCGACCGGGCGATCGTACCTCGCCGCAGGCCGACTCCGGACATGAACCGCCAAAGCGGTCCGTTCCGTGCTATCGGGATAACCGAGCGGTGTTATCGTCGGCCTCGACGGTTCCGATTAATTATCGGGCGTATTAAGCCCACTACGAACCCTTTACGTGAAGCAGGATGGAGAGTCAATCAAGAAAAGACGAAGCGAAACGGGAAAACAGTTCACACAATGCACATTTATTACGCAACACACGGAAAGCACACATATACAGCCAAACAGTCAGAATGCACCTATATCAAGAAAACAAAAGAAACAACGACGCAGAGTTCCAACCGAATACGTGTACACACGGCAACACTTACACAGTTCTACTTTACAAGACACGGCGCCACAAGATCCATACAAAAACCCCGAAAAGAAATGGTGACTTCCCTTTGGGCCATCGAGTCCCTCTCCTACGTCCGTCGACGTGGTCGCGCCTGGCTGCGACTCCGTGCCCTGGCGTGGTAGGCGAGTCCTCTCCGGCGTGCCTCGCACCGGCCCGTGTTGGCGGCTCGACGCCACGGACGGAGTTTCCGGCGCTATCCCAGCGCGGATAGAAGGGGAAGGGGGACGTTGTTGCTCGAGCTCGCGGTGTGGGGAATGGAAGACGCTCCGTCCCGCCAGTGGGGTCTCGGGACCGCCCCACAAAAGACCAGGCCAGCGGCCGCCACGAAGCGCGGGGAAGTCAGACGGGAAAAATCCACGCGCCATCGTTGTGCCTTCTTCTTTCCCTCCTTGCGTTCTTGACGGTTTCCAACGCGGAAACTGTCGTAGTGTGAAAATTGGAGGATGGCGTTCGTCAGCGGGGGTAGTGGCGAAGATGGTGGTGGTTGTTGTGAGGGTGGCGGTTGAGACGTGGTTTGTTCAAAATAAAGATAGAACAGAAAAACGCCTAACTCAAAGCGTCGCAGCCCGAATGAATCACATAAATTCCCTCTAAACAACGGGTTTGGGGTTAACTACACATGTACTTAGAGTTATCTCACCTACGGGACCTGAATGGTGGTTTGCGAATTTCCAGAGCCGTAACACTACCACCTCCCCTTTTTACAGACTCGTCCTGAGTCGTCAAATTCTCGTGTGCCATCATGTGTAGTTCTCCCCTAGTATGTTTTACCTTCGGATCCCTGAGTGTGACATTCATGGTATTCGTGTCCCCAAAATAAATAACCTACAGGCTGAGTAACTAACTAAACAAACCCACTCATACGGACGACTTAAATAACATTGCCGGCGCTAAGACATACATGCCGGGGCGCACTCATATGTACAGTACATCTTAACCTTAACTTACAAATTTTACACTAAACCATGGCCCAGGATCAATGGACTCTGCAAAAAGAAAGCAGTTAGCAGGGAGCCAGGCTGCTCGCATGCAGTCTCTGGCTCACGCAATGCAGGTGACGGGGAACGTGGCCGGCTGCTCACACGCAGTCCAAGGCCTCCCCCTTTGAAAATGAACACAGTGAACCACAACGGCGCATGGGCTGCACAAACACAGTCTCCGTGCCAGCTCAAGTGGCACACGCAATGAACACAACGGATGGATGGATGGATGGAAACAAAGAACGGTGCACGGGCTGCCACTGCAGGCCCATGTTGTAGCTGCCAACAGGACAGTTCTTGCAGCTTGCAAACTGTTGCTTGATGATCCTGGCGGAGATGGAAATGAACAGGGGGGGGGGGGCAAAGCAAGGTTGAACGGTGCTGGTGAACAGGGGCAGTGGGCATGGCATGGCAAAGGCAACAGGGAAACACAGCCGGCAGACGAACTGGCCGACACAGGCCTTGCAGCACAGCAGCTGCAGACGATCCGGCCGGCACAGGCCTTGCAGCAAAACAACAGCTGCCGATGAAGTTGGCCGGCCGTTGCCTGTCAGTGGAGGTTGGTGAAGGGAGTGCGGTGGTGCTGGCCACTCGAAAGGCGGGCTCGGACCTGTCTACTGTCTCCCTCCCACCTATCGCCTTTGCCTGTCACTGTCTATACCCACCCCCTTAATTTGTAAAACCCAATTTAGCGCCAACTAATTTTTTTTTGTTTTCTTTTCTTTTTATTCCTATACCTCCCACTATAATTCGTCCCCGAACCCCCTTTATGTCCTTGTTCGGCTAACCTATCGTCCACTAGCCTACTCCCAACCCCTACGTTCCCTTCCCGGAAGGGAATGAGGGAGAGCTAGCGTCCTGTGTCGAGGCCCAACGAAGCCTCAGGATGGCCTCCCCAGACTTCAGCGATCTAACCCAAAGTCGGTCCAGCGGCCCACAACGAGAGCGAAGGATGGATGGTGCGGAGGGGTACACTTCCGAATATACCCTAACCATTAACTCTTAAACTACCCCGGGGCTTTCAACAAGCGCCTCTCGCTTAAACTATTGGTTCTAACAACCCAGATTCCCGTCGCCTGTGTTGGTGTCCTCACAATTTCGGGCCCCCCAATTTTCTTCCCGTGCCCTCACACGGTTTCATGGCTGGGACGCGTGGCTCCCCTTGGCAGGCACTACCCTCTGCCGATTCTCCGACGATGGCACCCCGGGGCACTGCACTGCCTCCGAGCCTACCAGCTCCCTAAACACCGGAGAGTGCCCCCCATGGCAACTCCCCTGAAACGCACACGTGGCAGGCTGGCTTCCCGGGCCCCTTTCCGAGGGTCACCCGTGCCCACAACACTGCCCACGCGGCTAATGGCGCACCCGTGCCCACGACGCTATCCCGGCCCCCCATGGGCCCTTGGCCTACTACGGCCGACTAGCCTGGTGCCCGGGGTACCCACTCAGCGATACTCACCTTTCGCAACCACGCTCCCAGCCCGTCAACAGGGCTCCTGCACCCCTCCAAACGGGTTTCGAGCCTGCACTCCCACCAACAGCAAAACGACTTCCATTTTGTCAATTTAATTAACCCAGCTCACTCACTTTACACTGACCCCGGGGTCCCTTGGGCGGGAATCACTCCTCCCCCCAATCACTCATCGCACCATGCATTCCCCATTCGCTCCATACACACAGACCCGCTGGCCTCACTCACTCAACATGTTTCTTTTCCACACCTCACAACTCACACATTGCTGAATCCTGCCATCCTTCAAACTACCTCCCCTAACTAACTCATGCTCACACGTCATCCCTCACACAATAGCACGTTCCATTTAACACTACGTAGCTAAACTACGTCCCTTCTACACATCCAAAGTCTGTCACTGTCTCCAAATCCAAAAATTCCAACTCTCCATTTCCCAACCTAAAGCTCAACTAAATCCCTCGACCTAATCCATTCCACGGGCCCCATGAGGACTTACCCCTGCCCCATGGAGCCGGTCTAGCTAAGCTAACCCTTCCCCCTAACTAGTTTCCATCCTGTGCCCAGCCCAAGGGGGATCATCCACCCCTTGCCCAGGAATTATGTTCACCCGAAAGCGAGGCTTGCTGTTTTTTTTTTGTTTTTTGTTTTTACATCACGCAGCACCAGCATGGCAACTCGCAACCTGCGCACCAGCGCGGCAATTCACAGCCGCGCACCTTTGGCGTGACGTCATGGCAGCTGTTCGCGTCCCTCGTCCCTCTTAGACGGTACCATCCGGCAGGGATTCACCCTCCTGCCAGATTCCAACCCCACACGCAGCCATGCCGTCACCCGGCGCATAAAAAAACACAAGCCCCACGTCTCGAGGGGTTCCCCACGTGAACACATGTGCTCTGCCCGTTGGAGCTTAACACACACGCCCGCGTGGAGAACCCATCCGGTCCAAATCCGAAATCCTGCCTAAACTTTGTCCGTTGCGGGATCGGCAACATCCACCGCTGGCGTTTCCGGACCGGGCTTCACTCCCGCAAGCGAGCACATGGCGGCCTCGTGCGTTGCACAGCACGAACCTCGCGCTCGCTGCTGCGTGAACCCGGCACGGTCCTCACAATAGCTACAGCCGCTACTCGGCCTTCGTTCCTCTGTCGCCGTCGTCTCCGTCGCCATTCAAACCACGCACACCTGCATGTCACGACGCTCACACTCCACAAGATGGCATTCACACCGGGAGACGCGGCTGCATGCTCACGCATGCCAACTGACATCTCCCTTACACACAGCGACCTTACACACACTGTCCCTCTCACACTCGGCCGTTCACTCGCACACGCGGTGCCTCATCCACACACGGCGTGCTGGGAGGCAAGCACTTCGGCACACTTGCCACCACACCACTCACACGGGGTCGCATTCCACACACGGAGGCGCACTCACACCTTGCACCACACACACCGGGACAACCACACTGGGGATCAGTGCCACCACAAGGGTTTTCGGGGCCTCTATACCCCCCAAGCTCTCCGTGCACCTGTCCACAGCACCCGTCCCCTCAACTCCGCGAATCACGACCGAACCCACCTGGTCGTGACTCGCTTCAAGGGAGCATAGCGGCTCCCTCCGTTCCCGAAGGAGGCTATCCAACTGCTCCCACCGGGTCCCTACACGTTCCGCGAGCTCACCCCCATTATCCTCCACTACCTCCGTGTGTGTGTGTGTGTGTGTGTGTGTGTGTGTGTGTGTGTGTGTGTGTGTGTGTGTGTGTGTGTGTGTGTGTGTGTGTGTGTGTGTGTGTGTGTGTGTGTGTGTGTGTGTGTGTGTGTGTGTGTGTGTGTGTGTGTGTGTGTGTGTGTGTGCGCGCGCGCGCGTCTTTACCCCCATCCAATTAACCCTCTATCTCCCGTGTCTCTGCCAACTCAGTCACCTCGTGTCTATTAGTCTCTGTTTCTTTCTGGCGTCTTTCCCTTATCTTTACGTAGGTCAACCTTGCTTTCTCCTTAAGTCGCTCCTGTCCTTCCCTCTGTTTCACTCCTTGATCTTTCCCGATCTCCACGTACCTCATCCTTGCTTTCCGTCTTAATTGTTCTTTTCTCTCCCTCCCAATTCCTTTCACCTTGTGTCTTATCTCCCTCGTGCACGTCTCCGTCACCCTAATTAGTTTTTCCTTCTCGGTCACCGTCATAGTTTCCGTCACTTCCACGCGTCTCGCCCAATACGTCCCCCGAATTAATTTCTCCTCACCCGCCTCCATTGCGGGCCTGACAACCGTTGCACTCCCTCCCAGCTCGTTCGCTCCCACACGTGGCGTCGCCATTTTGAGCTCCACCGTTGTCGCATTCATGCCCGCCTGCAGGCTTCGGCCTATTTGCTGCATCTCACCCCGCAATTTTCCATTTCTTCTTTCATTCCGTTTTTCACCTGTTGTAAATTCGCATTCATTTGATTATTCATCCTGCACACATTTGTTTTTATTTCATTCGTGCTTGTATCCATCTGCTTCTTCACTCCATCTATTTTGAGTGTGTTTCCATCCATCTTGGCATTCATTGCCTGCATGTTTGCGTTCATTCCCGCCAGCATGGCGCATAGCTGGGCCATGTCGGGCGCACTCGGCTGAGCCGATTCGGCCAGGATCAGGGGGGTTTTGGCAGGGGGGGGGGGAAGGTGTGCCATAAACCGCGGCCTCTGCCGCTGCCGCACCCATTTCGGGTTCTGGGTTCGGTTGGGGGGGAAATTGTTCCTGCTCATTCAGCATTTCCTGCTCGGGGCTTCCATGCTGGGCCATGGATCCTACATTACTACACATATACATTTCTAATACCCCCGACACCCGCTCACCTTGAGACTCCATCTTATTTCTCGTAAGGGGTTAATTTTAATTGCTCTTAATTTGGAGGGAATCGGGGGTCGCTCCTCTCACCCCTGAACCGATTCCCCGTGAATTTAGCTGGAGACGGGAGAGTTTGTTTCCCGCTCTCTGACACCAATGTTGCGAATTCGCGCCCGCCGCGTGCGAACGGCCGCGTAACTCGAATCGCGGCACGTCGCCCACCGGACGGACAATTCTGTCGTGACCCTCTCGGACCAACGCCGGGAGCTAGTCACGGGTGGGCCTTTCGACCTCACCACAATTGTGCCAATCGGCCACCCACGTAGGATAGGGTTGTTCACCAAACTCGACCTACCTAAGTACCCACGTGGATGTAATGGTAAACCGGGCGATCGTACCTCGCCGCAGGTCGACTCCGGACACGAGCCGCTTGGGCGGCCCGTTCCGTACTATCGGGATAACCGAGCGGTGTTATCGTCGACCTGGACGGTTCAGATTAATTACCGGGATGTTGCACCCACTACGAACCCCTTACGTGAAGCAAGATGGAGGGTCAAAAAAGAAAAGACGAAGCGAAACGGGCACAGTTCAACAAGCAAGCATTTTATTTTCCGGCACACGGAAAGCACGTATATACAGCCATACAGAATCAAAATGCACATAAAGCAAATGTAAGAGCTAAAACCGACTACGCGCACACACGGCAACACTTATACAGTTTTACTTCACAGACGGCGCCAACACACATTTACACAAAAGCAAAGGAAAGAAGCCACCCTCACAGACAAGGAGGCAGACAGGCCTGTAGGCCAAATGTGCTCGTGCCTGGAGGAGCGGCCAGGTCCGCGAGACCGGGGAGGTCTTACCCGCGTCCTCGTGACCCGTTGGCGGGCAAGCCGCAAATGTGGCCGCGCCGCTGTGCCCCGACTCCGTGCCCCTTGGCGGGTTTCGTTGGCACCACGTTTGGGGTGGGGTGGGAACGGGGCCCCCTTTTTGCACTATCTCAGCGCGGGGGAAAGGGGGAATTGTTGATGTCCTCGGGGAGGGGAGTGGCTGGATGGCTTGGGTTCCGCGACGAGACGAGCGATCCCCCACACAGTTCCACCGCGCGCACTCGACTCCACTCCGCCAACGCACGCTCCTTGTCCCCCAAGAGCAACCTCTCGACGACACTCTCCAAGCAACTCCAAAACCCAACTCTTTTCTCGATGACACTCTTCAAGCAACTCCAAAACCCACTCTTTTCAATTCGCCTTGCGCTCGTCTTTTTATAGGCGGCAGGAGCAGCCAATATGCAAATTTTAGGATCAGAACGAGATTGGAGGCGGGGCCACGCCGCCCCCCCCCCCGGTCAGCCATTGGTCGGGCAAAAATCGGCGTGAACCTCTCCTGATCCTAAAATTTGCATATACGGACTTCACATACACACGCTTGGAGGCGGGGCCACACCGCCCCACGCTCGCCAATTGGACGGAGGAGAAGTGGGCGTGAAGCGTTTCTGATCCGAATTTCCCCTTGAAAAGGCCGCCATTCGCGCTCGCGGCTCCGTGCGTTCGGCATCAATCGCTGAACGGGCCCGAGACAGCCCGACGTTCAGTGTTCACAGGTGGTGCGGTTGTTGGTTGTGAAGGAGAGAGGCGAAGGTGCTGGAGGGTTTTCGGTGGTGGTTTGATTGTTATGGTGCCGTTTGGGAATGGCGGTGAAGCGGTGTTTGCGGGATGGAGTTGTGAAGGTAAGGGTAGTAGCTGTTTGCGTTGTTGGCAGCTTAATTGTTGAAAATAACAATAGAGAAAGAAAAAATGGCTAACTCAAAGCGTCGCAGCCCGGATGAATCACATAAATTCCCTCTATACAACGGGTTTAGGCTAACTACACTACTAACTACACATACCTATGAAGATATCTCACCTGAGGGTCCTTTATGGTGTAATGCGAATTTCCACAGCCGTAACAATATCAAGACAATTGACAGGGAAAGTTCTGACGTGTGCAATGTCAGGCCTACCTGATGTGTGGCCTATAAAACGGCCTACCTTAACGGTTGTAGACAGTGCCACTGACAGATAGACAACAACAGAGGCTGCAGGTTTCCGAGAACAACTGGGTCAGGGGATTGTGAGAGTGAAGAGGGTGGATAGAACGAGAATGGATGAACTGAGGGAGGAGATTTGTGTGTAGATGAGCTTGACGGGGAGATTGGTGAAATGCCGGCTGAGATGGGCTGGACACTTTGTGTGGATGGGGGGAAGTGCAAATGGCAAAGAGAGCTTATAGGTTGAGAGAGAAAGGTAGGAGGAAAAGAGGGAGACCGTGGTTGAGAATGGAGATTTGCGTGATGAGGGATATCCTTAAGGTAGGGTGAGTTGGCTGGGGACAGTACTATACAATGATATACTACTGTTTCGCATGATATTTCAAAAATGTATTGGGCTCGATATATTCTCGCAGATCAGGCATTACGTGCCGGAGATATGCGCTCCACCGAGTGTCCTTATAGTTTATAATGTGGTAGCCTGCTCAGCCATGATGGCAAAAGATAGTCTGCTCAGCTGTGACTAGGGCAGTGCACAATGGGATTCCCCAGCTGCCATTTTGGGAAGCAAGAATGAATTTGGAGAAGTATGTCTTTTAGGGTAGATCTTGAGGATGGATAAAAACACATTAGATGGGAACACAATCGCCAGCTTTATGACTGAATCTCGACTGTCCATCAGGAAGGCCCACAAACTCAACAAGGCACACTTTGAGGTGAATCGTTTTTCAAAGATGAGGGTGAATAAAGCTGCACAAGTTTTTGAGTCACTCTGTTGCAGCAGGCATCTACACAGATGCAGCCTTGGAAAAGCTTTCATAATAAGCTGTTTGCACAGCGGAGTTTATCGAGACCGTTGAGAGTTTGTTTGACACGTTAACAGCAACCTTTTTTTAGGTACACCAAAAAGATGTCCATTGTTGCATAATTCTAAACATTTCTCTTTCTTCAACATGTGCTTTCCAATTCTTAGACACTTAAAAGTAATTGGACCCAAGAACATCCATATTCATCAAGGGATAGCATCTTGTCATATTATGCATCACCCAGCTGTGGCAACAGCTTGAAACAACTGCTGACATCATGTATCTGTTCACCTCACATCAAAACCAGGACATTGTGGAGAATCTGTTTTCAAC
Organism: Eptatretus burgeri; assembly: GCF_056783735.1. NCBI lineage: Eukaryota > Metazoa > Chordata > Myxini > Myxiniformes > Myxinidae > Eptatretus > Eptatretus burgeri. The sequence goes on from NC_140967.1 coordinate 76,256,843, forward strand.
CATTTTGAAGGAAAGGAAATTTTGGGGATAACCCATCATTGAAAGAATTTCAACGCAATTTCAGAATGGTGAAGGTGGCATCTCCAATCAAGCAAATTAATGAATACTACTGCTCACCAAACTTTTATACAGTCATCCTCACACTGCAGTTTCTAATGAACAAGAAAGGAACAAATATATCTCAGCATGTCACACCTACCCAACACTTGAGGAAGAATGTTGCGTTTACCAATGTTCAGTTCAACCTTCCTCAACAGAATATGCATTGCTGGGTATTTGTGTCGCAGAATTATGACTGGACATTAATTGATCTTACCATACTAGATTTACAGAGAAGTCCTCCAAAACCATCGATGCTGAATGAGATGACCCTTCTCTTCTCTTCACCAACAAGTCATCTGACTCATCAAAGTCAGACTTTGGATCTCTCATGGTCCCATCAGAGAAGTTCCTTACCTTCTGTTCACACCGTGAGAAGGTGTTTGATGCTGAATTTGATGGCGCCAAGATGACATCTGCCTTCTGCTGAATCCAGCCACGTGTAATCTGGATGTATACAAGGAATTACAGGTGTGCTGTAAACAAGTGAAGTCGAAATTAGTAGCTACATTTGTGAATGTTCAACTACAGTATGCACTGAAGTTCAAAAACAGACGACTTGGTGAATTCGCTATGAAGAGAAAGTGCATGAAAGTTCAGAAAGTGGCACACAAATAGAGTTCTGAAATAAGGAGTTGTACCTGAATCTTGTAAAAAGAACTCACAGAAGCATGTTGTCATTGAACATGAAACATCGAGTTTGGTTGCTTTTTCTTTGTTTATTTGTTTCATATTTGGATGTTTAGGATGATCATTATTTGAACCATGTTGATCAAGCCAGTAACCGAAGCAACTTCCATCGTAAAAACATGTCATAACCAATTTTCACATGTCATATCGAGCAGACATCCAATACACTACCTCCTGAAGATGTTGTGACTAGAAGTAAGGGAAATGGACTTAAATATCACTCAGGTGAAATGTAACTCTTGTAGTTGGTTACCAATTATTTTATCTCAACAGGCTTCTTTTTTTTTAACCTTACGTTACCAATGCTTATTTCATCCTCAGGTCAGGTCAGGTCAGGTATGGGAGCATGTGCCAGAGCAGCACGTCGCTGCGTCCACTTTCCACCGATATTCCAGGGGCCTCTGTCTGGCCATCCCACAGGCAGATGCCTGGCCCATCCCCATCTCCTTGAGATGCCGATCAATCTGCTGCAACCATGAGAGTCGGCCCATTGGCCTCCTCCACTCACGAGACTCCCTCGCTGAGAGAATCTGGTGAGCAGATCAGCGTCAGGGAAACGAGCCACATGTCTACGCAGCCGCAGCTGATGCTCATGGACTAATGCAGGTAACAAATCTCATTTGAGTCTCAGCAACCGCTCTTTGGACACAAAGTCTGACCGGCGAGAGCCAAGGATTCTCCGAAGAGACCTGGTACCAAAGAAATTAAGTCTCCGTCTCAGATCCCTGGTCAGAGTCCAAGTCTCACATCCATAGAGCAAGACTGGAGAAGCACCAAGGACCTGAAGACTCGGACTTTCATCCTCCCACACAGGTACCAGCAGTGCCACACCCCATGATCCAGTGAATCTATGACTCCCCAGGCCCGACCCAGATGTCTGTTGACCTCTGGCTTACAGCCAGCAAAGACATGAATATCACTGCTAAAGTAAGTGAATCTCTCCACGACCTCAACATCCTCACCACAAACAGGCACAGACAGGACAGCAGCATCCAAGATGTCATTGAAAGATGTCTTAGTTTTGACCCAGGAAACCCGTAATCCCAGTGGCTCCGACTCCTCATTCAGCACCTCGAGGGCCCCCAAAAGGATATCTAAAGTCTCCGCAAAGATGACTGCATCATCTGCGAAGTCAAGGTCAGAAATCTTGACATTCCCAAATGATGCACCGCAGCTTGATCTCTCCAACATCCTCCCCAGAATCCAGTCCATACAAGTGCTGAAAAGTGTGGGGCTCAGTGTACACACCACTGATGATCTCCAGTAACAACTGGAAATAAGTCGGAGATGGTACCACCACATCGCACAGCACTCTCAGTACCAGAGTATAGTTCAAACATCAGATCGATCAGTTTTGGTGGCACCCCACGAAGACCAAGAATCCTCCAGAGGGCATTCCGATTCACTGAATCAAACGCTTTACAGTGATCAACATAGGTTGAAAGTATCCCCTGCCGAAACTCTCGTCTGCGTTCGGTAAGGACCCGAAGAGCAAGGATACGTTCAATCGTTGACCTCTTTGGTGTAAAGCCTGACTGCTCTGGACGCTGGTGCTCAAGCAGATGGTGGCGAACCCTATCAATAATTATCCGAGCAAAAACCTTACCCGACACTGAGGGCAGCGTCACCCCTCGGTAGTTGTTGCAGTCTCGGCGATCACCCTTCAATTTCCAGAGAGGGACAACATGGCCCCTCTTCCAGTCAGTTGGGATGATGCCTGTGTTCCAGGCAGAGCACAGAACGAGCCTAGTAACTAGCATGCAACGACACAAGTACAGTAATCCCCCTCTATATTGTAGTTGACCTATTGCGCCCCCGCTTCATCGTGGTTTTTCCCTTGGAGCCTAACTCATTTTTTCTGCGGATTCCCCCTGTATATTGCGGTAATAATTTATAAAATATAAATTATTTAAGCAATAAATTATAATGCGTGGCGCTCGACCAGTCACACAACGCACGAGAAAAAGTTTCGCTTGTGAACTTCAAATATTTTCTATGTTTTTTTCTCCAAGCCCCACGATGCCGCCCAAACGCCTTGCACCTTCTTAGGCTTCTGGCAAGGAACCGAAGCGCCAGAGGAAGGTTTATATTCACTCGATATAAATCAAACCCAATCGTGTTTATACACCAACCAGCGTTTAATAATCACTCGATATAAATAAAACCCAATCGTGTTTACACACCACCCAGCGTTTAATATTCACTCGATATAAATCAAACCCAATCGTGTTTACACACCGCCCAGCGTTTAATAATCACTCAATATAAATCAAACCCAATCGTGTTTATACACCGCGTTTATCAAAAAATAGGCATTTTTGGGGGAGGTGTCCATTCATCGCGGATTTTCACTTCTCGCGGGGGGCGGGGGGGGGGGTTTGGAACGTAACCCCCGCGATAAACGGGGTATGACTGTACAGCATTTCCACTAGCCTTGAGAAGTTCAGCACGGATGCCACAGATCCCTGGAGCTTTACCCCATTTCAACCGGTTCACTGCAGCCTGTGTTTCCACAAACGAAGCTGGACCACAGTTGATTGGAGGGTCAGCACAGGGATTGTAACACCCCTGACGTTCAACTCGACAGCTAGTGGATCAGCCTGGTACAACCGCTCAAAATAACGGGCCCAGCGGGCCTTCACTTGGGACACCTCTGTCAAAAGCCCACCACCCTCTGCTCCAACTCCAGTGCACCAAGGGATGGGCTTGGATGAACGCAATGCACGAATTCCCCTGTAAGCAGGATGAGAATCACTTGACCACAGGTGATTCTCTACCCCTTCACAGATTCCTCGCACATAGGCCTCGTTGTCCACCCTTCGGGCACGTACAGTTTTACGCCTCAGCTCCCTGAACAGCTCAGCTCTGCCATTCAGCCTGGCCCTGTGACTCTGGTCAATGGTATCCAGTGTCCCTTGAGAGACAAAATTCTTCTTTGCCCTACGATGAGTTTCAAGACATCTACCGGCAACATCAAGGACGGTGGTCTTGAAGGCAATCCACAACCATTCAGGATCTCCCAAAGCATCCAGACCCCCCAAATCTCCACTCAGCTTGTTCGCAAACTCCTCAGCTATCCTCTCATCCTTGAGCTTGCCAACATCCAGCCTAGGCTGGGATGGTACCATTCTCCTGGATTTAAGGTGCAACTTCAGAGTTGCTACAACAAGCCGGTGGTCAGTATTGAGGAACTGAGCACTCCGGTAGACCCTGCAGTTCTGGATCATCTTCCAGTGACCATCAACGAGAACATGGTCAATCTCCTTTGCCACACCGCCAGCGTTGGAATACCAAGTCCAGTGATGAGATTGTGGGGGCTGAAACCATGAACCAGCCACCCTAAGTCCATGACTTCTTGCAAAGTCAAGGAACTTAGTGCTATTCTGGTTCACAGCTCCAGACCCATGGGGACCAACACGCGTCTCATAACCATCCCTATCAGTTCCAGTCGATGCATTGAAATCCCCCAAGACTAGAAGAGTATCTCGCCTGGGGCACTGATCAACCACAGACTCGAGCATGGCATCGAATACGTCCTTCATGGTGAGATCACTCGCCTCAGTCGGAGCATATACAGAGACCAGGGAAATGACACCCCAAGGACTGACGAATCCTTCGTCTCATAATACCCCTGTTGACTGGTGTTGCCTCAATTATCATTGGAGTCAGCTTATTGAACACAGCAACAGCAACTCCTTGGGCTTGGCAATCATCACAGCGACCAGACCAATAGTCGGTGTAACCCCCCACCATGATCTCGCCGCAATCCGGTCTCTGAACCTCAGAGAGTGCTGCAATACTGATGTCCAAACGCTTGAGCTCAGATGGTAACAGAGACAGGTGATCATCCTCTCTTAGGGATAGGACATTCCAGGCAACCACCCAAAGGGACTGCCTCAGGTTAACCCAAGGAGACCGCCGTCTGGTGGACGACACCTCAGCACCACCCCAACACACACTCCCGCAATCTCACCCAGAAATGTTACCCTGTGGTTTCCCTCCTATCATCAAAGATTGGGGTTCCTGAAGGCTTTGCTCCAATCCCATCATCCGGTGAGCTGCCCTGCGAAGGGAAGCTTCACAGGAGGTTCTCCCACGGAGTGGTTTTTCAGATTTTTTTTTTTTATGCGTCGAGAATGTTTTGCGGAATGAAGGGTTTCCCGGTGGCGGGAGTGCAAATCCTGCCACCAACCTCCTAATAAGAAGTAACCCAACTGCAGGAGGATGTCCACAGACACAGTCGGGCACTAGATATGGATAGCTATTGGCTCACAAGGAGCTCCTCCGCCCTTTGACAGGTTTTGTTTTTAATCCTGCTGGGTGTCCATAGCCAAACACCCTCCTCACCAGGAAACCTGGTTGGGGAGCCTGTTTCGTCGCCGACAAACCGACCATGGAACAGGTAAGTACAGGTTTACATGATTCCTGTAGCAAGTCACAGATCTGATCTGGCCTGACCTGACAATTCCATCCTCGATCCCTTCAAACCCTTCTTCCCATCCCATTTCCCCCCTGCACCTTTCCAAGCCACAACCACAACACCAACACAACCACAATGATGCCACAATTATATTGACACCCATTCAGGGCCGATGTTAACACTGCCAGTACCGTCACCGGGTGAGGCAGTGCCTGCATGTGCAACACTACTGACAGAAACGTTAACGCTACTAATGACGGAAACACTATAACGCTATGCTCTCGGGGCATGGCTTCAGTGCTCGGACACTGTTGAGCCGACCCGTTGGGCCAATGGAGACTCCACACAGGTGTATTTATGGCTTGACTTATTTTATCCTTCAGCTAATTTTAGCATTCATGTATTTATGACTTCATTTATCTTTTAGCTAACAAAAACAACAATAACAGTCTTGCATGATGCTTTAAAGTCTAAACAACCCAATCTTTATGTGGTGACCCAACTTGTTATTGATACAAGAACATTGTATGGCATGATAGCATTGTATTATTGCAAGTTTCCCAAGTTTGTTGTGTGTTTTGACTGTTGCTTTTTGAGACTCATTCAAGGATGAAAACAGTCATAATTGAGCTTGGGATAGAATGAAAAAGGTTTTGCTTTATACAGATTTTTAAAAAAATGATGTAGATTAGTCCAAAGATGATGAACATGTATTATAGGTTATTATTTCTTAAAATTGTGCATTTGGTTCAGGTACCCAGGCCATGACTGCAACGCATGTTCTTTATTTATTTATTTATTTATTTATTTCATCAGAAATGTTCTTTCAGTGGTGCTTAAATCTTTCCTCTTAATTTTGCTCGGTTTTATAGTTTCTCCTTGCCTTTTTTTAGTTTTGATGTTTTGTAATATCAATAATGGAATGTGTAATCATTGTAGTATTGCATTTTAATATTGAGCTGTGCATGCAACACTTGTTTGCTTCACTTAAAAACACTACTTTTTATGCAGTAAATCTTTGTAAGAGGAAAAATTTTCTTTACCTCCTGTTGTACAGTCTGTACAGGTATGCCGAGCCCTCCTGTACTTTAAAGGGGTGTGGTTGATTTAGAGGGAGGCGGACTTGGTCACATCTTTATAACAACCCTCCTTTAGTTATCTGCCTATTAGTATCGCAGATGTGCATGCGTCTCTCTACCACATATTAAGAGCTATCCTCTCGCATTCTCTATTCCCATAGTCAAACTATCCTGGTTTCTTGTTTCGTCATGAGGGTTGGCCCCTATGTTTGGGCCCCCTTATTGCCGTCCACCTTGCTGAACTAGATCCTCGAGCACTGCGCCCTCGAGACTTCTATCTGCAGGTCAGTGGAAATTTGTGCCAATTTCTAGCACTTGGCCAAATACGACTTGGCATCTTTTTGCAGTTATGCACACATCTTAGTTCTGCTATGGCAAATATGAAGCTGTTCCAGTTTATTTCATTCTTCAAAGAATGGTGCTTTGTGAGAATTTCTTGTTTTGCTCCTTGTGTCATGTTCTGCAGTTTTGGTCTATTTTTGTTTTGATATCTTCATCTGCATTCCGAGAGGCATTATTCTGCAATTTTGAAGAACTAAAGATGAGAGTTTAGGACATTTAACATGTTGGACTAAATTTGGCTTCATGTTTCAGGTCATAATGATCTTTTGCTCTTTGTTTTGCTTTGGGAATTGTTCATGCCTGGTGTTGGCTTAATGGTTAGAGTGGTGGGCTTGGGATCCTAAGGTCCTGAGTTCAAATCCTGTTTGGCCGTTGAATTAATCCAAGTCCGGTTGACTCGGCCTGTCATCCTTCCGGGGTCGGCAAAATGAGTACCTGCTTGCTGGGATGATTGAGTCATTTGAGTATCTTGTGTCAGAATGGTGACCGTCCAGGATTGTGCCCTCTAGCCCAGGTGACTGCTTCGGCAGCACTGACGCTCTACAGAGTACAGAGTATGGATGGATGGATGGATGGATGGATGGGAGTTGTTTTGCAAACAATACTGAGCTTTCCAAAATGCCACTTGTTGCTTGAAGGTTTAATCCATCAGCAAATTACCCCTGTTCCAAGCCATTGGTTACAGTTATCTCTCATTGATCCAGAACTGCATTGGCTTCTTATAAGTTGCAGATTTTTGTGTTTCCATTCCCAGACACTGTAATTATGTTCAGCCATCATGTTTGTTGATAGCACTTCAAAGAGGAATTAATTTGATCACTATTCTGATAACCTATCAGTTCTCATACTAAATTAACCTTGTTTATTATTTTCCAGTTTCTTGTGGAACTGTTAAATTCCAATACATATTTGGCACACTGAAATTTTTTTAAAATCTGTATGATTTTGCCAATTGTGCATCCAAGCTAAAGCTAAACTTTTGTGGATGTTAGCCAAAAGTCGATTAATTTCAAGATTTTAATGTCTGGTAATGAGATTGCAATTAAGCATTTGTAATTAAAATGGTCCAGCTGTTCAATGTATTCTGATGTAAATGCCTCCAAACCAAAGTCTGTCCTTTATTTAAAATTCATTTCCCCTGCCTCTTTTATTTTTCCCTTTGCCAGTATTTTTTTGCTGTTGTTGCTGTTTCAGTTCAAAATGAGTTAACGTTAATGATTTGCCTTTTCTTTTTTTTGCTTGTTAACAGGTTGTCTTGGGTGCCCAACCTGAGAGCAAGCCCCGCATTGTACTGAAATGCTTGTCAAGGCGTGGTCTGCGGCATCCACGTCACCGCCATCGCTGCCACCGCAGCTTGCAAGAGGTGCCCATTCCAGAGGAACTCTGTACAGCTATCTTCACCATGGAGTTCTTACACGATGTTAGTGCAGAGCGTGGCGGTTCACCCCTTGAGAGTTGCATTTTGGCTGGGTCTGATGGCCTGCATCGTATGACCTGGAAGGAGCTTGTCACACCAGAATTTGTTGACTGTCCTCGAATTTCTGGAGAGGGAGAACCTCAAACTGTGAAACCAAGCAATGGCAGGGCTCTCTTTGAAAGGACTGTAGAGCAACTGAAAGATAAAAACTGTACCCTTGAGGAGGAGGTGTTCTCATCACCGGAGACTTTAGCACATTGTACTGTTGCATCAGACAGTATGAAAAAGACATATTGGCATCGAGATCACTTCAGTACTCCTAAAGAAGAAGAGATTGTTTCCAACGATTTTGCTGTGATGGATGTAATCCAAACACGTGGACTTTCAGATGCTTCCGTGCCAGTTGAGCACCAAGTCCTTGATCTCGTTACACATAACCAACAAAAATCAGAGCCATTGATTTCACTCGCAGCATACTCCTCAAGCCCGACGTTTTTGCGTCCGACTCACACGGATATTTTTGCAGTACTTGACGAGGGGAAAAAGCAACAATGGGAACCTACAGGGTTTTCAGAAAGTCATAATAATTATATTTGCACTAGCATACTGCAAAACGAGGATGATACAGCTAATTCCAAGCTACTTTGTGAAAGTGTGATGGAAGGAAGTAAAGTTCTTCCCACCAGTGGAGAATCATCAAAAACGTCATGCAGTGAAAAAGGAAATCCTCAAGTATTTCACACGACTACGCTGAC
>NC_140967.1:76270644-76278144 GCF_056783735.1 Eptatretus burgeri
TATATATATATATATATATATATATATATATATATATATATATATATATATATATATATATATATATATATATATACAACACTGTAAATACACGTTCAAATTTTGAGCTTGGCGTCAGCGTTATGTACGGAATCAGATGAAAAAAAACAACGTAAATATTATATTTTGGGATAAGAAACAGATAATTTTTACTCTCGCAGGAAAAAGAAAAAAACAACACATTTTGAGAGAGTCCGATGTTATAAATTACAAAGAAAACACAGACGAGTTCAGTCGAAAAGAAAGCCACACTTGTAAGCGAAAAATAACGTTAAAATCGAATCTATTTTTTTGGGAACTTTTAAAAATAATCACTTTAAACATGAAAAGAAAAACATAATTCTTACCTCTCGGATCCTCACGAAGCACCAAAAAAATTATAGCGTTGGTTAAAATGAAGAATTATCAGACAAATGCGAGTCACCTCATTCGGCTCGGCGTCTTCATGCTGGATTCGTACATTAAGGCTCTCGCAAAGACACGGACACGAAGACAAACTATGTGCTCGACGGTGAATGGAAATGTGCTGACACGCTTGCAAGTGCCTATTATATCCATCAATCGGGGAAGTTTGCAAGACGGCAAGATTTTCTAATGCTGGCGTTATTTGCGTCCGACGAGAGATAATGATTTGTACATAACGGGACTGACACGGAAATCAAGACGGGATTGCTTGTGGTCCGAATTTTATTTTCTGATCACTATTTTGATCTATATTTTTCTGCCGTTAGACTGTCATATTTCCAAGAAATTAAGGGAGATTTGGAATAAAAAGCATGAAAACATTATCAACACTGGACTCCTTATTTTTCTCGATGCAGTGGACACGAAGCGTTATGTACGAATCCATTACTTCATCAGATAGGGTAAGATGCCAGAAAACCCGAATAGGGAGACAGAACATCATCAAAACATAAAAGAGACACCAAAGTTCACATTCTGAGTCACCACACTCAAAATAACTGTCACATAAGAAACGTACAGTAAAATAAAAATTTTACCAATCAAACTGTAACATTTCTAAGGTTAAAATACCCATATTCTGTTGCTTTAATTCATCCTTAATAAAACAGGGAAATGGAGGGTATGATATTGCCGGTTTCTACAGGTTCCCCAATATGTCCACTTTCATTTCTGACCATTGATGGTTTGTCTAAATACCTCATAATAGTTTTATGTGGAATTTCCCACAAACATACCACAGCATACCCACTTTGTGAGCCATGCACTGCTTCAAGAGCAAAGGTACTGGACAGCAGGGCATTTTTTTCACTTTTTTCTTCTTCGGGAGATGTTTTCTCACACTGTTTTGAATTATTAATTGGGTCGTTTTGCCCACCTTAGGATACCTCGTAATAGCACTTTCTTTATGCTGTAAGTATGTTTGACTAGTTTGACACTCACTGGCGTTTATGTTTTGTTTGCGACAAGAGGTTTGTTGTTTTCCTTATTGGTTTTGGTTGTTGTTGTGATTGTTGAAAGTGACAGTTCGAGTTGATTAAGGACTTGCTACATAGTGGGAAAATTTGGACTATCAGAATAACCTTTAGATATGCACACTCACCTTTGAGCTATCTTGCTTGGGTTTGAATCTTGACCAAGTTATAAACTGCTCCTCTGATGTTGCACATACAAGGTGATGCATCAATTTTTACGCCGATCATCGGAAGGGCATTGAGCTAGAAAACCGCATTAGTCATTTGTGGGTGTGAAAAAAAAATCCCACAGGAATCCTTCATGAAGAGTAGGTGAGTTATCGCCAGGAGTCTATCCAAATTATTGCAACTTACGTTTGGATGTCAGGCATGGCCATCTGGACCGTGCAAGACTGAGGGTAAATATGTTCTGTGGCCAACCACATGCAAAAAAGTTGGGAATAATTGGCTCATTAAATAAGTAGGAACAAACCCAACTAGAAATATTTGACATTCCCCATTCCTCTCCTTCACCACTTCTTTGTACACTACCCTCTTTCCTTTTCTTCCTATTTCTTTCCCTTTTTTTAACTTCATCTGCCTGTATTTCTTATCCAGACATAATATGTACACAGCTGTATTTCATGTTAAAAACATAAGTGGTAACCTCATTTGTCTTTATTGAGCTTCATGCTGAATTGTTCCATCAAATCTTGCATCTTGTGCCTCCTGTTACCTCTGTTTTGAAGATGACGACAATGCTGTAGAAGATGCGTGTGGTGAGAGTGCAATGGATACCAACAGCAGTGGAGAGCTAGGACAATTACCGACAACAGCTGAGGCAGCCAAAACATCTCCATGTGTTCAGGCACCGACGCAACACGAGGGCTTTACTACCAGGACAAACTGCATCGACCCAACTGCATCAGAGATGATTATTTTTACTCAGAAGTTTGACAGTATGAACCAGCCTGTGCCATCAAACCTTAACACTCAGCCTGGATGTAGTATACCTGAGGGCCAGACAAGAAAACGCATTGATGCAGCTGAAACGTGCAAGGAAAGCCTGACTGTTGACTGTCCAAAAACTACTGCTTTGAGCATGAAAACGGTGCATTTGTCCAATGGGGATTCACAGCAAAATTCCCAGGAAAATTGCAACTTGGGTTGTGGATCTGTATCTTTCCCAGCTCTTGCTGTGCATGTTGATAAAGAAATCCTACATTCAGGGGCTGTTATGCTTCCAGGTCAGTGTTCACACACTTAGAATGTGAAGCTTAAACATGTTATTTCAATTTATCACTGAATATTGTGTACAGTTTTATTCACCGTGTTATAGAAAAGATGCGTGGGAGTGTTTCCATGATTACTGGTACGTATGAGAGCATCTTATAAAGTAAAGCAGGGCTGATATTGTTGATGAAAACTTGATGCTGGGAGATTCTACGGTATCGGAATTACAATCAGAGGAAAATCCAGCCATATTTTAGGCCAATATTCCAAACTGATTGCCTCGATTTGATGGATATCTCACTAATTCTCTGCCCTTTTACCCTAGCTACCATATTAGTCATTCAAGTAGGGAGCAGCCTTTTGCTCTGAAGAAATGAGGCAAAACACTTTGGTAACGGAATTACCTCAGAAATTTAATACAACAAAAATCATGATTTTGAATTGCAGATTCCTCTGAATTAATAACAGATATGAATAAAAGGAGCTCAGTTTCTAAGAGCCTATCAAGTAGCCTATGGATTCAGGCTTTGCTTAAGTTAGATATTGCTTTGTTGATGAAAGGAGTCCCTTCAAAGAACAAAAGTCCATGGTAACGGAATTACATCCTCTGAAACAACTGAACACTGTAAGGCCGCAGGCCATTATTCATTCTAGATACCCTTCTGAAGTTACAAAACCTACCACAAGGCATACGAAAAACTTAACTTGACGAACACAATGCATCCAACGGGGATGGAGTTAATCGAGTTTTCAACACAATTTAACACCAACTCCTAAACAAATCAGCTTGCCACAGTTTTAACTCAATGGAGCTCTCTGTCCATACAGTATCTGATTATTTGGTAGAAGGTTGTTGCTCCAGATACACAGGATTTTTAACAGACATTATTCAATGAAGAAAAACATTGGAAAGAAACATGGTAACGGAATTACCACAACCACACATATTTTGTCTAAGTGCAATATTTTTTCCACTGTTTGTGTTATTTGCTATTCCATGGGATTTGAAATGTGAGAACATTGGTTGATTAGGTTTTTTAAATCAACTGACCATGTTTTATCCCACCTTGGTCCCTGGAACACCAAATCTCAAAGAATGGTTAAGCATACAGCACCACATGTTTCACTGGATGAAAGTGATCCTGTCTCGTCTGTCCATCTGCGGTTCAGGAAGAATGTCCACAATATTCACACTCTGCACTGTATCCATTTCCTCAACCTCAGGCCAAACATATTTATCAAATGCAGGAATCTTTTTTTCAGGAATTTGATGACAATATCCTCACCAGATTTCCTAATAACCTGGCCCACAAATTTTCTTGCATCCTTCTGTTGAGAGTACTGAACCTTGACCCAATTTCCTACATCTACTACATGCACAACATCGACTAGGACTTCTCTACCAGGACACTGTTTCTCTGCAATCGCTGCAAATTCCACCGATGTTGTCACAGTTATGTTGTGACTCAGAACAGCCTTGGCAACTTGTCTCTTTGCTGTACCGCCAATTTTCACAGATGTTGACAGATTAAAAGTTCTGACATCCAGGCTTCACATGGCACAGCTTCCTGACTTCTAGAAAAGGTTGAAGGTCACGTATCTGACACCTATTGTCCACACAATCAATTAAACAATTAAATTAGGACAATAATCAACGAAAACAATTAAATTAGACCAATAATCAACTCAATTAAATTAGGAAGTGCTGACACCTTTTATTGTATGCAAAGACCAAAGATTCCTTTCAAAGACCATGAGAAACCAAGCTTGAGTACTAACTGTAATTCCGTTACCTGTAATTCCATTACCAATGTAATTCCGTTCCCACATTTTCTCAGAAGTATGAGGTTTTTAATTAGAAATTTGGCTGTAATCTCTTCATTGGGCTCCCAATGAAAGAGAATCTTCAAGGACTTTCTCCAAGATCAAGGAATAAGCTCACACAGATTTATTTCATGATTTTGGTAACGGAATTACCACTAAAAAGGAGTGAATTGAAAACATCTGTGTGAATTTCATAAAAAGGCCGGTCAAAAATGAATGACAAAATCAGAAACCTTGAGTGTTGAACCCAGAATTAAGATCATTTTACAGACATTTCTCTCATCGATAAAATTATAGGGTGGGCCATAAAATATCAGCTCAAACTCCTTAAATTCCGTGGCAAAAAGTGCATTTTCACTGGAACGGAAAAACGTGAGGGAATGAGATATCCAGGAGTTGTCTGTTGTGCTGAATGTCTAAGAACCCATAGTTTGTGCTAATAACTTTCTAATTGGGTGAAGCCAAGTTTGAATTTTCATGTTTTTAGCCTTTCTGCTGTAGAATTGCCCTGCTGTTTTCAACTTGACTTGAAAACTTGAAACTTGATGCTGAACTTCATTTATGTTTGTGATACATTTCCAGCTTAAGAACAGCCACTCTCAAACTATGTGGGGGGGAAGGTTGGGGGTGTTTTTCTCATGTATTATGTTCCATAAGATCCCAACATGAACGTTTGTGCTTCTTCAATGGGATGTTGTTTGCAGCCACGCATCTGACATGTTTGCAAGGTAACTTTTGGGAACATATTTCAAATAACCCTCCAAAAAACACTGAAATTGAATGAGCCATTGCATTGGTATTACATGCAAACAAACTTGACAAAGCATAGGATCACACAGATTAAGTCTTCTCATTGGGACATTGTTCAGTTTCATGTGATTCATGTTTATTATCTTGCCAAAACAAAGTTTTTGCAAGATATGTTAGTCAGCTTGTATGTTTTTTTGTTTGTCTGTAATCACGTATAAAAAATTCTGCAGAGCACAGTTATCATTGGAAATTTTTGTAACTTCGCATATCAGACGCCTATAGAGGTCCCTTTCAGCACATAAAATTTTGAAGGTCAAGGTCACTTTGTCGCAAATCACGGGAGTCGACGAAACCCTTATTTTTTGAGTAATTTTGATCGAATAGTCTTCAAACGTCATGGGAATATAGTTCATGGTCTGGCGCTCAGCTGATTAATTTTTGGTGGCGATTGGCCTTGACCTTCATAGTTAGCACCGAAGGTCAAACATATTTGACTCCAAGGTCAAATTTTCAAGTTTTAGGAACCATATCATGTAGTACCTGAAATTGAACACCTCTGAGTGCTTTCGAGATATGTCAAGCTTGAGACATTATGATGTCATTTGGTGACGTTATGAGGCAAACGCATATTTTTCATGGTTACTCTGTAGAACGATACTCATAGGCAGATATTATGGCAGATATTCTCTCGTCGGCAGATATTCCTCAATGAGTCGCTCCTGGTGGATAGCAACTCTGTTCACCTCAGTGTGACCTTAAATAAGTCACACGTGGTCACCTTTTGGCAAGATACGGGTCATTTTTTTTTTCTTCCTCTCCTAAGATTCATTGTATGTGTCATGTTGCATTATTTTGTCATCTTATTGTCATGTGGCCATGGCTTTTAATTACTTTGTGAAAAATTTACTGACAGCTAAGATATATTTACTGGATCTGTCCTGTCTTACCTTGTTTCATCCATGTTATCAATTGTTTTGTATCCATTTCTGTGTCTTATCCATTTCTACTTGACTGTAGTGTCAAATAGGTGCGTGTCTGTTCAGCGACATTGCCTCTGCCTCTGTAGGCCTCAGGCCTCAGGCATGTGTCTATTGCCTCTGCAGGCCTCAGGCCTCGGCTACATAGCCTCACGTCTGATGTGCAATCACTTTTTATCCTGAGTGTCAAGTCAGGTATGGGAACATGCGCCAGAGCAGCACGTTGCTGCGTCCACTTTCCTCTAGTACTCAAGGGGCCTCTGTCTGGCAATCCCTCAGGCAGAAGCCTGGCCCATCCCCATCTCCTTGAGATACTGATCAACCTGCTGCAACCACGAGGAACGTGGCCAGCCCATTTGGCCTCCTCCACTCACGAGGCTCCCTCGCTGAGAGAATCTGGTGAGCAGGATTGGCGTCAGGAAAACGAGCCACTTGGCCATACAGCCGCAGCTGACATTCACGGATTATGCAGGTAACAAATCTCATTTCAGTCTCAGCAATCGCTCGTTGGACACAAAGTCCAGCCAGCGATAGCCAAGGATTCTCCCAAGAGACCTGGTGCCAAAGGAATTAAGTCTCTGTCTCGGATCCCTGGTCAGAGTTCGTCTCACATCCGTAGAGCAAGACTGGAAGCACCAAGGACCTGACGACTGGGACTTTCGTCATCCTGCACAGGTACTGACAGTGCCCCCACCCCTTGATCTAGTGAATCCATAACATGAATATCACTGCCAAGGTAAGTGAATCTCTCCGTGACCTCAACATCCTCACCACAAATGGGTACAGACAAGATAGCAGCATTCAAGATGTCATTGAAAGCCTGGATCTTAGTTTTGACCCAGGAAACCTGTAATCCCAGTGGCTCTGACTCCTCATTCAACACCTCGAGGGCCCCCAAAAGTATCTCCATAGTCTCCGCAAAAATGACTGCTGCATCTGCGAGATCAAAAGAGATTTTCTCTTAGCTGCTCTGCCAAAGTAGCCCAGTTGATAAAGGTACAACACAGCAGTTTTTGAGCGAACTTGGACCTCCTCTGCAGCATATGCTGCTTTGCAACGGGGAGTTTGTCTCATTGGACCGCTTGACAGCTGGAAGACACCTTTCTGAGGGCCCAGATCGACCAGAACGGGAAGCTGTGGATTTCTTGCCTTTGCTGGTGAATTGCACAATCATCCGATTGACCATAGAAAGCAGAATGCCAAGAATCTGAGCTGTCTGATGCTGGCTGACTCCACCTTCCAAATGGCCAACAATTCGTCGT
>NC_140967.1:76283144-76328144 GCF_056783735.1 Eptatretus burgeri
TTAAATAGCTGTCTTGAAGCCTTCGAGGGAAGAATGAGATTGAAGAGACTCAAGAAGTTGATTCCACAGATGGGTGAATGGAAAAGAAGAATGAATCGGTTTTGGTGAGCAGTGAGCCTGGATTTTTGGAGTTTCACCAGAAGGGGGTTGCTGTTGAACTGCATGCACCCTGGGTGCAAGACCAGAAAGGAGGCGATAGAAAACAGAGGGATCACTGACCTGTCTGCGATGTGAACATGATAGGCCCATAGATTCAGCTTCATTGCATGAGATTGCAATGATCTTCAAGGCCTTGGTTTCTACAGCGTCAAGCTGAACAAAATGTGAGGCAGGAGCGCAGCCCAGAGGGAGGAGTAGTACTCCATCAAACTGTGGATGAAGGCCTTGTAGGTGCATTGGAGTTGGGGTGTGCCATGGAAGGACTGCTTGATGAATGGATGGCTCTGGAAGCCAACTTAGAAATGTGGTTTGCCCAATAAAAATCATAGCTGATAGTTCGACCCAAGAGTTTGAGTGACCACTTTTTTAAGAGAGTGAGAAGAAAATAGATGGGAGGGTTTTACAAGGAATTACAGCGCAGGAGGAGGCCATTCAGCCCATAATGCCTGCGCTACACCAATACCAGATTTAATCAATCCGTCAATACTCCTTCCTTTCGTGTGCAGCCTCTTGGCTGCTACACGAGTACTCATTTCGCCGATCTCAGGATGGCAGGCTGTCAACCCCCTGGTGTTAATTCAGTGGCCAACGGGTCTTGAACTCAGGACCCTAGGATACCAAGCCACCACCCTAACTGCAAAGCCAACACCAGGTTGGTCAGATGCTCCTTTTGGAGTGAGAGTGCGAGTGTGACATTTGTCTGGATTGAAAAACATATTCCAAGTGTTTGACCAGCTGTTGTTTTTGTCAAAGTCTGAAGAGGGAAGAGACTGCTGTCTGCTGATCTGAAGGATGAGGAATGTCATAGCATGTTCCAAACTATGATTAAATAGCGATTCAAACTTTTATTTTTCATGTCATCTTTGTACTTGATTGTAACATGATTGATTTTTGTTCACCTCAAAATCGCGCTTCAATTGAAAACTGTTAGTCATTGTCCAAAGCATCCTGTACCACTTTGTCATAGCTGTTTGGATTACAACAATGTTTCTCGTCCTTGGAACAGCACACTTCTGAACAAGTTAGTCCATCTCGATGACAAGGACACATCCCATCCCTTTTACTGTGCAGAACCAAAGCATCCACAGAAGAGATCCTTCAGCTTGTTACAGGCTGTCGGTCCCTTGATGAAGACGGGGATAATCATGTCATCCTGCATAGTCTATCATGTCAGAACTTGTGGTTTTGCTAAGTGGGCCATTGTCCATGTCTTGGCTTGATCAAAATATGCGTTTAACATGTTGTTTGAATGTATCTTCACATGGAGGAAGTTTTGCTGCTGGTTTCCTGATGTTGCCAGATGAACGTGCAGAGTGTTAAGAGATATTTCTTTCCTTCTGGATCTGTTATTTTGGTCAGAGAATAGACAAAAACATTGGAAGCATTTATGGCTGTGTCCACTGCGTGTCTCACTTTATTGCTACTTTTTTCATTTCTGTACTTCAGTATACATAAATTTAGAGGACAGATGGAAATAAATTTTGGACAACTGATACACAACATGGCCAAAAGTATGCGGACACCCCTTCTAATTGGTGGATTCGGCAATTTCAGCCACACCCATTGCTGACAGGTGTATACAATCGAGCACACACCATGCAATTTCCATAGACAAACATTGGCAGTCGAATAGGCTGTACTGAAGAGCTCAGTGACTTTCAACGTGATACCGTCATAGGATGTCACCTTTCCAACAAGTCAGTTCGTCAAATTTCTGCCCTGCTAGAGCTGCCCTGATCAACTGTAAGTGCTGTTATTGTGAAGTGGAAACGTCTTGGAGCAACAACAGCTCAGCCACAAAGTGGTTGGCCACACAAGCTCACAGAATGGGACCGCAGAGTGAAGCGTGTAGTGTGGAAAAATCGTCCGCCATAGGTTGCAGCACTCACTATCGCACTCACACCCACAACACTCACAAGCACTGTTTGTTGAGAACTTCATGAAATGGGTTTCCACGGCCCAGCAGCCACACACAAGCCTAACTAAGATCAACATGCACAAAACCAAGCGTCTGATGGAGTGGTGTAAAGCTCACCGCTATTGGACTCTGGAGCAGTGGAAACACGTTCTCTGGAGCGATGAATCACACTTCACCATCTAGTAGTGCGACGGACTAGTCAGGGTTTGGTGGATGCCAGGAGAACACTTACTGCCCGAATGCATCATGCTAACTGTAAAGTTTGGTGGAGGAGGAATAATGGTTTGGGGGTGTTTTTCATGGTTTCGACTTGGCCTCTTAGTTCCAGTGAAGGGAAATTTTAACGCTGCAGCATGCAATGACATTCTAGATGATTCTGTGCTTCCAACTTTGTGGCAACAGTTTGGGGAAGACCCTTTCCTGTTTCAGCGTGACAATGCCCCCATGCACAAAGCGAGGTCCATACAGGAATCGTTTGTCAAGATTGGTGTTGAAGAACTTGACTGGCCTGCACAGAGCCCTGACCTCAACCCCATCAAACACCTTTGGGATGAATTGGAATGTCAACTGCGAGCCAGACATAATCGCCCAACATCAGTGCCCGACCTCAATGATGCTCTTGTGGCTGAATGGAAGCAAATCACCACAGCAATGTTCCAACATCTCGTGGAAAGCCTTTCCAGAAAAGTGAAGGGTGTTATAGCAGCAAAGGGGGTCCAACTCCATATTAATGCCCATGATTTTGGAATGAGATGTTGCACGAGCAGGTCTCCACATACTTTTGGCCATGTAGTGCATGTCTCAGAAAGCATAAACATCAGTTCAGCAACCTTATCTTGCCTTTCCTCACAGGCTTGCAAAAAGGTTTGTGACCCTCTCGTTGTGATTATTAATTTATTTTCTTTGTCAGATGAAGGACATTTTCCATGGCAAATGATGTCGGAACGACAGAGCTTAACAACATTGCCTGTGCTTTTGCTGGGCTCCAATTGTCCGTCCATCAGCATGTATCCAATGCATTGTCAATCTGTATCGGAATAAGCATCCCGGTACTTCAGTAATTATGGTAATAATCTGCAAATTTGTCTGTAAATGCAAGCACATCCACAGCTGAATTAGAAGCAGCAAATTGAATTGCAAAAGTTCATGTCTCTACTCTTTGGCAAGTATGTGCCTGCATCAGAATAAATTGCCAAAACAAAATGTTGCTGCCATTAGTAAAGCAGAACAGAAACATTACTTTTATGTATAAAATATGGGAAAAGTCACATTTGTTCATGCAAAGTGGACAACAAATGTTTATGCTAATGCTAAAACATGATTCTAACATACCTCGGTGGTATAGCTGATTGAAATACTATACATTGAAGAGCAGTATCCAAAAACCGGTCAATTTACAAGTGAACATCCAGCACCGCGTGGAATATCAAAATACACAGAATGGTGGCCATTTTGATGACATCATTTGATCCAAGTTCCTCGAGTGGGATTCTGGGTGATTTTTGATTGTTCGAAGGGCTGGCAGATGGCCTAGAGATACACACGTATGCCTCTAAGCCGTCAAGCCTGGGTTTGAATCCTGACCCAGCTAATGCTTCAGTCACATTTGGCTCGGCGGCCGTAGGGTCTAAAAAATCTACGGCCACTAGCAATTATAGGGCGACCGCAGTATTTCCACGGTCACACAATGTAGCAGTCACATATGTTTTTATTTTTCGGGTTTTCAAACCTTGACCGAACCCAGTACCTGCAGAGCCTAATTTGCTGCTTGACCGAACCCAGTACCCGCATGGCTGAGGAAGTTGCCATTGCAAGGCTTCTTCCTCTTCCTCTTCCTCTTTTCCTCTTCCTCTTTTCTTCTTCCTCTTTTCCTCTTTTCCTCTTCCTCTTTTCTTCTTCCTCTTTTCCTCTTTTCCTCTTTTCCTCTTTTCCTCTTTTCCTCTTTTCCTCTTTTCCTCTTTTCCTCTTTTCCTCTTTTCCTCTTTTCCTCTTTTCCTCTTTTCCTCTTTTCCTCTTTTCCTCTTCATGCGGCGGCCTGATTCAGCATTATATTGAAAAACAAGTAATGTATAATCATGTACGTTTTTCTCCTCATTGATAATTATTAATGAGTTCGGCGAAATGCGACCCGGAAACGATAAAAATGTTATCGGACAAAAAATTAACGGACATTATGGGACTAAAAAATCGAGTTATCGGACGTTAACTGGTCCGATAACGATAAATGGAAGTTAACTTCCGATAATAGTCCGATTAAAAAAGTAAACTTCGATAATTATCTTATCGGATTATCGCATTTGTGCCCAACACTGGTGGCAAACACCTATACTCCGATCTCTAGCGGTAGCGCATGGTCGACGCAGACTGCCACGGAGGCCGTACGGAGGACGCACGGCGGGCGTAGGGGAACCGTGCGTCGACCCTGCGTTGCCCGCAGGTAGTCACACAGACCACAAGGCCACCGTACGTTGAACACGGATGCCTTAGGACTACTCTGCGGCGACCGTGGAAATAGTGCGGCCGCCGTAATTTTTTGGGGGTTGGCAAAATTCATTTTTCATTGATAAGAGCCTATGGCAGCCGCACGAATAACGCAAGTCCACCGTACGCCCTACGTACGGTCGACGTGGAACACATCTACGTCATGGCTACGACTTGTCGAATTGCTACGGCCAACCTAGAAATGAAAAATGTTACAACTCCGTGCTCTAATTCCACGGAGACCCCCACGGCCTGTAAAAGATAGCCATACGGCGTAGGGCCACCCTGAGGCCACCTCAGAAACTCTGCGGCCGCCGCACGTTTCTGTCAATTCAGGGGGTGTACGGCCACCGTATCCTAGCCGTAGAGCAAATGTGACTCGTGCTTTAGAACTGTCATCCCAGTGTTTCACAGTCAGGGTGAGTCATCAGGTGTGTGTGCGTGCCGTGCATCAGATGAATGTAAAACTTGGTGTCCAGTCTTCCAGCATTAGTTGGTGTTAGTTAAAGACCCCATGATGTCCTTCGTGAAGAGTAGGTGAGCTATCGCCAGCACCATGGCCAAATTCTTGCTCTGACTCCCTGAGCCGGAGTGGCGATCTGACCAGAATTGTAGTCTAGCAACTGCTTCGGCAGCACCAACGCCCTGCATTGGGCATTGGTACATGATGATGATGATGATTATTGTCAGAGCCAACACTTTCCCAAAACAGCAAAATTAGCTTGTGGTACGTGACTTGCCACTTCAATCTTTTTGCAAGTTCAACCTGTTTTTAAAAAAAACATCTTTCGCAGAAACTGCCATTCTGCAAGTAAATTGATATATTTAGTTAATGGTTGTTGATTGCATACATGGCAAGTTTGTGGTGACGAAAAATGGGCTTGTAGGAATTGAAAGCAGTTTATTACTTCTTTTTTTTAACCAAACATGGTAATACCGCTTTTCGAGGGGTTGTTGTATTGTGTCAGTGACACAAAATGCACCATAATACTGAGGTAGTCGTTTATTGATGAGTTTGACTTGCAACTGTTCAGAACTCATCTCGAATATTCACTTACAGTCTGGCTAGAATAACCTTGACGATCATAAAACACCACACAAGCAGGGGTCAATCAAACTGTCTGACATGGCCATGACCTGATGGAGGAGTCATTTCGTGTAATGGACAGCATTGTATTCTCTACATGCTTTTTTGGCTTGTCTGATGACATCTCTGGATGGATAAAAGTTATGACGTGGGGGTTTTGGAGAAGTTGGTTTTTCTTGCAGGAGAGCAAACATGGTGACCTCATTTGACAAGCGCCTCAGGAAGTCGGTATCGTTAATGCTAATTGGTAAGATGATACGTTCTTCTTCGGCATTACTGTGAGGCAGGACAAGTACGTGCTGAACCACTGTAAACGGAAGGCCAAATTGTGCTTCCCCGTCTGCCCTTCTCATCAACCTTCCGGCCAATACAGGTTTTGATGGTACTAAAATGGGCCTGCAGGTTTTTCAGCAACAAAATGGCCAAACCCATGTAATGCGGGTCACTTGCCATATGAAGGATTGACATAGCCTGATGGGCCGAATTGACTCCTACTATATATATATATATATATATATATATATATATATATATATATATATATATATATATATATATATATATATATATATATATATATATATATATATATATATATATATATTCCTCGTATTTGATACCTAAACTAACGGTTTGATTTTCTTTTGTACCCAAACTAAGAAAAGGTTCAAGCGAATGTTCTTACCCTTTTCATCTGCATCTACCATTGAACATCCCATTTTCTGCTTATGTCATCAAGAAAATGTACATGATGTTTAGAGTCAAACTAAATGACCTGAGTTAAAAGCATCTCTTTTTTTGAGTGTAATGAGTTTGTCACTGTACCATGCAAATACTGGAAAATATTTTCATTTCTCTGCATAATCATGAGACTTGGTGAAAGCATTACCTGATAATGTAGAATGAAGAACTGCTCTTGCTGCTGAAGACGAGTGTCGGTCTGTGTCGGCAGACAGGTAGAGAGAGCAATGGGTTAAATCAACTGCGTTCATTGAGGTAAGCTAACCGCAGTGGGAAACAAAGAGAAGCATTAGCTTATCCTTGTTTCCCACTGCGGTTAGCTTCCCTGGATGAATGTCCCGTTTATTTCATCCATTGTTCTACATGAAAAAAGCTTAAATAAATAATAATCCTTCCCTAAAAATGGCTTCAATGCTTCTGGGTGCACATGTTTATCTGGGCTCAGTTGCTCATACACTGTACTGAAAGCCATTCTTGATTTATGACTTGGTAATTTGATTGCGAGCCATGCACAGAACACAAAATGGTAGGCTGTGAGCTATTCACTTTTTGTGGGAAGTTATGCATATGCTAATTGAGATGCCTCAGCGATTTTTATTTGCTGAAATAAAAGTGTTCCTTTTCATTCTATGACTGTTTCATAATTTATTAATCACTACAGAAAGTATCCTGACTTTCTGTAGTGTTGTATAACTATCTGCAAGAGTTGAAGATGATAATCTGTAATGGTTCATTTTCTTGATTTGTGTGCATGCGCCAGGAAGCAGAGACAGAACAGGTCGAGCATTGGTTATAATATCTACGAGAAGTCCTGTGTGGTCAAGTCCTCGTTGCACTGGCCTGCAGGTTGCTCAGCTCTTGCTCTACTACCACTCGCTGCCCAGGTGAATGGCATTACAGCCATGAGGAAATATTGTAATGCACACAGCATTCTTTGCAAGGCATGCCTAAGCATTTCCTGTTGGTTTATTTTTGAGTCCTTACACTGCACTCCGAGTTGGCCTTTTATATTCTCTCTCATGCCCGGTGGCTAACAATTGTTTTTTTTTACAGCCAACAAGTGTCTGTCTCTTTTTAAGTGGTTGGGTTTGAACAAATATTTTGTTTCAGCCATGTTTGTACCTTGTTGTTTTATCCTTGAAAATTTCATTCTATCTCTCCCTTCCACGTCTTTCATGACTACCTTATTTTTGGCCTTGGCATTCTGCCCAAATCCGCTGCAGGAAAGAGGGAGCAGGTCAGGGTCTGGTTGTGCTTATGGATGCCAGACGGTGCCGTCCCAAACCCACACTCTTCAAGGCTTTTGCTATTCTCCAGGTAACCGATGTTAAAATACCTCCTGGGTTTTTGGGCAACCATGGCACATGGCACACTGCATACACACTTCATCAGGTGAATTACATTCTCTTCAGAGTCAGAACAATGTCGAGTTAATCAGCAAATTATTCTGTCTGTCGTTTTTGGATTGATGGTATTTTGTTTTTGTCTCCGCTTGCCTACTTTAATACATCACCGTTTCATTTGGTGCCATCAAAATGAAAATGTCAATATTTTCCGAAAAAAAGGTTGCACTTTTTTCAGGAAATAATCTGACATCAGAAATTATCACGAACAAAAAAATAAATATTCAAAAGAGTTTCTGGCAGCAAATGTAAACTTGTACCTTTCAGTTATTTCCTTGGCCTGTCCATTTTGGCACTGCCTGCTGTTGGGAAGGGGATTGCTGGGGTGGGAGAAGAGGAATAGTAAAACCGAGTTGAAAATCTGCCACCCGTAACTTTGAAGACCCAAAATTCAATAGACGGCTTAGATTTAATCGAATACAGAGGAAATGGATGTATAGTTTGGTTATATGAACCATGTTTGACTGAAGGTAATATGATCTTGAAACTGTAACTATCAATACACAGTAACTATCAATAATAATAACAAATGTGGGTGGGGTGAGGTGAGAGAAAAATTTTGTCATTCACTTATGGTACTTTGGAATGGGGGATTGACGGAGCCTGCAGTTGATACAAGGACTGTTTGCAGGACTTGGCCACAGTGGATTGCACACAAGTACAAGGAGCTTCTTTTTTTTCTTTCTTTTTTTTCTTGGTTCAAGAAGAGTTTTAATTGAATATACATGGAGAAGTCTGCTTCCATTTAGGCAAACCTTTGGGGTATTTTTGTGCCAAGGAAGTTACTGAGAACTGTTTCTTGGCACATATTTGGCTTCCCATTTTTGAACTTTTAAAAAGTTTTCACCACAAGAGTTTGTAATGATTATATTAAATAGTATATGATA
Organism: Eptatretus burgeri; assembly: GCF_056783735.1. Classification (NCBI taxonomy): domain Eukaryota; kingdom Metazoa; phylum Chordata; class Myxini; order Myxiniformes; family Myxinidae; genus Eptatretus; species Eptatretus burgeri. Next base: position 76,291,821 of record NC_140967.1, read on the forward strand.
TAGTTTCATCCATGATCATACTCTGTTTTCAGAACATCTGTTCTGCTGAAGCAGTTTCTGTGGCTAAAAACCCTGGACAGGCCACCACTGTCACAAATGTGAACAGAAGAAAAAGTCTGTGCTTTCAACCATCAATGTGCCACAAAATGTAGCTTCAATCAAACAAAATATTGGCTCGACAATGACGAAAATGGAGAGAGTTTGTTAAAGATTAGGTTTTTCTTGATTGTGAGTGGCAGATTGTTTATTTGTTTATTTATTTTCCACTTCTGTTCACCTGTCATAACTTCCCACCATTTTCAGGATTCTGCTCCAAATTGCCTTTATTCTGTGATGATCATGCTGGACCAAGAGACAAAATTTCATTTGGACACTTATCCAGCCATCCAGGTAACCAAAACTTGCCACGTGTTGCTGATTCCTGTAATAAAGTGAATATTCGTTTAATTGCACATTTTTAATCTGTGCAATAACTGATACCTCGCTGTTTCATTCTGAGGAGTGTTACACTGTTTCTGTGAGCCGAGCTGCGAATGTTTCCATCTAAACATCTGTGAATCACCCACCATGCAGCTCAGGAGATGATGAAAATCACAAGTTGCATTCATTGTGTGCTCTTCTGTTTTTATTCTTTATAGAGCAACAAAATATAGTTTACTATAACATATAAATGCTGGATAAGTTTAAGATGTTAGGGGCATTAAGCAAAATATAATTTCTTTCCCTACCTAGTTTTGCCTTTTAACAGTTCATATCTGGCAGGCGAACTTGAACCTTTTGAAGTATTTGACTTGTTGTCGAAGATGGAGCTCACTTGACATTCTTGCAAGCTTGTCCATTGTCTGGCTGAGCTGAGACGAGATAACAAAGCATTCTGATGGAATTTTGCAACAACCACAATAAAGGTTTAGTTTAAAGCAATTTCTCTGTCGAAGTGGAGTGAGGGAGGAAGGGTGTATGGATTGAAAATATGTCAGCATGATCATGCAGGCGTGGTATAAGAGATTAGTGAGGAGATTCCTTCTCCGAGATAAAATGTGCCTTGTATTCTCTTTCAGCACTTTGTATCCATTGGAAAAAGGCGTTTTCTCAATCCTATTATTATTATTATTATTATTATTATTATTATTATTATTATTATTATTATTATTATTATTACTTAAATGCCCGATTATATAACGCACAGATCGTGAGATTGTTACATTTGTCTTCACACAAATAAATGTCGATCATATAGGCTATACATACTTTATCTTCAGGAAACTTTATCTCAATTTGACCCAAAATGTGATTTTATGCGAGACGCGGCTCTAAGAGAGCTCCGCGTTGTTGTTCTTCTTCTTGTTCTTCTTCTTCTTGTGAAGACCCTTTAGGACTCGGCTCTTTTATATACAGGATCCGGATTTCCTTAAATACTAAACACTTGTACACATCCTCGCATTGAGGGAGCCTTTTGAGAGTGTCTATCATGAACTTTTAAATATATTCGGACATTTGCTTTAAAGTTTCGAAAAGTTCACGTTACTATTTAAAGATTATTCCATTTAATGTATTGTAATTTCGTAAATACGCTATTTTCTCGTCATGAACGTCGATCGTCTATGACGGGTCTTGCTATTGGCGAGGCACGTGACGAAATATCGGAAGTTGTTGTTTTTTATTTTTATTTTTTCTTTTCTTCTTCTTGTTCTTCTTCTAGTGAAGACAAAACCTTTAGGATGCGGCTCTTGGACACATTTGTCCTTGTTAAAAAGTGTTTTTTGTAGTTGTTTGTTTTTAAAGGCGTTGTTGTATTAACATTTTTTTTTCTACAGGGGTAACTGAACAAATGGCCTTCACCTCCATTGTTTGTCTTGCTATTTTACTGTTTGCAAAACATTTTTCCCAGAAAAATCTTTTGGGCATTGACTGCATAGGTATACCTTTTTATGGCCTATCTCTGTTGGTCATCTAAATGCATTTCCTTACATTGCATTTGGTTAACAGCTTGCAAGACGACATTCTGCTTTGTTCTTTTATTATGATGCAAGATTTTTGATCTTTGCTACCTTTTCCCACTGCATTATTTGGGGATAAAGTTTTGAAATATGATTATGCATAAATAAGAGCATGTAACAAACATTTAACTGTGATGTGTACAGTTTGAATTGATAACGTCACTGAAATCTCTGCATAAGCATGTCGAGAGCAGCCAGCTTCCTCCCACTCTCAACGGTTCCTTCAACTACAGCCACGAGGACTGGGTGGAGTTTCGTTTAGTGAGTGCAGCCTTTTATGCCTCCGCTGATGAAGTCGCCGGAGGCATTATGTTTTCAGGTTGTCCGTCCGTTCATCCGTGATAAGGTTTTTGTTATCACGATAATTTAAGAACGGTTGAAGGGATCTCAGTCAAACCTGGTACAAGTTTGTAGAATGATGCAAAGATGAACTGATTAGATTATGGGGCCAAGAAGTCAAAGGTCAGAGACCCTGTTTGGTAAAACTTCTGTTACCGCACTAACTTGTGAACCAGTGACGGGATTTTGACCAAACTTGGTATAAATATATATTATGATGCAAAGATGAACTAATTAAATTTTGGAATCAATATGTCAAAGGTCAGAGGTCATGCCAGGTAAAAATGTGATGTTTGAAAGTGGCTGAAGGGGTTTAAATCAAACATCATAATGTGGGTGGAGGCATATTGGTCGAGATCGTGATGTCGAAGAGTGCCATTCTGGTTTTTTTTTAAATTTCTTTATTTTTTTGATACACTAAAGTTATGTCAAAGAAAACTAGTTACACAATTCTTTAGCAGAACTAGTGGGCCCATTGGTCCATTGACCAAATTTTCATTGGTATTAATGGCCTTGTAGCATACCCGCCTATTGTACTGTTTGAGCATTTGCTTGCCTTTTTACCAAGCACAGATGTCCTTGGGCCAGGCCAGAGGGGTGGGGGGGGGGGGTGGGAGGATTATACGTTCATTATTATAATTGCCAAATTATACTACTATTGTTACTGTTGCTAATATCAATTAATTTAATATATGCTTTGTTACAGTGTTATCATTATTTTTGTTATTTATTTTGTAATTAGTGTTTCATGCCGTGGAAGGACTTATCGAGCTGCTTTATACACATTTAAAACATGGGAATTCTTCCAGGTTATTTGTAGTTAATTAGCCTAATCAGTTTGGGAACTTATGATTATCATCTTGGTGTATCACACTGCACATCAGAAAGCTCCAGTATGTCTCCACAAAAAAACACGCCCTCCCCCCCCCCCCACCCACACCTCAGCCATTTATAGTTTATTTTAAGTTCTCTGAAACATTATAAAGCATAATGCTCAAACATATTTTAATCTCAAATGAGAGTGATTTTTTTTTTGTGAACATCTCAACTTTCCAGTTCATTTTCTCTTTTTGTGTGTGCTTAACTAGAGACTCGAACCATTCATCATTTCCTGCCAAGGAGCCGTGAACTTGTTGCAGAGTTCAATTTCCACTTTGAAATGCAGTCATCTTCCTGATGACATAAAGGTTTTTTTTATTTTCTTCTTCAATTCTCCTTTGGGCTCTTTATGCTGTACATTTGTTTTGCTTCAGCTGTTCAATCACACGTCCTTTTCATGCAGTTTATTTTTTAAATAACCCAACGATATGACAATATTCTTCAAACCGTAAATGAACCAGATACTGGAAATGACGCCAGATGTTGAATGAGTTTGTTGACCACTACACTTGCATTCCCAGGAGGTGCAGGTGAAAAAGGAAGAACACGACGGCATGATGCGCTCAGTACTGTCCGACCTGCGCCTCGTGTGCCTGCAGAGAGAAGGTGGTGCTACATTGTCACGACTTAGACGAGAGCAACAAGCACACCTCATCTTTGATGATTGCCGGTATGTGACTATATTGTTACGGTTGTGGGGTAGATGGAGGAATTTAATGGGGAATTTAGGATTGAATAGAGTTGTTTGGTCCGTGGACGTGTAGGAGGCATCTCGATGTAATAAAGTCGGGAAACTGAGCTTTATTGTTACATGTCACCACATGAGGGGTGGTCTGGTGTTAATTAGCTAGGGAGTAAGAATAAGTTTCCCCAGTTTGTAGTTGACCCTTGTTACTTTTCCCTCTGTTTTTATATTTCAAGATCAGCATTAAAGGTGGTGAAACATGTCCCTAAAACGACTACAACCAAACATGCCGAGTGGGCCGAGGCCTCGCCTTCCCGGGTTTTCGTGCGAGCAAGCCACGCCCCAGAGGATAAAACAGTGTTTCGGGGTGATATCAGTCAGAGGAGAGTGGAGTTCAGGGTGAGTGCACGCATGAGGTAGAGTTGAGTTGAGGGAAGGAACGCATGCGGTCGAGAGAAAACGTAGTTAGGAGATGGCCTGTAAGAACAGGGCTTTATGGCTGGCTTTCCTTTGACGCACGAAGAGGACTGCACGATTCTTGAATTCGTGTTGAGGCGATTTGGCTCGCGTGGTGAAGCAAGACACTGGTCTTTGGCTATTAGTTGGGTCATGAGGACAATCGATGCACGAAGCAGCTGCACTGGGTCTCTGAACCTTGGTGTTAAGTGTCGCTCGCAGATTGCCTGGCTTACATTTGTCCTGCTATTACAGAAGCGACTTGGCACCATTTTGCGTGCGTCTGCATGTACCGTGGAAGCGCCTCGATTCCAAATTCCACAAAGACCAGCTCTGGGCCAAGCTAATTTAAGAATAAAGGAAGGGTCTTCTTTTTATTTTGTTTCCTTTTGTCTGTATTCAAGTCCGGGTGCAGAGGCGCCTCGACTTAGACTTTTATTTACCTCACGTTATTATCATTACCTTTTGATTATTGTCCTTTGTAAATATTTGTCTATTTTCATTCAATGTGTTCATTTCAAGTAACTGTATCCGTGTATTTGTAGCGGGGTTCAAGTATAACCCCCTCCTGAACATACACTGCTGTGCTGTGCTCCTCCGTCCCTCCGCCATTGTGCCCTTTTCCCACGTGCATGCATTAATCTCTGAGAGTTTCGGCTGAAGGCCTCCAAGGGAGAAGTTCGGCTGTCCGGGGGCTGGCGGTGTTAACTGCCCGTCACCACAAATTAGGTCGGGGGGTTAACCTTGGCCACCCACCCCCGCGACAATATTCTTTGGGACTCAAACAATGTTTCCAGGATTACGAAGATTATTGGAGACATTTATAAAAGCTTGTGTTTCAGAGGCAAACATTAGTGATATCCTTATTTTATAAACGCTTTAATTGATTGTTTTATTTTCTTGTGCTGCTTTCATATTTTGGCATCTCTTGATTTGCTGAACTACCCTCCTCACCCTCACAATTCCACTTTCCCATATTATCATTTCGATTCCACTTCTCATATTTTTATTAGCCGCGTCGTGTTGCGAACGCTGGCTCTCAGAGAGCTCCGCGTTGTTCTTCTTGTTCTTGTTCTTCTTCTTCTGGTGAAGACAAAACCTTTAGGACGTGGCTCTTGGACACATTTGGCCTTGTTCCACTTGGAATCAATGTTTAAATTGTGCTCTTCATAGTCTGGAGGTTGATCTTGGCCTGTCGACTTTGTTTGCCAGAGAGTTGCTGTCCTTTGGCACTTTGGGGAATCCGTATATACTTGACTGCAGCAGTCATTGGTTATGGAACCAGAAGACAGGAATATGACATTTGGCCTTAATACGGAAGCACGTGCTCTTTTTGAAAGCTACTCTGGAATATTTATTGGTCACAAGCACATGCTAACTGGTTTAACATCCCTTCCGTGAAGTGAAAAGTAGCTTTTGTCCCACCTTGGTTTGACGGACACATTAGTACAGGATAATGTCTATATTGTATGATGCAACACACTGCTTAGGAATATGTGCCACAACGAATTTGTATTCCATCAGGAGTCCAACCACGTTGCCGCTTAAACTATCCTGCTGTCTGTCCCACTTTAAATGTAATGATGATAACATAAGAGTGCGAGACCCTTTTCATAATCGGCCTTTGGAAGGAGAAAACTAGGGTTCTAGGAATTTGGGATTGGCTGATTTTTTTTAGACATGGTTTGTTAGATCTCATACAGGTAGGTGATACTCAAATCCTTTGAAGGTCTCCACGTATAAGAATAGTCAGCAAATTATGCATTTTGTCAAAAAAGTTTTTCAATCTTGTGCTTTGTGGATATTAGACCAGTAGCCCAGGGGGGTCAGCCGAGCTGGAAAGTTAACCAATTTTCATGTATATCGCAATGGTCCATACGTGCATGTCCATATAAGGAAATGGACGTCTGCTGGGCAAATTCTGGTGGGTGTGGTCAAAAGGGCCATTAGAAAGGGACCCCAAAATGGAGCTAGATCAACTCTGCCAGTTAACCTGATGAAACTGAGTTGAAAATGTTCGGCATAGTCCTACATATCATGTATGACCACTGCCAGACATTTTCAGTGGTGGGGTGTGCCTGCCAGAAACCCCCGAATGCCCCCACCCCCAAAATTGAACGAGATCAGCTCTTAAGTTAACCCGGTGAAACCCACAGGAAATAGTTTGGCAGAGTCCATGGTATCATGAATGGCCACTGCCAGACATTTTCAGTGGTGGGATGTGCCCGCCAGACACTCCTGAATGCCCCCACCCCAAAATTGAGCTCGATCAGTTTGTGATTTAACCTGATGAGAATAACATTGAGAATAAAATACAATGGAATGATAGCAACATAACTTTTGAAAAGCAGATGTTTTCTTTCTAGTCATGGGAAAAGAAGGGATTTCTAAGGTATTGTTGTGGTTGAGGAAATTCGCAAACCACCATTCAGGTCCCGTAGGTGAGATATCTCTGTAAGTACATGTGTAGTTAGCCCCAAACCCGTTGTTTAGAGGGAATAAATGTGATTCATTCGGGCTGCGACCCTTTAAGATAGCCGTTTTTCTGTTCTATCTTTATTTTGAACCAACCACGTCTCAACCGCCATCACACAACAACCACCAACCGCAACACCGCTTAACAACAACGCCAACAGCCACGACCTTTACCGTCACGGCTCGCTCCCGTCAACATCGCATCACCGCATTTCCAAGCGTCGCCATGGCCATCACCGCCACTTTAGGCCCTCCACCACCTTCGCCTCTCCTTCTGCGGCCGTTCCCGCGCCGCTTGTGGGCGCCGAGCGTCAGGCTGTCCTGGCCTCGTGCGGGATGCGTGCCGGGCCACGGGTACAAAGAGCGGCCTTTCCGAGCGGAAGTCGGATCAGGAATGATACACGCCCACTTCCGATCCGTCCAATCATTAAGCACGGGGCGATTTGGCCCCGCCTCCAGGCGCGTCGGAGTAGAATCGATATATGCAAATTCGAGGATCAGGGGAGGTTCACGCCCACTTTTCCTCCGTCCAATGGGCGAGCGTGGCTCCGCCCCCGAGCTCATCCTGATCCGGAAATTTGCATATGGGTTCTCCTGCCGTACGATAAAGCGCCGAGCGCGGGGCGAATTCAGTCAGTTTTGTTATGGGTCGGAAGCAGTTGGAGGCAGTCGCAGTTTTGTTTTGGGCTCGGGCGAGTTGGAGAGGTGTGGCGGTGGCGGAGTGTGGCAGCAGCAGTCAAGACGGGTCTGGAGGAGAGTCGGTCTGTCGGGGTTCGGAGTCTGTCGGGGAGCTGCAGAGAGGGGAAGCCGGGAGCGCGGTCGAGGTCGCAGTGGAGTCGCTCGTCGCGGGACCCAAGCAGGCTGGCTGTCCTCTTTCCCCAGAGCATCAACAATTCCCCCCTTCCCCCCCCCCCCGCGCTGAGATAGTGCAGAAAGGGGGCCCCGTTCCCACCCCATTCCAAGCAGTGCCAACGAAACCCGCGGAGGAGCGCGAAGTCGGGGCACCGCCGCGGCATTTGCGGCTCATCACAAGACGGGTAGGCTCCACCCGGTCTCGCGCCACAGGTCTGCCCCCTTGTATTGGAGGGTGGCCCTCTTTCTTTTGCTTTTGAGTATATGTGTTGTCGGCGCCGTCTGTCAAGTAAAACTGTGTAAGTGTTGCCGTGTGCTCGCGTAGTCGGTAGTAGATCTGCATTGTTGTGTTTCTTTTGTTACATTTGCTTTTGGTGCATAATTGTTGTAATTGTATATGTGTGCTTTCCGTTTGCCGCGGAATAAATGTGCCTCATGTTGAACTGTTTTTCCCGTTTCGCTTCGTCTTCTCTTTAATTGAATCTCCATCTTACTTCACGTAAAGAGTTGGTAGTGGGCTAAATACGCCCGATAATTAATCGGAACCGTCGAGGTTGAAGATAACACCGCTCGGTTATCCCGATAGTACGGAACGGGTCGCTTAAAGTGGCCCGTGTCCGAAGTCGACCTGCAGCGAGGTGCGATCGCCCGGTCTACCCTCCGTGTGGGTACTTAGGTAGGTCGAATTTGGCGAACAACCCTATCCCACACGGGGGGCCGATTGGCACGATCGTGGTGAGGCCGAAAGGCCCACCCGTGACTAGTTCCCGGCATTAGTCCGAGAGGGTGACGACGGAATTGTCCGTCCAGTGGGCGACGTGCCGCGATTCGAGTTACGTGGCCGCTCGCACGCCGGCGGGCGCGAATTCGCAACACTGGTGTCAGGTCGTGGGACACAAACTCATCCCCCTCCTCGCGGCACTGGTGTCGGAGAGCGGGAAAACGGGCTCTCCTGTCTCCAGCTCAATTCATGGGAATCGGTCCAGGGGTGAGAGGAGCGACCCCCGATTCCCTCCAAATTACGAGCGATCAAATTAACCCTTTACGAGAAATAAGATGGCGTCTCAAGGCGAGCGGGAGCCGGGGGTATTAGAAATGGATTTAGAATGTGTAGAATCCATGGTCCAGGATGAAAACCCCGAGCAGCAAATGTTGGTTGTGCAGGAACACGAACTCGCCCAACTGAACCCAGAGCCCGAAATAGGTGCGGCGGCGGCCGCGGTGTATGACACCTCCCCTCCCCCTCTCCACCAAAACCCTTCCCCGATCCCTGCCGAAACGGCTCACCCAAGGGCACCCGACATGGCCCAGCTATTCGCCATGTTGACAGAAATACAAACAGCTGCACGACGGTGAGAAACGAAATGTGAGGCATGGACGAAAAAATAGATACGAATGCCCAACAGATGGAAAACAAAATGGATAGAGACACGAACAGAACGAAAGAGATGCAGGGTGAGATGCGGAAAATGGGCCAATGTCTGCAGGCGGGCATAATGACGACGCCACGTGTGGGAACGAACGAGCTGGGAGGGAGTGCAACGGCTGTCAGGCCCGCGGTCGGGGCGGGTGAGAAAATAATTCCGGAGACGTGTGAGACGAGACACAAGGTAAAGAAGGTATTAGAAAAATTAAAAGAAAGCCAGGAGGAGACAAAGGAGGGATTGAAGGTCGTAACGGTGGAGTGTGAGAAAAGACTTCAAGACATGACGAAGAGAGTTGATAAGCTGGGACTGGAGGTAAAAACGGAGACAGAGGAACTGGGAAGACAGGTAGAAAACCACAAGGGCAAGACGGAAGAACAGTTAGAAGCCAAAGCAAGGTCGGAGGGTGCAGAGATGAGAAAAGAATTAGAAAAGGAAGCTTCTGAGTTCCAGAAACACCAAAACAAAGAGGGGGAATTACCAAAAGAACTGATAGTGTTAAAAGAGGAAAGGAAGAGAACGGAAAATGAAACTTTAAGAAACCACACTGTACAGATCGAACAGCTGGAAGCGAAGGCCAGACTAAAGAATGAGGAACAAGAAAGAGTACTGAAAGAGCAAGGAATGAGACAGGAGAAAGAAATCAGTCAGTTGAAGGAAACGATGAGATTGCAGAATGAGGAACAAGAGAGACAGTGGAATAAAAAACTGAAAGAGTATGAATTTGAAACTGAACGACAAAAGGAAAAAAATAGGTTGGAATACGAGGAGAAGTTGAAGGAGCAAGGAATGAAGCAGGAAGGAGAAGTCAGGAGATTGAAGGACACAATGAGATTGGAGAGGGAAGAACGAGAGGAACAATGGAATAGAAAACAAAAAGAACATGAATCTGAGGTTGACCAATTGAAGGAAAAGCTGAGGCTGGAGTACGAGGAGATAGACAAAGAACAGCGAATGAAACACAAAATGGAGATGAACCAAATGAAGAAAACCATGAAACTGGATAAGGAAAGACAGGAGAGGAAACAAGGAAGAGTAATGAGACAGCAGCGAATGAAACACAAAATGGAGATGAACCAAATGAAGCAAACCATGAAACTGGATAAGGAAAGACAGGAGAGGAAACAAGGAAGAGTAATGAGACAGCAGCAAATGAAACACAAAAAGGAGATTAACCAAATGAAGCAAACCATGAAACTGGAGAAGGAAGGACAGGAGAGGAAACGAGGAAGAGTAGTGAGAGAACAGCGAATGAAACACAGGAAGGAAATGAGCCAATTGAAAGAAACAATGAGATTGAAAAAGAAAGAGCAGGAGGAACAGTGGGAGAGAAAATAACAACTATATGAGTGTGAAATTGAACAACTAAAACGGAGAGCGAGATTGGAGTCAACGGAGATTGAGGAGCTCCGGAGGGAGAACGAACAGCTAATGGGGCTCAGAGAGAAAGAACGACTCAGATGGGAAGGAAAAAGGAACCAGGAAGAGACAGAAATAAGGAACAAGGAGAGAAAATGTATCGAGACACGGGAGACAGAAAAAATAGAGGAGAGACTGCATGATAATGACAAGGTTAGAGACGTACACACACACATGGAGGTAGGGGAGGATAATGAGGGGGAGCTGGCGGACTGGGTGGAGACCCAGTGCGAGCAGCTGGATGGCCTCCTCCAGGAACGAGGGGAGGGAGTATGCCCCCTTGAGGCGAGTCACGACCAGGTGGGTTCGGTCGTGCTTTGCTAGGTTGAGGGGACGGGTGCTGTGAACAGGTGCACGGAGAGCTTGGGGGGTATAGAGGCCCCGGAGACCCTTGTGGGGACACGAATCCCCAGTGTGGTTGTCCCGGTGTGTGTGGTGCCAGGTGTGAGTGCGTCCCCGTGTGTGGAAGCGACCCCGTGTGTGAGTGGTGTGGTGGTAAGTGTGCAGAAGGGCGTGCTTCCCAGCACGCCGTGTGTGGATGAGGCACCGCGGGCGAGTGCCCCCACGTGTGTGAGTGATATGGTTTGTGTGTGGGAAATGGCACGAGTGAGTGGAGGGCCGTGAGTGAGTGGAGCCACGTGTGCGAGGGAGGTGGCATGCGTGAGTGAACGGCCGAGTGAAGGGTCCGTGTGAGAGAGTGGTATGTGAGGGAGATGGCGGTCGGCATGCGGGAGCACGCAGCCGCGTCTCCCAGTGCGGATTTAATGGTGAGGTGTGTTAGCGTCGTGGCACGCAGGTGTGCGTGGGTCGAATGGCAACGACGGCGACATGTGAGGGACAAAAGCCGAGTAGCGGCTGTAGCTGTTTTGAGAACCGCGCCGGGTTCACCCAGCAGCGAGCGCGCGGTCCGTGCTGTGCAACGCACGAGGCCCCCACGTGCTCGCTTGCGGGAGTGAAGTCCCGGTCCGGAAACGCACGCGGTGGATTTGCCGATCCCGCGGACGGACAAAGTTTAGGCAGGATTACGGATTTGGACCGGACGGGTTCTCCACGCGGGCGTGTGTGTTAAGCTCCAATGGGCAGAGCACATGTGTTCGCGTGGGGAACCCCTCGAGACGTGGGGCTTGTCTTTTTTTATGCGCACGGTGACGTCATGGCTGCACGTGGGGTTGGAATCCGGCAGGAGGGGTATCCCTGCCGGATGGTACCATCCAAGGAGGGACGAGGTACACGTGCGGCTGCCATGACGTCACGCCAAAGGTGCGCGGCTCTGAGTTGCCACGCTGGTGCGCAGGTTGCGAGTTTCCGCGCTGGTGCTGCGCGATGAAAAAAAACAAAAAAAAAAACAGCAAGCCTCGCTTTTGGGTGAACAGGATTCCCCGGGCAAGGGGTGGAAGACCCCCTTACCTGGGCACAGGATGGAAACTAGTTAGGGGGAAGGGTTAGCTTAGTTAGACCGGCTCCATGGGGCAGGGGTAAGTCCTCATGGGGCCCGTGGAATGGATTAGTTAGAGGGATTGTAGTCAGATTTAGGTTGGGAAAGTTATTTTAGAGATTTGGAGACAGTGACAGACTTGTGAATGTGTAGAGGGGACGTAGTTTAGCTACGTAGTGTTAAAAGGAACGTGCTGTAGTTTAAGGGACGACGTGGGAGCACGAGTTAGTTAGGGGAGGTAGTTAGGAGGATGGCAGAGTTCAGCGGTGTGTGTTGAAGAGTTGTGGGTTGTGAGGTGAGTACGTGTGCTTGTTGAGTGAGTGAGGCCAGCGGGTCTGTGTGAGTGGAGCGAATGTGGAATGCATGGTGCGATGAGTGATTGGCGGGAGGAGTGACTCCCGCCCAAGGGACCCCGGGGTCAGTGTAAAGTGAGTTAGCTGGGTTAGTCAAATTAACAAAAATGAAGTCGTTTTGCTGTTGGTGGGGAAGTAGGCTCAAAACCCGTTTGGAGGGGTGCAGGAGCCCTGTTGACGGGCTGGGAGCGTGGCTGCGAAAGGTGAGTATCGCTGAGTGGGTACCCCGGGCACCAGGCTAGTCGGCCGTGGTAGGCCAAGGGCCCATGGGGGGCCGGGATAGCGTAGTGGGCATGGGTGCGTCCGCTTGGTGGGGGGCCCGGGGCGCCAGCCTGCCACGTGTGCGTTTCAGAGGAGGTGCCATGGGGGGCACTCCCCGGTGTTTAGGGAGCTGGTAGGCTCGGAGGCAGTGTAGTGCCCGGGGGTGCCATCGTCGGAGAATCGGCAGAGGGTCCTGCCTGCCAAGGGGAGCCACGCGTCCCAGCCATGAGACCGTGTGAGGGCACGGAAAGAAAATTGGGGGGCAAGGCCCGGAATTGTGAGGACACTGACACAGGCGAGGGGAATCTGGGTTGTTAGAACCAATACTTTAAGCGCGAGGCGCTTGTTGAAAGCCCCAGGGTAGTTTCACAGTTAAATGGTTAGGGTAGATTAGGAGATGTACCCCTCCGCACCATCCATCCCCTCGCTGTCATTGTGGGCCGCTGGACCCACTTTGTGTTATAGATCGCTGAAGTCTGGGGAGGCCATCCTGAGGCTTCGTTGGGCCTCGACACAGGACGCTAGCTCTCCCTTGTTCCCCTCCGGGAAGGGAACGTAGGGGTTGGGAGTAGGCTGGTAGAGGATAGGTTAGCCGAACAAGGACAGTAAAGGGGGTTACGGGACGAATTATAGTGGGAGGAATAGGAATAAAAATAAATAAAAACAAAAAAAAATAAGTTGCGCCTAAATTGGGTTTCACAAATTAAGGGACTGGGTAGGGACAGTTACAGGCAAAGGCGATAGGTGGGAGGGAGACAGTAGGCAGGTCCGAGCCCGCCTTCTGAGTGGCCAGCACCACCGCACTCCCTCCACCAACCTCCACTGAACGGCAAAGGCTGGCCAGCTTCATCTGCCGGCTGTGTTGCTGCAAGGCCTGTGCCGGCCCACTTCATCGGCAGCTGTTGTTTTGCTACAAGGCCTGTGCCGGCTGGATCGTCTGCAGCTGCTGTGCTTCAAGGCCTGTGCCGGCCAGTTCATCTGCTGGCTGTGTTTGACTGCAGCGGCCCTGTTCTGCAGGCTTTGTTTGCCTGCTGCCTTTGCCATGCCATGCCCACTGCCCTTGTTCACCAGCCCCGTTCAATTCTGCTTTGCCCCCCCCCCTGTTCATTTCCATGTGCGCCAGGATCAAGGCAACAGTTTGCAAGCTGCGAGAACTGCCCTGTTGGCAGCTACAACACGGGCCTGCAGTGGCGGCCTGTGCACCGTGTTTGCATTCATCCATCCATCCATCCATCCGTTGTGCTCATTGCGTGTGCCACTTGAGCTGGCACGGAGACTGCGTTGGTGCAGCCCATGCACCGTTGTGGTTCACTGCGTTCAGTTCAAAAGGGGAGGCCGAGGACTGCGTGTGAGCAGCCGGCCACGTTCCCTGTCACCTGCATTGCTTGAGCCAGAGACTGCATGCGAGCAGCCTGGCTCCCTGCTAACTGCTTTCTTTTTGCAGAGTCCATTGATCCTGGGCCATGGTTTAGTGTAAAATTTGTAAGTTAAGGTTAAGATGTACTGTACATATGAGTGTGCCCCCGGCATGTCTGTCTTAGCGCCGGGAATTTTATTTAAGTCGTCCGTGTGAGTGGGTTTGTTTAGGTAGTTACTCAGCCCTCAGGTTATTTATTTTCGGGACACGAATACTCTGAATGTCGCACTCAGGGATCCGTAGGTAAAATGTACTAGGGGAGAACTACACATGATGGCACACGAAAATTTGACGACTCGGGACGAGTCTGTAAAAAGGGGAGGGGGTAGTGTGGTTGAGGAAATTCGCAAACCACCATTCAGGTCCCGTAGGTGAGATATTTCTGTAAGTACATGTGTAGTTAGCCCCAAACCCGTTGTTTAGAGGGAATAAATGTGATTCATTCGGGCTGCGACCCTTTAAGATAGCCGTTTTTCTGTTCTATCTTTGTTTTGAACCAACCACGTCTCAACCGCCATCACACAACAACCACCAACTGCAACGCCGCTTAACAACAACGCCAACAGCCACGACCTTTACCGTCACGGCTCGCTCCCGTTAACATCGCATCACCGCCTTTCCAAGCGTCGCCATGGTCATCACCGCCACTTTAGGCCCTCCACCACCTTCGCCTCTCCTTCTGCGGCCGTTCCCGCGCCGCTTGTGGGCGCCGAGCGTCAGGCTGTCCTGGCCTCGTGCGGGACGCGCGCCGGGCCGCGGGTACAAAGAGCGGCCTTTCCGAGGGGAAGTCGGTCAGGAATGATACACGCCCACTTCCGATCCGTCCAATCATTAAGCGCGGGGCGATTTGGCCCCGCCTCCAGGCGCGTCGGAGTAGAATCGATATATGCAAATTCGAGGATCAGGGGAGGTTCACGCCCACTTTTCCTCCGTCCAATGGGCGAGCGTGGCTCCGTCCCAGAGCTCATCCTGATCCGGAAATTTGCATATGGGTTCTCCTGTCGTACGATAAAGCGCCGAGCGTGGGGCGAATTCAGTCAGTTTTGTTTTGGGTCGGAAGCAGTTGGAGGCAGTCGCAGTTTTGTTTTGGGCTCGGGCGAGTTGGAGTTAAGAGGTGTGGTGGCGGCGGAGTGTGGCAGCAGCAGTCAAGGCGGTTCTGGAGGAGAGTCGGAGTCTGTCGGGGAGCTGCAGAGAGGGGAAGCCAGGAGCGCGGTCGAGGTCGCAGTGGAGTCGCTCGTCGCGGGACCCAAGCAGGCCGGCTGTCCTCTTTCCCCAGAGCATCAACAATTCCCCCCTTCCTCCCTCCCCCCCGCGCTGAGATAGTGCAGAAAGGGGGCCCCGTTCCCACCCCATTCCAAGCAGTGCCAACGAAACCCGCGGAGGAGCGCGGAGTCGGGGCACCGCCGAGGCATTTGCGGCTCATCACAAGACGGGTAGGCTCCACCCGGTCTCGCGCCACAGGTCTGCCCCCTTGTATTGGAGGGTGGCCCTTTTTCTTTTGCTTTTGAGTATATGTGTTATCGGTGCCGTCTGTAAAGTAAAACTGTGTAAGTGTTGCCGTGTGCTCGCGTACTCGGTAGTAGATCTGCATTGTTGTGTTTCTTTTGTTACATTTGCTTTTGGTGCATAATTGTTGTAATTGTATATGTGTGCTTTCCGTTTGCCGCGGAATAAATGTGCCTCATGTTGAACTGTTTTTCCCGTTTCCCTTCGTCTTCTCTTTACTTGAATCTCCATCTTACTTCACGTAAAGGGTTGGTAGTGGGCTAAATACGCCCGATAATTAATCGGAACCGTCGAGGTTGATGATAACACCGCTCGGTTATCCCGATAGTACGGAACGGGTCGCTTAAAGTGGCCCCTGTCCGAAGTCGACCTGCGGCGAGGTGCGATCGCCCAGTCTACCCTCCGTGTGGGTACTTAGGTAGGTCGAATTTGGCGAACAACCCTATCCCACGCGGGGGGGCGATTGGCACGATCGTGGTGAGGCCGAAAGGCCCACCCGTGACTAGTTCCCGGCGTTAGTCCGAGAGGGTCACGACGGAATTGTCCGTCCGGTGGGCGACGTGCCGCGATTCGAGTTACGTGGCCGCTCGCACGCCGGCGGGCGCGAATTCGCAACAGTATAAAACGTCATTTGACGTGTTTTGTTGTAAAGACTCTGACGTTATCTGTTAAATGGTAATACATTACCGAAACTATTATTTCCCTTTAAGTTCGTAAAATTAAAGAAAGCGTTTCCGAGATTATGGTTGGATAAATTGCGTACTGCTAAAACAGGTATGGATTAATCGTGGGAACATTTTATTGAAATGTCAATTGCAGTAGATGCTATCAATGTTTTAAACATGAAAACAAAACACTTCTACTCATTGATTGTAGAGAGAAAAAAAAACAGATAGAACCTGATGTATTTAATCTTTGGCAACAACGATGAGCTGTGGTACTAAAACACAAAGATGAGCTTTGGTACTAAAACGCATGCCAGAGCTCTTTTGCACGAGTTGAAATATGAACTGATTTTTTTTTAAACAGTAAACCAAACGAAAGAAATGACAGAAGCCAGGTAGAAAGATTGTTTGACATGCTGTGGAACAGAATTTGATTTCATTTGTCTGTACATTTATGTTTTGTAATGTGATTATCATATGATGAAACAATAAAGTCTTTCGAATGAGGCAAAGAAAGAAAAAAGAAAAAAATGAATGACCACTTGACATTTTCTGTGGTGGAGTATGCCTGCCAGACAAACTCTGATGCGACATCCGGATCAACACTACCATCCACCTCACCCTTACTGATGAAGAGGTTGATGTAACAGCCAGTTTTGTCCTTCTCTACGAAGTTGATGGGTTTACTTTTGCCTTTCCTGAAAAATCAAGTACAAATTCCAAATGTAACCATTCAACCACTGCTCCAATGATTTTGCTTTAATAGAGACATTTTATTGAAACGCAAATATCTTGTGCCGACCTGTAAAAGGCCGAGGTGAAGTCACATCCAGTGAAGGCATGGTATACGGCAGTGCTCCGGGAAGTCCCGGGTTGCGCTCTTCAAGGACGTCAGCAATGACGTCCATGATGATGTTGGCCATTGCTTTCCATATCGCAAATATTACGGCAGGGAATGTCATGGTGAGGGCATCCGATACCGATGTCTTAGTGATTCTGATTGTTGCCCTTGGACAGCAACGCAGAGAAGTCCGGTCGATGGCCAACATCATCATGGACTGCGGGATGGGAAACAGCGACTGTGCGCTGCTGCCACCTTCTCGTCGGACCCTTGACATGAAGATTCAACGAACGCAGTATGTAACAGCATTGTGGACACATGCCGTGACAGCATCTCCTGGGGACGGTTTGTCACCAACCAATTATGGATGGTCTGTGAATGACAACATCCTGAAGACAACCTGGTTTGAAGGGCCAGCCATACCAGACAGTTTGTTTGCGAATGGCAGTAACAACGCAGAGGACATGGAGGTCGAAGGTGACAGCGAGTTGGAGTTGGAAGTAGAAAGTATTGATGGATTATTGAGAGATTCAGATGGCGAAGCATGGAGTGAAAACTCAGAATCAGAGGAGGAAGATGGGGATTACTGATAGGAGACCACTCTCGAGAATTTGAATTTGTTTGAATGAATGGCTGACATCTGCTTCTGGTCATTCATATGGGCTATACATTACCATATTATGCTGAACATTTTCAGTCACTTTCATCGGGATTGGTAACTCATGAG
The DNA here is from genome assembly GCF_056783735.1 of Eptatretus burgeri. Classification (NCBI taxonomy): domain Eukaryota; kingdom Metazoa; phylum Chordata; class Myxini; order Myxiniformes; family Myxinidae; genus Eptatretus; species Eptatretus burgeri. Next base: position 76,309,552 of record NC_140967.1, read on the forward strand.
CTCAGATCTAGTTCTGTATTTTGGAGTTGGGGAGGGGGTTCCAAGTGTCTGGCAGGCATACTCCACCATAGAAAATGTCAAGTGGTCATTCATTTTTTTTCTTTCTTTCTTTTCCTCATTCGAAGGACTTTATTGTTTCATCATATGATAATCACATTACAAAACATAAATGTACAGAAAATTGAATCAAATTCTAAACCGTAGCATGTTAAACAATCTTTCTACCTGGCTTCTGTCATTTCTTTCGTTTGGTTTACTGTTAAAAAAAATATCAGTTCATATTTAAACTCGTGCAAAAGAGCTCTGGTATGCGTTTTCGTACCAAAGCTCATCTTTGTGTTTTAATACCACAGCTCATCGTTGTTGCCAAAGATTAAATACATCAGGTTCTATCAGAAGTGTTTTGTTTTCATGTTTAAATCATTGATAGCATCTACTGCAATTGACATTTCTATAAATTGTTCCCCTGATTAATCCATACCTGTTTCAGCAGTACGCAATTTATCCAACCATAATCTTGGAAACGCTTTCTTTAATTTTACAAACTTAAAGGGAAATAATAGTTTCGGCAATGTGTTACATTTAACAGATAACGTCAGCGTCTTTTCAACACCCACGTCAAATGACGTGTTATACCTTAGAAATCCCTTCTTTTCCCATGACTAGAAATAAAACATCTGCTTTTCAAAAGTTATGTTGCTGTTATTCCATTGTATTTTATTACCTTCGCATTCTGCGAAAGGTTATGTTTTGGTCGGCGTGTATTTATTCTCAATGTTATTCTCATCAGGTTAAATCACAAACTGATCGAGCTCAATTTTGGGGTGGTGGCATTCAGGGGTGTCTGGCAGGTGCACCCCACCACTGAAAATGTCTGGCAGTGGCCATTCATGATACCATGGACTCTGCCAAACTATTTCCTGTAAGTTTCAAAGGGACCAATTTAAACCTTATGTCGCTTAACCAATTTCACTTTCACTTAACCAACTTAACCACTTAAAACCAATTTCAAACTATTTCCTGTATTTCCCTACTGCCAAATTAGGGAAACTATTGGTTTGTGGATGGATGTCCAGTAACTTAAGAGCTGATCTAGTTCAATTTTGGGGGGTGGGGGAATTCGGGGGTTTCTGGCGGGCACACCCCACCACTAAAAATGTCTGGCAGTGGTCATTCATGATATCTGGGACTATGCCGAACATTTTCCAGTAGGTTTCACCGGGTTAATTCGCAGAGCTGATCGAGCTAAATTTTGGGGTTCCGGTTTTGTAATCGGGCAGGCGCACCCCACCACTGAAAATGTCTGGCAGTGGTCATACATGATATTTGGGACTATGCCGAACATTTTCAACTAGGTTTCATCAGGTCAACTCGCAGAGTTGATCTAGCTCCATTTTGGGGTCCCTTTCTAATGGCCCTTTTGACCACACCCACCAGATGTGCCTGGCAGCCGTCCATTTCCTTATATGGACATGCACATGGACCATTGCTATATTCATGAAAATTGGATAACTTTCCAGCTCGTCTGACCCCCCTGGCTCCCGGTTCTATATGGCTTCTCAACCCTGGCTGTTCTTCCAGGGTGTGCCGCAACACAATTTTGGTCAATGAAATTTTATTGAGTTCGAATTTTCCAGTCTGTCTATGCATACCATTGTTTGCTTCAGCATAATGATGAAGGCTTTTCCTGGTCAATCAGGCTATGTTTGTGTTTTAAAAACTTTTTCTTTTTTTTCGTCCATCACAGACTGAATTTCGGTGATTGTCACTTGTGGAAAGTGTTCCCACCAAATTGCATGTCATAATCTGGATATTCCTTCTTGCAAAGGATGATGTTACAATTTCACTTGTGTGAAGATTTAGCATGACTTGGTTGAGGATGTTAATATTTATTTTGGATGTTTAAGGATCATAATAGCATTCAAACCACCATCTCAGCACAGCCAGGAATAAGGGATGTGTTTATGCCTGGTTCGAAATGGCAAAGGATCGGCTGTATTTTCCTTGGGATCTTGTCCAGAGAACTTAAATTGTTTTCATGATTCATCTTGCAGCTGCTTTTCCATCTTGCTATGGCCAGTTCTTTCATTGCCTATGCAAAAAAAATAAAATAAATGAAGTGTCAGTGTTTCATAAGTTAATTGTACCAATATTGAATCTGACTTTATTCACGAAAGCCCCTGGTTTATTTTAAATAATTGTCATTTCCCCGCCCTCCTCCCTAGTCTGTTTTAATCCTGAACACTCTGTTTTTAATGGAGGTTGAGAGGAAAAAGGATTATGGAAACTATGTGCATAGCCCTGGGGTGTCCTTCACAATGCAGGCCTTTGCTGTCTATTTTCTATTCTTTTTTTCCTGTATCCTGTAGATTAATTAACCTTCTATGCTTCATGGAAAGCTCACATCTTTGATACCTTTTGTGGATGGATGTCCAGTGTTATTTGTCTATACTGTTGTATATGTGAAACATTGTTTGCTTTCATTTCTGATATAACATTCAATATATATATATATATATATATATATATATATATATATATATATATATATATATATATATATATATATATATATATATATATATATGGCAAGTCCAAGAATTCACGCATGTTACATATGGGACATTCAGAAAGTTTAACCATCTGAAAAGCAATTAAGAGTCATTGATTTCAGTGATTTTTTATTCTAATGTTGGGCATTTGCAAGGAGAATATCTCCAATAATTTACATGTCACTAATACGTGCCCGTACATGCGTGGCTGTACGTGCGTGGCCGTATGTGGGAAAATAAAATCTTTCAAACCGCGTGCCAGAAACAACAACCACACAGGCTGTTCCTTCGCTGTCACGTGCCGGTACGTGCGTGGCCATACGTGCAAACCAAAAAAAACAAAAAAACTTTCAAACAAATACACAGGCCATTCTTCACTCTTGTAAACGACGACTGGATTGGGGCATTGTGTTTATCTATAAATGCGCATAAGAAATTGAGAAATTATTAGAATACAGCAAGTCATCACTATCTGGAAGTCCGTATGTTGTAACCCGTAATGGAGAACGCGGCTGAGGATCTCTTCCCCAACAGCCACGCCTATGCAGCAATGTGTCCTGTCATTGGTAACTAAATGGCGAATCGGACATGCCCATGCAGCAATGTGTTCTGTCATTGGTTTGGTAAATAAATGGCCATAACTTGGGAAGCACTTGTCCGATTAATATCAAACCTTAAAGGCACATACTCAGGTCCCCAGCAATATAGCTGGCAAGTTTCAATTAGATCGGACCAGTGGTTGTCGAGAAACAGTGGTCACACACACACACACACACACACACACACACACACACACACACACACACACACACACACACACACACACACACACACACACACACACACACACACACACACACACACATTGCTGGAATTATAGATAGATTAGTCCTTGGGATGATCATGTAATTAAATAAAACATGGTGTTTTATGTATGGGACCATAAGAAACACGATTTTTCAAAGAAATATGTTCAAGTTCAAAGTTGTCTGAAAGTATTTTATCATTCACCAGAATTTTCAGTGTGGAGAAAGTCTAAACACTTGTATAACTCATCACAAATTCTCTTTCAGAAACAACTACACAGTAGTAAAGAGAGATTAATTGGTGTTAACAAAAGACGCGTTACGTATGGGACAAAATTCTCCATCAGCTTTATATGCGGTGATGTACATTGTTGGTGTAAATTGCCTTTCATAACACAATCAACAGGCTTGAGCATATTTTGAAACAAAGATCCAACATTTAACTATTATATACTCAGCAATTCATGTCGTAGGAAATGAAACGGTGATGGTCTGATTATCAAGTATTAAAATGCAAAATGATTTTAAATTAGAATCATATTAACCATGGTTTGTAAGTACTGTACTTTTGAAGAAAATGAAATGCACAACTTTATTGCGGGCATACACAAAAAATGTATGTCAGAGTGATTAAATCCGGACAGGACGCATCGGACAGATCTGTTTTAGTGTGTGGACAAGGAATGAAAATAAACGAAATAATTTGCTGGTAATTATTTATTTTTTTTGCTCATATAGATTTTTGTTTTGATTTGTATGAAAAAAATTTAAGTTCTTTTTTTCACCTTTGAGAGATGGGGCCAAAAACGACGTATAGCAGGATATCTCAAAAAATTGTGGAAGGATTCAGACGAAAGTTGGTGGACAGATTGGGTATGCAATGAGGAAGAATTGATTCGATTTTAATGAATCCGGATCCGGATCTGAGAATTTTTAAAAGTGATTCTTCACCAGTGAGTGATCATGTTGAAAAGATCTGTAGCACGATATTTCAAAAATTATTGACAGATTTGGATGAAACTTGGTGGATGAGTTGGTCAGGTGACATTACATTTTAGTTCCGGTCCGAATCCATATCCGGCCTATCAGTGGGATACAAACTGTAAACTAATAAGCCTGGTGAAGGTATGCGCTCTCCCGAGTGCACTTCTAGTTCGGCATGTATTGTTTGTCTGTACAAACATCTTGCTCAGCCTTTGATCACTTTTTATACTCTCCCCTTGAAGCATTTACGTTTGGATCATAGGAATGAAGTTTACTCAAATTACAATTTTTCTGAAGTTAATTCTTGATTTGTATGTACTGTCGGACCCCACTGTTCATGGGGGGGGGGGGGGATACCTTCCTGGAAAATGCCGCGAATGTCAAGGCATTGTTTTAATGGGAAAAAGTGGGATAGGTTCCTGGCAGTTTGTGATTCATAAGGGGAAAAAAAAAATCCCACAAATACGCCTGCGAAAAACCACGAAACCGTGACAAAAAATGCGAATATGCCCGTGAAAAAAACGCCAAGAAAAATCGCGAATATGCGAAGCACAGGGCTGTGAATGTAAAAGCAGGTCTCATTTTATCATCCGTGAATAGCGGGGTCTGACTGTCCTGAAAATTTCACACGGGGTTTATGTTTCATCTAGTCAGTGTTCTATTGCTTTCTAAGGAATTTTTTACTTGTCTTAAAGAGGGTTCTTAAAATCGTAATTGATCATTTGAATGATGATTTAAAAAAGGTTTGCCCGATTAACCTCATGATGTTGGGAGTAATAAACAGTGATAGAAGTTATGATCACCTATGGAGGGGGGAAAAAAGTATTTTTCTTTCAAATGAGGTTCAGTTCAGCAGCTTGGACCAACAAACATTTTATGACCATTTTCCCAATTTTACTGTGGGTTTGTCGATTGATATCACTCTATACGGATGTATATCCATTGCATCAGTTCCATGCAAATCCAAGCATTCCATATCTTTCTTGGCAGTTTCAATCCATTGCTTTTTAGGACATCCTCTTTGCTTTCTTCTTTCTACCATGAAATTTATTCAATTCACCAGCTTCATTAAAAGAAAATAGAAAGCAGCTTTTGTAGTCAAAGATTATTTTGAAAACTCACAGCAAGCTGAAATGACTTGGTGTAGCTATGCCGATTTACAGATGGGCAGTAATATCCACGTTACATATATGGGTGTTGATCGGTGCTAAGAGCAAGACATTGGGAATTGTCACTGTAAATGGCTGCATCTCCCCCCCCCCCGTCCCACTCCCTCCACCTTCCCCCCCAAAAAATTGTATGGCTTTTTAGTGCATTGGCTTCCAGTGGTTAAAAATAAAAAAGAAGTGCACTGGCTTCCAGTGGTAACGCTTAGAATAGATTGGCAGCATTGTGTCCTGTTTGGCTTCACAATGCCATACGGATATTGGCGTTCTTGGCACCATAACTTGCTTACCGTCTGCTGTGGAAATCCTCTGTGCGCAATTTTCCTTTGGCCCTATTTAATATATTACTTTTCTTTATGACCTCCTCTATTTGTGGAGTTTTTGTTGGAATCCTGATGGCGTTTGTAGGCAGACAGCCCTTGGCTGTTAGGTAATGTTTTTTTTTTTTGTTTTTTTTTTTCTTTACTCGCGAGCTTTTATAGGTATTACACCTCCCTTCTCAAGACAGGATAGGACATGTGCATTTGTGGGGGTAATTTCCTTTCCTCCTCTCCTTTGTTCAATGATGAACATTCTTGTATGACACGAGCAGGGATACCCAGCATTGCCCAGTGCTGTTCTAATCCTGTTGGTATTTTGAAGAAATCAAATGTTTTTTCCCCGATTTTTTAAAAAATATATATATATATTTTTTTTTTTGTGGCGACCTGAAACACATCCCTACACCAACTAAGGAATGTGGTTGAGGATCATTTAATATCACCTTTCACAAAGCTACAAAGGCTTCGACACTAACTATAAAGCGATTAAAAAAAAAAAAAAAATCCAACTTTGTTTTCAATGGGTTTTTTTGCCTGTAATAGTCCAGCAGATATGGGGCAGTATTGTGCACTTCATGGTAAAAGCATGAAACTTGGTATACATGTTTACTCTGCCAAAATATGTAAATTTAGATATAGTGCCATTTCAGATATTACCGATGGTGGTCTTGGCAGCCATTTTTTCAAAATGGTGGCCATTTCCTCAGTAACGATCCATATATCGGAAACTATCATTGCTAGAAGTTAGTCAGATGTCTTCAAATAGGTTTTTGGGGTGCACAATCCAGAAAATGCAGGATCCACTGTGTAAAATCAGCACGTATGCTATTTTTACCATACTATAAGGCAACAAAAGATGAAATTTTTGAAAGGGGTGTAGATTTCTATAGGCACTGTACAAGTACACTCAAAGATAAACATTTTAGACGACTTAGCTTTTGAGATTATGGAACTTTACACAAAAAAACAACATCCGCCATTTAGAAAATGGCTGCCACGGCCACCGCACACCTTTTCTGGGATAGCACTATATCAAAATTTGCATGTGCTGGCTCTACCATGTGCCAAGTTTCAGGCTTTTACCATAAAATGCACAATTCGTCCCATTCTAACTCCTTATCCAACTGGACTACACAACACTCGCTGGCACCTTTGAGTGTTTGACGAAGATCCATTCAGCATATTTGAGAAAAATGGCCGGACACACACACAGACATTTCTCATATAGTGCCGATGAACTCGAGTCATAATTGTTGCATATTTAAGGCTTGTAAAATGTTAAATTAATTTGTATTAAATATTACTTTAAAACCAATTTCATTTGTGATATTACCAAAGAATGCATCAGTTAGCATAGGTTTTTTTTGTGTGTTAATCACATCTGACAATTGAGACATTTAATTATATGCTATTCAAATTGCATGGGATTCCTTATTTTATAAGCAGATTATGGGTATGTTGGTGGATAGATATCTGCACCTTTGGTCTGTGTTGCATCACAAACACACACACACACACACACACACACACACACACACACACACACACACACACACACACACACACACACACACACACACACACACACACACACACACTGCAAGAGTTCTGTGTGTGAGCACACATGTATGTGTGAATAAGCATGCATCCGTGTGCACAAATGTAAACGATATGTTATTTCTGCACGTCCTCACTTCTGAATTCAACAAGCACCTTTAAGTGAGTTCCAATGTTCTTCATGCTCTTCACAATAACTTTTACCCTAACAATCCTACTTTACAACAATAACAATCTGAACAATAACTTAAACCCTAACAACAATCTAACCCTAACAACAAAAACTTTTGTTGTTTCACCATTTAGGCTTGCTGTGCAGAATGTGGCAGTGCTATATGGGGATGTTGAGGAGAAACTTCATGAACTGGTCACCCTTTCCAACTCTCACCTTCATTGTCTGGATTATTTGATGACATTTTTACCTCTGCAGCAGAAAGCTTCTGAGGTGGGACCACGTTCACTTCAGACTATTATTTTCTTTCATTGGCAAAGTTTCTGGTACGAAGTCCACTCTTTTCATGAAACTTTGTTTGCTAACTGCCATTTGTTGTGCTCTGGCTATTCTTTCTGGATTACCTGTTGTCCTCGGTTTTCTGACATTAAAAATGGGATTATCTCGAAGAATCTCAAGCTCGAGCGGCTCTTTCATGTATGTGTTGGATGTCGAGGCATTTTAGTTTTGTTTGTTTTGAGAGGTACATTGTTGACACCTTTTGAACAAGTCATGCTGGACTTTTGGGCCTTCATTCCTTAAATATTTCCCCTCATCTTGCTTTTTAACAAAGTGAACTTGTGCCTACAAACAGCCATTTGTTTTCTTGTGGTTCTGCGAAAAGATGTTTGAGAATTGCTTTCTTGTTGAAGGGAAAATGTTCAATATCTCAGACTTATTCTTCAGAATTTTGATTACATCATCCCTGATGGTTGTTGAGAGACAGCATTTCTTTTGCTTAAAGTGGAAAGGAAGTATAGGTTACTCAGAGGGTGTGTGACTCCTTTTCTGTACACAGATCCAGAAGTGGATGGATGGGGAAGGGGAAAGTTGCCTGAAACAGACAGATTCCCTGCCAGACTCTCTTGAGAACATGCAGATCTCACACAAGAAGTTTCAGGATTTTTACACAGTTGCCAAGGTACAAGAAGAATTCTATCTTTTTTTTCTCTTTTTTTTTTAATGTAAGGTATTAATATGGTTTGGGCAGAGATTATTTTTTTCCTATGGTTACACCGGCACACCTATTGTTACATTTTCTCAGATTACTATCCACTTTGTATGTTTTTGGGAGCATCCTGACCGATTGTGTGTGTGTGTGTTACGCATGTGTGCATTAGTGGTTCGTTCATTCATTCTGACAGTGTTTCCCTCGCACCTTTCCCTTTTACCACCCTTCCATCCCTGGCCCCCACAGCAACACTGTGATGAGGCTGCAATTCTGTTATCTGAGGCTGAATCTCGCTCTCCTGATCACAGTCGTAGATTAGCGAAGGAGGTCGCAGCCATAGAGGCATTCAGAAAACGGGCTAATGCCTTTCGCTCCCGACTGGAGGCTCGACAAGGCCAGATGGACAAGGCCCTGCGTCTCTACACCTTTTTGGACAAAGTAAGTACATTGGTGACGCAACATCAAGTCTCATTTACTTTTGTGCTGTAAATGTTTTTAAGGAGTGATGTACATGATGAGAATCAGTGGTTGTATAGCTTCACATTATTCCAACTCCTTCCACTTTCAAGCTGAGAGAAATGCCTTGACTTCATTTAGTAGAATTTGATGTGCGATTTACTTTGTATTTGGCTTTCCTACAGGTGTTTGTGGATTGATGTGCACATTTTTGAGCCATAAGCTCAAACATGCTGGCCGTGCTTGAGATAAAGTCTCCTCATTGTCATTCAACTTGAGGGTTCTGACAACATAATCCGAGTGCAGCTGTCATTACAGTGAGCTTGGCTTGGGGCTATGTGGTCATCACCAGAAATATTCACTGATTCATTCATCTGCTATTTGTTCCCAAGTTTCTGTTCTATGTTCAGCATTAACATTTGGTAGATCTAGATTATTAATTGCAATTTCACAAATATGTGCAGAGAAGTCGACCTGTAAAATTTAACACTTGTACAGTGCAGCAACCTCCTTTCGACATTTTGCTGCATAACTTGAGGCATGCATCCCTTTTAATGCAGTAGTATGTGTTGAATCCTCAGTAAATTGTTCACCAGAACATTACATTCTCAATTGCTGTGTTCAATGCAGCGAGTAACTATTTTATTTTGAACAAAATCAAACTGCATCAATTGAGAGTGTGTTGAAAAGTAATGCCTCCTATTCTTTTTCACCAAAACAGGAAAAGATATTTGAATGAAACAAATCGATATTTATTCTTCCATGATGTACATATGTATTTCTCAACATAATCACCACTGTGGTCTACACATTACTGAAAAAGTTAAAGTATCTTTGTGACGCAGTCACTTGTAACTTGAGTCGTGCTGACTTAACCAACGCTTCACATCGACCTTGATATCATCGTTGGAAGAACAATGTTCTCCAAGAAGGTGTTAAATTTTCAGGAAGAGATGAAAATCTGACTGAGCCAAGTCGGGGTTGGTGATCCTTTGTGGTGGTACTCCATTGACTGTCTCTTACTCTCAGGAACGTAGTGGTACATCTAACTCTCATCTTCAGTCATTTCATCTCATCTCATCTCCAGTAAGTCATCCCAACTCTATACCTGGTCTTGGCTTAATGGTTAGGGTGGTAGGCTTGGGATCCTTGGATCCTGAGTTCAAATCCCACTCGGCTGTTGAATTAATACCAGGTGGGGTTGACTCTGCCTGTCATCCTTCTGAGGTCGGCAAAATGAGTGCCAGCTTGCTGGTATCCTGTGGCGGAGTGGCAACCCGTCCAGGATTGTGCCCAATATCCAAGGAGACTGCTTCAGCAGCACCAACGCTCTGCACAGAAAATGGTCCCAATGGATGGATGGATTCCAACTTTCATCGCTTCACACTTCACAACCTTGATAATGTCATGCTGTTTAACGTAGCACTGAGACATATTGTTGTGGTGCCGGGTTTCGGCGGCGAGCACGACCGCAAGGTGAAGCAGTGGAGTCGTCTCCACCGAACACCTGGAATTTAGGTCGTGGCCCTCGGATAAGTCCGAAAGGCACTGGTCCCTTTCAGCACCATCAATGACCAATAATTCGACCGCATGCGGTTGGATTAATTGCCAAACTTCAATATACCTAAGTACCCACGCGGCAAAGCTTCGCACCCTCGCAAACCGGGGAATTCGCAACCTCGACAGACCTCGAGCAGGACGAGCCGTTACCGTGCCCGAACCATGTGTAACCTGAGCGGATGGTTACCGAGGCCTGTCGGTCCAGATGAACAATTGACTGCCTCACTATTTCTCAACACACACCATGCTAAAGGCCTTGTCACACCTTGCCGTTTTAGCCAGCATATGGCAAGGTCTCAAAATGTATGTAATACGCTTGCGTACGCTGAACTATTGATTTTTTTTTTAAAAAGTTTTGGGCGTATAATAACGTGTTGGACGTATGCATAACGTATTAGTAACGTACACAGAACGTTTTAATCACATATAGATAACTTATACCAACGAATGATGAGCGTGTTGTCGGCGTTCACAACCTATGCCCAACGATAGTCTAACTTATGCATAGCGCGGCAGTGTATCGCTGACGATTACGTGGCGTAGGCTATTCATAGGCTGCGGCTCGATGATTCAAATCATAACCGCACTAGACATCGAAGTGTGAAGCCGCTGTCACACCTTGACGTTTTAGCCAGCGTATGCCGATGTATGAAAAATTTGCCGAACAAAGCTGGCACAGGTCGAATACGTTATGGGTAAGTTTTGTATACGTTAATAGTACGCTGGCATACGTTGTAGTGCGCTGGCATAAATCATCATACGCCGAGTACGTCGAGAAATTTTCATTATGTTGAAAAATTCTCGACGTACTCGACGTATGACACACATTCCGCATACGCTGGCATAAGTTGTAGGCACGCTACTCGATCGTTGACACATGTCGACACACGTTACTTGTACGTTACTTACAAGTCGAAACACGTCAATGTAATGGTTAGCGTCAGTGTTCCAGCCTCCCTGGTTTTTTTTTATTTTTTTTTTCTTCGGTATGACGGTGATGTTAACACTTCGATTTCTTGTGCGGTTATGATTTATATCGTTGAGCGGCAGCCTATTAATTGTATTATATTATAACCGCATTAGAAATTGAAGTGTTAACATCACCGTCATACTGAAGAAGAAAAAAACCAAAAAAAAACCAGGGAGTCTGGAACACTGACGCTAACCATTACATTGACGTGTTTCGACTTATGAGTAACGTGTGTCAACGATCACGTAACGTGCCTACAACACGTTACTCATAGGTTAGAAATAAGTTTCGGGTACGCCAACCATTACCTCAACGTGTTTCGACTTATGAGTAACTTACAAGTAAGGTGTGTCAACGATCGCGTAATGTGCCTACAACTTATGGCCAGCATTATGCGGAACGTGTGAGTCATAGGCTGGCATACGTCGAAAAATTTCAAGCATGGAAAATTTGTCTAACACCTCGGCGTACTACGATGTATGCCAGCGCACTACAACGTATGCCAGCATACTACGACATGCCAGCGTGCTTCGACATATGCCAGCGTGCTCTTAACGTATACAAACTTACCCATAACTTATTCGATGTGTGCCAGCGTTTTAGCCAAATTTTGCATACGTCAGGCATACGCTGGCTAAATCGTCAAGGTGTGACAGGGCCTTAAGGTCCCCTGACATGCAAAATATACTTATGACTTGGCGAAATCTTCGATTTTGTCAAGTATGTTGGTCTGTTCCGTTTGTTTGTTGGTTTGTTTGTTTGTTTGTCCGGTCGTCTACAGCCCAACAGCTGGACCAGTCATTCTTGAATTTTTACACCTGATAGGCAATCCACCTGAGATGGTCCGCGTTCAAACCCCGTCTTAATCGGACTAAACGTCACGACGTGACGTCACACAATGTGAAAACACATTTTTGGACACAACTCAGTGACCGGAAGTCGTAGTGACTTCCTGTTGACGCCAAAACAAACTTCAATGGAATATCTAAATGTTTTAAAATGCATGTTGGTACAAATTATGCACAGTTTTCGCAAGCGTATGACGTCAAAGTTTTTAGCTATTGGCGTGATTTTAAAAAAATTCTATTCGTTCTGCAGGTCACAATTCTTAACCGATTTGGATGAAATTTTAACAGCTGATAGAAATCCACAGTGCAAAAAGATATGTGACTTTTGGTGATGTTCAAGATCAGGATCTGGATTCTGCATCACTTTATGTTATCGCCCATTATAATCCAATGGGGAACTTTGTGAATTACACATGGCTATTTCTCAAACAGTTTTGCACTTATTATATTAAAACTTATACTGTCTATTTATGCATGTAATATTAACATGTGTACAAAGTTTGATCGAAATTGACCCAAGGTCAAGGTCAGGGTCATCCAAAACATGAAAAACACACATATAAAATACATATTTTTGTTTTACAACATATTTCAAACCTGATAACGGGATCGTAAAGCTGGTTGAAAAGCAATGTCCCTAGGTATTTTCAAATATTTTCTACGATCAGAATGAAGGCAACAATCACCGATGATAAGTTGTTGAATGTCACATGGTGGCTTTAAATGAGTTGTGAAAATTTTCAATCTGCTGCCGTTACCATGACAACGCGCGCCTGATAATTGTTATTTGTGATGTCGCGTCATTTGTATTAATGTACGAACAAATAAACACCACACATTCCATGACATTACAGCTTGGACCACCACACGGAAAGGTCAAATAATTCGCCAAGTGTCGTGCTAAGCACGATTTTTCATTTATATATTAATTGATCTTCCTTGTGAAGAAATCACCCATGTTTTAAAAAAAAAAATCAAAAATGGGATAATTCGAGCAATATTTCGATCATTTCTGGAACCTTTCACAACGTGCTATGCCCCGCCCCTAAAAAAATGGACTTCATGGAATCGCAGCATGACGTCACATACAGTAACTCACACAGAGTGGATTGACTCGAGGGTCGAGATGTCGCGTGCCTTATAAAGGATGTACAAATGCATTTTGCAAATGTTAGTGCAATCTCTGTGATCGTCTTAATTCTAGTGATTGTTTCGCGAAATTTTTTAATAGTTTTGGCCATACTTTCGAAAATGCCTGCAAGATGTATCATAGCAGGATGCAGCAATATAAGCAAAGACGGTGTAAGCCTCCATGTATTCCCGAAAGATGGTAATCGTCGGAGAGTATGGACATCTAAAGTGAAGGTACTGCTTCTTTTGGCATGCTATTCATTAAAATTTAGCCAAAATGCTGTAATAAATGAAAAGGGGAAAACATGTTTGCACAACTATGAGAGACAAATTTATCTGTCCTATTACACGGCCTCATAGCCTCGGGACTCTTATGGATTGACTTATACATTGTGTGCATGCTAATACAAGTTACTTGTCAACTCGAGATCTCGAAAGTCTAGACTAGTCTGATAAATCCGTCGTCCGTCCGACGAGGCCGATAAATCCGTCGTCCGTCCGACGAGGCCGATAAATCCGTCGTCCGTCCGACGAGGCCGATAAATCCGTCGTCCGTCCGACGAGGCCGATAAATCCGTCGTCCGTCCGACGAGGCCGATAAATCCGTCGTCCGTCCGACGAGGCCGATAAATCCGTCGTCCGTCCGACGAGGCCGATAAATCCATCGTCCGTCCGACGAGGCCGATAAATCCGTCGTCCGTCCGACGAGGCTGATAAATCCGTCGTCCGCCGACTAGGCCGATAAATCCGTCGTCCGCCGACTCGGCCGATAAATCCGTCGTCCGCCGACTAGGCCGATAAATCCGTCGTCCGCCGACTAGGCCGATAAATCCGTCGTCCGTCCGACTTGGCCGATAAATCTGACGTGCTGTAGCTTTATTTTATTATTCTGTTTTCTTCATTGTTTTCTACCGGCGCTACATGACGACAGTAGGAATAAAATACATAAAAATGCAACAGAACGTCAGATTTATCGGACTACTCGAGAAAATTGTATCGCAAGGTTTTCGCAAGGTACCTGCACACAAGTTTTCATCGTATCCGGACAGCGAGATTGCTTCGTTTTATGCGCGGAGAGATACGGCCGATGACATGCGCCGGCCTTGTTTGTGATTCATTCACCGCGAAGCAACATGTCCGCTGCGCTGCGCTGGTCACGTCACATCACTGAATATTTCTGATATCGAGCAGTATGCAAGTCAAACTTACGTTATTGAATTACGAATAGGATTTAGTCTAACCAGTTGTTATTGCCAAGTCTTCCTTCGATGTCCTCCCGATCATCATGAACGCCGGGAATTTTATCGCCATTTTTCTCTGCTTGTCCTGCTTCGGGCTCAAACTGCTAAGGCCGTATTTCATTTCCAGCTGCCTGAACTTCACCTCCCGCGACTATGTTATCCCACAATTCTCCATGTGATTCAGACCAAAATCCTTCATTTCTCTCACACTCAATGTCGCTACCAGACAAATGAAAGTCCATGTCATCCATTATTCAAAAACAAATGTTCGATTTTTTTAAAGCAGAAATGAATGAAGCGATTGAGTCGACCAATCAAATGTGGAAACACAGCAAGCCAATAGAATCACGTAGACCACCAACCCAAGTAATTAACGTGCAGCCTTTGACATACTGTACGTGACGTCATGTGGGTTACGCCCCTTTCAGGAGAATTTTTTGGGGCATTCCCGAAGACGTTTGTTTTTTAATTTTACACTTTACAGAATGAGTATTGTGAAAAAAACATTGTCAGTTCTGAAATCATGATGAAAAACTCCTCGGACATATATAAATGAAATTTATGTACTTTGGCATGTCAGGGGACCTTTAAGCCAATGAAAGAAATGACGGAACGAGCTGGGACATTCAACAAAAGGGAATTTATTTACAATAATCGGGGGACGTGGGGAGCACGTAAGGGCAGAGTTATCCGAATAAAGAAGGGTAACAAATGTACATGCAATTCCTTAAACAATTCTACTTAGAGACAGAGTCCACGGACAAACACGCACACACAAATACCCCAGAAAGAGATCGACCTCGAGGTCTTTATTGCACCTTCAGCTTGGGAGGCAAGACGACCTGAGGGAAGAGAACGTGGCTGGCTACCTGGCCACGTTTGCGCAGCTGGACGACCGCACCTTCCCGGAGCACCAGGCGCCAAAGAACGGCCCAGGGCAGCCGAACCCAGAGGAGGCGAGACGAGGTGATCTCCCGTGATGAGATGGTCGAGCGCTTGTCGTAATGCACCAGACGAGACACCTCGGATGCGCGGGATGCAATCAGCCGCAGATCCAGACAGAAGAGTGCTCGAGCAGACGGGACGCAATAATCCAATCTTTTTCCATCGTTTTTCAGGGTGGGTCCGCTCCCCTGTCGCCTGCTCCCATTGAGTGGATGGCGTGTCGCGGCTCCGCCTTCTTGAGAAGGACCGGCCCCGGCTTTGGTCCACGCGTCGCCCATTGGGCGGAAAATGATGCATACCCTTATTTGGCACGAAGCCAGAACGAAGCACTCTGTGCCCATATTTGGGCCAAGCCAGAGCGAAACGCTTCGTGACCATATTTGGTGTGAAATCCACACCGTCTGGGACATGGAATTCCGCCCACGCACACGCCCGCATGCCGGCGAGCGCGCGAAGAGCGCGGACAATGCCGCGAGCAGAGGGTTGTTGTTGGGGTAAAAATCCTCTTTGTAAAATAACGTCGCAGCACACGTACACTTAATTCCCATTAGACATAGGGGAAAGGGAGATATCTATCCACATTTACTTAACGAAATAACTGAGCTACAGGGACCTGAATGTTGAGTGCTCATGGCTGCCAGATTCGTAACAATATAGTGTTGGAATCACGGAATTTCACACCCATTGGCAGAAAGAACTAATGTGCAGAATGCACTTGGTTTCATTTGAATATATCTACATGTTTTGGAGGAAAAGGATAGGAGGCATTCCTTTTCAGCATGCCCTCACAGATCTCATAAAGGAAGGAAGTAGTGAGTTGAGAAAACACTTTTGTTTCCAAAGGTAATTGGTTGAATCTTCAGTAAAACATTGCTTCATTGCCAACACTCTTGTGAACCTTGGGCCGTGTTAGTGGATGGAGAATGTCCTGAAAAGGTTGTAAGATGTGATGGGCTGGAAACCTGTTAATGCTTCTTTTTCCCCCAGCGCTGAAGCACTCTCACCGAGACCTTGTTTGATATGATGCCAAATGTTTTCCTGAAGGAGTCGAAGTTTGGTTCCGAATGTGCTGTGACACTGATTCCTGGAATGTATACGTTGCATTAACCATTGCATGGATCATTTATGGATAGTTTTGCTGTATGGGTACATGTAAGATAACTTCTTAAATTGCCTTTGAGGTAGACAGATAGCATTAACCAGGTGGGTAGAACATGAAAGAAGCTTCTTAAAATGTGATAAACCCTTGTTCCATGTGTGATTGTCAGAAAAATGTGAGCTGCATAACTGTAGGTGACTAGTTTTCTTTGCTTCCACCATTAGCCTTTGAAGGTTTTTCTTGCGAGTTTTACAGTTTTCCCTTGTGGAAATGGTCAGTGCACATTGCATAACACAGAGCATTTCAGCCAGGTTCAATTGCAGAACAGTTGTACTTGGAAAGCCATTCCTGCCACAGACGAAGTCGAACTGCAAATGGAGATGTCAGGAGAATCATTTCCACAGGAAGAATCTTTAGCTGGAAAAGCATTTTGTACAATTCAAGGCAGCTGTGCTAAAAAAATAAAAAATAAACAAACAAACAGCTTTTGAGTACAATTCTCATTTCTCTTTTTTTGTTTCGAACATTTTGCTTATAAAAGATTAAGTAAAAACTAGAAAGGCACTCGGTAGAGTGCATACCTCTGCCAGGCTGAACAGTTTACATTTTGTATCCCACTGATGGTCTGGGTCCGGATCTTCACCAAAATACAATCAATTCATCCTTGTCGCACAGCCAACTCGTCGACGAAGTTTCGTCCGGATACATCTATAACTTTTTGAGATAGTGTTTTTACTCCATCACTCAATGGAGAAGCATCACTTTAAAATTTCTCGGATCCAGATATGGATCTTCACCAAAATCGAACCAATTAGTCCTTGTCACACAACAAAACCTGTCCACCAAGTTTTGTCCGAATCCATCCATAACTTTTTGAGTTATCCTGCCCACAGACCGACAAACAAGTGTGAAAACATAACCTTCGTCCACCTTCAATGGCGGAGGTAATAACTCATAAAGTGATTGGAGGTATTGATGTAGGATCATGAAATATTAGGTTTTGTGAGATTGCAATGAAAAACAATCTTTTTGTATTTGTTCACAGGCATATGAATGGTCACTGGAGTCTATTCGAAGACTGCCCCAATTGAGCTCGCCGAAGGGGGAAGCTGCAGTATCATCAGGTGCAAGTCGAGAGGTGGCTCATCAGCTGCAGGCCTCCCAGTACGAGAATCCTGAGCTTCCTCAAAGCATGTTTACCGAGATGGAAGATCTGGCAAAAGAATTGGCTCATGATATGGGCAAACCGGGCTTGATGTGCCAGTATCAGTTTGCCAGGGACAAGTGCCTTGAAGCGAGCCAGACATTATTTCGCAAGTTGCAAGCCACAATGAACAGCAACATAGCAGAGCTAAGGCCATGTTCTCAGGGTACACAGCCAACAAAGCCTAGACACATTGCCACCACCAGCCAATGCTCTGAAGATGAAGAAAAGGGTGAGGAGGAGGATGCAGGGTTGGACATTAATGATTCACGTGTCAATAGTAGATATCGATCAATTGATAGTATGGTTACACACATTTCTCCAGATCACTCGGGGGGTCCTCGGCGTTTCTCGGAAGCCGATTGTGGCAGTGAGGTTCAAGGTTCGCGACTTTCTTCTTTCAAGGAGCTCGCTCTGCGACTTGGACGGCGAACAGGCCTCATCTCTCCACATGGAGATTTCTTAAGTCCGTTTTCCAGGGAACCAGGCAGTGGGAGACTTTCAATGAACACATCATTGCCTGATCATGGTAATCATCAACAATGCCACAGGGATGTAGGGAAGACTACTCGAGTCTTTCCAGCTGAAAAT
>NC_140967.1:76338144-76343144 GCF_056783735.1 Eptatretus burgeri
ATATATGTATATATATATATATATATATATATATATATATGTATATATATATATATATATATATATATATATATATATGTATATATGTATATATATATGTATATATGTATATATATATATATATATAATTATTATTGATTGATAATTATTGAGCAAGATATCTTGTTTTGTTTTCAAAATGCCACCATTTGCTCGAGGATGTTTGTTGGTGTAACCCCAAATGGCTTGGTACTCAATTGTTTGTTACTGTGCACAATGTCTACTCATCAGATGAACACAATTTTGCTTGATAGGATGTCATTCCTGAATTGCTTTGATGGATGAATTTGCAAAATTTCACCCAAATTCATTTTGCATACTCATACGCGTAGCAGAGTTTAAAAAAAATATGTTACTCCGAATAATGCTTGTAATTATTTTGAAAAACAAATAGGAATCAATTAGAAAATACCTTAAATGGTAATTGATCAGCCGTAAATAATAGTGCAGCTGATGTTTCAGGCCTTACCCTTCCTCGGAGCAAGCCCCTTTTCCTCCACCGAAGGTTAAGAAGGCCCAAAATGTCGACCTCATTTTTATTCACAGCAGGTCAATTACCATCGAAGGTGTTTTATTCCTATTTGTTTTGACTTCTCTTGCCACCCATGCAGATCACAAATTTCATGCTGAAATTAGCCATTGCAATCTTGATTTGTCATTTTATTTTTTTCTGTCCTCGTGCATTTACACCATCCATCACTATCTTGGTTCCAGTACCCATGAGTGCACTCCAGATATATTTCTGCATGACAATCATCTCGCAGAAAAGTAGCATTCTCTGTGCCAATTTAGAAGAGGATGGATATGTTGCTTACTCTCAGCTATTAAAGGCCCTGTCACACCTTGACGTTTTAGCCAGCGTATGGCAAGATCTCAAAATGTATGTAAAACGCTGGTGTACGCTGAACTATTGATGTTTTTAAAAAAGTTTTGGGCGTATAATAACGTGTTGGACGTATGCATAACGTATTAGTAACGTACATAGAACGTTTTAATCACATATAGATAAATTATACCAACGAATGATGAGTGTGTTGTCGGCGTTCACAACCTATGCCCAACGATAGTCTAACTTATGCATAGCGCACGGCAGCGTATCGCCGACGATCACGTGGCGTAGGCTATTAATAGGCTGCGGCTCGACGATTCAAATCATAACCGCACTAGACATCGAAGTGTGAAGGCGTTGTCACACCTTGACGTTTTAGCCAGCGTATGCCGACGTATGAAAAATTTGCCGATCCAAGCTGGCACACGTCGAATACGTTATGGGTAAGTTTTGTATACGTTAATCGCACGCTGGCATACGTCGTACACTGGCATACGTCGTAGTGCGCTGGCATACGTCGTCATACACCGAGTACGTCGAGAAATTTTCAGCATGTTGAAAATTTTTCGACGTACTCAACGTATGACACACATTCCGCATACGCTGGCATAATTTGTATACGCCGCATACGCTACGTGATTCCGCATATGCCGCATACATTCCGCATACGCTACGCGATCGCTGAAACACGTCGACACACGTTACTTGTACGTTACTCATAAGTCGAAACGCGTCAATGTAATGGTTAGCGTCAGTGTTCCAGACTCCCTGGTTTTTTTTATTTTATTTTTTTTTCCTTCGCTATGACGGTGATGTTAACACTTCGATTTCTAGTGCGGTTATGATTTGAATCGTTGAGCGGCAGCCTATTAATTATATTATATTACAACCGCACAAGAAATCGAAGTATTAACATCACCGTCATACCCGAGAAAAAAAACAAAAACAAAAACAAAAAACAGGGAGTCTGGAACACTGATGCTAACCATTACATTGACGTGTTTGACTTATGAGTAACGTACAAGTAATGTGTGTCGACGTGTGTCAACGATCGCGTAACGTGCCTAAAACACGTTACTCATAGGTTAGAAATAAGTTTCGGGTATGCTAACCATTACCTCGACGTGTTTCGACTTGTGAGTAACTTACAAGTAACGTGTGTCGACGTGTGTCAACGATCGCGTAACGTGCATACAACTTATGGCCAGCATGATGCGGAATGTGTGAGTCATACGCTGGCATATGTTGACAAATTTCAAGCATGGAAAATTTGTCTAACACCTCGGTGTACTACGACGTATGCCAGCATACAAAGACGTATGCCAGCTCACTATGACGTATGCCAGCTCACTATGACGTATGCCAGCATACTATGATGTATGCCAGCGTGCTCTTAACGTATACAAACTTACCCATAACGTATTCGACGTGTGCCAGCGTTTTATCCAAATTTTGCATACGTCAGGCATACGCTGGCTAAATCGTCAAGGTGTGACAGGGCCTTAAGGAAGTGTAATTGTCACTCAAATCACCCCACTCATAGATGTGCAAAGAATATATGAAATTCTCGCTCCTGTTTTGAAATTATCTCAAGAGTTCAGAATTGAACCTTGGCTCAAACACAGTGCCGAGTTCACTCCTTGCACCAGAATCTTCTTCTTCTTCTCCTTTCGGCTGCTCCCGTTAGGGGTCGCCACAGCGGATCATCCGTTATGATCCGCATATTGATTTGGCATAGGTTTTACGCTGGATGCCCTTCCTGATGCAACCCTGGTCGCCTCTTATGACACAGGGATAAGGATTGGGTTTCGCCATGATTCCGGGCTGCCCTACACCCTCTCATAGCGCGGCCCAGGGCAGAGCCCCCGTCCTCAAGCGATCCTCCAACCCAAGCCTCCGAGTAGCCGGATTACAAGCGCACGCCACTACGCCCGGTTCACTCCTTGCACCAGAATATGGCTGGCTTATCACTGGAATTTGACGGTTGTCTTGTCATGAATGACCTGCAACCATTCTGACACAATTATGTTATTCTGGGATCACAGTGAATCTCCCCCCCCCCCCATGGCAGTTGGCAGTTACTGAACTTGGATAGGTTGTGATGTCCAAGATTTTATTTTTTTCAAATGGTAGGTCCCCTGCAGATTTAGGCGGTAAATACTGACTTTTGCAATTGTTATGATCATTAACGTTAACTCCAACAGCCATCAGAGGAAAATAAAATTTATCTGTGATCCCAGCACAGCATAATTACATCGGTGTGAGCAGTTGCACAGTGGGATCCTTGCAAACCATTATCGAAATTGATTCAAGTTGTGTTTACTTCATTGTTTGGAATGAATGCAGGTCATTCATTATGTGACAATTGTCAAATTCTAGCAACCTGGAATTTTTCTTTTTTGTTTGCACTCTTCTAGACTTTAACAATTGCATAAAGTTCCATTTCCACCAAATATTTGTGCTCATGTCATGCATACTGAGATGTGTGATGTACAAGAAAAGGAAGATTAAAACAAAAACAAAGCAGGAGGCCATTTGGCCAAACATGCCTGCAATCAATCAACACCACATTAATTCAATCTATCAGGTTATCGACTTCATTGCACTCGGGAAAGGAGGTGTGGGGGTGGGGGGGGGAGTAGCAGAATGAGTAGTAGAAGGGCAGCCAAAAGATGTCTTCAGGTTGTTATTTTTTTCTGTTTACATAAACAGACTAAAAACTGGCTTTAAAATGCAAATAATACATGACAGAATCACATCTCGTGTAAACAAGCTCAATTGAGCTAAGATCGACGTCCTCTTCATGATGACGTCATAAAAATGAATATGACGTCATTGTGATGTGTCAGGTTTGCGATAAATTATTATCTGTGCTAATGCCCGGCTTGATTCCCGCAAACAAAATTCAAACAGCTTGCCTAGTTTCGGAGATAATGGTATAGGCGATTTCCATTAGCGGCGATATTATGACGTCAACTTTTTTTCTCGGAAGAATTTGCAAAATCGGAGATGGTTACTGCCTGCGCGTGGGCTTTCTGCATATGCATGGCAAGTTTCACGAAGATCCGATGAAAACTCTGGGTTGTGAAACAAAAAATGTCAAAAAATAGGAATGGCATCATAAAAATTGATATGACGTCATAGTGATGTATCATATGTGCGGTAATTCATCTCTGCTAATGCCCTGTTCGATTCCCGCAAAGAGAATTCAAAAAGCTTGCCTAGTTTCGGAGATAATTTTTTAGGCGATTTCCATTAGCGGAGATATTTTGACGTCATAACTTTTTTTTCTTGGAGGAATTTTCAACATCGGAGATGGTTACTGTCTGCGCAGGGTATTTTTACATATGTATGCCAAGTTTCAGGAAGTTTCGATGAAATCTGTAGGCTGTGAAACAAAAAAGTCAACAAGAAGAAGATGAAGAACAACAACGTGAGTAAGACTTAGAGATCCTCCACGAGGATCTAAAAAGTCCACAAGAAGAAGATGAAGAACAACAACGTGTGTAAGACTTAGAGATCCTCCAAGAGGATCTAAAAATGAAATGCTTCGTAAAACAGTAATATTGTTGCGAATCTGGAAGCCATGAGCACACAACATTCAGGTCCTATAGCTCAGTTATTTCGATAAGTGAATGT
This sequence comes from Eptatretus burgeri, assembly GCF_056783735.1. NCBI lineage: Eukaryota > Metazoa > Chordata > Myxini > Myxiniformes > Myxinidae > Eptatretus > Eptatretus burgeri. Next base: position 76,342,652 of record NC_140967.1, read on the forward strand.
GGATAGATAACTCCCTTTCGCTATTCTAATGGCTGAATAAATGTACATGCGCTGTGAGTTACCTTGATAGTAAGGATTTCTACATCAAATACAACTATGGCTACTACAGCTCCAAATACAACAACGACGGCTACTACAGCTCCAAATACAACGGCTACTACAGCTCCAAATACAACAACGGCTACTACAGCTCCAAATACAACGACGGCTACTACAGCTCCAAATACAACGACGGCTACTACAGCTCCAAATACAACGACGGCTACTACAGCTCCAAATACAACGACGGCTACTACAGCTCCAAATACAACGACGGCTACTACAGCTCCAAATACAACGACGGCTACTACAGCTCCAAATACAACGACGGCTACTACAGCTCCAAATACAACTACAGCTACTACAGCTCCAAATACAACAGCGAAAACCCTCTGCTCCCGGCATTCTCCGCGCGCTCGCTGGTATGCGGGCGTGTTCGGAATGCGTTCGGGGA
>NC_140967.1:76353432-76358432 GCF_056783735.1 Eptatretus burgeri
CCTCTATTTTTTCTATCTCCCGTGTCTCTGCCAACTCTTCACCCTTTACTTCCCTTGTCTCCACTATTATTTCCGTTGTCGTCACCTCGTGTCTCGTCTCACACGTTTTAGTCTCCCCATTTAATTTTTCCCTTTTGGTCACCGTCGATTCCTCTGTCACGACCCTCGCCCAACACGCCCCCCGAATTATTTTTTTACCCGCCTCCACCGCGGGCCTGTCAGCCGTTGCACCCCCTTCCAGCTCGTTTGCTCCCACACGTGGCGTCGCCATTCCCAGCTCCCTGGTCACGGCCTTCATGCCCGCCTGCAGGCATCGGCCCATGTTCTGCGTCTCACCCCGCAGCTTTTTCGTTCCTTCCTTCATTTGCTGTGTACTCGCATCGATCTTTTCGTTCATGCTTTTTATTTCGTTTTTTATTTCCGCATTCATTTGTGCCAGCATGGTGAATAGCTGGGCCATGTCGGATGCACTCAAGTGAGCCGTTTCGGCAGGGGTTGGGGAAGGGTCTTGGTGGAGAGGGGGGGGAGGTGTCATACACCGCGGCCGCTGCCGCACCCACCTCGGGCCCTGGGTTCAGTTGGGCGAGTCCGTGTTCCTGCACAATCAACATTTCCTGCTCGGGGATTCCATCCTGGACCATGGATCCTACACATTCTACATCCATTTCTAATACCCCCGGCTCCCGCTCGCCTTGAGACGCCATCTTGCTTCTCGTGAAGGGTTAATTTGCTCGCTCGTAATTTGGAGGGAATCGGGGGTCGCTTCTCTCACCCCTGGACCGATTCCCGTGAATTTAGCCGGAGACAGGAGAGCCCGTTTTCCTGTTCTCCGATACCAGTGCCGCGAGGAGGGCGATGAATTTGTATCGCACGACCTGACACCAGTGTTGCGGATTCGCGCCCGCCGGCGTGCTGGCGGCCACGTAACTCGAATCGCGGCACGTCGCCCACCGGACGGACAATCCAGTCGTGACCCTCTCGGACTAACGCCGGGAACCAGTCACGGGTGGACCTTTCGGTCTCACCGCGATCGAGCCAATCAGCCCCCGCGTGGGATAGGGTTGCTCGCCAAATTCGACCTACCTAAGTACCCACGCGGAGGGTAGACCGGGCGATCGCACCTCGCCGCAGGTCGACTTCGGACACGGGCCACTTAAGCGACCCGTTCCGTAATATCAGAATAACCGAGCGGTGTTATCGTCGACCTCGGCAGTTCGATTAATTATCGGGCGTATTCAGCCCACTACCAACCCTTTACGTGAAGCAAGATGGGGATTCAATGGGAGAAATGACGAAGCGAAGCGGGAGAACAGTTCAATAATAAAGCACATTTATTCGCGGCACACGGAAGCACACATATACAATTCCACCAAAATGCACACAGAAAAGAAAACACAATTCCAATTTTACACAAAAGCAAATGTAAAAGCGAAAACACAATGCAGAGCTAATACCGACTACCGAGCACACGGCAACACTTATACAATTCTACTCACAGACGGCGCCGACAACACATACCCAAAACCAAGGAAAAGAATACCCTCAAGAATGAGGCGGGCCTGAGGCCGAGACCGGGTCGCGCCTACCCGTCTGGTGATGAGACGCGGAGCGGCGATGGCGCCCCAACCCGCGGGCCTCGCGGGCAGTGTCGGGTAGGGGGTGGGAAAAGGGGCCCCCGTGGTCGCACTATCTCAGCGCGGGGGGAAACAGGAGGGGGTTGCTGATGCTCGGGGTATAGAGGATCTTTATTATCCCTGGTGTGCGTCTCCACCTCGGCCAGGTCGCGCTGTCGGCCTCCCTCGGGTGCAGCTCCCGGCACGACGCGAGCACCCCTCGTCTGGTGTCGCCGCCTCTCCACAGCTCGTCCCCTCCGTTCCGACTCCAACGCACACGACGAGCAGCTCCACCGACCCTCTGCTTCCGACTCTCCTACTCTCCGCCTCTGGACCTCCGACTCTCCTACTCTCCGCCTCTGGACTTGGCTAACTGGCGAACACGGTCCTTTTATCCCCCCGTAACGCCTTTGACCCCCTCCCCTTTGACCTTTCACCTCGCTCCCCATTGGCCCGAGAAAAAGTGGGCGTGAAGGCTTTTTGATCCACAAATTTGCATATATCGATCGTCCTGGAGGCGGGGCCAAATGCGCCCCTCGCTCACCGATTGGACGGCAAAAAGTGGGCGTGTGTCGTTTTTGATCCGTTTTTGAAGCACAAAATCCGTGATTTTGTACACGCTGTTCGACGCGCGCCCTGCACGAGTCCAACACCGGTACCCACAGCGGGGCAAGAACGGTGGCGATGCTACGGTTGCGAGGTGTGACGTGAAGGTCGTGGCGGTTGTGGTGAAGCGGCGTTGTGGTTGGTGGTTGATGTTGTGGTTGTGGTGGTAATCATGGCGGTTGGTCCAAATTAAAGATAGTAAAAGAAAAACGGCTATCCTGAAGAGTCGCAGCACGCATAAATGACATGTATTCCCACTAGACAACGGGTTTGGGCCTAACTACACATGTACTTACCGAGATACCTCACCTAAGGGACCTGAATGGTGGTTTGCGAATTTGGTAACCACAACAATATATATACATATATATATATATATATATATATATATATATATATATATATATATATATATATATATATATATACATATATATATATATATATATATATATGCATATATATATATATATATATATATATATATATATATATATATATATACATACATATACATATACAGGGTATATACATATTTATATATATAAAATACACATATATATATATATATATATATACACATATAAAAATATATTGCACATGTAATGGCTAAGATACACATATATACATATATATACACATATATATATATATATATATATATATATATATATATACACATATATATCATATATATATATATACATACATATATATATATGCAGCCGAATATACACATATATATATATACATATATATATATACATATATATATATATACATATATATATATATACATATATATATATACATATATATATATATACATATATATATATATCATATATATATATATACATATATATATGTGTCATATATATAGATACACTGGTATATATATATACTCCTGACAATATAAACCATATATATATACATATATACACATAATATATATATATACATATATATACAAATACATACATATATATATATTTATATACATACATATATATATATAATATATATATACATATACATATATATATATATATATATATATATACATATATATATATATATATGCAATATATATGCATATACACATATATACATAATTATATATATACATACATATATATATATATATATACATATATATATATATATGTATTCAATACAACTATATGAACTATAATATATAATATATAATACACGTATAATTTACAATATAATATATATATATATGCAGTATATGAATGCGATACATATAATAACTGGAATAATAATAACTTTTGAATATGTGTAATATAATAATAAAATATGTGGTCTATATATGTGCAATATTAATATATATTTTTGAAAATATGAATAATGTACGATAATAATGTATATACTGAATATATATATGATAATAATATATTGATGTAGAATTATCAAAATAATAATGTGGTTCCTTTGTATCCTAATAATATGTAATGTGTAATCTAATATTATGAAAATACATGTATTTAATAAATGTGTAAATGTACGTGTATGTTCTTTAGCTGACTTTTGCATGTCATTATATATGTATATATAATATGTAAGTGTGTGTTAAAATGTGTGTGTGTTATCTGTGCACAAAACGAATGTGTTGATAGTCTCAGTGTGCGTAGTGTGTATTGTGTGTGTATGTGTGCTGTGTGTGTGTGTGCTGTAATGTGTGTGTGTGTGATGTGTGTGTGTGTGTGTGTCAGTGCTGTGTGTGTGTGTGTCGGTGTGTGTTTGTGTGTGGCAGATAAGGGGTGATGTAAACTCCCAAGTGTGTGTGTGATGATTAATCATGTGTGTGTTGAATATAGTTGTGTGTGTGTGTGTGTGTGTACAGAGTGTGTGGTTGTGAAAAATGTGTGGTGTGTGTGTGTGTGTGTTTGTGTGTGTGTTTGTGTGTCGTGTGTGATCGTGTGTGTGTGTGTTCACGTGTGTGTGTGTGTGTGATGCCAGTGTGTGTGTGTGTGCGTGTGTGAAGAGTGTGTGTGCTGTGTGTGTGTGTGAATGTGTGTGTGCATTCCTTGTGTGTGTGTGCAGTGTGTCATCAGCAAGGTGTGCGTGCTGTGTGTGTGTGTGTGTGTGTGTGTGTGCGTGGCTGATGTGATCGTCTTCAAATGCGTGGTGTTGAAATGTGCACAAATGTGTGTGTGTGTCAGTGTTGTGTGTGTGGTGTGTGTGTGTGTGTGTGTGGTGTGATGTGTGTGTGTGCGTGTGTGTGTGTGTGACAACAGTGTGCAAAAGTGTGTGTGTCTTGTGTGTGATATGTGCGAAATCAATGTGCGTATGTGTGTGTGTGCGTGTGTGTCCTCGATGTGTGCAGTATGTGTGTGTGTGTGTAGATATCGTGTGCGTGAAAAGTGTGGGTACAGTCACGTCAGTGACAATGGTAGTAAGTGGTACACCACATCTCGCACTGTATATATGAATTCAGCTCAGTATGAATGCGTTTTATTGTATCAGACCAATCCTGTATGGCAAATCCCAATTCACTGTGAGTTGACATTCCGTGTGTGTGCAAGCAGCTGTGTGTGTGTGTGTGTCTGTGTGTGTGTGTCACGAGATATGTGTGCGTCTGTGTGTTGTGTGTAAATGACTGTGTACGTGTGTGTGTGTGTGTGTGTGTGTGTGTGTGTGTGCGTGTGTGTGTGTGTGTGTGTGTGTGTGTGTGTGTGTGCGTGTGTGTGTGTGTGTCGCCCTATGTGTGTGTGATAAGTGTGTGTGTGTGTGTGTGTGTATGTGTTGTGTGGGTAT
>NC_140967.1:76363432-76368432 GCF_056783735.1 Eptatretus burgeri
GCACAGTAAGTCTGAGGGAAACCCAGGATACCCCTTCATAGTAGTCCCAAAACCCGTGGCCGCAACAATATGTTTTGCAACATCAAAAGGGGAGATTTTCTGTTTCAGAGTGGCTTGACACTGAAGTTGATAAACATACAAATGCTGATTTAATTTGAATATTAAATAATAATAATAATAATAATAATAATGATGTTCTAAAGTTGACAAAATATAGAGCTCTTTTAAGAAATTCAGAACAAATCTTTTTGGTTACACATTGTAAAAAAGTAATGAAGTTGATGAGGAAACACACAATACTGTTGATAAATTTTCAGCCAAATAAATGATTCGATCCACCAAATTGCGATGCTTAATTTTAAAAATCAGTGAGTATTTCGGTTATATATGATCATTCTTTCATACTCTTCATAGAAGAAGCACAGATTAATATTACCGAGATGGATACCGAAAAGGATATGAATGTGGATCTATACATGGCTACTTTGAAGCAATGATGCAGCTACTTTAAAGTGATGAGATTTTGTTTGGAAATTGATAATTATAGAAATAAAAAATGAATGATGTATTAAATGAAGAAGAAATCAGAGAGGTAACATGGAAAGTATGCTCAAAGATAAGACCGGGAGTTTTCAAAAAAAGATATGATCATTAAAATGAGTTAAACCACTCATTTTATAGCTTTTTTGAAGAAATTATTGTAGAATTAGAAAAGTTGAATGCAAGGAAAGGATAAGTTAGGTCGTTGCTACAAGAAAAGGAATAGATGTGGATGTAGTTTTTGACCCTGAATAAATAGACGACAGACCGAACACTTTTATTGAAGATATTTTATGTTTTACAAATTAAGATACAAATATCTATATTGAAAGGCAAAGAAGGCTTACTCAAAAGCTGTAGGAAAGTTAAAGTTGGATTTTAAAATTTCTAACAAATAAATAAAATGTATTGTATTAAGTTCTCATAAAAATAAAACCGATCATAAAATATCTTACATAAAAAGTAAAAATAATCGAGTTATTTGGGGGGCATGTTTAGTATGTGGTAACAAAAGGTGTCGATGTATCTCTAAAAGTGATAAAAAAAACTTGTATATCAGAAAGTTCATTTTCAACAACTGCGATTCTTGGAGAATTGCACCTCCCTGGATATTCTTTCTGCGGCTCCTGAACAAACTTCGACATAAGATTAGATGAGGATGGAAAAGCTATGCTTTGGAGCAAACCTCACAATAAGATTACTTAAGTATGTATGAAACACCATATTGACTATGAAAATAGCATAACGCTGGTTAAGAAATACCAAACAGGAAGGGAAATGTTACATACTTGGTCTTTGAAACGAAATCCAATCTAAAGAGAAAAGGTGAAGAGGTTTATTGTAAGAATAATAATAATAATAATAAGATAAATGCAAAATTAAGACTGGGGATTGGGAATCCAAAAATCTTTTAAGCTCTGTTGACGTCACTGATGTAAATGCTAAGACTGAAGAGCATACAAAAACAATTAGCCGAAGAATTACATAAACCCATAATTAAAAAAGTTTAAAAGTTCTATTCCAAAGCGGTTGATTACATATGGTCAAGTGACTTAATTGAGCCTGTAAAGGGATATGGGATAGAAATATGCTTTAACTGCTTTGATTTAAGGTTAATATATGCGTGGGGTTGTTCTTTTGAAAAATAAAATTGGTGTCAGTCTTGTGGGAACTTTCAAACATATATTTAATAAAGCAAAAGGAAGCCAAAAAAATTATGGACTGATAAAGGAACAGAGTATTATAACAGAACATTTATGAATCTTCTTTAAAATGACAGTATTTTTTGCGTTTCAAAGAAAATGTAAAAAACATGTTTTTTTGTTTGTGGTGTTTTTTTTTTATCCTCAGAACACTTATGAAACATTTATGAAGTATTCAGAACATTTCTGAATTTCTAAAAAAAAAAAATTTTTTCACCTCTGACCTCTTTTCCTGTTCATTCATTCCCTTAATTACCTGTTATATCCAAATGTGGCCCAACTCAGTACATTGCCTTTTTATGCTTTGTTAACTTGCCCTTCTATGAGTCTCAAGTTTTAATACCAAGTAAAAAAAAACAACAAAAAAAACCACGATAACTTTATTTTCATTGAAAGTAGGAGTGACCAGTCTGACATCTTTAGTTTACTGAGCCAGTGACTGCACTGTTCTTTTGGATTAGTGTGATGTTTGAGACATTATATGTGAATAGGAAGTAGCTTAATCAAAAAAAAAATGGTTGCAAGCCTGTTTCACATCCCTTCTCCCCCCAAAAAGGCTCCCAGCCTCTGTGATGCCAACTCCACACCCCTCCCACAAATCTATCCTACGTGATGACCTCACACCTTGAACCGAGTGTTAGAATTAGGTATCATGCGGGAACTTTATAGCAAGTATAATAGGGTATTACAATACGGTATTTATTAAAGTTCTACAGGGTACATGACTATGAAGAGTATGACATAGTATCATGAGAAGAAGAAAGTATTCTTGAATATAAAATGCTATATGTCATCATAAGCAGTCAATATTTTTTAGTATTATCTGTAGTACTCTGAACTACCAATGTAGCTTTGTGAATATACTGTGGCAGGTTATTACATAATACTAATGCAGCTATAAAGTACTGCACTACTAGATACTAATTCTAATTATACTCATCTATACTGACCTGTACACGGTTTCCACAACTGGCACTGAACACGTCACCATCCCCATCTCCCACTTGGGTTGTTCTGAGCTCATGTGGCAGTTTCAGTTCAAACATTATTAACACACAGACACACACATACACACAAACAGTTTTTTTTAAATTTAGGCATGCATGACAGCCTAATTGATTTCCAAAAGAATTGCCATTTATTCGAAGTCATTAAAGCAAACGAATTGAACAGAAAAGATACAGCAGAGCAGAAGAAGGCACTGGTAGGAATGTAATGTAATGTATATACTATGATCTATTAAATTGCACTTCTCATGGCATAAAGAATCAAGACATTTTCTCACTTGAAAAGAGCAGAAAAGGTAAAGCTAACAGGGAGTAATAAAATACTTGTACATTGCAAAGACAATATAAAGTTGGTCCTGAAGGCTGATAGGGTTTATTTTTTTTTATTCCACAAAGCATAAATTGGCACTCATTGTTTGCCCGTGGGCAACGGAGTAGCCAGTGAGCGCGGATCCGATGGTGGGCACCGCGGTGCCATGTGTGGTATTTGGCAGTGTGCTGGAGTTCATTTCATCTGTATCATACAGAGTTACTATCTGCAACTGCTTCGACTTGCACCTGCACAGGGCAATGGAAAAATAGATGAATATTTTTTTTAAAATGGCAACATGGAAAGTATGCTCAAAGAACAACGAGATGAAAACCATACACATTCCCATAATAGTTTTATTCCTCAGGGAGGTAGGCAAATGGTACTTGTACTTATCTGCAAAATACTCATTTGCATTCCAAAATGATCACTAAATTGGCTTCTATAGGACTGATAGTTCTACAGGACTGAGAGACCCCAAAGTTCTACAAGACTGATAAAGTAAATACAATGGATGATCAGAATTGGTTGGAAGAAAACAATAGCCCAAAGAAAAATAGTTAAACTATTATTGCATATAGTATCCACTCCAAGGTGTACTCCAATATAATGTAATCTTGTAAATATTTTCAAGTGCTTGTGTGTTTGTACATTATTCCTTCATGGCTGGACTGTAGCACCGAGAGGTCATAAATTTTGGATGTCGGTACTTCCATGGGTGAAAATGCAGAATTTTTTCAAAAAGGAAAGTAACGAACAGAATTATTTCTTTTTAGGGTGGTCTGGGGGGCATGCACCCACCGGAAAATTTTGAAAAAAATGATTAAGCAGTCTCCTTGGGGATTGGACACAATCCTGGACGGGTCGCCACTCCGACACAGGATACCAGCAAGCTGGTACTCATTTTGCCGACCTTGGAAGGATGACAGGCAGAGTCGACCCCACCTGGAATGAATTCAACAGCAAAGCAGGATTTGAACTCAGGATCCAAGGATGTCAGGTCAGGTCAGATCTGTGACCTGCTACAGGTACCATTTAAACCTGTACTAACATGTTCCATGGTCCATGGTCAGGTTGTCGGCGACTAAACTGTCTCCCCCACCAGGTTTTCTGGTGAGGAGGGTGTTTGGATATGGACACCCAGCAGGATTACAAAACCTGTCAAAGGGTGGAGGAGCTCCTTGTGAGCCAACGGCCATCCATATCTAGTGCCCAACTGTCTGTGGACGTCCTCCTGCAGTTGGGTTACTTTTTTATTAGGAGGTTGGTGGCAGGATTTGCACTCCGGCCTCTGTAAAACCCTTCATTCCGCAAGACACACAAACGCAAAAAAATCTCAAAACCCACTCCGTGGGAGTACCTCCTGTGCAGCTTCCCTTCGCAGGGCAGCTCACCGGATGACGGGATTGGGGCAAAGCCTTCGGGACCCCCAATCTTTGATGAAAGGAGGGAAACCACGGGGTAACCTCCCTGGGTCAGATTGCGGGAGAGTGTGTCGGAGTGGTGCTGAGGTGTCGTCCACCAGACAGCGGTCTCTTTGGGTGGGTGCCTGGAATGTCCTATCTAAGAGAGGATGATCACCTGTCTCTGTTATCATCTGAGCTCAAGCGTTTGGACATCAGTATTGCAGCACTCTCTGAGGTTCGGAGACCGGATTGCGGCGAGATAATGGTGGGTGGTTACACCGACTATTGGTCTGGTCGCTGTGATGGTTACCATACTCAAGGAGTTGCTGCAGCTGTGTCCAATAAGCTGACCCAAATGATAATTGAGGTAACACCGGTCAATGAGCGTATTATGAGACTAAGGATTCGTCACTCCTTGGGTGTCATTTCCCTGGTCTCTGTCTATGCTCTGACTGAGGCGAGTGACCTCACCATGAAGGACACATTCTACGCCACGCTCGAGTCTGTGGTTGATCAGTGCCCCAGAAGAGATACA
>NC_140967.1:76375932-76403432 GCF_056783735.1 Eptatretus burgeri
GAGAGTGAGGGCTGAACCAAGGACCAGATGGTGGAAGCTGAAGGAGGAAGACTGTTGCGTGGAATTTTGGGAGGAGGCGAGACAGGTGTTGGATGGTGGTAAAGATGGGTGGGATGATTGGGCAACTACAGCAGAAGTGGTGAGGGAGATAGCTGGGAAGGTACTTGGTGTGACATCTGGACAGAGGAAGGAAGATAAGCAGACTTGGTGGTGGAACGAGGAAGTACAGGAAAGTATAAGGAAGAAGGGGTTGGCGAAAAAGAAGTGGGATAGTCAGAGAGATGAAGAAAGTAGGCAGGGGTACAAGGAGTGGCGGCGAAAGGCAAAGAGAGAGGTGGCAAAGGCTAAGAAAAAGGCATATGACGAGCTGTATGAGAAGTTGGATACAAGAGAAGGGGAAAAGGATTTATACTGATTGGCAAGACAGAGGGACCGAGCTGTGAAGGATGTGCTACAGGTTAGGGTGATAAAGGACGTAAATGGGAATGGGCTGACGAGCGAGGAGAGTGTGTTGAGAAGGTGGATGGAGTACTTTGAGGAGTTGATAAATGAAGAAAATGAGAGAGAAGGTTGGAAGAGGTGGAGATAGTGAATCAGGAAGTGGGGTGGATCAGTAAGGATGAGGACTGCTATGAAGAGGATGAAAAGTGGAAAGGCGGTTGGCCCAGATGACATACCAGTGGAGGCATGGAAGTGCTTTGGAGAGATGGCAGTGGGGTTGTTGACCAGATTGTTTAATAAAATCTTGGAAAGTGAGAGGATGCCGGAGGAGTGGCGATTAAGTTAGTGGAATGGTTCCGATTTTCAAGAACAAGGGTGATGTGCAGAGCTTTGGAAATTACAGGGGGATAAAGTTGTTAAGCCACACCATGAAGTTGTGGGAAAGAGTAGTGGAAGCTCGGTTGAGAAGAGAGGTGACGATTTGTGAGCAGCAATATGGGGTTATTCCAGGAAAGAGCACCACTGATGTGATGTTTGCTTTGAGAATGTTGATGGAGAAGTATAGGGAAGGCCAGAAGGAGTTACATTGTGTGTTTGTGGATTAGGGAAAGCTTATGATAGGGTGCCAAGAGAGGAGTTGTGGCATTGTATGAGGAAGTTGGGAGTGGTGGAGAAGTATGTGGGATTGTGCAGGATATGTATGAGGACAGTGTGACAGCGGTGAGGTGTGCGGAAGGAATGACGGACCGGTTTGGAGTAAAAGTAGGATTGCACCAAGGATCGACTCTGAGCCCTTTCCTGTTTGCAATGGTGATGGACAGGTTGACGGACGAGATCAGACTGGAGTCTCCATGGACTATGATGTTCACGGTTGACATCATGATCTGTAGGGAGAGTAGGGAGCAGGCTGAGACAAGCCTTGAGAGGTGGAGGTACGCACTGGAGAGAAGGAGAATGATAGTCAGTAGGAGTAAGACAGAGTACATGTGTGTAAATGAGAGGGAGGGTGGTGGTATGGTGCAGTTGCAAGGAGTTGAGGTGCGGAAGGTGGATGGGTTTAAATACTTGGGATCAACTGTCCAAAGTAACGGAGAGTGTGGGGGAGAAGTGAAAAAGAGAGTGCTGGCAGGATGGAGTGGGTGGAGAAGAGTTGCAGGAGTGATTTGTGACAGAAGGGTAGCTGCAAGAGTTTAGGGGAAAGTATATAAGATGGTAGTGAGACCAGCTATGTTGTATGGTTTGGAGGCAGTGGCGCTAACAAAAAGACAGGAAGCGGAGCTTTCGGTGGCTGAGGAAATAAGCCCACGAGGGAGAGTGCAGTGTTGGACCTCCTTTTAAGTAACGATCCCAATATGGTGGAGGAGGTGGAGGTCGGGGAGCATTTAGGAGCAAGTGACCAGAACATTGTGTGTGCTAAGATTCTGTTGAGGGTTAGAGTTGAGGATAGTAGGGTAAGGCTATAAGATTTCAGAAAGGCAATCCTTGAGAGTATGAGGAGAGAGCTGAGTGGTATAGATTGGGAGACTCTAACAACAGCACAATCGGCATCAGAGAAATGGGAAACCTTTAAGAAGCAAATGTGTAGAGTGCAGAGTATGTACATTCTAATGAGGTGTAAAACTAGAAGTAGAAAGAGACCAGGGTGGTTGAGCAGTGAGATAAGGAATGCTATTAAGGAGAAGCAGAAGGTATTTATTAGGTTTAAAATAACAGGACTGGAGTTAGATTTATATCACTATTGGAGTAAACAGAGAGACAGGTTAAGAAAATAACTCAACAAGCCAAAATAGAGTACGAGAAGGACATGGCTAAGATTATTAAATGTAATAGCAAGGCTTTCTTTAAGTATATCAGGGGAAAAGAACAGGTTAGGACCAGTGTGGGCCCATTGAGGAATAGCACCAGGAGAGTGCTTTGTGATGAAAGTGAGACGGCAGGCTTATAAACAGGTATTTTTCTTCAACTTTTACACAAGAACAGTCAGGAGAATTGCCAACAGCTGAGAGTATCTATTGATGAGGTGAGGAAGGGCTTTTACAGAAGATCCAGGTTGGAGTGGAGGAAGTAAAGGAACAGCTAAGAAATCTAAGAGAAGATAAGGTCCAGATAATTATATGCAACCGAGAGTATTGATGGAGGTGGCTGAGCAGGTAAGCGAGATGTTAACGGATATTTCCAATAGTTCCTTGGAGTCAGGACAGGTACCGGAGGATTAGAGAGTAGTAAATGCAACACCATTATTTAAGAAAGGATCCAGAGAAGAATTGGGAAACTATCGACCTGTTAATTTGACTTCAGTTGCTGGGAAGGTGTTGGAGACATTAATGAGGGACCAGATGAGGAGCCATTTAAATAAATACAAACTAATTAAAGGTAGTCAGCATGGGTTTACCAAAGGTAATTCCTGTCTCACAAATCTTTTAGAATTCTATTAAGCAGTGACTAATTGGGTGGACGAGAGAAAGGCAGGGACATAGTATATCTAGACTTTAAGAAGGCATTTGATAAGGTACCACATCAGAGGTTGTTTGCCAACGTGAGGGCTTGTGGTGTGCCTGGTCAGATATTTAATTGGATTGCAAACTGGCTTAGTGATAGGAAGCAAAGAGTGGCTGTGAGTGGAAGGATGTCTTGCTGGGAGGATGTAAGTAGTGGGATACCTCAGGGATCAGTACTCGGACCATTACTATTCATTATTGACATCAACGATTTGGATAATGGGGTGAAGAGTAGACTTTCCAAATTTGCAGATGACACAAAGATTGGAGGTGAAGTGGATAGCAGAGGGGGTGGTAATCAGATTCAGGAAAGTATTGATACTTGCACAGATTTGGCAAAAGATTAGCAGATGGAATTTAACCTGAACAAGTGTAAGGTGTTGGGGATGGGAAAGAACAATGAAAATAGAGACTACAGGATGTAAGGGGTAATTTTAGAGCGTGTCACACAGGAGAAGGATCTGGGGGTGGTAATAGATATGGGAGGTAAGCAGGTAGCACAGTGCCAGGCAGATTTTGGTAAAGCAAATAGGGGTTTAGGTTGTATTTGGAGGAGGATCATTTATAAATCAAGAGGTGGTGTTAACATTGCACAGGAATTTAGTGAGGGCCACATCTAGAATATTGTGTGCAGTTCTGGTCACCATAACTCAGAAAGGACATCGATGCCATAGAGAGGGTTCAGCACAGAGCTACTTGATTGATTCCGGGCCTAGCTTGGTTTAGCTATGAGGCGCTCTGCGCTGGACCGCACAGAAGGAGATCGGGCTTTGTACACTAGAAAGGAGGCGGTTACGAGGAGATATGATAGAGATGTTTAATATAATGAAAGGTATCAATAAAACAAGTGCACATGAATTATTCAACAGAGTCGACAGTGATAGGACCAGGGGCCATAGCCTGAGAGTAAAGAAGAGGAGAGTTGAGACGGTAGCAAGGCAGGAAACTTTTACTCAGAGAGTAGTTAATGCATGGAATGGTCTACCTGGAAAGGTAGTGGCAGTAGAAACAGTAGATAAGTTTAAATTAGAATTAGATAGGTACCTGGAAGTTATGGAGATAGAGAGGTATGGGGATGTTGATCGGACTTTTAGGTGGTTTGAGCATTGATGGGTGATTGTGTGCATGTGTACGGAGTGCTGTTAGTGGGGGGTCTCATCAAGAGGTGTTGTGTCGATGTGTGTTTTTAAACCAAGCTCATACCCCCTCCCTGAGGAAAAAACAAAATACAAAAACTTTAAAAAAAAAAAACCTGCAAAAACACTTTATTCAAAATAAAATAAAATAAATAAAAATATAATGCCACGTGTGGTCAACACTGTTCTATAGATCAGAGATGAAAACACTCAGTTGCACAAAGGTAAGCAGGCTGGAGGTGTTTGAAATGTTGGAGTTTCAGTGAATGCTCAGAATCTCCTGGACACAGAAAAAGGCCAATGAATAAGTGTTAAGGACAGTTCTGGAGAAGAGAAGATTGCTCGGTTCCATCAAGAAATGTAAGGTGGCAATTAATGGCCATGTCTGTCATCAGGGCTATTTACAGAAAAAACTGTTGGAAGGCAAGAGAGCTCGAAGTAGACCATGAATCACTTGGATAGCCAATATAAGCAGTGGAGTGAACTGAACTCTGCAAAATAGTTGAGGCTGCAGACCAAACAAACAGCTTGGAGATCCACGGCAGCAAAATTATTGCATGGAGATGGCACCTGACGTGATTTCCGTCTGAGTAACATCTAATATTATATATAGATATGGACATATGTATCACAATTTTATGCAGCATATTCATTAGAAAATCGATTTTTTTTTCATTTAACCGAATGGTCACATGACAAATCCATTTATGGTTTCCCCATGCACAGAAACCATGGAGTATTTGAGAGCAAGGTTAGGTGATGAAAAGAAACCCAATATACAACCCTAACAGCCCGTGCTAGCGACCTTCCATGCCAATTAAACCTTTTTCATTGATGCACTTGTTCAAATTTTTGGTTAAAATCATTCAAACGAGGAATACAAATGCAGACGAGAAGCACGATGCATTCATATAAACGTGTATACGATTGACATAATGTGTCACGTATTTCAAACATCCGTAGCTCAGCTACAAAAGTTTGATTTCTGAAGATACTAAAGAAAATCTGCACCAGTAGGCACGTGTGAGAATGGCCTTATCTTCCATTTGTTTTATCGCAACACACAATTTTATGAAACACTTACAGTATATAGTGCAGTGATATTCACTATTTTTTTGAGGGGGCCACTTTTGCCGATAAGACATCAGTGTGAGAGCCGCCACTCCACCTGCAGAACTCCATAATGGCTGCTATTAGGCCCTGCCCTGCGTAATCTTCTGTGTTGTGGTTAACTGGGCTGCAAGCGTAATTGTTTGTATACTGCCATCCACTGATGTAGTTCTGTTACTTTGATGTTTCCTGTTAGAACACTCATTTGAAACCATTGGGTCAATTTGATAGCATTTATGGTGGATTGTGATGGGGTGTTTTCATATTTGCGTATCATCGGCCACACTTCACGGGCCGCACTTTCAGCCACCAGAGGTCGCCGATGGCTCGTGGGCCGTACAATGAAGAACGGAGATATAGTGCTATATCCTTTGAAGTACCTACTACTTTGCAATATCACAACTGCTGTATCCTTTCAAGTAATTTACTCCATCAGGAGTATCTTCTGACAATTTGGATTTTCTGCCGTAAAGCCTTTTGTAGACAGGCCTTAAATGGTTAACAAAAAATTACCCCTGTGTGGGGGTGACGGTCATCTCTATAATACCACAAGTTCTCAATGTTCAGTTCAGGTAACCGCGAAACAGTCCAAACTAACCGTTTAGATTGAAATCGTTTACAGAGATACACTAGGATAATACTACTAATGACATAATTAATAAATATGTATTGTTCATTTAGTACCCGGATTAACACATCAGAATCACCAGTAAGTGCAATACGTGGTTTTCCTGTCCATCCACTCTCTGGGGACATTTCACTTCCGTTTGTAGAAAAGAAACGAAAAAAAATAGGCTTAGCTCTTGGAGATTATGATAATCCTGTAGATTATTCTTCACTGATTATAATGCAACTTTCAGAATGAAAATTGGTCAAGTATTTATAGAGATATTGAGGTTTGAAAAATCGTTAGAGCTCGCAAATTCATTAATTATTAATTCCGCAGAAGTTTCGTGACACTGCAGAAAGTAACATGTCAGGTATGAAAAAAACATTTTGTATGCCAGATTCATTAATTATTAATTCATTAATTATGGAATGTACTCATTGATATATTAATCAGAAAGCCCGAAGCATGTAACATAATTTATCACTTATCCCCTCATCCGGGATCCGTGGCCTCGCCCCACAGCCTGCAGCCCTATGTCCGCCGGTGATTATGTTCGATATCGGCACGATCGAGAGGAGCCTGCGAATCATCCCAGCTGATGCACTGAATTGATGCAATCGTTCGGCCAGAATATTCGTTGTCAAGATGTTGCGTGATTAAATCACCAATACAGTCACTCAAATTTATACTGCCGACATACTTCTTAACAATCACCTTCGCCCCAGAAACCACAGTCAATCTGAACCATGCTGGCCACTGCTCAGACACCATGACCGGACTACTGCGCAGTTCTACTATGCAGTTTGGTTCAAGATGACTCGGCATTTTGGCACGCGTGCACGAAATTATATTTTGAAAATAAATGCCGACGTTTACATTTCGGGTTTTGAAACTTTTGCACCTTCGGCGGAAAATGTATAAATATAAAAGGCTAAAAATGTGTTTTATATTTATATTTTATTTCTCCTTCCTTCCTTCTTTGTGAATCGCATCGGCGTTTTTGGCCATCTTCCAGATCACGTGATGATCAAACAGGAAGGAAATTCAAAAATCTGTCCGGTTAGATACAAGATAATATTTTTTACTATCATAATCAATAAACAAGCCTGGTGTTGGCTTAGTGGTTAGGATGGTGGCTTGGGATCCCAGGGTCCTGAGTTCAAGCCCCGTTGGCTGCTGAATTAACACCAGGGGGTTGACTCAGCCTGTCATCCTTCCGAGGTCGGCGAAATGAGTGCCAGTGTACTGGTCCCGGTGTATGCCCCGGTTAGAATAGGTGTACCATATCCCTGTGTGTCGTAAGAGGCGACCAGGGTTGGCGTCAGGAAGGGCATCCGGCCATAAAAAAAAACATTGCCTCAAGAAAAAGCCAAACCCCTGCACAGCAGGGAAAAATGGCTGTAAAAACGGTCATTTATAATCAATAAGCAGTTGCCAAATATCTTGTAGAATGGCAGACTTGATAGGTTTTGAAAATGGCGATTTTTATAACTTACGTGACCTCGTCTCTGACCTTGAACCCAGACAAAAGTTATACCGTTGTGCAACACTCATCGACCTCTACCCACATACTAAGTTTCATCCAGATCGGAAAGAAAAATTACGGACGGACGGACATTTGGTCCGGCTTTATTAGGTCATCTCGGCAGAGATGACCTAATAAAAAGCAAAGTGTTCTCCCCAAGTACGGTGTGTTGAGTATTTTGGTAGATATCAAGGTGTTTTGTACAAGTCACTTCCATTGCCTTGAGCCAATTTATTTTGCTGCTCTCACATTCCAACTACATCTCACAAGCAAAACCAGAGGTGCCATCTTATGGAAATCAACTGTCTTGCCTTAGCTTCCATTTGCGCAGACAGCTTTGTGGCTTTCTCCCGCTCCTTAATCAGTTGTTCCTGCATCACTTTAAGCTGATTCTGCAGCTTCAGTGCTGCCTGGCTCAGATCATAAGTCAGTTTTTGTTCTTTTTCAAGCTTTCCCTGCATGAAAAACACAAGCAGCACAGCATGCACAAGCACTAAGACTGGACAAAATCACTTATAAATCCACAAAGAGATGGTCAGAGTTACACTTAGCTCAGGGGCTTTTTAATTGAGCCACAACCTGCCATTTAATGAAATCACATTTTTACAACAATAATGACAAACATTTTCGCCTTTTTATCAGAGGGTTGGTCCAATGATGGCATTCCTCCATACGAATCTATCCATTAAATTAATTTCATGCAAACCCAAACATTTCATGTCTTTGACATTTTCAATCCGCCATGTCATTTCAGGGCATTCTCTCGGCTTTCTTCTCCCATGAGCTTTCTTGCTTTCTTTACAACTTTATCCTCTGACCTTCGGTGTACATGACCCTCCCAACAAAGTCTTCTGTTCATATGTTCTTCTTCACTAGTATTGATTTTGTTTCTCATCTCTTCCTGATTTCTGAGCTTGAAATCACATTTTTACACAGAGGTTAAAATAATAATTTTTCACATTTTTACTTGATATGTACATCTACTTTGCTCTATTATTGTTATTAAAATTATTATTGTTATTATGACACATCAAGATTTGTTTCAGCTGTGTGTAAGATATAAAAAACATATCGCCTCGTTTTCTCAAACTGTTCCTTTGGTGGAAATGCAATGATTTAGGAAGAGCATTAATCAAATGCCATTACCTTCAAGAATACAGTATCGTCATCCATCCCTTCACTTCCAGCACCATTCAAGTGTTGCATCTGATTGTGCATGCAAGCACAAATGCACAGATGAAAGCACACCATAGATTGTCATTTTTCCCAACAAAAAGTGGAATTATAACAACATACATATAATAATGGGATTTAGATTTTACCTCTCCTTCTGAGACGTTGGGCTGTAGCCGCTCCGTCATCTCCGCTATGTGCTTCCTTTGCTGAAGTAAAGGAAAAGAAAGAGTCGAGGAAGATATTGTGACATAAAAGCACTTCACCCACTACTGCATAATCCTATTAACAAGGCAGCTCTCCACTACGAGTTAACCTGATAAGGAATGTAGCACTCCACTACCAGATAACCCTTTTTCATGAGGCAGAACTCCATGAGCAAATAATAGTATCAGACCCCTAGCTTGAATAAATCGTTGGGGGGGGGGGGGTGAACACCATGCCCCTCTGCGGAGCGCCCCGCCCCGCCCCGCCCCTTTTAAAATGCCTCTCAATGCAAAGGATAAGAATCACTTGTTTCGTGTGCAAAAGTCATCGACAATATTTCTCAGGATGCAAGGTGATTCAGTTGCAAAGGCTCCACCCCTCTCCCCCAGAGCAGCGTGAACTTGTTTTACCAAAAAAATTCACGATTTCTCAGCATTTAGGATTCGTATCCTGCCAAAAGCAAAAGTAATAGCACACTTCTCCATGTGTGCATTAATATCTAAGCAAAATTTGAAGTGAATCCATGAAGAATTGCCTGAGAAATAGCATGCCAAAATTGGACGGAAAGCAAAATAAGAATAATAACAAAGAAACTACACGATTACAATAAGATTCCGCTTCCACGCAATTTTCATAAATTTCCGATTAAATTTATGGTAAATAGAACATGTGTTCAAGCGACGATCTATTCAACCTGATTAGCCTCAAGGCAAGCATTGTATTGCACGAACGCTTCATAAAGTTGACTGAACGACTTATTCTCATGAGATTCTCTCAAATACGTGGAAGGTCTCGCGAGAACAAGTCGTTAGTGTGTAACACTCGCCTTTTGGAACATTCACGCAACGTTCGCCTTGTGGAATGAATAATTGGAATATGCCCTCATCACAGAGAAGAAAAAGAGAGCAGAAGAAACTGCAGAAAGAAACTTTAAAGGGGAATCGTCACTTAATATTAAACGTTTTCAGCGAAAAAAATTTTTTTGGCGCAACGTCAGTCTCCGTGAGTCACAGCATGTCTGGTTCAAGGTCGTGCTGATGCACATGGGGAAAACAAATAGGTGAAAATGCCATTCGTTATTTGTCAAATTTGTGCCCTTTTGTGAAAATGTGCTGCTTTTGTACAAAATATGCCTATTTTCACCACACGAGCACCCTGCACATCCGTTTGCTTCAAGCTAAGGGTCTGATTAATTATATATCAAGGAGGCAGCAATTTACAACAGATGAACACAAAAGCTTCTTCTTCTTCTTCTCCTCCTCCTTTTGCATGCAGCAAATGAAAGTGGGTGGTATTAATTGCTGGAAGCACAGCTGTCCTGCTGATGCAGTTCAACCTGGAAATGAGTTGGAATTTGGGCAGAGTGCTGGCGATAGCACGGCTACTCTTCATGAAGGACACCATGGG
The DNA here is from genome assembly GCF_056783735.1 of Eptatretus burgeri. Lineage (NCBI taxonomy): Eukaryota > Metazoa > Chordata > Myxini > Myxiniformes > Myxinidae > Eptatretus > Eptatretus burgeri. The sequence continues at coordinate 76,386,040 of NC_140967.1, forward strand.
ATCTTTAACGTCCACTAACTGATGGGACGCCCAGTTGAACATCCATCTGAGGGACGGCCCACACATTGGTGAATCATGCTTCCTAAAAACACCAAGGTGACAGTTTATAGCTGTCCTGAGATTCAAACCTGGCTTGACATCTCAGGGGCAAGTGTGCATACTTCTTGGCTATCCTGCCAGCCCAACACAAAACCTAATATAGTATAACATTGCAATTAAAAATATGAGAACAAGATGCCATGGTAATACTGTACTAAACTCATTAAAGTTGAAAGCACGACACTCCTGGTTAAACTATACCCACATAACACAATTGCACAACATGACCCAAAGTTAAAACTATACCATCATGACACACAAAAACACGATACCAAATATGTTTTCATTTTAATGCTATGCTATATTAGGTTTTGTGTTGGACTGGCAGGATAGCCCAACATGACAACATGACAACTATACCCAACATGACAATTGAAGTAAATGCATAACTGCCACAGCTGCTCAAGGGACAGCTCACCTCTTCCAAGTCTAACTGGTCCAAGTATACCGTGGGTTCTGTGGAAGTTGTGTTGGAGAGTTGTGCATTTACCCTCTGCAGCTGCTGCTGTACCTGCAGGTCAAAAGAAATGCACGGGCAAGTTGGTACAAGGTAGAACTCATGCAAATGATCCACTATGCATCTCGTACACAACAAATATCTCCAATTATTCCAGGACATAAATAACTAATTTACACTTCACAATACAAACGGGAGGATTGCTTGCAAAAGTGAAAAGATTCATCGTTTATTCGAACAACAGTGCTGACTCAACAAGGTAGGCATTTTATTTAACATGGAGCCACTCAAATTGAGTGTTGTATCTACAATAAGCTTCATTTTCGAAACCAAGACTCACCAAACACAACTCTTCAGTTTGCTTCTTCATATCACCGTCCAGAATGAAGAACTTTTGCTCTGATTCTTCAAGCTGGTACCTCAACTGAAAGAAAAATAACATTACTTAGAGAGCCAATGTGTCCCACTGCCGTAACATCACGGCTTACTAAATGTAATCCCAAGTGCAACAGGGCAACGTAACAGGTACGGTGAATGATTAAAACCTTATGTGCGTGTGACTCTTGCTGAAGCCTCTCAGACTTCTCCAACTCATACTGTTTTTCCAGCTGCGATATTCTCTCCATGAACTGTTCGCACAAGTATTGCCATTAATATTGTCACGACGCCTTCACGACAATGATAAATAAACATTAAAAAGAGGTCGATAGACTATTGAGCGACAACTCGATAGCAACAATAACTCTGAAAGTACTGAGCTAAACTATTGAGCCTAATCCTACAATTCTGTTTGCTTCTAAATCTTGTGTCCCCCACCCCTATTTTTCCCTCTGTACCCACCTGACCCAGTTGCACCCACCTAATACTGGACTATGTGTCTTTTACACGTGAGAAGGTGGACAAGTTTCTGGCAACCTTCATCTTTGATTCTGCAACTGGACCGGACAGCATCAGCTCACGTGTCTTAAAAACCTGCTCTGCTGCTCTTGCACTTCCTCTCTCTCTGCCCTTTTCACCCAATAATTGCCCCGAGGTCACCTTCCATCTCCTTGGAAGTTAGCCAACATCACTGTCTTACATTAACCCTAATCCTACCAATTAACCCGAATTAACCCTCATCCTAAAAGTCTTTTTGGACACCAGGCATACATTTTGATTTTATGATTTCATGTTTTATTAGTTTGCTTACCTATATGTGCCGGTAATACATACATACATATATATATATATATATATATATATATATATATATATATATATATATATATATATATATATATATATATATGATGTTTTAAGATCCCACTTTACTGCACAGAGTTGCAAGCAAATCCTTTCTGGGATCCAAAAAGTTGTTTTTGTTCAATTTTTTGCATATATGATTACTTTATGTGATATTTGTATCGAGCAAGTTCTCCAATTTCTATTTTTTTATGCTTTTGTTTGCTTACTTTATCACTAAAACATCATCCAATCAAAATAATTATGTTTCCTCATTGATGTGAAACTTCAGCAGATTGAATGAAATTTAGTGATTCTGAGTTGGGGTCAAAAAAGTCTCCAGTTGGAAGGTTAATTTTAGATATTATTTTTATTTTTCTTATGTTTGTTGAATTTATCAATATAAAACACCATGTTTCGTCATTGATGTGAAGCTTTGGCAGATTCAGTGAAGTTTAATGGTTTTTGAGTGGGGTCTAAAAAGACCCCAGTTGGTAAGATTAGGTATTAAAATATGTTGGGAAGACTCGGGTTAAAAAAGTGCAAAACCCAAACCCCTTAACTGCATTACATACATTATATATATATATATATATATATATATATATATATATATATATATATATATACACATATATATATATATATATATACATATACATCTACATATACATACACACAGTACATATTCGCTCATGTATAAACATACAGATGGATACAAGGCTCCCATCAAAAAACATCATTGGCCAAAAATACCGTACTGCCTTTGTGGACATTGAATGAACCAGAAGCGAGTTTGCAATTACCTGCTCTGAATCATTCACTCGTTGCTCAAGCTGATGCAATTTCTGCTCTAAAGACTCTTTTTGCATCCCACTCTGTGGACATGTCAACAATAAGCAAGCGTCAACAATCAACCATAATATATGTAGTACGAAAATGATTGACAATTCTGAGCCACACCATCTTGCCAGAAAGTTTAGACTGCACACACGGTTTCCCCAAATTTGCTGTTCAAAATTATTTTTACATGAGAAAGGTCAACATCACAATAAAAACATAATTTTTCATCAAATTGTTATGTAAAAAAAAAGGAAATCCGGCCACTTTGACCGAGCTGAACGAGTGCCGTGATGTATGACACGTCATGCAGAACAGAGATATCTTGACATAAATCCATCGCGTAAATGATACACACCTATTTTTCATACATTTGCATCGCTTTATGACTTTGCTTATTTGTGATCACGCACCAAATATTCTATCTTCTATCCTCTTCTCTTTCTTCATTATTCTTAAAAACACAAACAAAAACCGATTGATCCTGCACCATGCCATATTGCTATGTCAGCATCCATTTTACACATACAGTACAAACAAATTATTTACGATAACTGCTTGAGCACTGACCTTTGACGTAATGAAAAAAATAACACAATTCATCACTTTCTACTAAACCTTGTGAATTAATTTGGTGAGTGTCTTTGTTAAGTTTGTTTGAACAAGTTTTTAGTTGCATAGTTACATCATCTCTAAACAGTTTCCAATAATGATGATTACCAATTCAGGTCCATCATCACCAGTTCTCAATTCGCTGAGCATTTACCATGACAATAAATAAGGCCAAAGACAAACTACAAAGAAATGGCCTTCACCTGGAGAAACCCGTTTTTCCATGGACATGGACAACTGTATGTTGCTTTATCACATAGAATAGGATTTCAAGGATTCATTTACGATGGCAGTCCACAATATCGGACAATTGCCAAAAATATTGTTCTCTGTTGCATTGCACTCCTGTGGCATGCTAACAATTACACCAATCTCATCTTCGAAGCCTATATATCAATCAGACATTAACAATTTCATCTCCTAAAGGCCATGTCCACATCAACATCGATCACTTCATCACATTGATAAACGTAAACTTCCCTCCTGACTATGATGCACAACAGGATCAGTAACATGTCAACATTAAAAACCTGGTGTGTACCAACAAGTAACCACACTCACTATTTACTCATTGCCATTACACTGGGTCCCTCGCCAGCATATTTTACAACAGCAGTGAGTCTCCCTGTCATTGTTGGTAATGATAACTTGAGGCAAAGTCTATGGCGCACCATCGTAAATCCCCATGCTTCACACCTAAAGCAAAGTTGAAAGATGGCAAAAAGTTCCACCAGGAATGACCAAATATCAAATTTTGAATTCGAAAAAAAGTCTTCTGTTTTGACCCCTGTGACCATAAGTCCCCACCCCCTGGGGCATGAACCAGAGATCAAATCCAAAAAATTGCTACACATTTCATGTGTCCCCTAATGTTAATTGCATATACAAAATGTGCCCGTAATTGCACGTTTTTGGTATTTGACCTTTTGACCCCACCCACACTGCTCTCGCACCTTCTTGCCATTTGGTGATCAAAACTACCAAGTTTGTTGAATTTCTGCACAACCATTATTAAGAGAAAGTGTGACAGACGGAGGGACAGACAATTACAATTCCCCCCAATTATTTTCAAAAGGCGTGGGTATAACGACAGAGCTTTTGAGATGTGCAAATGTACCCAATGATGAAAAGCACACATTGGAAAATTAATGATATATGAATGGAGTAGCAAAGGCCCGCCGGTTGACAAGATAAATCAATGAAGCTGCAATTACAAACCACCTAAATAGACCAAAACAACCATGAAAAGTCACCTCTTGTAAAGTAGCTTCAGCATCTGCCAATCGGCTCTGCCACTTCTGTTCCTCCATCTCAACACTGTCCTGCAACCGTTTTAGAATGCCCTCCTGTGGGGTGCATCCAGTAGGAGGGGTGGAGGAGAGGTACAGCAGCCACGATGCAACCCAGACCCAGGAAATAAAGGAAAATCAAAAATGAGCACAGCAAGAGGAGTGAGTCAATAGTGGCTTGGAAAGCTCATCAAAAGTTACCTGAAGATTAGGCAAAACTAAAAAGTTGAAGGTGTTACAAGAGCAATTTAATTATATGGATTAGAGCAAATGGAGAATCGGAAGGCAAAGCATTTCCACTGCACTCACCGTCTCGGCAAGCACGTTCTTGTACTTCTCACATTCTTCTTTGGACTGCAGCCTCGCTTGCTCACTCATCTGCACTTGACTCGATAGATTCTAGGAATACCACATACATTTGGATAAACAATATGTGTGCCTTTTCGTTACGAATATGAATAGATAAATGTATTTGTGATGGATCTTCTTCTTTAATGGCCACAATTATTCCGATGTTCTTGTCGAGTTGGTTGGCCGGGGGAAGTTTTTGGTCCAAGTCTTTCATGAACCGGTTGGCCAAGCCTGACATTCGATTAGGTAGTTAGAGCAGAGATTTGGAATTTGTTGATGGTGCCAGCGATAGCTCGCCTACTCGTTGTGAATGGCACCATGGGGTCTTAAACGTCCACCAAGTAACGTCAGTAGACGGCATGTCAGTTTAACATCCATCCGAGGGACGGCACTCACATTGATGAATCACGCTACCTTGGAAACACTGGGGTGACAGTTCATAACTGGGTTGGGATTCAAATCCAGGATAGACAATTTAGAGTCCATTGTGCGCACCTCAAGAGTCTAGGCCATTCTGACAACTCGTATATGTGATGGATCAAACGGAATATTGTTATGTTCAATTATTAATCCAAACTCATCATAAATTTGAGAATCAATTTGAATATTTACATGAGCATCTGAAAGAAACCTTTAATTTATGTTAGACCACAAAGGACACACTGCATTGGTGTGGTATATTCAAGCATTTGACCTCTCTTTTGCTTTGACAAAGGGCTAATACTCAAAAGGTCAGCCACATCTTGCTTCCCCCAGTGATTAACATACTTGTATTGCCTTTCAGTTGACAAAATCCATTAGGGGAGTACGGTAGTTATAACAAGTGTTTCCAAATCTCATCATGAAGCTGGCTCAGAAAACTCAAGGTGTGAGGAGAAAGAAAGAGCTATCAACAGTTGATGTTCTGGATCTGTTGAAGATAATGTACTAAATCAGAACTCACCATGACCTCTGCAGATTGTTCTTCCTGCTGACGACCAAGACTGTCAAATGCGGCTTGCTCAAAATCTCGTAACCAGACATCCTGTACCTGCATGCAAGCATTATGGCTTCATTGTAATATTAACACAAAGCTGCCAACTGTGTCACAAAGTTATAAACAGGACGAGGGCTCAGGAAAAGTTAGATAGATATTGTGAAATGTATATATTATATTGTTGCAGTTGTTGGCCGCTCCAGTTGCCCGTTTATGGTGCCAGAAAATCCAAAGGATAGCACATCCCTCTCTATCGAGTGCAGCCTGTGGCTGCTGGTTGCATCATTGGTTGGGACGTGGCTATGCCGCTGATACAGTGTCCCCCTTACCAGTACACTGGTACTCATTTTGCTGACCTCGAAAGGATGACAGGCCGAGTCAACCACCTAGTGTATATTAATTCAGCGACCAACGGGGCTTGAACTCAGGACCCTATGATCCCAAGCTGCCACCCTAACCACGAAGCCAACATCAGGCTGGGATAGGACATAAAATATAGGTTCGCAGGAATGGTGATTTTCAGACACAAATGTTAGGAGGGAAAGACAGAGTCTATCAATTACATCAGCGACAGATTTTCAACATCACATTTAATTTCGTTACGTTTGTGCCAAGACATATATGAAGGAAATAACTGCTCTATATTAAATATCTTCAACAAACAGGAGTAATTTCCTCAATATTATACATTCATATATACAATTATTTTTATTAGCATGCTTTTTTGATAGCAGGGGAGGGAGGGATTGGAGGGGAGGAGGAGATTGGGAGATTTGAACCATACTCTGTGCAGAGTTTTGGTGCTGCTTAAGCAGTCTCCTTGGCTATTGGGCACAATCCTGGACGGGTCGCCACTCCGACACAATATACAAGCATGCTGGCACTCATTTAGCCAACCTCGGAAGGATGACAGGCCGAGTTAACCCCACCTGGTATTAATTCAACAGATGAGCGGGATTTGAACTCGGGACCCTTGGATCCAAAGCCCACCATCCTAACCATTAAGCCAACACCAGGCATATTGGAGGGGAGGTTGACGGTGGTTTTAGGATGAAGAATGAACACAAACTGACAGCAATTTCACCTTTTGATGAGACTGTCTCACAGACATGAAAGTCAATACACAAGTATTTTATCACTCACCCATACCCAAACTACCTAACCAATCCTGCCAATATGCATGTATCCCTCTATCCCCAGTGCTTCTAGGAATTGATCTAATTCAAGTTTAAACCTGTCCACTGTTTCTGCCATGATAACCTTTCCAGGGAGACTATTCTATTCTACTATTCCCTCCAATAACTACTCTCTGAGTGAAAGACTCCCCACCTTACAACCATACTAACTCCCCCCCCCCCCTTCCTTACTCCAAGGATGTAGCCACTGGTCCTGTCACTGTACATTCTGATGAAATACTCTTCCACATAGATGGGAAATTGAACCATGGCAAACAAGAATTCTACCACGAAACTATCAATGCCATACACCAATGAACCAATTGTTTGATAAGCAGAACGAAGAAAGACATTCCGTTCTTGCTTTTTTGCACTGTTATGATGTTGAAAGGCTGGTACTTTAACGGCGCTTTTATTGTCGGCAACACGAGTTCAACCAGGAAATATTCATTAAATTAAACTACAGGGAAAGAAGGAAATATCACAGCATTTGCAAATCAAAATTAATGGATCATTACAAGCTACACAAACAAACCAACCACATAAAAACATGACATTATAAAAACAGGAAAACAAAGCAATATAAATTATAATCCATTGCCAAAATAGTCAAGAGTGTGAATGGTAAATCCACCTGGATTGACGACGTTGGTACATCTGGGTAGAGTTTCTGCAAGAGGAGGAAACATCGCTTCTGAAAGGCCTGGAGCTTTTGCTCCAGTTGATCCTGAAAACACGACATCAGCATTTAGCAAAACAGGATACATGCTCAATGCAATTGTAGATCAGGTTTATGAAGGGGGACTTGTTTGCTGATGTTTTATTTGTTTGTTTTTTGGCATTTCTCCAGGACTAACTTTGTGGCAAATATATGAAATTTGCATTGAATGGAACATCCAACAGCACCAAGACTGTCAATGCCGGTGTGCCACAAGAATCAATTATGGAACCTTGATAATTTCTCAATATTGCAGATATCATGGACTGGCTAAATGTATGGAGAAGATATCTTGAAGTGCAACATTATGCATAATGTATCTTTTATGATCATTGTCATTAATAAGAAAGATTGGGATCTGGCTTTTGAACCAGAGGGATCTGATGCTTTATGTAGCATAATGTTGTTGAGATAGTTCTTATGTACTTCAGGACCTGCACGATCTGACATAGATTTGATTGAACATGCTTGGTACATCCAAGGGAGCTTGTTTGTTGTTGGTAAGTCCAACCACAGTCTTGTGATCAACTGACAGTGGCCCTGGTAATATCTACAGCTGAAATTATCTCATCCCCATGTCTAACACCATTTATAACAAGTTGGTTATTTGGCTAACTTGAATGCCAGTCCATACTATCACGGCAATATGATAATACTGCCCCTACCAAACCAATCATGTTGCCCAAAAACAGAATTAGCAAATCGCTCCCCACATCATATCCAGATTCTAGCACGCCCATCACTGAATTGAAAATCGAGATCTGCCGGTGAAGAATAACATGGCACCAACGGTTCAGCCTCCAGTTGTGATGTGTCACCCAATGCATGTGCTGCTGGTTCAGAGAGATGCAAAAAGTGGTCTTTTGGACATTGAACCACTGACATGGACGAGTCCGAATTGTCTGGGTTGAAATTTTATGATTGATTGCTCTTTGTCGGCCAGTCTGGAGAGATTGTGTTGTTGAAAAGCAGTTTCTTCTTGCAATGGTGATCTGAAAGAGATCTCTCTGCGAAGTGTCCTGTCCGAAAGTCCCTTGTCAGTGCTGTAGAAATGACAACAATTTAATAGTCCTACTCTACTGGGAAGTAACAACAGCCTGTGTCATCCCCCTTGAACAACCCCTCATGATGTGAACCAACTCATTTGGTGTCAAACGATGCCCAGCCATTCCTAAACTGACTTGAACCACACAGGTGGCCAATTCATGGTGATGCCATAGATCATGAGTAGACACGCAGACAGATTCTGTGGAAGATGATACTCGCATACCAATTTCTAGGATCGCTCAGTTCAAGTAAAGATTGTGCACATCCAATTTCTCAAATGCAATTCTTTCCACAACTGCCATGCTTTGCATGCACATGACTAAGAAATTTTGAACTACAAATTCATTGTACGTTGTGCAGTTGAAAAGTCTTTGCTTAATATTTTTGTGAAAGTATGGCATGAAGCTTGCAAAATAACCGGTTCAACACCACTTCGCTATATAAAGCATCGGATCACAGTCGAGTCAAAATGCCAACCTTCCAAACTGCATCCTATCAATGGTTTTCCCACTACCTGCAGATTGTGGAATTTGCTTTCAGCAGATATCATGAAGATAACAACAGACAATTTAAAAAACGAGTTATACATTGACCTCAGGAATTGTTGAGTCAGCTCTGTATTTACTTATTGCTGCTTGCTAGGGTATTAAGATGCATTTAAAAAAGAATAGCTAGGAACAGAGCCAGAGCCAACAAAATGACACCAGAATGGAGAAAGTGAAAAGTAATTTTGGTTTGTTTTTGCTTCTTTGTTTTTTCCCAGACAGAAGTAAATTAACTACAAGGAAATATAACAGTCCAGGCAATCAAAAAGTCCTACAACGACTAATCTTAGGAAAAAAAAAGTTCTTTAGAGGAAAACCTCTTATAATTAAAAAAAAAAAAAAAGGAATTTACTTTGTGGCCAACAAAAAGATTGCACACAAATTGCAATACATAATGGTTTTATTTATAAAAGCTCAAAATTATTTGTGGATATGAGCAATTGAAAATGGAATTAAACGATGAGAGCTATTTGGATGCACCAGTTTCTAAGAATTGTTTACTCTTATAATCAAGGTACAGTTTACAAATAAACAGTTCTGTTGATTACTCAACATCAAGAGAAGCCGAGTTGTTCAGTTTTCAGCAATCATCACTCCCCCGATGGAAATATGCCAGTTCTACACAAAATACAAAATAAAATTTGCCACAAATGCGTCAATTGACATGCCTCTGCCCACATTATATGTCAATCCATTGTTATGTTTGATCTCACTTAAAGGTCATGTGAAAAATTAAAGAACCCTTGGGAGAGAGGAAGTGGGGGGGGGAGAGGGAGAGAGAGAGAGAGAGAGAGAGAGAGAGAGAGAGAGAGAGAGAGAGAGAGAGAGAGAGAGAGAGAGAGAGAGAGAGAGAGAGAGAGAGAGAGAGAGAGAGAGAGAGAGAGAGAGAGAGAGAGAGAGAGAGAGAGAGAGAGAGAGAGAGAGAGAGAGAGAGAGAGAGAGAGAGAGAGCACGAGAGAGCACGCGAGAGAGAAAGAGAGAGAGAGAGAGAGAGAGAGAGAGAGAGAGAGAGAGAGAGAGAGAGAGAGACAGAGACAGAGACAGAGACAGAGACAGAGACAGAGACAGAGACAGAGACAGAGACAGAGACAGACAGATAAGCAGAAGAGAGATAACATCAGATGCTTCCAGCTTGAGTTATGGTCTGCAAAATGACTTCCAAAGGGCAAATGGCCTTTGACATATTCAATCTAACATTGAATTAGTTCATCTTTGTACTATAGTCCATAAGTGTGTCGAGTATGGTTGAAATCTCGAGTGGCTTGTAAGTTATTGCAGTCACACAGATTATAAATTAAAGGGCACTTAACCCTTTGACCTTTCGAATCTAAGATTTAATAATTTCATCTTTGTATTACAGTCCATAGTTATGCCAAGTTTGGTCAAAATCCCTTCAGCGGTTCACAAGTTATCGCGGTAACAAAATTCTGCTACTTTCAGCTAAAGGTCACATGACCCTTGACCTTTCCCCAAAATCCAACAACATTTTTGCATCAAAATACACCTTTGTACCAAGTTTGATTAAAAAAATAATCCCTTCAGTGGTCCACAAGTTATCATGTGGGACGGACAGCCGGACGGACAACCCGAAAACATAATGCTCTCCGACGCTTTCGGGAGCGGAAGCATAAAATACAAAAAAAAAGACATTATAGTTAGGCCAGCTTGTAGAGACATTGCTGTTCTAAAAAGGATGGACATCTGTAAACGGGAACAACAGTAAAAGCATTATGTCATGTGGTTTTAGATCATTCAACTTTGTGATGCAAATTTGGCTGGCAGCATGGCCTAGAAGTAAACACAGCATGGATTTGAATCATGACGCAGCTATAAACTGTCATTCTGATGTTTCACATGCAAGGCGAGGAGATATCAATGTGTGTGCCTTCCCTTGGATGGACATTAAACTAGACATCCCATCTGCCAGAATTAGTCAATGGACTTTAAACATCCCACAGTGTCTTTCATAAAGTCGAGCTATTGCTGGCACCCTGGCCAAATTCCAACTTCCTGTTCTAACCTACAGCAGGCAATGCATGAACGGCACAGCGAAGCTCCAGCAATGATGCAATCAACAGCCATAGGCAGCAGAGGAAATAAATGAATGACACAATTGATAAAGCACAACAGAGCAGCAGGGGAGGAAAGTATGCCAGTCAGTGTTTGGCAAGACATGGTGCTTTACAGAAAGCCTCGGGAATGTCGGATAATCCCCAAAATATTATGCAATTATTGCAAGCGGCACCTTGTCAGATCTAGTGGTAGCGCTGAGCTTTTCCGCAGATGTTAAAGCTTCCATCGCTTTCCAGTTTTTCTCACGTAAATCCTAGTGTTCAGGTCAGGGGGAAAGAGTGCAGTTTGGGGGGTCAAAAGAAAAGGAAAATGTCAACTCTGCCACAAGAAGGAAAAACCATGAAAATGCTAACTTCTAAGACAAAAGAACCAAAGACAATGAAACACTGCAATGTAGGTAGAGAAGTTCTGAAGATGGTGAAGGGGATTGCTTTGACAGCAAAGAGTTTTGATGAGAATCAAGAACGAGTTCCAAAGGTATTTATTGAAAGTGTAGATCGAACTGAACTTTAAGGTGGCAGTAAGTTATGTTATGAAAGTTGAAGCAACAACAACAACAAAAAACCCTTACATTATTCTTCTGTTTCTGTTGCTCCACCCCAGCGCTCATGGTGGCCAAATCATGCTCAATCTGTAATATCTTCTTATCTCTTTCCTCCAACCTGCATGCGGTAACAATGCCATCAGCTACAAAAGGTAAAACCATTTTTTGATTTTATATCTTTACCCTTACCGAAGGAGAGGCTATTGCACTTGGGGCTGTTTGTTTCTTGCAAAATCAAAGGTTTTTCAAGTATATTGGTCAGTCGATTTTGTTATTCTGTCTGTTTGTCTGTATGTCTGTCAATCGCCGACAGGTCACAATTCTAAACCGATCATAATGAAACTTTATCAGTCTCAACTGAGAAGCCTATTGATTTTGAGGTCAAAGGTCAAAGGTCTTCTTGGATTTCTAAAAACGTCTTTTTTTCATCCAATCGACTTGAAATTTAAACAAGATTTGCATATTGCGTCAATTAATTGAGAAACCAACGATTTGATATCAAAAGGTCAAATGTCAACTCAAGGGCAAACATCTAAACTCATCAATTTTCAACTGAAAAATCACCAATCTACATCCTATTAAATTGAAAATTAAACAGCAAATGCAGAGTGCGTCACTGAATTTGGAAACCAACTATTTTTGATGGCAAAGGTCAAAGGTCAAAGGTCAACTCAAGGTCAAACTTGGAAAATCTTCAATTTCGATCTGAAAAAAATTATCAATTTTCATCTGATTGACCTGCGTTTTGATTATGATTCTCAATTATAATCTTAATAAAATGGACAATTTGATGTATACATGGCAAGCTTTGGAGAGGGGTGTGGATTTTGCAAACTATCATGCTTTGCACAATGTCTTTTTCTTGTTTGTTTGTCTGTCTGTCTGTCTGTCTGTTTGTCCGCACAGAACTTTCGTGTTTTTCTCCGCAACCGCTTGTCGGATTGAGATGAAATTTTCACCATTGGTGCGACTACTCATGTAGTATGATATAATCATAATTATGACATCATAGGTCACGTGGTGTGGCAGCTATGTTGGAAAAATGGAAAAAAAACTTTGGACCTCTGTATCTCTGAAACCGCACCAAAGAAAAAATTGAAACTTGGCACACGGCAAGTATTCCTCAATGGGGAATAAGTACGATTTTTTTATGACGTCATAGGTGCCTTCATTATGATGTCATTACATATGTAGAATGCTACATCTGACCAGTATGAAAAATTTTGAGCGTCATCTCAGGATAAAATGGTCCACAGAAAAAAAATTTGATGATGTCATCGATCACATGATTCGGCAACCATATTGTTTTTTTGTTTTTTTTAACTTTCAAAATTTCTTCTTCTCTAAAGTGGCTGAACAGATCGAGGCGAAACTTTACTTGTATGGTCACCTATTCATGAGGAACAAAACGTTCACACATATGATGTCGTAGGTCACATGGTTTGGCAGCCATATTGGATTTATTCTTAAACCTATAAAAATCTTCTTCTCCAGAACGGCTGGACAGATCGAGGAGAAACTTCACACAAGCGTTCCCAAAGCCTTGTGTGTACAAGTTTGGTCAGTAATAACTGATAGATCACATGGCTTGGCAGCCATATTGGAGTAAAGAAATATATTAAATAATGTTTTCTTTGGAACCGCTTAACCAATCGAAATTAAACTTCACAATTATATAGTAGTGATGGGAAATACATGTTTTAAATTAAAACTTGATCGGACACATGGTCTGGCAGCAAGAATTTTCAATTTTTTTTTGATCTGGGTTCTTTTTTTTTCTTGTTTTTTTGAAAAAGGCTCACTTGACTGTACTTGGATGTTTGAGGGTAGAGGAGTAGCAGCTGAAATGTGAATCTTATCCAGGTTCCTCCTGATGACTCCATCTTTGCTATTTGCTTGTTCAGGTTCCTTCTGATGACTCCAATGCAGGACTGTACCCATTTGGTTAGTCTTCCATTTTATTTGAATTGAATTTATTTTAATCCCATTTTAAATTCAATTGAATAACAAGTGGTGCCAGGCACAACAAATCCCACCCATTTAAGGCATAAAGTTATTTTGGGGATCAAATTTAAATTTGAACCATGTTTTAGTTTTAATGGAAAATTTGTAATTTTGACCGATGACCATGACCCCCAAAACTTCGGACCCTACCGATCTTCACAAATATGCATTTTTCACTATAGGAATGGGTAGGATTATAAGTGACAAATAGAATAAGGTTCACTATAAGCTCAGTTTGAAGTAAATCAGATCATTTTTGACGAAGTTATGAGCGAAAAACGATTTTGATCTTTTCGTGACCTTGACCTTTGATCCAATTGGACCCAAAAGTTAATGGGGTCGTCCAAGGTTCATTGCCCGCCTATGGATTAAATTTGATAGTGTTTGCTAAAGACGTTTTGCCATAAAGTTGCTAACAGACAGACAAACAAACAGACACACAAACCGGAGGATTACAATATCCCGCTCCCTCCCTCCGGGGGGCGGGATAATAATGAAAAACGTCATGGGTCAGGGTCAAGTGTCCAATCAAAGCGGGGTTGCATCAAAGCAGGACGTCTTGGTACCCGGTCATCACTGACAGCAGTTATAAAGTGGCAGTTCTAGTTATGTCTCTTATTAATTCCATAACGTACCAGTATACAAATGCCACACAAAATACATCACACAAAACTACACAAACACCACACAAAATAAGTTCTGGTGAGGGTCTGCAATCTCTGATTGCTCTTTCTAGTTATTTTACTGTTATGTTTGTTGGCAAAATCCATCCTGGGCAGAACATGCAAATGTGCATAAAAATACTATTCCTGCAAAAATGAACATTTCCCAATGAGACCTTTCACCACAAACGTCAATAATGAAAGGAACAAAACTGCACAGAGAACAATTGAGAAAACACATGTGTGTCCCAAACAACTCCAGTTCTGCTCTTTGCACAAGACCTAACAATTGAGAAAGCCTTGTTGATCGTGTTCCCATGCCAATGTCAAAACATGTTGCTCAGGATGGTTCTCAGGGTTTGTTTTTTTGTATACAATGTCGAGGCTCCTATGAGAGCTCACACACATAAACTCGTATGATACCTGCACAGGGTTAATTTCCCTGTGCAGGAAAAACATCGACTTAAATTTTTATTCACCCAAAATATAGTTCATGATGAACGCAGTAAATCCGTCAATATTTGTGTGATGCCAATAAAATACTACTAAATCTATTTCAGAGTTCCCATCAAAAAGGCCAGCTCTTCATCGATTAAACAATTTCAGGTATTAAGTGGAAAAATAAGGGAATCCACAAATCAAATATTGAGACCCCTAAATAATTAGAACTACCACTCACTCTGCTGTAATCTTGTCAAACTCAGCCTGCTCGACCTGGAATGAAAAACAATGTTAAAAAAAAAATCACACTATGGCTTTACCCAATTTGGCACTATAGCCTTAAATGATATGATGGCCACATTTTAGAACCCACCATAAGGCCGTCGCATAATGCCTCAGCCGGTTTAGTGTTCACAAGTTCCTGGGCTGTAAGTAGCTGTTCCCTCAACAGTCTCTCGTTAGCTTGTGTCTGTACCAACTTTGCCTGTAGATCTTCGACCTCACGTCGTGCCTGGTTGGCGAGCTCTGCAAAGCACATGATAGACACCTGAGTTGGAATCTGTGGATGAACACTGCATATCGTCAATAACACTACCTTCTAAATCTCAAATGACTATTTTAAACATTTTGATTTTTCAACTTTCCCAGAATGTTTACAAAACATGTTTTAAAAAACAAATTAAATAATCAGCCTGATGGAAAAGTTATAGCTTTGTTTCAAACTGTTTCTTATTTGTATCCACAACAGGTGCAAAAAGCCTTGGTAAAGAAGTGAAAGTGAGTGGCTAAAGCTGCCGTCATGGGTGGCATTAGAATCGGCATTGGGTTTATCTCTTGAAAGCCACCTACTTGTTTGTGGCAAAACAGCAAGGCAATGATTTTCTGTGGATCAATGTGATATTTTACAGTGAGTTTCCTCATTCAAAGCTGAAAAAAATTATCCTTTAATACTTTACAGTTTATACCATGAAAAGCAATTTTACATGTGAAAACATTCTGAAGCCAACTGGATACCCAAGCAGGATTCATTTAATTGATGCATTTAATTACATCAACATTACCGAGTACAAATGTATGAGGACGGATATTTGCAGAAGTGATTCAAGCAGAAAAATTTGGGTTGAATGCGACTGGTGGGCAGAAAAACATGAAAATATGTATTTTTGGTTCAGTAAAGGAAATATTATATTGCATGCGGTAGTGAAAGAGTGAAAGAGAACAAGCTGCGATCGATTTGTTTGTGTGGTTTTCAAAGCTTTTGCATAAACCTTCAATAATTTAACTCTCGTTCAAGCATTTTACATACAGAAGAGCAAGCAAAACTTGGCTTTGCATACTCACCGCGATTCTCCAGCTGTGCAGACTCGAGTTGGCCCTGAGCCTGCTCAAACGTGGCTTTTTGGTCAGCTGTCACATCCTTTAATCGCTTCAGCTCAGCACCAACTTCCTCTCTCTGCGTCTGTGCCTTCTTTGCCACATTCTCTGCATCCTTCTTTTCTTTCTGTGGAAGTAGAGAGGGTATATGTAGGAGAAGGAAGAGCAGATAAGGGTTTGATTGATCTTGCACATTCTCCTGGCATATTTGGAAGCCATTGTTAGAAACTGTGAAAGTAACAATGTGTATTCATCACCCAATATGCCTCAGGATATTATTATTATTATTATTAATAATAATAATTTCCTTGCCTTTATTCACAGGATGTTAGATTATTATTTATTGTTGAAGCAAAAAGGATCATTTCATTTATATCTTGTTTAACTGAAAAACGATTAAATAAATAATGATTGACGCTGGTTGGGCAATGGTAGGCCAATCACACAGTCATTTTGTTCCGCTGATCTGACACCACTTGACTTCTATCTGTGGGGTCATTTGATAACATTGGTGTACAGTACTACAAAACCTGCCAGGATCAACGACCTTCAACAGGGGATAAAATATGATATCCAGGTTATTCCACAGGAGCACCTCCTGAATGCTGTGAATAAACTTGAGTGCCGAGTATGTCAAGTGATTTCAATCAAGGGTGGATGATCCCTTTTGCACCAAAGGTAATGGGAAACACTTCTTCTTGCATATGGCAGCTTGGGTGCCGGGTAGTTATCATTTTGTTGGGGCGCAACTATGCCGCTAATGCTGTACCCCGAATACCAGTACACTGGTACTCATTTTGTCAACCTCAAAAGGATGACAGGTTGAGTCAACCACACCTGGTGTTAATTCAGTAGCCAACGGGGCTCAAACTCAAGACCCAAAGATCCCAAGCCAGCCACCCTAACCACTGAGTCAACACCAGGCTTATCGGAAACACTGTACTCATTTCAGTGCACACTTGCCT
>NC_140967.1:76418432-76523432 GCF_056783735.1 Eptatretus burgeri
CACAAATGGAAGCAATGCATGGATAGCTCTTTCTGCCACTTTTGGGTAGGAATTACACATCAAGGGCCAAAATTCTGTGATTGATTTCTCATCGAACATATCTCTTGCTCCCGAATCAGTCTTCAGCTCCAGAAATTCATCTTGACAATCATCAGGAACTTTTTCAACTGACAATTTAAATGTATTTCGCACTAAATCCAACTCCTTATCATTGAGTTCAGGAAAATATCGGCTAAATTCATTTTCCAGTGCTGTCAAATGCTGCAAAATTTCATTTTTTGCAAATCCTGGAAGCACTTGGTCTTCACCACCAGCAACAAGAATCGATGACAGTTTCTCAAACATTGCAACATTTTTGATCTTGATGTTTCTCTTCCAATTTTCCAGCTTGCTCATGAAAGCTTTCAAGAAATCCATGAATTTTATGATGTTTGTATTCTTTCCTTGCATCTGAAGATTCAGTTTTAATATTCAGCTGCTCAAAAATGTCAACCAAATAAGGCAAAGCACACGATCCATTCCTCATCATACAGCCAGGCAAAAAATTCCATCTTACCCTGAACTTCAAAAAATAATTTGAGCTCATCTCTAAGCTCAAATACTCACCCAGTTACATTTACTCTTGAAAGTCATTGAACATTTGTGTGGAAAAGAAGCAAACGATGGCCTGCATCCATGTCAATCCATATCTGCTTGAAAAGTCGTGAGTTGAGAGCTCTTCCTTTGACAAAATTCACAATTTGAATTGTTTGATCCAAAACCTTCCCTGGAGCTGGAAGTGTTTTTGAGGCC
Organism: Eptatretus burgeri; assembly: GCF_056783735.1. NCBI lineage: Eukaryota > Metazoa > Chordata > Myxini > Myxiniformes > Myxinidae > Eptatretus > Eptatretus burgeri. Next base: position 76,419,225 of record NC_140967.1, read on the forward strand.
AGTGCCTAACGATGGATCATACAATGAATGCCTTTCATTTTTGAAGCTCGCTTTTTCACACAAATTTGAAATCCAGATTTTGTCCCCAACACAGCTGGTGCTCCATCTGTACAGCACCCACAGACATTATCCCACAAAAGATTTTTCTGATTCAAAGAAAGATGAAACCTATTTCCAAAATATCTGAGGCCTTGGTAGTTGTTTCAAGAGGAGAACAAAAGAGAAACTCCTCTTGAAATGAACCTGAGTAAACATATCTTGCAAACACCAGCAACTGGGAACACAATGCCACATTAGTCAATTCAACAAGTTGAATTGAAAATAAGCCAAATGCTGCAGACTTGATCTCCTCAGTGGCAGATCTAGAGGGGGGGTTGGGGGGTTTGCAACCCTCCCCCCCTCCTACAGCTGCTGAGTACCCCTCACTCAACCCCTCCTTCCATCAACCATCCCTCCCTCCCTCAACCCTTACCTCCCTCAACCCCCCCCCCCACCTTCCTACCTCCTTCCTTCAACCCCCCCCCTCGTGTGGGCTTCGCACTGTTGGCGCTCACATGGGTATATTGCCACCCACCCACCTTGCCTCAAAGCCAAAAATGTCAACCCCCCCCCCTTTGCCTGAGACCTAGATCCGCCCCTGCTCCTGCACAACTTGATCCTTGATGTCAATGGCTATGTCGGTGATCCTCCTTTGAACAGTACTGTTGGATAGTGAAATTGCTGCAAGTTTTTTCTCCAATCCATTTCCCAACACAACTTCCACCATTTTGAGAGTGCAAGGTTTGATCAAAGTTTCCCCAATTGTATGTGGTTTTTTTCTGCTTTGCTATCTCCAGTGCTATGACAAAAGAAGCTTCAATAACCTTTTGGTTCATTTGTTGGAATGCCCCTGTTGAATCCAGCTTCACCTTTTTGAGAGCATTCCGATGATGTTCAAAAAAGCTTTTGTCCTTGTCCTTGTGTTGAGGATGAACATTCTACAAATGAGGTTTCAACTTTGTTGGTTTTATAGAATCATTTGACAAAGCTTTGCAACAAATAACACATTGAGGCCTTTCTTCTCCATTGATGATGATGGATGTGAATCCATAATGAATATACTAGTACGTGCCCGTAAAAAAAAAAAAAAAATTTAATAAATAAATATTCGAACCGTGAGCAACAAACAACAACCATACATGCCGTTTCTTCGCTCTCGCGTGCCCGTACATGTGTGGCCCGGAAGTTCGCATATTATTCGCAGTTACGATTATTCACAATTTAGTTTTAATACCCAATTATTCAATTAGCGCCAACGTATTTTACCTTTCCGCAATGTCGTGGCAAGGAAAAACAAAAAAAGAGAAGAGAAGAGAGAGAGAAAAAAATTTACTTCCTGGTTCGGAGCATACTAGCACTGATGTTACCAAAATTTATGCACCGTCTAATATGAAAACGATCATAACTTGGGGCATTGTGTTTATCTATAAATGCGCATAAGAAATCGACAAATTATTAGAATACACTCAGTCATCACTATCCGGAAGTCCGTACGTTGTAACCTGTAATGGCGAACGCGGCTGAGCTTCCCTTCCCCATCGGCCACGCCCACGCAACAACGTGTCTTGTCATTGGTTTGGTAAATAAATGGCCATAACTTGGGAAGCACTTGTCCGATTAATATCAAACCTTGAAAAGGCACATCCTCAGGTCCCCAGCAATATATCTGGCAAGTTTCAATTAGATCGGACCGGCAGTTGTCGAGAAACAGCGGTCACACACACACACACACACACACACACACACACACACACACACACACACACACACACACACACACACACACACACACACACACACACACAGCTGTAATTATAGATAGATGAATCATTGTACCCTCTTTTTTGACACTCATTATGGGCTCCAAATTCTGTGAATAAAAAACAAGAGTCAGTCAAAGATAACTATAAATGGAATATTTCCACTGATAAAAAGTGAAATGTTTATCTTTATTTTTCATTTAATCTTTGACATTCAAGAAACTTTATTGAATGTCACAGATTAAATTAAAAACAAACGACAATTCTACAGATTGTACAAAATCAACAGGACATCACACTTTATTAAATAAGGTGTGATGTCCTGTAGATTATGTACAATCTGTAGAATTGTAGTTTGTAGAAAGATAAATATTCCAACAGTTTGAGTCTGCCAATCTGTGGTCCCAATTCCCCCCTGAAACCCTAAAATTCCTCCCAGGGGGGGGAATTCCCCCTTGGTTGAGAACCCCTGCATTAGACCTTTATACTCCTTTAGACCCCGTAGATGCTTTCATATCCTGTCCTGAGTGTGACCGACAAGACACCCTTTAGACCCCAAACTACTTTTGGACAATACCCTTTAGTCCTTTTAAGACCCTTTTGACCTTTTATACCCCTTACACCCCTGATACCCATAGACCCTTGGATCCCATCAGACCCCCTTGACCCTCAAGACGCATCTGACTCCTTAAGATGCCTTTGACTCTTTTGACCTTTATATCCCTTTAGACCCTGTATAGACTTTTTTGACCCCATTAGACCCTAAACTATGATTAAAATATACCCCTTAGGACTTCCTTCTATATCCATAATGTCCACACCATGCATCCTTCCCTGCTCCCCATTTTGCCACACCCCCAAAATTTTTCTAAGTCTCCCTCTATCTTGTCCTTAAACTCAACTGTTGGTGTCCACCCCACCGAACTACCCTCTCCCTACTGTTCCTTTTCTCCTGTTGTATCGATCCGTTTAATGTTCTATTTAATTAGAATATACCCGTGAGACCTTTAGAATTCTTTGGACCCCTTCGAGCTCTTTGACCCTTGAGACACCTCAAACACTTTAGCCCTGTTTACCTTTTAGCCCCTTCAAACCTCTTACACCCATTAGATCCCCCAAGACACCTTAAACCTGTAGACCTCTAGACCCCTTTAAACACAGACCACACAGACATCAAAAGAGTCTTCTCGCAATGTACAGACTATACCTTTTTCAGCAACTAATGCACAAACTCAAACCACCGAGAGGGTGGGTCCACTGCTAGTTTTGTATAAATACAATGTTATTTCCAAGTGATATCCAAGCTGCGCCCCTCATTTCCTTTAACCTAGATTCCTCTAAATATTTTACAAACTGTCCTGAGTGAGATCGACAAGGTTTAAATTTTGAAACAGATATTAAAACTCAAAAATGTTTATTTTGTCATTATATTCAAGTTATTGATAAGAAGAAATATGACAAGAAAGAAAAGCAAGTCAAAACTCCACACAAAATGAATTAACATACTTTACAAGATTAGTAGATTACTTATCGAATGCCTGATTCAGTGGCCACCTGGCAACCATCCATCAGAGGCCTTGACCCTTCAATCCCTCTGAACAACAGGTCCACAATCTTAGTTTTTCTGAGAGAGAAGAGGCAAAAGTATTTTCATTTTGATGTTATATTTTTTACAGTGTAAGGATACTAATGTACTGATCCACCATGCCAAAATGGTGTTCATCATAGAAGTTATCAGGTATCTTCCAAAAATCACAACAATCCTCAGTATTCAATCCAATTCACACTACTCATATCAACTAGAAATAAGAATTAATCATACATAGGCTTCTTTACAATTGTTTGTGCAAGTTACAATGAACATTAATGAAAGAAAAAAAAAAACTACATCCTTCAAGAATCCTGTCAAATAGGAAAGGTTTATATCATAATTCATCAGAATTATGATGGCCAAGACAATATTAATATATAGGTTTGGATGATGATGATGCTAGGCAGAAAATTAAAATCAGATAGGAAATCCAAAGCTCAGCCAGCCAGCCATGGTTTCCTTAAGCATGTAAATATACATATGAACTGTGAGAGGCACCATTCAGCATCTCCACCGATGAGATTTGTAAAATGGAGGGTGAGCAACAGGTGCTGAAGGAAGCCTTACTCATTCAATCGAAACAACAAACTGAATCCTGTGGAAGGAAGTGCAATAAATTCTTATCATTTTTGCTGCTGGAAAAAGAAACCATAATATGTTTAATTTGTTAAATTTGTGAAAATATGCCCCCCTTCTTCCCTTTGCTAGCAGGAAAGCCGAGAGGTCTGCATGACTCATATCTGAGCTGTGTAGATTGGATTCAAATCTTGGCCCAGCTATAAACTGTCACCCGGGTATTTCACATGCAGGGTGATGCATTAATGTATGTGCCATTGTTCGGATGAACGTTAAGTTGGGTGTCTAATCTGCTGGTATTAGTGGATGTTAAAGATCACACGGTGTTCTTTACGAAGAGAGGGCAAGCTACCGCTGGCACCATGTTCAGATTCCAAATTCCTGCTCACTCATTCGAGTACGTTGTGGTGGTGTGGCAACCTGTCCAGTGTTGTAACCTCAGCCAAGGAAATGCTTCAGCAGAACTGATGCTCTGCAGAGAGGATGGTGAATAAATCATAATAATAACAATAATCATAATAAAATTTTAATAAAAATAAGAACAAAAATATGTCCCTTTGGCAGTTGACTACAATTGACATTCCAAACCCGAATAATTACTTTCAGGGTGATCCACATCCCACCATACCAGTACTGTAATGGAGAAGTGGTACCTTTAATAAGCAAGAATATTTATGTTTAAACAAACGTGGCAAATATGTTTGCAACTCCCTCCCCTAAGTCTTGAATTATAAATGCACATGCAAAAGAGGGGCGGATCCGTGGGGAGGGGGGCAGGGGGGTGTAGAGGCACACCCGGTGCCTTGCCATAAACCTCACATCATAAACGATCGTTTTTTTCATATGTATTAAGGTGTATGCAACCGAAGATGTGGTCTTGGAATGTACGATGGGATACCCGATATTCCTCAGACCACATCTGATGTTGACCGCAGCATTCAACATGGAGCTGATTTATACCATTCAGTTTGTTCCCATGGTGGATACTTGATGATTAACAAATTACCAGAATCATTTGTCATCAGAGATGCTTCTTTTCTCCTAACCATTCATGAACCAAGAAGTGGAATGGTATCCCATGTATCAGATAATCCAGTGCCAATCATTACCTCCGCCACCGAAGGTGGATGGAGGTTATGTTTTCACCCTCGTCTGTCTGTTTGTTTGTGAACAGGATATCTTAAAAAGTTGTGGATGTATTTGGAAGAAATTTGGTAAAGAGCTGGGGTATGTAACAAGAAAGAAATTATTAGATTTTGGTGAAGATCAGAATCCAGATCCAAAAATCTTTTAGGTGATTCTTCACCATTGAGTGAAAGGGCAAAAATAACATATTGCATGATAACTGAAAAAGTTGTGACCGGATTCAGATGAAACTTGGTGGATGAGTTGGTCAGGTGACAAGAACAAGCTGATTAAATTTAGTTCAGGTCCGAATCCAGATCCGGCCTATCAGTGGGATACAAAACGTAAACTAAGCAGCCTGGCGGAGGTATGCACTCTACCGAGTGGTCATTCTAGTTCTGTTTGAATTTGCCACTCAGTCTGTGTTTTCAAGACTCAAGAACATGCTTTTTGACCGTGGAAAATTCTCCAGGGTATACAATAGTCATCAAATGTGTTGGAGAAGAAATCGCTTTCAAGTGATTCACATCATCGAGATGATGAAGGCAAATGTCCAGCTGATGGAAAAACCGTAAATCTGAAGGTCACTTCCCTGTCAAAACATGTTCAATACGTCAGAGACAATGATTTGTTTTGATCATTATGGCATTTGTTTTATTATATGCAATGTCTACTTTTCAATCAATTGAATTTTTATGATGAGATGATAATTAAAATAAATGTTGAGTTTTGAGCAAAAAATTTTCATTAGAGTACATTCTTTTCAAGTGTATCAGAGCATTTTGGGCTAAATTTAGGATAGTCTTTAGAATTTATGACAAAAATAAACACCCACAAAAAATATTCTTGAGAAAAATGCCAGGGGCATAGAAAAGTCCCCTTTATATGGTATGTGCCATGTGGTAAACTATCGGAAAAAAAAAGGGACATTGCATAGCTTGTATAAAATGCCAAACAATAGAAAAGAAGTAAAGGGACATCCCATGGCTTGTAGAAAATTCCAAACAATAGAACAGAAGGGACATGCCACGGCTTGTAGAAAATTCAAGACGATAAAAAATATGGCACATTCAAAAAAATCTCAGGTGCATACTGAACTTCCCTTGTGTTCTTAGGAGGAACCTAGTAATGCTCTAGAAAAGGTCATATAAAGGGGCACCAATTTTTTAAATAAATTAATCACACACATGCACATTATCTTATGTGTTTTCATTTTCAAGGTACGTACACACACACACACACACACACACACACACACACACACACACACACACACACACACACACACACACACACACACACACACACACACACACGAAAAAAAAAACGACGTACTGGCAGGTTTTAACCTACAGTATATGTGTTGGGCGACCCTTTATATGAACCTTTCTAGAGCATTATTTGGTTCCTCCTAAGAACACAAGGGAAGTACAGTATGCACAAGAGATATTTTTGAATGTGCCATATTTTTTATCGTCTGGAATTTTCTACAAGCCATGGGATGTCCCTTCTTTTCTATAGTTTGGAACTTAGCACAAACCATACAAAGAGGTCTTTACATTGTTCCAGGCATTTTTCCCAAGAATCCTCTTCAAAGTTAAGTCAATCGGATGAAAATTGACAACTTTAGAAATTCGGCATATGTTGACCTTTTGGCCTATGTTGACCTCAAAAATACTTGGTGGTTGAATATAGTGACCTGATATGCAAATCCTGTTCAAATTTCAAGTCAATCGGATGAAAATTGAGGACTTCAGAAATTTAGCTTAAATTGACCTTTTAGTTTATGTTGACCTCAAAAGAGTGACCTCTATATCACATGGTCATGTAACATGCGGTAAAGTTTCAATTTCCTCTGCTGAACGGTTTTCAATGTACGCTCAACAAAATGCAGACACATATGACATATGACGTACGTATGTACACTACCGATCGCTTAACCCTGTTTTTCGCTTTGCGAGCGCAGGGTAATGAGTACGTACACTTGTAGACGACTTACTTGATGCACAAATAAAATGATCTACTAATGCATATCCATAAATGATAGTGCTGCCCTCAGGTGGAAACCAAGTTGAATTGCATGATGTTTCCGAAGATGATGCGTAGATAGTTGAATACGAGTAAAAAATAGCAAAAAGGAAAAAAACTATGCCACTTACGTGGAATTTGTTTCAAAAGCCATCACTTAGATGTATAGTCCAATGTATATTCCAAGTTTCAGCTCATTTCAATGCATAGCCTTTGAGATATGAGCGCCAACACATTTTGGGCAGACAGACAGACAGACTGACGGACACCAATTTGATTTTCGAGGGTTTTCGTTAAAAACTCAAGAATGCGGAAATGGACGTTGCTGAAATTTGGAATGTATTGCCTCAACGTTCAAAGGATTTACTTCTGAAACTTGCAGCCAATTTCATCCAGTAGAAGCCGAGAAATTAATTTTCAGTCCCTGTGTTAAAGTTGCATACAGAGAAACCATGCCATATCAAGGGAGGGGTGCTTTGCACCTCCCTTGATTCCCCTCTCTCTGCTCGGCGAAAAAATATTTTTTAGTGCAATGTAAATTTTTGTGCCTCCTCCAACCTAAAATCATGGATCCGTGCCTGCAAGAAGGAAAACCTTCCATTTTGGACAATAGAGTAAACTGCAATTATGAAAAGTGAAAAAAGTATATTTTATACTTGTTTAAATTCATTTATTTTGGCGAAACCTTACCAAGCCGAATTTGATTTGAGTCATGAACACAAAAACGATCCTCCTGTTTAACAACAAAACTTTTTCATTAAACATGCAGTTCAACTTGCATACCACATATCATGTCTACTCTCAGCGTCTATGTTGCCACTGTACTAATTCAAAGGCCAATTTCTGTATGAGAAACATAACCTTTTTTTTTTTTCAAACATTATTATAGAGAGAACCCACTGATTCCTAAATCCAAGTTGAAGGACAGAAAACATGCACAGAGCTTTAGATCCGAAGGAAAGCATTCATAGAGTTTTAGATCTACACTGAAGGATAGCGTGGTCCATCAAAAGTACTAGACAGCCTCGCACAGAAAATACTTAGGTTCTCACCGGAGAAACTATTTCTGAAGGTGTGTTGATGCAGAAGGTTTCGTTGGGAGCAAAACCGAGGTGTAAACAGCCGAAGTTTGTGTGGCCGAAAATTAGTATGTCAAAATTTTGGAGGGGTGATCTGTTCGAAAACATGGATTAGTAGTTCAGACTAAGCCTGTGTGAATGCAGCTAAAGCATTTGGTCTAGCGCAACTCGCTATCCGAGGGTCCTGTCTGCAGAAATTCTCACAGCAACAGTAATCATATGATTCCAACCTTATAAACCCAATGACAAAATATATGAGGGTGCATTGAAAAGTAATACCTCCGATGATTTTTCTCCAAAACAGACAGATATTCAAATGAAACAAAACAGATACTCCTTCTTCTTCTTTCGGCTGCTCTCGTTAGGGGTCGCCACAGCGGATCATCCGTATGATCCGCATAGTGATTTGGCACATGTTTTACGCCAGATGCCCTTCCTGACGCAACCCTGGTCGCCTCTTACAACACAGGGATATGGTACACCAATTTTAACCGGGGTATACACCGGCCCAGTACACTGGTACTCATTTCGCCGACCTCGGAAGGATGACAGGCTGAGTCAACCCCCTGGTGTATTAATTCAGTGGCCAACGGGGCTTGAACTCAGGACCTTTTGGATCCCAAGCCGCTGCCCTAACCACTGTGCCAACACAAGGCTACATGAAACAAAACAGATACTATCAATCTTTATTTTACCATGGTGCATATTTATTGCTCAACACAATCACCACTGCGGTCCACACATTTCTGCCAATGTTCAAGTCGTTTTGTGATTCCATCACAATAGAACTGTGCATCCTGCTGACTTAATCAGCACTTCACAGTGGCATTGATATCATCGTCAGAAGGAAAATATTCTCCATAAAGTTGTTCCTCAAGTTTGGGGAAGAGATGAAAATCTGACGGAGCCAAGTCGGGGCCGTTGATCCTTTGTGGCAGTACTCCATTGACTGCCTTTTACTCTCAGGATGTAATGGTGCACCCAACTTTCATCACTAGTCATCTCCAGTCAAGTCATCCCAAATCTCATCTTTAGCCTGTCATCTCAGCTATCATCTCCAGAACTTCACACTTCACAGCATTGACAACATCATGCTGTCATCTGCCATCTTGACTTATATAGAAGTGAAATATCGAGTGCCAGAGTCATGAAACATCGCACCCAGTGACGAGAAGAACTAATGGCAGACTGCGCTTCGTTTCATTTGAATACCTTGAACTGTTTTGGAGAAAAAGAATACGAGGCATTACTTCTCAACATGGCCTCATACATTAACAAAAGGAAGAAAAGCGACAAAAGTTAAAACAAGAGGAACGAAAACGAACGGCACTCGGCAGAGTGCATACCTCTGCCAGGCTGAACAGTTTACATTTTGTATCCCACTGATAGGCCGGATCTGGATCCCGATCTTAGCCAAAATCAAATTGGCTGCTTCTTGTCACCTACCCAACTCATCCACCAAGTTTCATCATAACCCATTCACAACTTCTTGAGATATCGTGTTAGATATATATATATATATATATATATATATATATATATATATATATATATATATATATATATATATATATATATATATATATATATATATATATATATATATAGTTTTGGTCCCTTCTCTGAATGGGGAAGAATCACTTTTAAAATTCTAATATCGAGATTCCGATCAGGATCTTCACCAAAATCGAATCAATTCATCTGAATCCATATTTTTGAGATATCCAAGTTTTGTCTGAATCCGGATTTTTGAGATATCCCGCTCACAGGCTGTCATCAGAAGGAACTGCTTTGGAGTCATCAGAATGAACCCAAATAAGTCAAGAGCAAAGATGGAGTCATCAGGAGAGACCTGGATAGAATTCGGGTTTCAGCTGTTACTCTTCTACACTCAAGCCCACCCAGGTGTGACCACACACAAAATGGCATGCTCAACACCAATAGTCTGCATATGCAAACAGATTTATAGTAAAACTCAGATGTAGCAACACAATCTTTAAAAACTTTCATCACGTTTGAAGTCAAAGCAAGAGGTTGAACATCATTAATAATTATTGGGTGGTGGCACCTCTTAGGCACTGGCACAATCTCAGAAGTTGTCCACAATTTAGGGACTTCTTTTAAAGAAACTTGCTCTCTCTCATGCACAGACTTATCCCATCTCGTCTTCAGTTGTCCTACCCTTCATCCCGCCCATGGTCCACTGAAGCTTATGGCGGGGCAGTTGTCCTGAAACAACTTGCCTTTGCCTCATGGAAAGCAAACCCAACTGAAGGTAATCTCACTTCCTTCCATAAAGCTCGGAACAAGTGTGTATCTACCCTCAGGAGAGCCAGAAAACAACATCTTTCTAATTTCTAATCTCAAGTCTGAACTCTCAAACCTCTCTCCCGCCTCCAATTCCTGGTGGCATCTAATCAAATATTTTTCTGGTGTATCCATGCATCCATTGGGACAATACTATGTGCAGAGCATTGGTGCTGCCGAAGCAGTCGCCTTGGCTATTGGGCACAATCCTTGTCGGGTCACCACTCCGACACAAGATACCAGCAAGCTGGTACTCATTTTGCCAACCTCAGAAAAATGACAGGCAGAGTCAACCCCACCTGGTATTAATTCAACAGCTGAGTGGGACTTGAAATCAGGATCCTAGGATCCCAAGCTCACCACCCTAACCGTTAAGCCAACACCAGGCATTTTCTGGTGTATGTTCCCCCTCCATCCCCTCCCTTACATCAAATAGTCACACTGCTGACACCGCACATGAAAAAGCTGAATACCTAAACTCAGTGTTTTTGCATCGAAATCTTGTGTCCGAAGCCCATCGCTTTCTGTACCCACCTTAGCCAGTCACACCCAGCTGTCCCTGTACTCTGTGTCCTTTTCTTCTGACAAAGTGGAGAGCTTGCTGTCAAATCTCGACTCAGATTCGGCAACCGGTACAGACGGCATCAGCCCTCATGCCCTAAAAACCTGCTCCTCTGCTCTTGCTCACCCTCTGTCTGTTCTATTCCCCCTCTCATTTGCTCAAGGTCATCTGCCATCTGCTTGGAAATCAGCAAACATTACCTCCCTGCATAAAAAAGGTGCAAAAACGGATCCCTGCAATGACAGAAATGACAATCAGCCTTCTCCCAATCATCAGCAAGGTTATGGAATCCATCATTGCTTCAGACATTAAATCCTTCCTCTTCTCCAATGGCTTGATTTCCGATCATCAATTTGGTTTCAGACCAGGTCACTCTTCCCTGGATATGCTGCTTCTGCGATTCCAACAATGGATGGAGGTCCTCAATACCGGACATGAAATCAGAGCTATAATCCTAGACATATCGCATACATTTAACATTGTCTGGCACCCTGCCCTGCTCACCAAACTCACTTCCTATGGTATCCAAGGGCCATCTCCACTTATGGCTCGCAGACTTCCTCTCCTCTCGCAACCAATGTGTGGTCTAAAATGAAGTTCTCTCATCCCCTCTTCTTATTCAGGCTGGAGTTCCTCAATCCAGTGTTCTGGGCCCTGTTCCTTTTTTGGTTTTCATCAATGATCTCTCCGACTCTCTGAAAAATCCTCTTTATCTCTTTGCTGATGACTCCACCCTCTGCTGTACCATCTGTCATCCCTCAGACTGGCAAGCAGCAGCTTCTTCGCTGTCTGCTGATCTGGATAAAATCACACACTGGTCCAACACGTGGAACATGTCTTTCAATCCAGACAAATCTCACACTCTCACATTGTCTCTCCGAAAGGACCCTTTGGACCCCCCCCCCTTTCCCCCATCTTCTTTCTCAACAATCCTCTGGAAGAAGTCCTTTCATTCAAGCTTCTGGATTTCACGATCTGCCATGATCTTTCCTGGGAAAGCCACGTTTTCAACCTGGCCTCCAAAGCCAGTCGCCGACTGGGAATCCTCCGTCGTGCAAAGTCCTTCCTCAGCCCACCTGAGCTCCTGACCACGTAGAAAGCCTTCGTCCACAGCCTGATGGAGTACTGCTCTCCCCTCTGGGATGGTGCTCCGCCTCTCACCTTTCTCGGCTTCACGGGTGGAATCAAGGCAGTTAGAATTAATGGTATCTCCTGTGGTGAGGCTGAGTCTTTGGGCCTCTCACTCTCTCACTGCAGGCAGGTCGGTGGTCTTTCTGTTTTCTACCGACTACTCTCCGGCTGTCTGCGATATACCCCCCCCCCCCATATTTCCGCAGGACGCTCAAGGTCTGCCAGCAACCCCCTTCTGGTAAAACTACCAAAATCACAAATCACTGCTCACCTTCACTCTTTCATTCCTCTTTTTCCCCACCTTTGGAATTAACTCCCATACCCTCTTCAATCCCATTATTCCCTCGAGGCCTTCAAAACAGCTGTTCACCACCACCTCTTATCTTCCCCCCATCCAAAACCATGATCTTTTCTACCCCCGTTAATCCACCCCACCTCCTTCAAATTCCCTGCTTTCCTTCCTGAAAGTCCCTGTAGTGTCCATCTTGTATACCCCGCGTTCCCCGCCCCTTCCCTAGATCTCCCAATGTCTCTGTTTCCCACTGTTTTTGTCCTTCCCTCTCCCACCCTTCTTGTCTCCTGCCCGTCTTGTTGTGCAGTGTGTGTTAGCTCTCATACGAGCCTCGAGAATGTATACAAAAAAAACAACAAAAGGGACAATGTGGATGTCCAGAGAATTCCAATACATCTTGAGCAGGATAGGAAGAAGTTGAATCCTACAATCCTTAAGTCCCTACCACCAATACGGGACTTTCAAAATGTCTCGGGAACATCCAACGATGGTTTTTATGCATGCGCTATACTTTCATTTTCATTGACTCACTTCGGGTAATTGGATCACTTTTAAATACAATTTGCAGCATTCAAATGGAATAATCAAACGAAGGGCCATTCCAAAATGGTTAACCATAATTGTTGTGCTCCTGGATGTAAATCGCTCACGGAAATATGGGAAATGTGAGAAATATCCGTGGATGAGAGAAATCACCTTCCTACCATTTTCTGTTAGTACCAACGAGCGGCTGCAGTGGATAAGGGGAGTGGGACGGCCTGATGACTGGTGGCCCACCCACAACTCAAGGGTGTGCACTCATCACTTTGTTGCGCTAGACACAGATGGCTGAGATTGAGACATAGACATGCTAGACCATCTACATTCTCAGCAACCATCTCGAAGAGGTTCAGTTACTCAAAAACTTGGGTCTCACTCTCAGCCATGATATCTCTTTGGGCAAGCCAAATTTTAAAGATGGCCTCCAAAGACAGACGCCGACTAGGCATCCTTCGTCGTGCAGAGTCTTTCCTTGGCACACCTTAACTCTTATCAACTGACAAGGCTTTCATTCACAGCTCGATGGAGTACTGCTCTCCCCTTTGGGCTGGCTGGCTTCCCTGCCTCACATCTTTCTCAGCTTGACATCATGGAAACCAAAGCTTTCAAGATCATTGGAATCTCTCACGATGAAGCTGAGTCTATGGGCCTATCAATTCACCATTGCCAAGAGGTTGGTGGTCTTTCTGTCTTCTTCTGCCTCATTTCTGGTCTTGCGCTCTCTGCCTTCTCCACGCTCTGTCCCATCCCCCCCCCCCCCGCAAATCTGCAGGATGCACGCAATCCACCAGCTAGTGAAAATGCCTAAATCCAAACCACCTCCTACCTCCACTCAATTATTCCTCTCTTTTCCCACATGTGGAACCACCTTCCACCTTTCTTCTCTCCAGATCTTCAAGACAGCTAGCTGTTCACCACCATCTCAGGTCATTCCTCATCAAAATCCATGATCTTGTCTGCACCCATTAAACAACTGCCATCCCTCCCAAAATCTTGCTAATGTATCCATCTTGCCCACCTTGCATTCTCCCCTAACCCTCACTGTTACCTGCATCCATTGTTTGTCCGTCTGTCTACCTTCACTGAGGGTGGAGAGGAGAGTGATGAGGGTGGAGAGGGGAGTGAGGTGAGGGTGAAGAGGGAGGCATGTTTGTCCATGCCTGTTGTTGGCTTACTGATTAGGGTGGCAGGCTTTGGATCCCACTCACATGTTGATTTAATACCAGGTGAGGTTAACTCAGCCTGTCATCCTTCCGAGGTCGGCAAAACGAGTACCAGCATGCTGGTATACTGTGTCGGAGTGGCGACCCGTCCAGGATTGTGCCCAGTAGCTAAGGAGACTGCTTAAGCAACACCAGCGCTCTGCAGAGAGTATGGTCCCAATCTCCTCCTCTATCTTCTCCCTCAGCCTTGCTATTGGCATTGAGGCCTTGTCTGTTCTGTGTCCTGGCTCTTCCCATTAAAATTTTTTTCATTAAAATGGGAAGAAAACTCCGTCTTTGAAGCACTAAAACCGTGAGCAATTCCCTTGGAATTAGTGGTCTCATAGATATAAAACCATCACAGGTTAAAGGTACTTCTAATAAACTTCAAGTCAGTAAAGAAAGATAACATCCCTTTTGAAGATAATTAACTGCCTTATTGGTTCGTGGGCGCCAGCAGTGTTGGTTTGTGGGCGCCAGCAGTTGGTTCACGGGCGCCAGCAGTGACCACTATTTTCGTTGTGTCTGTGTGTCTGTCTGTCTGTGACTCTCTCCAGAGCATAGCTCCGTGACGTTTGATGCGATCTTGATGAAACTTGGAAACAAGCTAGATATCATGGTCTAGTTGTGTCTTTTTGTATGAGGGGCGCCCCACGCCCCTTGTGGGTGGAGCCACGCCCACTTGAACTTTTTATTTATTTATTTTGTTCTCGATTTTTTTCTCGCATTTTAATTTCCAAGAAGCAGTGCGCAATGTCCATAAGTACAACATATTAAAAAAAAACAATTTGATTTGGTCAATTTTGACGGAAGAGATAGGTTTTTACGGTAGGGCTTCCTCAAAAGCTTCCACTAACTCAATTGTACCTATCGTGGCATTGTTCAATAATGCCCGAGAACCATCGTCGCCTCCCGGCTTGTTTAATTATTATCCTTTATCAAAACTCATCCTTGGTCACCTTGCTGGGGTCTTTATTCGCTTTTTTTTTGGCCTGCTCAACAATGACTTCACTTGGAACAGGCCACAACGGTTTCTTGATGAAAAGTTTTTTTTTCCACTTTCCTCACTCATCATCATACTTGCAAATCGCTGGATACATTGCAATGCTTACAAACGCCTGGAGACGCCAGTATTTGTGGCTTTATTCAATTTCCACGTGTAAATTTCAAAATTTAAACTTCATTGACTTCAGCAGCAGTTCCAACTGCAAAAATTTTAATAACTAGTGCGTGCCCGTACGTGCGTGGCCGTACGTGCTAAAAAAAAAAAAACTTTCAAACCGTGTGCCAGAAACAACAACCACACAGGCCGTTCCTTCGCTCTCACGTGACCGTACGTGCATGGCCGTACGTGCAAAAAAAAAAAAAAAACTTTCAAACAAATACACAGGCCGTTCCTTCGCTCTCGTAAACGACGACTGGATTGGGGCATTGTGTTTATCTATAAATGCGCATAAGAAATCGAGAAATTATTAGAATACACGAAGTCATCACTATCCGGAAGTCCGTACGTTGTAACCCGTAATGGGGAACGTGCTCTAACTTGGGAACCACTTGTCTGAATAATTTCAAACCTTTTGAAAGGCAAACAAACAGAGATTGCTGGAATTATAGATGGATAGAAGATAGATAGATACTGTGGGTGCAAAACGCCAAGCAACGTGTCCTGTCATTGGTAACTAAGGCGCCCTTTCCCCCATCGGCGACGCCTATGCAGCAACGTGTCCTGTCATTGGTAACTAAGGTGCCCTTTCCCCATTGGCCACGCCTACGCAGCAACGTGTCCTGTCATTGGTTTGGTAAATATATGGCCATAACTTGGGAACCACTTGCCCGATTAATATCAAACCTTGAAAAGGCACACACTCAGGTCCCCAGCAATATACCTGGCAAGTTTCAATTAGATCGGACAAGTGGTTGTCGAGAAACAGCAGTCACGCACGCACGCACGCACGCACGCACGCACGCACGCACGCACGCACGCACTGCTGGAATTATAGATAGAAAATAATTTTTTTTAAGTTCCCGGTATTTGTCCAATTCAGACATTGCTTGACATTCTGGGTGTCCGGGTGCATGGTGTTTATATGACTGATCGGCAATCACTACTTGCTTGCCAAGCCAGCCATTCCTCCTCCTCCTCCATTTCATTAGAGTGCTTGCTTGAGTGCTTAAGCCACTTGGTGAGCACTATATAAGCTGCTTGGTTGTTTGTTTCCCAGCCAGGGCCATACAAGGCAAAAGTATTCACACCGTCACTGAATATATCGATCGACTTGATCAAAGCACACCATATTCACCTGTGTTTGGCCCCATGTTTGTCGTGCGGTCCCTCGGGCGGTGGCTCACTTGCTGAAAATGTGCAATTTTGTTTCGACTTTTCCCCTTTTTGTACGATCTTCTTTCATTATACGACCTGTCACTTCAATATAGACAGATACACACGAAAAAAATTAAATGTTTCGTTTTTTGTTGTTTCTTCAACCGGTTCGTTGGAATGCTTGCTTGAAGCGCCCTTCAAGATTCGATCTCTACAAGCTTCCATGCCGATATCGCGGCACAGTTATCCATGAACACATCTCCAGAGTGAGGAAAGCAAAATAAAATAGATGATCAATATGAGTAAAAAAAATGTTTTCAGTTGCTGCAAAGCAATGAATTGCCACATCACGGCAGGATAGTCGAGAGGATGGCAGGATAGTCGAGAGGTACGCATGCTTGCTCTAACTGTCTAGCCTTTGAATCCCGACCCAGCTATAAACTGTCATCCCAGTGTTTCACAGGTAGGGTGATTCATCAATGTGTGTGCCGTCTCTCAGATGAACGTTAAACTGGACGTCACATATGCTGGACCCCCCCCCCTCACCCTCCTCACTCTCCCCTCTCCTCTCTCACCCCGGTCCCCTCTATACCCCCCTCACCCCTCCATACCTCTATACCCCCCTCACCCCTCCATACCCCCTCACCCCTCTCTACCCCCTAACCCCTCTACAACCCCCTCACCCCTCTACAACCCCTCACTCCTCTATAACCCCTCACTCCCTCCTCTCCATCCTCATCACTTCCCTCTCCACCCTCATTACTCCCCTCTCCACATTCATAACTCCCCTCTCCACCCTCATCACTCCCCTCTCCACCCTCATCACTCCCCTCTCCACCCTCATCATTCCCCTCTCTATGCTCATCACTCCCCTGTCTATCCCCTACCTCCCCTCTCTATCCCCCTCTCCCTCCCCCCTTAATATCTACATCAACAAAGCGATGGGTTATATTTGCCAGTAATTAACATAGACCTATTGTACTTCTGATTTTTTTTAGGGATGGTTGGGAGGGGGGGAGGGGGAGAGGATCATGTCTCAATATTTTTTTTTAAGATAGGAGCTGATGACTTAAAGGTTTGTTTTTTTTTGTTCTTCTTTTCAGAAGTTCTAAGCTGCATTCTATTTCACTCCATCAATGGGGGCTGCACTATAATTCTTGCACAATTCACACAATACATTGGATGGGTATAAGAGCCATATTAAAGAGTGAAATTGATGATAAATCACCAAGTTGAAGAAAGATCTCGAAGACAAATTCACACAATATATTCAACACGTACAAGGCCTACATATCAATCTTTACCTCATGTATTGGCATGAATAATATTGATGCCAAATTATATTTTACAAGGATATTCTACACTAAATTGTTATAGCTATATAGTATATAAAATAGCTATAATTTGTCCTCTTTTTAGACAAATTGAACCTCCACCACCTGATGTTGCACCACCACTTCGCAGTGGGTGGTATAAGTAGCTCAGAGCTGTGAATGAGTGAAACTAAGAGTGCACACAATTAACCTTTTTAAAGTCCATGAAATAACTTCAATTGATATATAAACTTAAATTTTCCCGTGACCGGGGATGGATACTTTTGCTTGTCTCTGGGTGCATAAACAGATCTTATCAAACTGTCATCTGCATTAGAATTCTCCTCTGTTCCTCATGAATGGGTAAATATTTATTGAATAACATGACAAAAAATACCAAGCAGTCTCACCCTGGTTTGCAGTTCCTGCTTCTGAGTAGCAAACTCATTGTGACTTGCCTCAAGGTGACCCTGTAACAACCGCATCTCTGTCTCACGCTCATTCAACTGCTGTCCTAAGCCAGCTTCAAGAGTCTTCCAGTGCGCCCGCTCGATGGCCAACTCCTAAGGCACAAGGTTTTGTTAGGTTAAGCTGAGAGCATGATGACACCTGCCATGTCCAAACAATGAATGACATTAAAATATGAAATGCAAAAATTGTTCTCACAGGGTGAATACCATATAAAGAAGACATACTTTTTGTATACAAAGTAAAGGCTCATGAAAGAGCTAGTACACAGAATGGATCAGGACACAACAGAATATTTTGAAACAGAAACAGGACACAGCAGAATATCTCCATATATTTTGCTGAGGAGCAAAATATATGGTGATGGACAAACAAGGGATGTGAGTCAGAACAAGGGGTAGGGGAAGATCCAAAGGATGGACAAGATGAATACAGGAGCAAATTCTCAGGAATTAAAAACAGGAAATTTGGGGTGGGAAGCATGGTTTTATGAAGGTATAAGACACCATAGTTTTGAATGAGGGATGATCTAAGATGTTGATGGACAGATGTCTTGAAGACCTAGAAGGATGATGAGATTGAAGAGAATGTGAAAGACAGAGACCATCGACCTGACTGTGATGGAAAAGTAAAAGGCCCATGGACTCAGGTTCACTGCGGCAGATTCAAATGAACTTGAAGACCTTGGTTTCCACAATGTCAAGCTGAGCAAGGTGTGAGGCAGGGGCATAAGCCCAGAGGAGAGAGGAGCAGTATTCCATCATGCTATGGATGAAGGCCTTGTCGGTGGATAAGAGTTCAGGTGTGCCAAGGAAGGACTTTGCACGACAGAGGTTGGCTTTGGAGGCCAACATTGAGATGTGGTTTCCCCAAGAAAAATCATGGCTGATAGTGAGGCCCAAGAGTTTGAGTGACTGAACTTCTGAACTTTTTCAAGAGGAAGTCAAAAATGGTATTGGCTTTTTCAATCAAAGCAAATACTGTATTTCCCAAGTGATTTTATTTGGGGCAGTTTTGAGTGATAGTACCATACTGACCGCAGAGTTCATATTTACTAGTTCAAATCTTTCCAAATGAATAGTCAAAAAGAAGCAACCAAAATGGGGCTGTATATGCACCATTGCCAAGCACTCACAGAAAATCAGAACTCTGCATCATCTCAAGCTTCCAAAAATGACATGTACAACACGAGTTTTGACTTGATTAAAGGTAAATGCAAAGGTCTTAGCAATATGCAGCAAAAAAAAAAAAAAACACCATGTTGGCTTTTGGGTGTGAAAACACCAACCCCTTCCATGTTGATTGCAATCTTCAGGTGTCAGAAGTGAAACAGCACTCTCACAGGGCCCAAAGTATTCCCCTTTTTACTAAGATCACATTTTGAGGACCACATTATGGTATTTTGAGGATTTGCACAGGACACGTTTTATTCTCATTTCTTTGTTACAAGGGCTCAGTTACAGATCGTGAATGAAACTGACAGACTCCAATTGTAGTTCATTTGTTGTAATATTTCCCAGTCCTGTATAGTTTTCAGAATCTCAATGAGGTTTTGCTTTATAACTCCACTTGCTCAGACAATCACTGGCACAATGTCAACGCTCCAGGTTCTCTTAGTTTTGTTGTTCATCTCCTGGTATCTTTCTTATTTCTACATTATTCAGATAAAATAAACTGGGTACTGATCTCTCAATTATCAATGCTGTCCGTTGAATTTGATATCTGTGGCCTATGTACAGTCGCAATACCTTGCTTTCATTGTTCACGCCTGATGTTAGGGTCAGCACTGTCCTCATTTTTGATAACTATCTTTGGCTCATGCTTCCATGAATTCGATAAGTGCTGGATTTTTTTGAAATGGAAATCACCCCAAACAAGGCATAAAGCCACTCTAGGTAAGGTGCTAACAGAAGGTTAGATAAAGATAGGGATAAAGCAAAACAAGATAAAAGAAAGAGAAAAATAACAAAACATCCAAGATGCAGGATGTAGCAGAAATCAGGTGAAATGCGATGTAGCCTCAAATATGTTAGAAGTAAGGAATTTATTTTCTTCATAAAGCCGAGTAGATCGTAGGATAATGGGAAGAACATTGCAGGTAGTGAATTCCAAAGTGAGACAGCATGAGAGATAAAACCACCTACATAGCCTTTCGGTCTATACTTTGGATCAGCTATAGTGCATGGGTGTACACTGTACAGAGATGGCAAACAGAGTCTTGCGTCCAAACACTCTTACAGGAGGAACCAAGTTAGAACGTCCAGCAGAACATTTGCTATGAAAATATCTGTATAACAAACTAAGAGTGGCAACTGACCTACGGTGAGAAAGCGGTTGAAGAGTTGAACCCATCTCCACACCAACCAGGTTAACTATGTAGTCTAGGCTCTGGGGGGAGTTCGTGTCCATTACTCTTCTGTGGCGTTATCTTGGATTTTCTTGTTCTATATACTAAGACCTTCAAGAAAAGTCTGGGTAACACTTCCAGACCAAGTACGTTTTCTCTACAGCCCCGGTCAAACATTTACGGTTACGCCCGTAGTTTTCGAAATTGACGATATCGGAGTTCCTGGGAAAGTATCATTATCCGGCACACACAAATGGTTTATTTTGCTCTGGTTTGATTTTTGGAGTGAAATCAACTAATTTCTATTGCGATTTGTTACCCTAAATGCTAAATGTTACCCTCAACTACAGAAACTTTACTACTTTACGATGTTGTACCCTCCCCACTCCATTTTGACAAGGAGGGACTGATGACCAAGCCTGAGAAAAGCCAAATTCGCAAAGAATTGGAGACTTCCCTAAAACCTGACGACTACGGATACAAGCATCAGAGAAACTCAAACTTCATTATAGACGTTATGGCTAATGTTTGCAAAGTTCGATTAATCAGACTGGCAACTTTCCAAGAATTAATTACGACCTTTTCAAAATTTACAGATATATACCATGAGTTTGGGCGATGTGACTATGTTTTCGATATGTACTCTGAAGATGGCTCAGTTAAGGACGGTGAGAGAATAAGGCGCACTGACACTGCACCAATCGAGCTCAGCTGCGTCGAGCCAGGGACACCTCTGCCAAAAGAGATGGCAACCTTTTGGCCTTCAAATGGTAACAAGATTCAACTAGAAAAGCTGATCTATTCTAATCTTCGTGAAAATGCGTTTCGAGTTGTTCGACATTACCCCGCTGTGGTCGGCCAAGTGACGAGAGAAGACGAGGACTGGCATTGCATCAAGGTTCATAAGGGCACAGAGACTGTTTTAGATCATCTCCAGTCAACATTTGAGGAAGCTGATCTTCGCATCCCTATCCATATTCTTGATGCTCTGGACTCCGGATACAGTGTGTGTGTTGTGGTCTCCAATGACACCGAGGTCGTTGTTGCTCTGTTGTATCACATGCAAGTGTTTCTGCAACACAACCCAGAGGAGTTATGGGTTCGAGCTGGTATGGGGGATACAACTCGATATGTGCCACTTCATACACTTTTCCAGAACCTGGGTCAACAGTTATGTGCAGTCCTGCTAGCTCTTTACAGCCTTACAGGATGCAACATCACCAGCAAAGTTGGTACCAAGAAGGCTGCACTAAAGACGGATCCCGAGAGAGATTCCTCAAGCATTTTGCCACATCCCCATTCCTATCGGCTGCCGTAGCTCGCAATGCTGAACGATATCTGGTGAAAGTGCTGAGAAGAGGAAGCGACGCTGACGATTTCGTCACCCTCAGAGCAGAGATCTTTCACTGCAGCAAAAACAGCTCTCTGTTCAACCTACCACCGACGAGCCAGGGCCTACATCCTCACATTTAGCGTGGGTTTTATGCCACTTATACCATCATGCACACCCTGGAGAACCATCTGGATCATGAAACAGAGTCTCTGAAGCCTGAAGATTATGGATATGTGTATGATCAGGATCAGCTCATGCCTGCAAGTTCTTGGAAAAATCTCGATTTCCGCTGGTTTGTCTCCTGTACTTGCCAAAAGTGCACCAAATCAACATGTTCATGCCGGATGTCTGGGGTTAAGTGTGGGAAGTTCTGTCACTGTAAGAAAACCTCACCCAATGCCTGCAAAAATCCCATAGTTTGTTAAGATAGGCTAATTTGCAGCATAAAAGCACTGCTTGAGATTGTCGAGAATTATAATTCCCATTTATATGAAGAAATTAGTCTACCATTTATGGCTATACAATTTCAGTAACTACCGGGTACTATTCGTTATCACTCAGTAAAATTCATTTGTTGAAATTGCTGAAAATTGAAATTCCCCATTTTGTTTGAAATGGAATTATTCGGTAAATTATGGTTATTACCTGTTTATCACTACTCCTTTTATCAAATTGTAATTTGTAGTACTGATTAGGCGATGATAGAAATGTCTTCCTTTCTTGCTCTCTTGTGAGAACTATGCTCGCATATGATACCAAGTTTTGTCATTACATTGACTTTCATCTAATCATCAGAGTTCAATATATGTATATGTAGTACTTTGCTTGTCTTAAATAGTTTTTGTAGAATATTGCACGATTCTACAACTGCCCATTTCACGGGATATTTAAGTTTCGTCCTTTGTTGCTCTCTCGTTTGAACTATGATCGCATATGATAACAATTCTTGTTATTACATTGTCTTACATTTAAGCATCAGTGTTCAATATATGATACATGTACTATATGTAGTACTTTGCTTGTTTTAAACAACTTTTAGAATATTGTATGATTCTACAACGGCCCATTTCACGGGATATTTAAGTTTCGTCCTTTGTTGCTCCTCTCGTGAGAACTATGCTCGCATATGATAGTAATTCTTGTTATTACATTGTCATACATTTAAGCATGAGTGTTCAATATATGATATATGTCATACTTTGCTTGGTTTAAACAACTGTTTTAGAATATTGTATGATTCTACAACTGCGGATTTCTCGGTATATTTAAATAATGATGGTAACTCCTGCAATTTCGAGTACGTTTCATATGGGAAGTGACAATCATGAACGTTTTCAATAAATTGTGTCATTTCTAGCGAACGCAGTGAGCTTCATACCTAACGCGTCCACATGAGAGAATAGGAAACAACAGCAACAACAACAACAACAACAACAACAACAACACAATACCCCTGGCTATTTGGAATCCGTGTCATTGGATATGACCTTTTGCTTCCGGTTGTTTTTAAACGCTGTGCGGTGTATAAACACGATTGGGTTTTATTTCTATCTTGTGAATATTACTTAACGCGTGCACATGAGAGAATAGGAAACAACAAAAACAACACAATACCCTGGCAATTGTGAATTCATGTCGTTGGCTATGACCATTTTGCTTCCGTTTTTTTTTTTGCTTCCGGTTTTTGTCATGGGGAATGATGCATGCCGGGAGATAAAGGCATCATCGGAGACATGAAAGACCCAAATAATATCATACATGGTGTATATTTCCTCCACTGATTTTAATAAAGATATCTCCTGCATCATCCAAAAATAATTTTTAATCGTGATTTATGTTATTTGATTGCTGATCCCAAATCCAGGCCGAAGTAACCGGAAATTGCGTATAGAGTTGTCAACAAGTTATAGGTAAAGTCAGAAGCGAATTTAAGAAGTCTACATTCGCTTCTAGGCTTTGCCTATTCCATATTAAACATGATGTTTTTCTCAATGTATAATACCAGCAAGCTGTTGCATATACGCCTACAATCAGATCAGAGCTAAACCAGTCATTGTAATTTATTGAAAGAGTTGAATATCGTCAACCAGCTTAATCCACAAACATTAGGGGGTAATGTAGCGTGTTTAAAGCTACTACTCATACGAAACTAACAGTTACAGATGAATTCCTCATGTTTGTATTCCTAAATTCCTTTAGAAAGTGATTGCAAACAACCTTGCAAGGTTGTTATAATATTTATTGGTGGCATTTGAAGCGATATCTGGTAATAGTACCCCGATATAATATGGTATGGTTGAAACCGGAAGTGATGTCATAAACAATTATCTAAAATATGGCAATTTCTGGATATTTTGTGCATTTAGTGTAACAAATTGTAATAGATATTAGTTAAGTGCACTCCAAAAATCAAACCAGAGCAAAATAAACCATTTCCATGTGTGGGATTATGACATTTTCCCAGGAACTCCGATATCGTCAATTTGGATAACTACGGGCGAAACTGTAAATGTTTGGCCAGGGCTGTAGAGAAAACGTACTTGGTCTGGAAGTGTTACCCAAACTTTTCTTGAACGTCTTGGTATATAGAACAAGAAAATCCAAGGTAACGCCGTAGAAGAGTGATGGACACGAATTCCCCCCCCCAGCGCCAGGACTAATGTTTCTGGAACCTGTCAAGTAAAGATAAGTGGCAGGCTGGTGCTCCAGCCAAAATGTGAAAACAGTACTCCATGAGGGGACATAAAGTTGTCATGTACACGTACAAAACAGTATCAAGAGGTAAATACCTCTGCTCGAAGACAACCAACTCGCTTGGAAGCACTCTAAGCAATACCAGAAATGTACTTATCCCAACGGAGGTTCGAAGAGATGTCCAGACCAAGAAGCCGAAACTTAGATGATTCTGTTAACGTTGAAGACCCCATGTGCACAGAAGGGAAAGACCTGTTTCTAGAGCGAGAAGAAGTTGTTCATTACCTTCGCATTCTGCGAAAGGTTATGTTTTGGTCGGCGTGTATTTATTTATTTATTTGTAATCTTGTGATTCGTATAACTCAAAAAGTATTAAACCGAATTGCATGAAATTTGGTGGGATGATTGGTTATTAGCCAGGAAGCATTCGATTAGATTTTGGGATCGTTCGGGTCAAAGGTCAAGGTCAAGGTCACGAAAAGGTCAAAATCGTCATTTTACGATAACACGGTCAATTTTTATTCAATTTGCATGCAACTAATGCCAAAATGTTCAGAATTCAACGCCTCATCTTGTGATATGCAATATGACACAATGACGCCCATACTCTTGTTACCGGTTAGGGGTCAAAGGTCAGGGGGGTCACGACCTTGAAAAATATGCGGTTTTTGTCATAACGCGGTAAATTCTTGTCCGCTTTACATGAACCCAGCACCAAAATGTTCAGAATTTAATGCCCAATCTTGTGACACAATGACGTCATAACACATGTCACCGGTTGGGGTAAAATGTTGAGGGGGGGGGGTCACACCCTTGAAAAGTATGCGGTTTTCGGCATAACTCAGTCAATTCTTATTCGATTTGCATGAAACCAGCATCAAAATATTCACTATTTTGTCCTCCACGCTCTCATGCCAGGTGCAACTAGAACGGGCACTCGACACAGTGCATACCTTCACCACGGCCACTTTTCTGAGAGTGTGGAGAACAGAATAGTGAACATTTCTTTTTTAGTGATTTTAAAAAGACGGGGGGGGGGGATTGAACTTACGAAATGTGCAGAAATTATTGGCACGCGCACTTAATAAGGAATTGTTCTTTGCCCTTTTATTAATTAGGAACTAGCTGATGTCATTCTTTATAATATCAAAAATAGCACGATTAGCTTAATGTGTCTATTTTACATGACATTGTCATGATGTGTTCGGCTGTCGTTGCAATTTAAAACTAGAACGGGCACTCATAGAGCGCATACCTTCGCCGCCACTACTTTTTTTGTTCTTGGTATGAGTGTGGGGAACTGGTTTCATATGAATGGTCTTATGACACAAACCACATATCTATAATGTCATGACCCCCCCCCCCCGACTTTCGGGGGCTACGAACTAAACAACAATCAACTCACGTCGTTTTGGCGAGTCTTCACTCGCAAGCTCGGTAAATACAACGTTTCAACAAGAGAAGGTAATCTCGTTTATTTATTTATTTATTTATTTGTAATCTTGTGATTTGTATAACTCAAAAAGTATTAAACCGAATTGCATGAAATTTGGTGGGATGAATGGTTATTAGCCAGGAAGCATTCGATTAGATTTTGGGATCGTTCGGGTCAAAGGTCAAGGTCAAGAAAAGGTCAAAATCGTCTTTTTACGATAACACGGTCAATTTTTATTCAATTTGCATGCAACTAACGCCAAAATGTTCAGAATTCAATGCCTCATCTTGTGATATGCAATATGACACAATGACGCCAATACTCTTGTTACCGGTTAGGGGTCAAAGGTCAGGGGGGTCACGACCTTGAAAAATATGCGGTTTTTGTCATAACGCGGTCAATTCTTGTCCGCTTTATATGAACCCAGCACCAAAATGTTCAGAATTTAATGCCCAATCTTGTGACACAATGACGTCATAACACATGTCACCGGTTGGGGTAAAATGTCGGGGGGGGGGGTGAACGCCCTTGAAAAATATGCGGTTTTCGGCATAACTCAGTCAATTCTTATTCAATTTGCATGAAACCAGCATCAAACGAGATTACCTTCTCTTGTTGAAACGTTGTATTCACCGAGCTTGCGAGTGAAGACTCGCCAAAACGACGTGAGTTGATTGTTGTTTAGTCCGTAGCCCCCGAAAGTCAGGGGGGGCATGACATTATAGATATGTGGTTTGTGTCATAAGACCATTCATATGAAACCAGTTCCCCACACTCATACCAAGAACAAAAAAGTAGTGGCGGCAAAGGTATGCGCTCTATGAGTGCCCGTTCTAGTTCATGATGCATTCAAATACTTTACTCATTACAGGGAGCAGGCTGATGGGACGATAGTTCGCTCAGAATGCTCACCAGCACCCTTGAAAACAGGGGCAAACAGAAGCCACTTTCCAGGATGAAGGAAACACTGAAGCAGACAAGCACAGGTTGTATAGCTTGGCAAGAATTTATGCCAGTTCAGGACAACACATCTTCAATACAATCACAGGGATTCTATCAGGACCAGTCGCTTTCGAGGCATATCAAGTACAAATAATTCTGGCAACCTTCTTAGGAGTGGTAAATGGAACAGGAATAGAGTCTGTGCAAGATGGTAAATGAAGAAGAGAATGTCCCTATCATTAAGGGTAAATTAGAAAAAAGCGATTAGAAAAGAGGTTAGCCTTATCCAGAGGTGAAGTAACAACCTCAAGTCCATGAAAGAGAGGAGGTATCGAAGATTTATTGTAGTTGAGTACACTATTGGCAATCCGCCAATAGTCCCAAGAGCAAAGTCACCGAGACGGAATGGAGTCAGCTGCAGAGGCTGCATATTGCTGCTTAGCATCCTCAAGAACTCTTTAACAGAGGTTACTTGCTTTGCAGAACAGTCATTTGGATTCCAGAGACCCTTGCGCATGGTACTGCTTGAAATAGTGATTGCGATGAGCAATTGCTGATGCACAAGCCGGAGTGAACCATGGATGAGAATTAACCTTCACTTGATAGATATGTGAGGGAATATAAATGTCCATACCATGCAAATCCATTGGGATATTTCCTCGGCAACCATACCAAGACTAAAAGCTGAGGTCCATGGCACATCAGCAAGAAATGAACAAAATCCATCCCAATCAGCTTTCCCAAACTGAAACACAGTGCATTGAAAAGGATGCACTGGAGTTGAGAATGAGGAGTGAGAGACACAAACATAAAAAGTAGAATGATCCGAGTTACCAATTGGAGCCAGGACATCGGCAACACAGTCACCAGGGTGAGAACACAAAAAGAGATCAAGCAAATATCTTCCATCAGAAGTACGGTCAGGAATATGAGTGGGAGAGGAAACAATTTTGGTGAGGAGGTGAGGTATTGATACCAGGAGTGTCAGTATTATGAGAGTGTACCAGCCATTCTTTGTGGTGAACGTTGAGGTTGAAGTCACCAATTACCATGATGTGTGCAGAAGGGTGGAGTAAAATAGCCCTGTCAATGCTGTCTGAGATCGCATTGAGCACAGCACAAGAGGGAAAGGAAGGTGAGTGATACAGAAAAAAGATATGTTGTTGAATGCAGGAGAGCAACAAGGCTTAAACACAAACTCATGAGCCACTTTCAAGAAAATTTTCAGGAGCTAAAGGTCGAGTCCTTAACATGGATACTAAGATTATGAGAATAAGAGTGATCAAGTTGGTGAAAAATGTAACCAGGTAACTTGAAAGAAATGGAGGAGTTTCCACTATCCAACCGACACTCAGATAAAGCCAGCAGGTCAGGTAAGTTAAGTGGAACAAAAGATTGCACACAAGAAAAGTTGGAGCAAAAGCCCCTGACATTGGAGCGAAACAAGTATTCAAAGGATTTGAGCGTCGCTGCGTATGGGCGGGTGTATTGGCACTTGCAGGTAGGGATCTGTTATTCTTAAATAGAAGAAGAAGAAGAAGAAGAAGAAGAAGAAGAAGAAGAAGAAGAAGAAGAAGAAGAAGAAGAAGAAGAAGAAGAAGAAGAAGAGTAAGAAGAAGAAGAAGAAGATGAAGAAGAAGAAGAAATCAGTCAAAGTTACCCAAACAAATTCACAAGCCAGTCCAAGAAACTCAATAGGGTCCCACAAGCTCATGCAAACACACTGTCATAATAATGCCACTGTGATGGCGTTGGGAATACAACCAAAAATGGCTGCAAGGACCACCTCCATGCATATCCATGGCAGTACAACCACGTCAACATTTTACACATGTTGATAGATCAGCCTGTCAAAGCATTACCAAAGAGTTCGGGATCCTGTACTACCAGGCGCCCATGACCTGCAACATGTTTATTTCTGGTAACCTTCAGAGATAGAATTCATGACATCCCACAGGAAGTCATTAATTAATTCATTCATTCATTGGGACCATACTCTGTGCAGAGCATTGGTGCTGCCTAAGCAGTCTCCTTGGCTATTGGGTATAATCCTGGACGGGTCGCCACTCCGACACAGGATACCAGCAAGCTGGTACTCATTTTGCCGACCTCGGAAGGATGACAGGCAGAGGCAACCCCACCTGGTATTAATTCAACAGCCAAGTACGATTTGAACTCAGGATCCTCGGATCCATAGCCCACCACCCTAACCATTAAGCCAACACCAGGCATATAGGAAGTCCTACACAAGAAAGATGCAGAATCACTGAGACTAGAAATGGCAGAATAGAAGATGAAGAAGAAGACGAAGCAGAAGAAGACTGGCTGGTGCCATTCACCGAATCCTGAAACAAGGAAAACACTCTTTACAGGACCACTGTGAATGTGGGGGTGACAAGGCCAGGCAGAAAAAAATTAATTTTCCTTCCCCCAAGGAAGTGACGACTCTTAGTCTGGCTCCTACCCATTGACCTGCATGATGAGGAAAGACCTATCAGGAGCAAAGCTCTTGCCAGTACAGCTCTCCAGCTCACAGGAGCACACAAGCTTCCCTACTACGATCAAAGTGGTAGTCACAATTGGGGAGGATCATGTTGAGGTCAAATTTCTAAAATATTGACGTTAAAATATCGAGGAACATTGACGTTTTTGCAGATATGCCAGTGGATCACCCTGCATATCATGCCTTTATATGTATAGTTACTCTGACAAATTATTTTTACTTTCTGAGAGAAGTTGATGGTGCTTTATGTTTCATTGTTGCAGAACCCGCAGTTGTTCAATTGACCCTTGTGGAAGAAAAATAATTATATTCATTAATTCTCAATTATATTCACTTGTTGCTTTTAATTGAACACAGGATAGAATAAGGTTTGGCTTTTGTACTGGAGTCAAATTGACTGTCAATAAAATTTCCCTTTTCCCCGACAGTCTTTTGATCTCCATAGTGATATAAATGAATATGCAAGTAAAGTAGAATTGTATCTTACAATGGAAAAGGTCTTGCTCACTGCATAGAAACAGGCTGGGTGTTTTGAGAATACATACTGCCAACGTTCACCTTGTGCCCATCAGCCCTCCAGTAGTTGAATTGCCAAATGTTGCACCCTCCCATTTTTTGGCTGTCAAACGAGTATAAGAGGGACTGCTTTAGAAAACTCGTTAGTGAAGTTCATTTGAATGCTTCATTGAATCATTGAATGTTATTCCTCCATATATACGAAATTAAAGATACTCTTTTGTATGCATGAACCTGAGTGGAAATTGAGTTCTTTTCCACCACACCCTGTTCTGCCATTTTCCTAAAGCCGTTGGTGTGGTGTCCTGAATCTTTTGCATTTATGATATGACTAGCTGAGGTACCCGGTGTTGCCTCGGGAAAGTCAATGAAATACTCTAATCATTAAATTTGTGTTGTTGACAAAAAAAAAAATAAAAAAAAAAATCACTCCAACCTCAACATACAATCTTCACAAAACATATTACTTGATCGTTCCTGGGGAAAATCCCGGAAGTGTGTAAGCAACATACTCACTCGAGGCATGAACACGGAGGTGTTATAATAAACCTGTGTAAAACAATTTTTTAAAATAACAAACACATGTGTAAATACTGTGATAATTAAATTTGTGTTGCTGACAACAAATCACTATAACCTCAACATACAATATTCACAACATACGATATTCATCCTCAGATGCGTGAAAATGAAGTTGAGCCAGAACTCGACTATGCAGTCGATTTTGTTGATCAATTCTGTATTGAAAAAATTCTCTGACAAGAAAGTAGACTTCTACTTGATGAAAATTCTTCATCAAGCATCAAAGAATGGACAGCTTCGTTTTTCATGGTTGATGACCGACGAGGTTGAAATAATCTACCTGGCGAACATCTTCCATGGGCCTGTCAGATTTGAAAGATCCGATGACTTTACAATCCCAAACTTCGTGGAAATACATCAGGAGTCTGAGTCGCTGTGCAAGCATCCCGCCTAATTGAACTTTGCACATGGCATGTCAGTTATGACACTTTTTGATCAATAATAGGAAAAGTTGCTGAAAGATTTTTTTTTAAATATCTTTTGTTTAGAAGTAAAACGTGTCTTTGTTGTTGCCTAAAATATCATGGAAGAACATTGATACAATTCACAGGAATATGTAATTTGCCAAAGTGTGAGTGACAAATTTTGCCACATCAGTTACATATTTTTTTGAAGGTCCCCTGACATGCAAAAGTACTGAAATTTCATTTATAAACTGAAACGCAAAAAAAAAAATAAAAAAAAATTACCACTTCTTTGAAATGTAATAAAATTGTAACAGTTCAAAATAAAACAAACCAACAATTGCTAATTGAAACATTGGCATTTTATTGATGACGTGTCAAGTTTTTGACCAAGATAAACCATCTCATAAGTTTGTTCTACAGTACAGAACAGCACAGGGTGCAATGTCAGTCCCCTTTCAATAGCGTGTGTGGCCACCATTGTTTTGGATACAGGCAGTGCATCGTCGGCGCATACTGCCTACCAGTCTTTGGATGGATTGCTGCTGGATTCTGTCCCACTCAGTCCTCAATGTCTGAAGCCATCTGACTTAGGACCATCTGCCTGTCCTGCCTTGCAGTAGTGACTCTTGGCCTCCCTGATCGAGGTCTGTCATCTGCAGAGTTGTGGAGGGTGTCTCTGTCCACCAGGGCCGATATCGTCTGGTGTGAACAGCCAAGGCGACGTGCCACCTCACGGTAGCTCAACCCGCCTTGCAGTATGCCCAAGGCACACTGCCATTGATCCCTTGACAATCGTGGCATGTTGATTGAAATGCCCATTTTGCACTGGCCTTTTTAAAGCCAATATCAAGACATCACGTGCAGCTCATTAAAATCATCCCGTACCCCTTGGCTAATCACTGACAGTCAAAACGGCTGTTCAACAGCTGTGCTATGAAGTGACCATTGAAGGTTCAAGTGACCATCGGTGACCGTTTTGTCTGACAGTGAGGACACTATTGTCCACAAATAAGTTCACACATTTACTACACGCAGTGTTATTGTTGATATTTGAAGGTTTAAAAGGTGGTAAGTTTCTTTTGCGTTTCAGTATATATGTCCTAGAGGAGTTTTTCATCGTGATTTCAGATCTGACAATGTTTTTTTCACAATACTCATTCTGTAAAATGTATAATTAAAAAAACAAACCTCTTCGGGAACACCCCTAAAATTCTCCTGAAAGGGGCGTAACCCACATGACGTCAACTACAGGATGACAAAGGCTGCACGTTAATTACTCGGGTTGGTGGTCTACGTGATTCTATTGGCTTGCTGTGTGTTTCCACATTTGATTGGTCGACTCAATCACTTCGTTCATTTCTGCTTTTAAAAAAAAAATCGAACATTTGTTTTTGAATAATGAATGACATGGACTTTCACTTGTCTGGTAACGACAGTGAGTGTGAGAGAAATGAAGGATTTTGGTCTGAAACACATGGAGAATTGTCAGATAACGTAGTCGCGGGAGGTGAAGTTCAGGCAGCTGGAAATGAAATACGGCCTTACCAGTTCGAGCCCGAAGCAGGACAAGCAGAGGAAAATGGCGATGAAATTCCCGGAGTTCATGATGATCAGGAGGACATTGAAGGAAGACTCAGAAATAACAACTGGTTAGACTAAATCCTATTCGTAATTCAATAATGTAAATTCGACTTGCATACTACTCAATATCAGAAATGTTTTAGTGAGGTGACGTGACCAGCGCAGCGCAGCGGACATGTTGCACCGCGGCGAATGAATTGCAAACAAGGCCAGCGCATGTCATCGGCCGTAGCTCTCTGCGCATAAAACAAAGCAACCTCGCTGTCCGGATGCGATTAAAACTTGTGTGCAGAACACACCTTGTGACACAATTGTCTCGAATAGTCCGATAAATCTGACGTTCTGTTGCATTTATATTTATTTTATTCCTACTGTCATGTAGCACCAGTAGAAAATAATGAAAAAAAGAGAATAATAAATAAAAGCTACAGCACGTCAGATTTATCGGCCGAGTCGGACGGACGACGGATTTATCGGCCTAGTCGGACGGACGACGGATTTATCGGACTAGTCTAGACCAGTGTTTCTCAACCGGAGTTCCCCGGAACCCTAGGGTTCCGCAAGAGATCGCTCGGGGTTCCGCGAGAAACAGTAATAAATAGGCTAATGTATTTTTGAGTAGTTTTTGTTTGATTTAATATTCGTAATTTTACTATACACGTACGGCATATTGTTGGAAACTCCTTGGTTATTATAATAGAGGCTTCAACCTCTTATATTATTTACAATTATAACAATCATAGGGAATGTATTTAACGATGTCTATATGGCGCCAATGTGAAACCGCGATCACTGGTTAGTGGACGTCCTGTACGCGGCGGATTCGTGTATCATTGAGTGACTGACTCAAGTACGGGACGCATGCACGGTGTCCATCTATCTTCTCTGTGCTTCCTAGCGTGAAGTCTCTCTCTCAAGGTTAGTTCTTCTGTTTGCCTTTATTGCTTCAGCTTTATTTGTGTAAGTTTTGTTGATCAAGTTA
This sequence comes from Eptatretus burgeri, assembly GCF_056783735.1. NCBI lineage: Eukaryota > Metazoa > Chordata > Myxini > Myxiniformes > Myxinidae > Eptatretus > Eptatretus burgeri. The sequence goes on from NC_140967.1 coordinate 76,452,880, forward strand.
CATGAGATGTGTTTTTTAATTGTCAAACAGACTCGGGGTTGACAAACACTTTCAAAAATGACGTTTTCAAAAAAAAAAAAAACATTTTTCGTGAATTAAAACCTCGGTGTGTGGTCTCATAAATGAGCAGCATGTTTTTTTTTTCATTGTCAATAAATTTGACAAAAAGGGGTCATTTTTTTCCTGAAACCAGGTATCCGAAAAAAATATATTATATTTACCACGTGAACTACGATAAAAATATAAAAGAGCTAGATATTAATAATTGTATTTAATAATTTTTATGCAGGGGTTCCCTGAGACATGAAAACTATTTCAAGGGTTCCACAAGGGTAAAAAGGTTGAGAAACGCTGGTCTAGACTCTAGAGATCTCGAGTCAATTCACTCTGTGCGAGTTACTGTATGTGACGTCACGCTGCGATTCGCTGAAGTCAACTTTTTTATGGGCGGGGCATAGCAAGTTGTGAAAAGCACAATAAATGATAGAAATATTGCTCAAATTATCCCATTTTTTATTTTTTTTAAAAAACATGGGTGATTTCTTCACTAGGAAGGTCAAGTTAATATATAAATAACCAGAAGGTTTTGCATGTCAGGGGACCTTTTCAGTTTGAAATAAAGGAATTTGATTTTTTTTTTTCAGCATTTTTTATTCCAAGCAAGAAAAAAAATGTATCACTTTGGAAGGTTAGTGTGGTATTTTGTGTTTAATAAAGGTTATTTGAAGTTCATTTAGGAGTGCTTTTTTGACTGATTTATTGTCTAAATGCCACGCCTGTGATGCTGGAATTGTTCTATTATGGTTGGTCTTGAATGTGTAAATACATATAATAAAACAGGGAAGAAGTGAAACAATCGCTGGACAAACAAACATTCCAATTGGCTTATATCATGACAATAAGAGTGGTTAGATCCTGTTGAATAATAATAAAAAAAATTAAAAGTTAAAAAAAAAACAGGCACAAGATTGTATCATCAAATTCAGTTAACCTGTATGCAGGCACTACTTTTTGCTCTGCAAGAGATCACTTCATAAATGAAACATTGAGTAGAGCACTATTATGCAGCACATAGTTTCATGACTGAGGATTGCAGCCAAATTGTTCTAAATAGCTACAAAAAATCGTTCGGAATTTAAAGTGATGCTCAATACACAAACACATTATCTTCTATACTCTATAGTATTCCCCGCAGGCTGGTTACACTGGTTTACAAAGAAATTTAGGCACGCATGAAAATAGGTGTTCTAACCTAATTTTGGGGTGCTGATTTCAGATACGAAATCTATTTTCACTCATCACCTCTAGTTTTTGAGATATACATGTATACATGTACGTACATGTTTTCATATAGCCCGAGACCCAAAAAATCTAAATATTTCAGTAATACACTGCATAAATAGGTGTTTTAGACTAATTTAGGGATGCTGAACTCAAATTAACACTTTGGCAAGCCGATGATGCTATTTGCGTCATCCAAAAAACTCCGTAGGTCATTGTGCGGCTGGGAACGCCAGTAGCTTACTGGTGGTGAGAGAGGGTGGTTAGTGCTGCTCTACAATTATCCGGTAGGACGATACTTTTATATAAAGTAGCTGGGTTTTAAATTTTTATTTTATACTATAGAAGAATGATTTCATGGGAATGCTGGAGTATTTATTCCCATTGGCCACTCAGTTCATTTGAAGGAGTCATATGACAATGTTGGGAGGTGTCTGTGATGGAAAATGTTGACAATGTTGGGAGGTGTCTGCTCCTTCTGGAAGCTGGCAAGTACCAGCAGCACCAGTAGAGCCTCTGTGAGGACCTCAAGGTCATTGGGCTCCTTATGGGTATGCAGGCGGGCTTCACAAAGTACTGCTGCTTTCTCTGTCTCTGGGACAGTCGGGCTGTGTCCAAGCACTACACGCAGAAGGACTGGGGGTCTTGGAGCACTTTCGTGCCTGGGGAACAGTGTCCAAGAAAATCCTCTGGTGGACATGAACAAGGTGCTTCTTCCCCCTCTTCATATCAAGCTTGGCCTCAAGAAGAATTTCATGAAGGCCATGGACAAGGATGGCGCTACCTTCCAAAACCTGTGCACTCTGTTCCCAGGTCTCAGTTCTGCTAAGCTCAAGGAGGGCATCTTCGTCGGACCTCAGATCAGGGAGGTGCTGAAGGATGAGGTATTCGAGGAGAAGCTCACCTTGAAGGAACTGAGAGCATGGGAAGCATTTAAGTCAGTCTGCCATGGCTTCCTTGGTAACACACGGGCACTAGATTACCAAATGCGTTTCAAGAAGTTGTTGCAGGCTTATCAGGATATGGGGTGCCGAATGTCTCTCAAGATTCACTTTCTCCACTCCCACCTTAACTTCTTTCCCCCAAACCTCGGAGCAGTAAGTGACGAACATGGGGAAAGGTTCCACCAAGATATTACTAAGATGGAGAGCAACTACCAAGGCAAGTGGAACCCCAGCATGATGGGGGGCTTCTGCTGGATGCTCCTGCACGACATCCCGAAGGCAAAGTACACCAGATCCTCAAAAAAAACTCACTTCTGACTGTCTGTAGTACTATGATGTGTATATATGCTTATATCCAAGTAATAGTAATATTTAGTTCTGTCAGTGTTCTGTGTCTATGTTTTGTTTCATTCTGTAATATGCCATTTGAATATATTGTTACAAATTCACGCCCGCCGGCGTGCGATCGGCCGTGTAACTCCAATCGCAACCGCGTCGCCCACCGGACGGACACTTCAGTCATGACCCTCCTGGAACTATCGCCAGGAACCAGTCACGGGTGGGGGTTTAACCTCACCACAGCCCAGTCCACATTCTACCTGCGCGAAATAGGGTGAATCGCCAAATGTCGAAATACCTAAGTACCCGCGCGGGTAACCTACCGAGGGGTTGCACCGCACCGCAGGTCGGCCTGGGACACGAACCGCTTAAGCGGTCCGTTCCGTACTACAGTGATAACCGAGCATTGTTATCACCGACCTCGACGGATCCGATTCTCCATACCGGGCGTTCAAAACCCACTACTCATTCAACGATGCAAGATGGCTTTTCAACAGGGAAATAGGACACGACGAACGGGGTACAATGCACACAAGGACATTTATTCAAGCAAGCACGTATTACACACACAACACAAGCAAGGGCAGTTATGCAATGTGCAAGCAAGAAACAAAAGCAATACCACCGACTATGAGCAATAATGTACATGCACAGTCACTTAGGCAGGTCTACTTCACAGGACACGGCGCCACATCATGCATACAAAAGCAAAGAAATGGCCACCCCCAAAGACGAGGGTGGCAGACAGGGTCCGCGGACCTTTATAACGCGGGACCTGGAGGACGGAACGGGTCCCGCGAGACCGTGGCAGGTCACCTGCCCCCCCTCGGTGGTCGGCGAGTCGTGACGTCCCGCTCCCACGACCGTCAGCGTGGTCGCGCCTGGTTCCGGGCCTCCCACGTGGCCGGCAAGCTCTCTCCGGCGCTTCTCGTCCGGACGCGCAGGTCTACCACACAGCCGGCACTGCTGCGCCTTCCGTCCGCGTCTCCCACCAACAAGCCGCTCACAGGACCCCGAGCGCAGGAACCAAGCGAGGAAGGGGGACCAGAGCAAACGAGAGCATGAACCAAGCGAGAGGAAAAAGAAGAAACCATGGACCAAGAAGAGCTCTAGTTATGAACCACCCTGCCAGCTTCGCGTGCGGTCCGCCCTTTATAGCGCGGGGCTCCGCCCTTCGCCCCACCCCGTTTTCGGCTCCACCTTCCTTCGAGAAGCTTCTCGAAAAGGGGCGTGCCCTCACTCCGACCGCCTCACGCCATGCATCCACCAATCAGAAGCGAGCTACCCTGCCGCCTTCCCTTCACACCAAGCGCGGAGAAAATAGGTGGGAAAACCCGTGCGTCATCGCAGTTCCTTCCTTGGCGCCTTTGTTTGCCGTTCTCGGATGGTTTCCGACGCAGAAACCGTCATAGCGTGGTCCGTGGAGGATGGCGTTCGGAAGCGGACGTAGTGGCGAAGATGGTGGTGGTTGTTTGTGATGGTTATTGTAGCATGGTTGGCGTTGTGGCGTAGTTGGTGGCGGTTGTTTGTGTGGAGGTTTGTTGCGTGCTTGGCGTTGTGGCGGTTGTTGTTTGCGTGGTTCAAAATAACGATAGATAAAGAAAAACACTATCTCAAAGGGTCGCAGCCCGGTGAACACGAAGAATTCCCTCCAAACAACGGTGGGGAAAGATATCTGAACACTCACTTACCGGCATAGCTAATCTAAGGAACCTTTATGGTGTTCTGCGAATTTCCACAGCCGTAACAATATGAAATAAACACATTATATTTTAAATATATGCATAAAAATAAAAAAAATGGGATATGTGAAAGCAAAAAAACTAGAGGTGATAGAGCAAAACTGTTTAGAAATTTGAATTCAGCATATCAAAATTAGTCAGAAAAAACCTATTCACATGCTTGCCTCAGAATTTTTCTTTTCTTTTTGTAAACCAGTGTTATTTGAGAGTTCAATTACAAAAGGGATGAGACAACGACACAAACTAAAAGACATACTAGGGCTCAGGGACTTTGAAGCCTATAACAAGTGTGTGTGCGCGTGCGCGTGCGCGTGCGCGTGTGTGTGTGTGTGTGTGTGTGTCACATAGAGGCCAGAGCATGCACACACTTGTATGGCTTTTCTATTAATAATATACAGTAAATATTTGTCCAATGCTGGTTTTCACAGCATGGATTTGTTTATACGCGTGGGAGTAAATGGGATGCTTATTTCCCAAACGTGCATAAAACTAGATTAGTGGGTTTGAATGTGGCACTGTGACCCGCAGAGGCAACGTCTCCCGCCATGTTCTACCACCCACGCTGTTTTCAGTCTGCAGAACACCGCAGTCAAGTGAGCTTGTGCCCAGGAGATTAATTTAATTAAACGTTATTAAGTCGCATACTGTACACATAAATATAGTATGGCACCAAAACATCAAGCCTCTCCAGGTGGTGGTGGAGTGAAGAAATCCTGCACGGTTATGACATCAGCAGAGAAAATTGGGATTTCAGACAAGTTGCGTGGCAGGATGAGTGTAGAGTCGCTTGGCCATTAATATCATGTGAATTAGTCCACCATGATATGCACCATTCATGCAAGCCTGACTTCCTGGAGTTTACAACAGGAAAAGGCTACACCTTTTCAGCACTGATGGTGTTCAGCACTGATGGAATGGGTATTTCTGCAAGAAAATGGGTATCAGGATGTACATCACCAAGAAGCAGAAGGCAGCACATGGGTTCGTATTTCAATGATCATCTTGCATTTCTTTTTTGTGGAAATGCTTTCGGTTACTTTAAATACAAACTGTTCGTGCCGTGACACGCCCAACGGCAACAATGATCCCTCGGCCTCAAACAAACCCCTCAAACAAACCTTACAAATTTATACAAGTATGTAGGTATTCCCTCCGAGGTTTTTAGTAACCACAAAAATATATAAAATATTTGTCCGTCCATATGTTACGTTCCGTGACAGTGTTCCCCTATCCCCATTTATCCCATAAGGTCTTAAGCTTGTGCAACACGGTTTTGCCAAACACACTGTTTTCCAGGGACCTAACCCCAGTTTTGGATGTAGGATTACCGTCGAATAAAACAAAGCAAAAGTTTATGACCAGGTTCAAGCATAATGTTGATACCATGACAGAAAACACATAGCCCTTATATATCATTAACATATGAGAAAACCCGACATATTCAACATTTTTGTATTGCTCACTCAACTCAACCACAATTTTTTTTAATTCATATGCAGCATATGGCTGCTTGGCTGCATCATTTTCTGGGGGTGCGGCTGTGCCGCTGATGCAATGCCCTCTATTACCAGTAATCTGGTACTCATTTTGCTGACCTTGGAAGGATGACAGGCTGAGTCAACCCATCTGGTGTTAATTCAACGTCACGACAGGGGCTTGAACTCAGACCTGCGGATCTTAAGCCAGCCACCTTAACCATTAAGTCAACACCAGGCTTTCAATCATGATAAACTTCTGATAAAAAGAAGGCCCAAGCTATAGGCAGAGAAACTAAGTACGGCCGAATGCTATACGGGATATTTAAATTCCACAAAATGATGGGGGTGATGCTGAATAAAGTTATTTTTTCCTGATAATGATAAAACAGTCCAAGAGTGGCTCATGTCTGCGATAACATTGCAACACATTCTACTTCAACAAGCCTCACTTGGTAAAACAGTTGAATATCTTTAAAAGACATGTTGAAAGATTAAGGAAACAGCATATGAGCACTACAGTAGCATGAAATCTTCTTTGCACTTACTACTGAATAATTTCAGCACAAAAACACGTTTTCACCTGATAGCCAATCAAACTCACCAAATTACTTGGCAGTTTAAATAATCAGAGTACCAATTTTTAATCAATCAAAAACACGAGACAATAAAAAGGAAAATCAAACTTTGTTAAGTAACAACACAACTTCAGAGGTAGTTTGAAAGCAATTAACCAGGTGTATGTGCCCTAAAAGAGGACAAACCTGGCTTTGTTGATTGAACATGGCCCTGGAGGCCGCAGCCTCCTCCTTCTCCCTGACCAGCCGCTTTTCCCGTTCTTCCAGCTGCCCACGCAGTGCCATGACTGCATCTGAATTCCCACTGGCCTGCAAACAGTCAAACGGAGAGCTAAATTTAGATCAATCTATAGAATAAGGCACCATCCACACAGTACAACCTTTGCAAACTACCTTCCACACACTACCACCCTAACAGTACACCTATATCATCACCAAAATGGCCAGTTACGCCAGTGTAAAATGATTGACGAAGATATTTTGCAAAAGCCGGTCATAGTACTTGCAATGCAGAATAAGGAAGGGCAAAATAAGCGAAAGCACATACTCTGTACAGTCGTATACAAATAGTGAGGACAGTGGACTGGAAGACCAGCTGTTGGGTTTAAATCCTGCTCAAAACAACTCAATATTAATGATTTAGATTCTCAGAAAAAAGATAAGCCACTTTCATGAGAATTACTGTCATTCTCAGATGGTGGGTAACAACCCAAAATCGATCACCAATCACCTTCAGGGAGGAGGTAATCTGCTGCCCCTCATTCTCTGCTTGCTCTCCATGCGATGCTAGTCTAAAATGTGGTTTACTCATAATGCCTTTAGAGTGTCAGTGATTGGCACCTGTAATGACAACTAAGAAAAGACAGCTCCACCCAAAAATCCTCTTTTTAAGAGACTGAACCTCTCGAGCAACCACTGTAGGTACTAGTTACCTTTAGTAAGCATAAGCATCCAGAAATGTTTCAATGTAAACACAAGGCAAATAATCCAAACGATTCAGCACGTGCACGGAGAGCTAGTTTTAACAACCATCTCGATCCACAAACTAATCAGCACAATTAGTGCCAGGCCGCTCATAACCCCTCAGGTCTTGTTCCAGGCACACAGCATGCTCACCCCTCAGTCAATTCCCATGCTCACAGCAACCCCAGCAACCAATTCAGCAGATAAATGAAAGCCAAAGGTGAACCCATGAAGTCAGCTGTTTAAACCTCCATCAAAGCAGCCATTTTGACACCCAATGTAGGCCTCATCTTTTGTCATTCAGCCATTTTGTGTGATTGGACATGTGATGCCATGAAATACCATGCCGGTGCGATCTCATTAAAAGAATTGGTAGAAATGAGCTACACAAAAATAAACTGGAATATCCAATACAAGATAGGTTCAATGAAAAAGGGCTTCAAATGTCAACTTCCTATTGAATTCAGTTTCCATCGAACAAAGATCAATGTGATCCTCAAACATTGTACTGTACTTAAAACTACCTTTAACATCAAATGTATACTCACCATGAAAGGTTATTTTAGTACATTTAACTCAAATTGGCCCTGGATGTGGGATAGCCCAGTTTACTTCTCAACATAGTGGTTCAGTAGCGAAAAAACAGTTTTAAATGATTATGGATCCATTTTCCAGCAGAATGGCATTATGGAAATAATATTGTCCACATGTAAGAACAGAATTTTTATAAAACAAGGGCACTATTTTTGCGAATGTGCAGCAACACAAGGGAAGCCGAGAAGTGTTTTCATGCGTGGCTTGAATAAGCAAATCTCTCACTATTACAGGCTTGAAGTTGGCTGTGTTCTTCTGCTGAACCAGGAACCAAAACAGAAACAACATTTAGCAGAAAGGAAATCTAAAACCATGGTTGGCATTACTCTTTTCAAAAGAAAGAGATGATCATATCATAAAGTGACAGCTTGCTACCTGAAGATAAACACACAAATGAACAGAGATTAATTAGAGTGTTAGAGAGACCGTTGAGCACAATCTCGGGGGAACCTCAGATATCTTGGTAATTAGTACATTTATGGTATTTAAAGTTCAATTTTCACATATGTTAGCAGAAAAAAAATTACAAGGTACCAGTAAGCTTTGGCAAACATTAAATATCATGCGTGTCTGTGTGGATGTGTGTGTGGTGTTGGTTGTTATCTCCATATGTGAATTTCAGAAGGTAGAACAGAGCCCTCCCAGGTTTCAAAGTATCCACATTTGCGTGTGTGTGCGCGCGCGCGTGCATGTGTGGAAGTGTGTATGCATGCAAGTTGCTGTTGACTGCTATCTCCACACATGGGTGGGTTTCAGGAGATGGAATGGAGCCCTCCCAGGTCTCAAAGTATCCATCTGCATTATGTTTTGTATGTGTATGCATTCCATGGCTTGGAGTAAAGGAAAATAAGCCACCAAAGCGAAGTCGATGGAGCGCCATCGTAAATCCCAATGCTTCCCACCCAAAGCAAAGTTGAAAGATGGCAAAAAGTTCCACCATGAATGACCCAATATCCAATTTTGAGTTTAAAAAATCTTCTGTTTTGAACCCTGTGACCCTAAGTCCCAACCCCCTAGTCCATGAACCGGGGGTCAAATCCTCCCCCCCCCACAAAAAGGTGACATATTTAATGCATCCCCAACGTTAATTGCGTATACAGTTTCGTTTTTTAAAACATTTTAAAATGTGCCTGTAATTACATTTCTCTTGATATATAATTCACCTTTTGACCTTTCCTCAGGGCACCAGGGTGCAGGGCCAAAAATTATACAGCTTTCACACCTTCTTACTACGTGATGATCATAACTACCAAGTTTGGTGAATTTCCGCATAACCATTTAGGAGTAGATAGCGTAACATACAGACAGACAAAGCCGATTATAATATCCTGCTGTTTTTTTTTTTTTAAAGCGTGGGGATTCACAAGTGCATTTAAGGTGTGGGATAGTGCATTGCAAAATGTACACACAATAAAAATATGCAAACAAAGGAGCTGGAAAACATACCTCTAGGGGATCGGAATGACATGCTAATCGATATACAGTACAGTGGTGAGAAAAAGTTTGTGAACCCTTTAGAATTTTCTGTATTTCTGCATAAATTTGACCTAAAATGTGATCAGATCTTCATCTAAGTCCTAATACTAGATAAAGAGAACCTGATTAAAAAATAGCACACAAAACAAAAATCTACTTTTTCGTATATTTATTGAGCAAAATGATCCAACATTCATTTTCTTTGTCGGAAAATGCATGTGAATCTCTTGGTTAGTCAGCTAAATTCAGGGGGTAATTACAGTCAGATGTTTCAATCAATGGGATGACAATCAAGAGTGAGTTTGGGTGGCCCTGTTCTACATGACAAACATAAACTTTTTTCGTCACTGTCAGTCTCGTCTTCACAACACAGGTTTGTGGAAGTGTGTCATGCCCCGATCAAAAGAGATTTCTGAGGACCTCAGAAAAAAGGGAGTTGTCGATGATCATCGGTCTGGAAAGGGTTACAAAACCATTTCTAAAGATGTTGGGTTCTACCAATCCACTATCAGGCAGATAGTTTACAAATGAAGAAAATTCAACACCATTGTTACTCTTTCCAGGTGTGGTCGGTCGTCCAACGAAAATCACTCCAAGAGCAAGGCATACAATAATCCAGGAAGTCACAAAGAACCCAGGGTAACGTCTAAGGATCTGCAGGTATCTCTTGCATTGGCTAATGTCAGTGTTCATGAGTCCACAATCAGGAAAACACTGAAAAAGAATGGTGTGCATGGGAGGAAAATAAGGAGGAAACCACTGCTCTCCAAGAAAAACATTGCTGCCCATCTAAAGTTTGCCAAAGACCACTTAGATGATCCAGAATGCTTTTGGAGGAATGTTCTGTGGACAGATGAGTCAAAAGTGGAACTTTTTGGCTTAAATGAGAAAAGTTGTGTTTGGCGAAAACACAAAAGTTGTGTTGTGTGTTTGGCGTGAAGCATAGTGGCAGGAGTATCATAGTTTGGGGCTGCTTTGCTACATCAGGACCCGGGTGCTTGCTATCACTGACGGAACCATGAATTCTGGATTGTACCAGCAAATTATACAGGAGAGTGTCAGGACATCTGTCAATAAGCTGAAGCTTAACAGAAAGTGGGTCATGCATGCAGAAAGACAATGATCCTAAACACACAAGTAAATCCACAAGAGAATGGCTGAAGCAGAAGAGATTTTGCTTTTTGGAATGGCCAAGTCAAAGTCCAGACCTTAACCAAATTGAAATGATGTGGCAGAACCCAAAGCGAGCAGTTCAAGCAAGAAAGCCCACAAATATCTTTGAGTTGAAGCAGTTCTGTAGGGAGGAATGGACCAAAATTCCTCCAATCTGATGTGCAGGACTGATCAAGAGTTTCAGGAAACGTTTGGTTTAAGTTATTCCTGCTCAAGGGGGTTACACCAGTTACTGAATGTAAAGGTTCACATACTTTTTCTGACAAAAAATTTAATGTTGGATGATTTTTCTTAATAAGTAAATGAAAAAGTAGTTTTTCTTTTTGTGTGGTATGTTTAATCAGGTTCTCTTTATCTATTATTAGTACTTAGAAGAAGATCTGATCACATTTTAGGTCAAATTTATGCAGAAATACAGAAAATTCTAAAGGGTTCACAAACATTTTCTTTCACAGCTTTCTCAGCTTTGCTGGGACCATCCGCAACTCACCGTGCACCAACGATCAGGCAGTGCCATGCCACTCTGCCCAGAAATCATCTGCAACATGTCCTGTGGACTGCTTGGATGCGCCTGCAAAGTTTCCACCATGCCAAAGTTTGATTCCGGGATATGCTGGCTGTTTGTACCTACAAGAAAAACCACACGTAAAATCTAAGTTTAATGAAGTCATTCTGACCAGAAAGCCAACATTTATACCGTTATTACCAATAGCCATTATTAACACATCTCCATAGCAGGGAGTGAATCAGTCATGTCGGCATTTCTGCAAATATAGTCCATGGGCCCAGGCATATATCGGTACCATCTGGGAAACCAAACTTTAGGGCTACTAAGTTATTGGTAGGGACTATATGATTATTTCAATATGTGATAACCGTTCCAGAAGAGCAACTTAGTGTATGTATTTTGCATTTTTACCATTCTGAGATATTGACGTTTTGGGGGAAAATCACACAATGGACTATTGACACATCCTATGAAGGTAATATCATTCAATAACAGCTCAGGATATCCAGATTTGTTTGCCTTTTCGCTTTCATTATGTGGAGGGTGGGTACATTCCAGAGATGATAACTACCAATAAAGCTGCCAGTCTGCAATGGTTATCATATCAAAATATTATCTATATATATACACCAATTCAAAAATCATAACTAGGATTGGTTTCCTTAGATAGTACCGACAAGTGAAATTTCTGGCCTGGCCCATGGACTCAGCTGCCAGTCTGCAATGGTTATCACATCAAAATATATATATATATATATATATATATATATATATATATATATATATATATATATATATATATATATATATATATATACATATACGTATACATACATATATACACCAATTCAAAAATCACAACTAGGATTGGTTTCCTTAGATGGCACCGACAAGTGGAATTTCTGGCCTGGGCCAATGGACTAATAGAGCAAACAATGGCCATTTGTTACACACGTTGAGATGAAACAGCTTACAATTTTATGGGGATCTATCTGATCAATTGATTCATAGTAATGTTTCTGCAAGCACAAAATGCATAGTCACTTTGCAGGACAATGCCAATTCCATTATTGCTTCAGCCTATCTCAATACCATGGTGTGTGTTTTGCTGGCTTGAAAACATCAATGTCTTTGAAGGAAGCCCTGACATTTTTATACCATTTACAACAAATTACACTATATTTTGCTGGTCGTGGCTTAAAGGTTAAGGCGGTTGGCTTAGGATCTTGGGGTCACGAGTTAAAACTACAGCCATGCCAAAACACCACCAGTCGGGTCGACTCAGCCTGTCATCCTTTCGACGTCGGTAAAATGAGTACAATCTTGCTGGGGTTAAGAGATCAATAACAGTTGATCTAAGGATTGCAGTGGTGTCCCCCCTCCACACCCCTACCCATGTGGGAGTGCCCTCACAACCCCCTACCATCCCCCCCCCCCAACCCAAGTGGTCACCTCAGACTTCGTTCGCCACCTTAACTTACAACAATACTGTATTTTACGAGATTCCACGAATGAATGATCCAAGCAATACACTCATATAGCATGTCTGAAGAAATTATATATTTTTAGCAAAGCCTCCTGAAAAAATGTTTGGCTTCTGAAGTTTCCATCATCCATATGAGAAACTCACATTTTTGGTTTCTATACAGTTATGGTTCTGTCGAACAAGGATAATTATTTTGCAAACCACAGTGTAAAAAACCCATTTGGGGAAATATGAGGTGACACGGTGGGGCTTAAATATTTGAGGAAAAAACCATGGAGGAAGGAAGAGAAAGTGAGAGCAAAGGAAGAGAAGGGTGAGAAGAAATGAGTGTATCAGAGAGCATGCTCCGAAGAATGAATTTGTGCCTGCAACATGGTGGTGGACACTTTCAGCAATTCATTTAAGCCTTTAAGGTAATCAATTGCGTGGATAATGTCACGTCTTTCTGTAACATTAGGCTACATTCATGCAAAATATGAGGTTCCTAACTGATATTGTTTTTAGTGTATAGGAATTATTTTGGGTTCTTGAATAAAAATTTTAAAAACACCTTGTAAGAGAACATGAGTGTGGCACAATCGCATCCCACATTAAAAAACCTGTAGGTTCTTCCCATTGCAGCAAAGTGTAAAACGTCAAAATTCCAATGGGAGCATACACTGATAGGAAGTCTTCAGAGGAAGATGCCCCCCCCACCTGTCATAGAGTGTTTCGGCCCTTAACTTTTCTACTCTCGGGGGGGGGGGGCACGCTCCAAAAAAGGAACGTCTTCCTATCAGGAGTTTCCCGCGTTGAGCAATACAGAAACTTCCGCTTTTCACCTTACATTTTCCCATTAATGTTATTTGGAGAGGGAGGGGGAGGCAAGAACCATTTACTTCGAAAACGAGCCATGTTGTAATCAAATTGAGGAAGCTTGGCTATCAGACAAGTGTTTTCCTAATGACCAGTCGGAGTCCTCTCTTTGAAACCAAAGGCATACCGACGCCTCTTTAACTGCCGACGACCATTCCTTCAAAACTTTCGTTCTGTCTCTACTTGTCAGGCCAATATTTTTTACAAGGGTATAGGCTGACAGACCAACTAATCCCCTTCCTCCAATTTCCACATTAAATAAGTCAGTAGCATATCTTTCTTTGTGCATCTTTGTCATCAGCCACTCATACTTCGCTCTTTTAACTTCACCAGCTTCTGAAATCCGAGACTCAAATGGTACCATTAACTCAATAATTATGATGTGCCTACTCAACTCTGATTGAAGGACAATATCTGGTTTTTGACGCGTCTCAGCAATAATCCCAGGAAATTTATTCATGATGGGCAGGCAGATCAGCCCACAATTTCCAATCATTCGCATCATGGAACACTGCACGACGAGGTTGATCTTTGTGGATGCTTCTATTTTCCATTGTTTTCTTTGAAAAAACTGCTTTAACGAAATTACAGTAACTCACATTTTCCTCGACTGGGATAGTTGTGTCATTATGGGTACATTTTATTGTATCTATGGTTCTTGCGATACATTTGAGTACCCGCTTATACCTCCAGGTACAACGCCCTTTTGCTAGGGCAAACTTACATGCAGACACCATAGCTACCACAAAGTTTACATTGAGTGTTATCATTTACTTTCCAACGAATGAGGTTGGCCTCTGTAGTTAGTTGATCATAAATGCACCGAATGAGAAAACTAATTCGCAGAGGTGACATGTGCCATAAGTCATTCCATGTTTAGGACCTTTGTAAACAATCCTCTCAGGTTGTCCACTACCCTTGATGTCTCAATTGGACAAGCCTTATAGAGCCATTTATCATTTCCTTCTTTACAAACTTCATCAAGCATCAAGTTCGTTTTTTGACGATTACTTGCTTTTGACCACCAAACACATGCAGACTCTATCAATCCCAGGCCTTTCCGATCAGCTTGAACAGCTCCGATAACACTGAACAACAAATTTCAAAAATTTTTTTTTACTGGAGATGTGTAAAGTGATTAAGACTAATTTGGGTACGCTGATTTCAAAAATCATAACCGTTTTGCTGTATCACGTCAGGATTTTCAGGAACAGAAATATTCCCATTGCCTAGAAGTCAGGATTTCAATGAAATTTACATATGTCTTTAACATGTCTATTTCGTACAATTGTTGTTAACTTGTGTTATATTTCTTTCTTTCAGATAAAGATGAGTAGGCGTTCCTGTACCAATCATCCTGACAACTTCTGTTATGTCTGTGGTCGGTATACCAAAAAAGATCAACAGCGAAGTATATCTACAGCAGTGAAAATGAAGGCCGCCTACTTTCACTACTTCGGGTGTAAGGTGGGGGACCAAGAACAGAGCTGGGCACCACACATCTGCTGCACAAGCTGTCACACAACCTTGACTCAGTGGTTGGTGGGCAAGCGCGCGAGCATGCCATTTGCGGTGCCCATGATATGGCGTGAGCCGCAGAATCATCATGATGATTGTTATTTCTGCTGCACAAGCATCGCCGGCTTCAACAAGAAGAATAAAGGTCACATCAAGTACGCTGACTGCATCTCTGCTCGTAAACCTGTGCCTCATGATGATGAGAACCCCGTTCCAACACCTCCAGCTGATCAGAACATAGCTGTAAGCAGTGGTGAAGAGGATGGTGATGATGAACCTTTTGAACCCGACACTCAAGAATCACACCTTCTGAACCAGGGAGACTTAAATGATCTTGTAAGAGATCTCTCGCTGTCAGAGGCGAAGGCAGAGCTGCTTGGATCAAGGCTGCAGCAGTGGAATCTACTTGAACCTAACACCAAGATATCCTTGTTCAGAGCACGTCACAGAGACATGGCTGAGTTCTTTGAGATGGAAGACACGATGACATTCTGCAGTGACATCAACGGTCTGTTGAAAGAACTTGGGTGTGATCACGATCCTGCAGACTGGCGCCTCTTCATCGACTCGGGGAAGAACAGCTTGAAGGCTGTTTTGCTCCACAATGGCAACGAGAAACCATCAGTCCCACTGGCTCACGCGTTCGGCATGACAGAGACCTATGAGACTATGCGGCAGCTGCTTGATTCCATCAAGTACAATGACTTCAACTGGCACATCTGCGGAGACTTGAAAGTGGTGGCGCTGTTGTTAGGGCTGCAGTCAGGCTACATGAAATACATGTGCTTCCTTTGTCTCTGGGATAGCAGAGACGACAAGAATCACTGGACGAAGAAAGATTGGGAAGAGTGAAAAGAGCATGTACCTGGTCGACACAACGTGAAGCATGTCGCCCTTGTCGACCCAGCCAAGGTTTTCCTTCCACCACTCCACATAAAGCTCGGCTTGATGAAAAGTTTTGTACGGGCAATGGATCTGAATGGGCGTGGGTTTTTAGTTCCTCCTCAAGGAAAAGTTTGGCAACACCTTGTCGGAGGCCAAGATCAAGGCTGGTGTCTTTGTTGGACCGCAAATCCGACAGATTATGAAGGACGAAACTTTTCCGACAACTCTAAACCCCAAAGAGCTGGCAGCGTGGAGGAGCTTCAAAGCTGTGACGGACAACTTCTTGGGGAACGAGCGCGCGGACAACTATGAAGAAATAGTGCAGCAGCTGCTGGAGTCCTTCAGGAAACTTGGCTCCAGGATGTCCCTGAAAATCCATTTCCTACAGCAGCACCTGAACTTCTTCCCTGACAACTTGGGAGCAGTCTCGGACGAGCACGGCGAGCGATTCCACCAAGAGATTTCACTCATGGAGACGCGTTACCAAGGGCGGCACAACCCGAACATGATGGGCGATTTCTGCTAGTTCCTGCATCGTGAAACTGACACAGAGCAGCACAAACACAAAGCCAAATGCCTAAAGCATTTTTAATTACATTCTAGTGGAGTTTTTCTGTAATTTCTATAATTTTGAAGCATTCATGATGAAATAAATGAATAAATGAATTTTTGTAAATTTCATTGAAATCCTGACTTCTAGGCAATGGGAATATTTCTGTTACTGAAAATCCTGACGTGATACAGCAAAACGGTTATGATTTTTGAAATCAGCGTACCCAAATTAGTCTAAATCACTTTACACATCTCCAGTAAAAAATTTTTGTTGTTCAGTGTAATCTCTCTTTTCTTCAGCAGTTTCGAGAGCTTTCGACTGCTTTGTGGGTACCATTTATAACCGGTTCTTATTCTCGGCTGTGCTTTACAGATGAATTCATCCCACGAACTTTTGAGAGAAAGGACCTGCCTACATTTCCATCCATCCATTGGAGCCATACTCTGTACAGAGCGTCGGTGCTGCTGAAGCAGTTTCCTTGGCTATTGGGCACAATCCTGGATGGGTCGCCACTCCGACGCAGGATACTCGAATGACTCGATCATCCCCAGCAAACTGGTACTCATTTTGCCGACCTCGGAAGGATGGCAGGCCGAGTCAACCCCCTGGTGAAGTAAATCAGCGAGGCTTGAACTCGGGACGCTTGGATCCCAAGCCGCCACCCTAACCACTGAGCCAACACCAGGCTTCTGTCTACATTTAACCACCTTAAATTCCTGTCAATGATTTTATTAGGAGTACTAACATCACCTTCTTGAAGTACAATGCATGTGTTGCTAATCCGGAAGGAAGACCAAGCCAT
The DNA here is from genome assembly GCF_056783735.1 of Eptatretus burgeri. Taxonomy (NCBI): domain Eukaryota; kingdom Metazoa; phylum Chordata; class Myxini; order Myxiniformes; family Myxinidae; genus Eptatretus; species Eptatretus burgeri. The sequence continues at coordinate 76,470,052 of NC_140967.1, forward strand.
TTTTGCATGTGTTGATTAAACTTCTCAAAGCTCTCGGCAGTTGACAAGGTGAACTCATACATTTTAAGTAGCCACAACAATTTGGGGATCAACATAAATTGTAGTAGCCACACTTTGAATCTACCTTGCAACCATGTCTTGTCTATTAGAGCTAGATTATGAAGAGCTTCTTGAAGAACCACCTTGCAGGTAAATGTGTCCTTCAGAGACTTGTCAAAGCAGCATCCAAGGCTCTTCATAGGCTCTTCAAATAATGTTGGAATTTTATGCCCTGCTACTTCAAAAAATATCGCATCACAACGTTTCTCTTGAATGATTGAGACTGAATGCGATTTTGGGGATTTTAAATTCATGACACCACGTTATAAGCTCGTTTAGCTTCTCCAGAATGTCTTGCATTTCCTTCTGGGCATTAGTAAGGATTGTTGTATCGTCCATGAATGCTCTCAATGAAGGTGTGAGAATACCATTCCCAAATTGTGCTGTCACAGGTATTTCCCATCATACTCCATCCAGGAAGAGTTACATTGCCAGGATGAAAAAGAGGTGAAATTGTACAACCCAATGCAATACCAACCTGTAACTCGACATATTTTGTTGTATAGGAAATAGTCGAGAAACACATTCTGAACTTCTCAAAGTATGTCTGTACAAGTTGAATAATCGACGGTGGTACATGGTGTAACCTTAATGCCTTCCATATGAGTCAATGAGATGTTGCACCATAAGCATTTGCCAAGTCTAACCATGTGACATGTAAAATTTTCCGTCTTCACTTGGCATCCTGTTGTTGTGTCGAGAAAATAAAATACAGTATTCAGAATAAATAACACCGAGAACATGATATTGAAGCATGCATGGAAAAGAGCGGTCACCTCCATTGTGTACAATACTGCTATGCATTTTCACTTCTGAACTCAAGCTCTACCCAGACATCATATCTGTAAGGCATAAACTAACTCTTAATGACATGGCAAGCCGAGTAACAATGTGTGCTTGGTTGTGACCGAATGGAAAGGACCCAAATCGGACCAACTCCTTGTGGTTCAGTGATGAAGCACACTTTCACTTGAATGGGGCTATCAGCAATCACACAGCCTGGTGTTGGCTTAGTGGTTAGGGTGGCAGCTTGGGATCCTAGGGTCCTAAGTTCAAGCCCCGTTGGCCACTGAATTAATACACCAGGGGGTTGACTCAGCCTGTCATCCTTCCGAGGTCGGCGAAATGAGTAACTGTGTGTACTGGTAGAGGGGCACTGCATTAGCAACACAGTCACGCTTCCAAGAAATGATAGCTACCCCGGCAGTTAAGCTGCCATATGCAAGAAGAAGAAGATCAACAATCACAACATCTTCTGGTGTGCTGAGCCTCCTGAGGTGTTTGAGATGTCTCTCAAGGGGACCAAGTCCACTTTCTTCTGTGCATTGAATACCAGATGGGGTATGTTGGGAGACCGTGTTGGTTCGAGGACACCAATGGTAAGATGGTGACAGTCAACAGTGAGTGGTACCGCAAGGTCTTACGCTTATTCCACGCTGATCTCGCTCAACTACTGTCTCCAAACCAGCTCAGACTTGCATAGTTCATGCAGGACGATGCCCCACTACACAATGCATGTGAAACCTGCTCCACCAGCTGTTTGGAAATCTTGTCATCAGCCTGGGCACAGCGCATGATTGGGCAACTCAGAGGCCGGATTTGAATCCATTGGATTTTTCTTTTTGGGGGGTGCTGCAAAAGGTGAAGTTTATGCCAACAAATCTCAAAGTCTGGCTGTCCTGAAGCAGAAGGTGGAGGACTACCATTAGGCTTCCACTTCAGCCACTTGCAGATGAGTTGTGGAGAATTTTGGAGTCAGGATCAAAGCCTGATTGAACAGAGGTGCAGCACACATTGAAAATATCAATTACAAGCAGTATAATGTGTGATTTGAAAATGGCATGGTGTACACTTTCCATCAATGTATCACTGAACTTGCTACCTTTTGTAATATTCTACAATAAAACATTCAAATCGTCCACAATTTTTTGAAACACCCTGTACTTCGTGAATGGGCATATGAGGTAAGACAATAAAGTCTCAGGAGTGATGTTTATTTATTGACAGATGGCAGCACTGGCTTGGGTTTCGCAATGGACATGCATCATAATCTTCCTGTCAGTACTGTGTTAGCCGTTGTATAGATCGGTTGTGTTTTGTAGCCATTACTGGAGCTTTATTAAAATTACAAGTTTTGCAACCGTGTTCTGAAGATGAACAACAAATTTATGGAACAGAGAATCATCTAGTTTTTGGTAAAACCAAAAGAAAGTGGCACGGACATTTTCGACAAATTGAAGCTGGTGTACGAGCAAGACACAATGTCAAGATCAAGTGTGTTTGAGTAGGCCAAGAGGTTTGCGGAAAGGAGAATGAACGTGAACGATGACGAGTGGTCGGGACACCCATTGATTGCCAAAATGAACGAAAACGGTGAGAATGTTGGTCCAATCTGACCGATGTCCAAAACTCCAATTAAAGGAGCTCATTTTGCATCAAGAGAAGAGATCCAGAGAGTCATGACCAACGAGCAAAATGGCCTTTCAGACAACAAATTCCAAGGGTGTGTTGAAGCATGGCAGCAACGTTAGTAAGCGTGTATACACTCTCAGGGAGATTTCTTTGAAGGTGACCACTAAACATAATTGGTAAGTTTACAATAAAATTTTATTTTCCTTGAATCTTGAAACTATTGTTTGACTTCATACATGCGCCAAATGTAAGAGAGATTGTGTAGCTGGGCTATCCTGGAACGACCTCCGAATCTCGATTCTTTGAATAAGGAATGCTCTCTGGGCAGCTTGACCAACACTTGCAGAGGTTTAAATAAACTTTTTTTTTTAAACACTCCAAGTGCAATGATAAAAACCATGCCTTTTCCACATACAATCACACGTCCCACCAAACAAGGTGGTGCCGCTCTCCCTATTTCCAGCAGAGACGAAGCGAAGAGACGAAGCGGAGCATAAATATGCACGAGACAAAACATGGGCAGAGCATGAAAATACGTTTTACATTCAAACTTGGTTACATCACACTCCTCACCTGGTTTTTATATAAACCACTACAGCAATTGATTGAACAAAGAATTACGTGACCAGGAGAACGAGGGTAGCCACCTTGGCTCAAAACATTAAAAAAAAAATTGAACATTTGTCAAGAATAAAATAAAATGACTACATTGTACATCCTATACCATCACTAAATTAATGGACCAAACTATGGCTAATGGATAGGGACATAGAGGAAAATAACATGAGAACATGAAATTCACAGTGAATAGAACACAATGAAGGAATTCACTCTTCCCCCGCTGGTACAAGCAGCATGACCTCAGTTAAAAGTCGCAGGTTGATATGGGGCTTCCTGTCCTTCACGGTGTGGATTCACACTTTTTGAACCCGACCGTCTCACTGGGCAATATCTCAACCACACGTCCACAGGGCCAGTCATTCCTGTGCACATTGGACTTCAGCAGAACGATATCACTGAAACAAAGGTTGCGTTTCTTGACTAACCACTGCATACAAGGTTGCAGGGTCAGGAAATATTAGTTGTGCCATCGTAACCAGAAGGTAGTCACCAAATGCTGTACACGTCACCACAGCCAAAGACATCTGGAGGATGAACAAAATCGCCTGGTGGTGCACGAAGAGGCGTTGTCTTCATGGTAAGTAGTGCTGCTGGTGTCAAGATTTCAGGCACGTCTGGATCTGTAGACACCAGTACAAGTGGACGAGTGTTGACAGCGCAAACCTCCACCAGGAAGGTAGTAAGGAGTTCATGGGTTAGAGAAACTATTTTCTCCAAGAGCATCGCGTCTTCTACGACAAACACTGATCATTCATTTCCACACTCCACTCATGTGTGGTGTGTGTGTGTGTGTGTGTGTGTGTGTGTGTGTGTGTGTGTGTGTGTGTGTGTGTGTGTGTGTGTGTGTGTGTGTGTGTGTGTGTGTGTGTGTGTGTGTGTGTGTGTGTGTGTGTGTGTGTGTGTGTGTGTGGTTGAACTTTCACTTCAAGAAACATGTAAAACGTTGTGTTCCCACTGAACATTCATGCTTGGTAACTAATATGGCTATGGAACAAAACTACGGATCGTTAACCAACTCTAAAGCAGGCAAAGTGGGTATAATGGATAATTTGGAATCCGAAAGAAATCTTCGTCCAGACAGCTATAATGACCCCGTCACGGGACAGGCTTTTATGAGCGAGTCACCAGGTCTGCTGGCTTAATGTTGGTTGCCACTTAGTTCCATTGAGAAGGTTATGCACTCATGGATCGTTTGCTCTATATCGGCCATGATGGCAATAGATTCCTGTCAAAAGCATACTAAGACCCCGAAGAGACTATTGATGAGGTCTTAACCAGGAAGTAGTACCTTATTTAGTGAGACCAATATAGGTAGCACTGCCGTCGAACAGCACACAAATATTTCAGGTTTGCGTGCATGGAATACAGCAAAATGAGGGAGATACTATCGCAGTCATTTTGCCTCTGTTCCTCGTTCTAGAGGCTCAGCCTGTCTTTGGAAAAGAGTTTAGTCATGAAATCCACATACTACTATTGAAGGGCTAGTTTCTTATCCAAAAGCTTGCAAAGGGACTTTAAGCAGTTGATTGCAAGGGGTCAATTGCCTGGAAGTTTTACATCGTCTCTGAAGGGTAACCAAGCCAACCAATTGGCATTTTCATTCCTGACTAATCCATCCTCCATGGTCACAAGAAAAGCAGTTGTTTTCTATGGAGTGGCCAGGCTTATCATCATTCTTTGTTTACTGATAGATGTCACTGCTGACTCAGTCATCGAAGGCTCAGTGGTCGCAGGATCTCCCGAAGAGCTGACCTGAAGGTATGTGATGATGTGGCAGAATGACATCCTTGACAGTGTCACAATTAGGGCATGGTGAGCAGACTGATTGTCTTCCATCGCCGAGAATATGGGTACGATCGGTCTCCACTCACTCAGGGCTATAGATTTCTTCCAGACATACATCGCCAATTATCACCTATCCAAAGTCCATATGTTGTGCCTACGGAACATTAGGTGATCCACTCCAAGATTCTCTGACCTTAAGCAGCTGAGGAGCATCTCGTCCAATTAACAGCAAGACGGTCTGGGTCAGGTTCAGGAAACATTTCAGTGAGAGGACGTATATGTGAATGGAGCCTTGCGACCTCCAGTGTTGGAATCTCAGATGAATTACAAGGAATAGTATTACACTCGGTTAACACCAGAAGCAGCAGGTGGACAATTCCATCAAAAGATTCGATGACTAGATTCCTGACACACCTATGATGATCATCATCCAGGCTGCCATATTTACAGAGCAGGTTTTGCGGTCACACAGGACTCAATTATTTGGCATGTTGACATAGTTAAAGAGTTTGCTGTGGCCCAGAGACTGATTTGACTGGTCATCCAACAAACAAGTTTTCAGAAATTTCAGGATTACCAGCGATGAAAACCTTCAGAAGACAGATTTTGGAACAAGACCTTCCTCTGGATCCACCAATACCACAAATGTTCAGACACGTGTTAATCACCGAGGGTCACTCATTATGGTTTTGAAGCCCATCCGACACTCTCAGAGTTTGAGGAGGCACTAATAAATTGCATCTCAGCCGGCTCTTTTCTCAATGGGTAGCAGTTTTCTCCATCAAAGGTAGCACAACTGACATTATGAAGTGCTGAGCAATGATGGGTGCTGCCACACTGAGAACAATGCAATTTTACTCGACACTCCTTGGCTGAATGGGTAGTTGACAGAGAATATCTGGTACATATTTTGCATTGGTTAAGAAGGATGAGTCTGGATTGCAATGTTTTTGCTTCAAATGTTCTATATTGTGCAAGAGGATGTTTGGTCCTGTGAATATGGCAGAATTGTTGTGGATCTTCCATTCGATGATGAGTGCGCTGATTTTCATAAGGCGACGCGACTGCTATGGTCGGCTGCTCGACAATCTGTGGCAGCAATTCACCCATGACCTCGGTCTTACTTGCTCTGACCCTTGGAAGTGTCACTTGTGAAGGAAGACATTCTCTTCTTCGTGGTGAATGGAGCTTTCACCCCTGTTGCCAAAGAACGTGATCCATCATCATATCCTGAGGAAACCATCAGACAAAGGTCATTTTGAATATGCATTGCACCAAACAAAAATGCCAGCATCGAAAATGGTGGAAAGGTGACATTGTGGGTTCCTGGAAAAGAGCATTCCCACCTTAGCCGCAGGTGTAGGTAATCCAACTGCTGAACTATTTTCAAATTCATCCCAACCCAGAGCATCAGTAATCACCTCCAAGCGGGCCCAAGCCACAGCCACTTTTTTGTCCCGCTTCAGCTGTTCAAGATATATCTTTTGCTGCGTAGCTTTCAGTTGTTACTGCATCTGTAGCTGCTTTTGCTGTGCTTGTTGCTGCTCGAGATCACTCAATTGCTATGTAGCCATCAATCGTTGCTGCATCCGTTGCTCTTCGAGTGGCAATCGAGCTTCGTCCGATTTACATCCCATGGCAGCTCTAACAGGGATGCTCTGACAGGCAGCTCTGACAGGCAATAAGCATTGCCTCGGCTGCTTCCGCTTTGGCCTTCAACAAGAGCGAAAACCTGGAAGAATTGGTCGAAACTGGGAGCCAGCGACAGACCGCGTATGAAGCAAGCTCGACATGGCTGCTCTTCTTTCTCCCGGCGGCGAGACGAGCGTGAAATCAGGTCTTCACTATCCTGGAACAGCCTACGTGTCCCAATTCTTTGAATAAATAATGCTCCAGGCAGCTTAACCAACACTTACAGAGATTTAAATCACTTTCATTATTTAAAATGCTCCAAGTGTGACAACAAAACAGTGCCTTTTCCACACACAACCAAACATCCTGCCAGACTGGGCAGTAACACTCTCCACGCTTCCAGCAGAGATGACACGACAGGGGCGGAGCATAAATATGCATGGAGCAAAACATGAATATGTATGAGGAAAGACGCGGGCCGAACATAAATATGTATGAGGCAAGACATGAGTGGAGCATGAATATATGCGTACATTCAAACATGGTGACATAACACGGGCCATGTGTCCCACGTATCCTGTTTCCCATTTTCCCACCACCTGTTATTTTACTATTCACTGTGGTTCCAGATTGCCTGGGAGCAAACTAACCATCCCAAGGGATGTGGAATGCTGCAAGCCATAAGGATAGTCACATCCATGCTTTTGACCCACTCCCGAGAACCCCTCTTGAAAAGGCAAGGGTGGGAGTAAAGCTGCAAGTCAGAGGAAAGCAGGGACATGGGAGTCAAAATTAGTGTGGGGGTGGGGTGGAGGCAGACAAGACTTTGGCAAGAGAACATGAGAGGTCAATAAAGCCAATGAGTGAAGCCTGGTGAATGAAGCCCAGTGAGAAAAGAGCCTTTTCTAAATACATCGAGATCCCTGTGGTTCTGGATCAATCAAAGGGTGAAGGAGCTCCTTGTGAGCCAACTACCATCCATTTCTAGTGCCCATCTGTGTCTGCAGACATCCTCCTGCAGTTGGGTGACTTTCTTTTTTTTTTTTGGAGGTTGTTGGCAGGATTTGCAACCCGGCCACCATAAAACATTTCATTCCGCAAAATCCGCAAATGTAAGGAAATCTGCAAACCCACTCCGTAGGAGTAACACTTGTGTTGCTGCCCTCTGTAGGGAAGCTCACCAAATGACGGGATTGGAGGAAAAAAAACCTCATTCCTTGATGATAGGAGCAAAACTACGGGAGTAAACCTCCAGGGTCAGATTGTGGTGGTGTGTGGCGGATTGGTACTGAGCTGTCGTCCACCATACGGCGGTCTCCGTGGGTTAACCTGAAGCAGTCCCTTCAAGTGGGTGCCTGGAATGTCCCATCTCTAAAACGATGATCACCTGTCTCTGTTATCATCTGAGTTCAAGTGTTTGAACATAGATATTGCAGCACTCTCTGAGGTTCAGAGACCAGATAGTGAAGAGATCATGGGGGGGGGGATTACACCTACTATTGGTATGGTCACCCTGATGGTTACCATGCACAAGGAGTTGCTGTAGCTGTGTCCAATAAGCTGACTCCAATAATAATTTAGGTAACACTGCCCAACGAGTGGATGAGAATAAGGATTCATCACTCCTTGGGTGTCATTCCCCTGGTCTCTGTGTATGCTCTGACTGAGGCGAGTGATATCACTGTGAAGGACGCATTCTATGCCGTGCTAGAGTCTGTGGTTGGTCAATGCACCAGGCGAGATACACTTCTAATCTTGTGGGATTTCAATGCATTACCTGCATCTGATAGGGAAGGTTATGAAAGTTATGAAACATGTGTTGGTCCCCATGGGTCTGGAACTGTGAACCAGAATAGCTCGAAGTTCCTTGATTTTGCAAGAAGTCATGGACTTCGGGTGGCTGGTTCATGGTTTCAGCACCCACAGGCTCATCACTGGACTTGGTATTCCAACGCTGGTGGTGTGGCAAAATAGACTAACCATGTGCTCGCTGATGGTGCTGGAGGATGATCCAGAACTGCAGGATCTACCAGAGTGCTCAGTTTCTCAATACCGACCACAGGTTTGTTGTAGCAACTCTGAAGTTGCAGTTTAAATCCGGGTGAATTGTGCCATTTCAGCCTCGGCTGGAGGTTGGAAAAACTCAAGGATGAGAAGGTAGCTGAGGCGTTTGCAAACAGGCTGAGTGTGGATTTGGGGGGTTTGGGTGCTTTGGGGAATCCTGAAGAGTTGTGGAATGCCTTCAAGACCACCGTCCTTGATGTTGCCAGTGGATGTCTTGGAACTCACCAAAGGGCGAAGAAGAATTTTCTCTATCAAGGGACACTGGATACAATTGACTAGAATCGCAGGGCAAGGCTTTATGGCAGAGCTGAGCTGTTCAGGGAGCCGAGGCATAAAACTGTACGTGTGCTAAGGGTGGACAAGGAGGCCAATGTGCGAGGAATCTGTTAGGGTGCAGAGCATCACCTGTGGTCAAGTGATTCTCGGCGTGCTTACAGGGGAATCCAAGCATTGTGTTCCTCCAAGCCAGTCCCATGGTCCACTGCAGTGAGCAGAGTGTGGTGGGCTCTTGACAGAGGAGTTTGAAGTGAAGACCTGCTGGGCCTGTTACTTTGAGCGGCTGTACCAAGTTGATCCACCAACTGTCGAGTTGAAGGTCAGGGGTGTTACTATCCCGATTGCTGACCCTCCAATCAACTGTGATCGACCTTCGTTTGTGGAAACAGAGGCTGCGGTGAACCGTTTGAAATGGGGTAAAGCTCCTGGGATCTGTGGCATCCATGCTGAACTTCTCAAGGCTGGTGGAATTGCTGCACACGTGTCATTGGATGCAGTTATGTGCTCTGCCTGGAACACAGGCATCATTCCAACTGACTGGAAGAGGGGCCTTGTTGTCCCTCTCTGGAAAGGGAAGGGTGATCGCCAAGACTGCAACAAACCGAGGAGTGATGCTGCTCTCAGTGCCGGGTGAGGTCTTTGCTCGGATAATTATTGATGGGGTTCACCACCATCTGCTTGAACACCAGCATCCAGAGCAATCCGACTTTACACCAAAGAGGTCAACAATTGACCGTATCCTTGCTCTCCAGGTCCTCACCGAATGCAGAAGAGAGTTTCGGCAGGGGCTGCTTGCAGCCTATGTTGATCTCTGCAAAGGGTTTGATTCAGTGAATCGGGTTGCCCTCGGGAAGATTATTGGTCTTCGTGAGGTGCAACCAAAACTGATCAATCTGATTTCTGAACTATACTCTGGTACTGAGAGTGCTGTGAGATGTGGTACCATCTCCAACTTATTTCCAGTTGTTGCTTGAGTTTGTCAGGGGTGTATACTGGCCCCCACACTTTTCAGCACTTGCATGGACTGGATTGTGGGGAGGATGTCAGAGAGATCAAGCTGCGGTGCATCGTTTGGGAATGTCAAGATCTCTGATCTTGATTTCACAGATTGTGCAGCCATCTTTGTGGACACTCTGGATATCATTTTGGGGGCCCTCGAGGTGCTGAATGAGGAATCGGAGCCACTGGGATTATGGGTTTCTTGGGTCAAAACTAAGATCGAGGTTTCAATGACATATTGGATGCTGCTATCTTGTCTGTACCTGTTTGTGGTGAGGATGTTGAGGTCAAAGAGAGATTCACTTATCTTGGCAGTGCCATTCATGTCTCTGCTGGCTATGAGCCAGTGGTCAGTATATGTCATGGATTAAGTGAGTCATGAGTCATAACCTCGGGAGTCATGGATTAAGTGATCATGGAGCGTGGTGCTGCCGGTTCCTGCACAGGAGGACGAAAGTCCGAATCTTCAGGTTCTTGGTGCTTCTAGTCTTGCTCTACGGATGTGAGACTTGGACTCTGACCAGGGATCTGAAACAGACACTTAATTCCTTTGGTACAAGTTCCCTTTGGAGAATCCTTGGCTATCACTGGTCAGACCTGAGCAGTTGCTGAGAGAGACTCAAGTGAGATTTGTGACCTGCATAGTCCATGAGCATCAGCTGTGGCTGTCTGGACATGTGGCTCATTTTCCTGACGCTGATCCTGTTCACCAGATTCTCTCAGTGAGGGAGCCTCGTGAATGGAGGAGGCCAATGGGCCAGGCATTGCCTGGGGGATGGTGAGACGGAGGCCCCTGGAGTACCGGCGGAAAGTGGATGCAGTGACACGCTGCGCTGACGCATACTCTCATACCTGACCAGACTTCAAGCATGAAAGCGAGGACTTGAGCGTTGGACTGCCAATGCCATCTTTGCACCATCACCAGGGATGTAATCTATTTCCACTTTTATAAAGCAATTTTATTTAATATTTGCATTCAGCCATTCCCAGAGTAACGATCTGATCTATGGTCATCGTGAGGTGCGATTAGTTTTGGAAAGTCACCAAGTATACATGTTTTATATTTGCCCCATGCTGAAGTTCAGACAGTTCTGTCTCATGTGTGTAATGATTTATCAAAATTAAGTATGCGTTTGTTGTCATTATTAGCAAAAGCCCATGGTAAAAATATCACGATATTAAAAAAAAAAAAGGAAGCCTTTTATTCTTGCACTGGTTGAAAGAGCTCAAAAATGGGAGGTCATATATACATACATATATATATATATATATATATATATATATATATATTGTATTATTTTTATCTATACAATGTCGAGGCTAAGATTTCTTAACAGGAGAGAAAAAAAAAAAGAATTATTATTGGGAGTGATCAAAATTTACATAATTTTTTTTTCTCCCAAAAGAGCATTTCCATGTTTCAGGGTATAACAGACAGACAGCATTAACCAAATAGATATACATTTTAAACAAAATATTTTCAACTCGGAGGACACTCAGTGGAGCGTATACCTCCACCACATAATGCCTGATCTAGTCAAACATATTGGGCCCAATAAATGTTTCAAATATCATGCTGCATATCGTTTTTGGCCCCATCTCTCAACCGTGAAGAATCACTTTTAAAATTATAGCAGCTGGATCCAGATGCTAATTTTCACCAAAATCTAATCAGTTCATCCATGTCACACACCCAACCTGCCCACCAAATTATCAGAATCCATCCACAACTTTTTTGAGATATCCAACACACAAACAAACAAAGAAAATGTCATGCATAGCACGATACTTGTGAAATCCATAAAACAAATTTGACCTTAAAAAATAATTGTTGGTTGAATTCAATAACAAAATACACAAATTCTCTTCAAATTCCAAGTGAAATGGATGAAAATTGACAATTTTATAAATTACTATTTTGACATTTTGGCATATGTTAACCTTTTAGCTTATGATGACCTAAAAATACTTGTTCATTGAATTAAGTGACCTGACATGCAAATCCTCTTCAAATTTCAGGTCAATGTAATGAAAATTGAGGATTTTAGAAATTCCACCTAAGATGTATGCCTGGTGTTGGCTCAATAGTTTGGGTGGTAGGCTTGGGATCCTAGGATCCTGAGTTCAAATCCTGCTCAGCTGTTGAATCAATACCAGGTATGGTTGACTCTGCCTGCCATCCTTCCGAGGTTGGCAAAATGAGTGCCAGCATGCTGGTATCCTGTGTCGGAGTGGCGTCCAGGATTGTACCCAATAGCCAAGGAGACTGCTTAGGCAGCACCAACGCTCTGCACAGAGTATGGTCCCAATGGATGGATGGATTCCCAACTTTAGTTTTACATATAGCAGGTGGGACTGACGAGTTTTTTTTTTTCCGTGCGATGCCCACATAAAGACTGCTGGCGCACTCTGATACATTAAATTCTTTAGAAAGTTTGTGAGCCTGCCTTCTTACTCTGTTATCTCAGGGGTAGAAATCCTGCCAGCATAGTGAAAACTGTTGGTACAAGCACAAACTAGGAGTGGGGTGGGGGGGGGGTGATATGACTGCATAAATTTGAACCAAGTGGCATGGGCAATCAGGCCGCTCAGTTTAAAGTAATACTCCAGTGCAGCCATGGTCCACCAAGACCCAGCGCCTTAAAAAAAATCATACTGAAAACACCATATTGTTTCCTTCTTGACATGGTAATTGTTGTTGTTGGCTTCTATAAGATTTGCTGAAAATTTGTGAAGACCGAGGTTTGACACAACTCAACAATGGCCTTGGGTATGCAAATTATGCCATCAACTTACTGTTGCACACCAGTGACTGTGGGGCCCTCATCTTTTGGCTCCTTTAGTTACTTTGGTCAAATTTAAACTACAGGTGTTGCAACTGTTTTGTAAGTTTGTAATCGTCACTATAATTAATGGAAGAATATTCTCTAACCGGCCATTTATTAAACGTTTTCAAAGAAACTCTCTCTCCCTTGTTTTCCGAACATCGTCGCTGCCAAATGCCCTCACACACAAAAAGAGTTTGGTCTTGCACAGCAGACATGTTTTGCCCAATCAAATAGCTCCACAAAACATTTCAGTGTCCAAAGAAATGATTTTCAGTTGTCATGATCATCAGAAAGACAACAAATGACAAGAGAGCACAGATCGAAAAATATTTACCCAATTATGAATTTCTTGAAAAAATTTTTATCTGTTATTTCCCATCAATTTCTTGTAAACATGAAAACTTGAGATGAGATAATATATTTTCCTTCATTTTTTTTTTATATGACCACCCAAGCCTAATTGGTTTTTGACCACTCATTTTTTTTGCAAGAATGACATTTTGTGGCAAGCTGACTGCATAACCGAAGAATGAACAAAATGGTTTTTCGAGCAATTTGTGCAGCAGTGCTCCCTTTCTTTTTCTTTTCCCCTTTCATTATTTATCTTCATTCTGCTAGAGATATCAAAATTCTAAGACAATTTCATGATCTGACTTTCTGAAGCTCTGGGTCTGGAGTCCATTCCATTCTTTTAAATTATTCCCAGGGCTGCAAGTATCTGCAACATGAGCAAGGTCAGCAACTTAAAGCACAGGCTTTTTTTAACAAAGGGAATCGGTGCACAAGATACACAAGTTATGCCAGGTATAGCATAAAAAACATAGCCCAAGACATGACAAATGTCTTGCATTTGTTCTCTTAGAGCACAATTATGGGCCATATGGACAAATTATTTCTTGAAAAATTTAAATCCTACCACTGTACAACAAATTTCCATTCTTAAGTGCTGTTACCGATTCAGAATTACAAGCGAGTCGAGTATTTTCCACGAACAGATGCATTCTGGGTAGTTTCCCAGGTAGTCATAAATGTTACCCACCGGTAAGTGTTCCCCCAATATAGCAATAAAATTAGTCATCTTTTTGGCTCCAAAAATATTTTCATGGGGAAATAAAAAAATTAACTCCCCCTCGTATTTACAAAAAAAAAGCTATAGTTCAGGATAAGATAGTGTATAAATTAGCATCTTTTCTTGCATTCCCCAATTTGTGATTCGAAAGCAGAAAGGGCTCACCCAAACAGTAAAGATTCTTACCATGGTTAGCCTTCTTCCCACCAGCTTTCTTTCCTGATGGTTTGCGTTTGTCTCTTTCATCAATAGCCATGACGTGGGTGGAAATCGCCTTCACAACAGCGTCTGCAGCTCCAGGTATGATGCTCCCTCCCTTTTCCTGCCCCAAACCACGGGAATTTCGTGGAACACGTTGCTCCAGTGCATTCCCAGGGACACCGGAAGCCAATCCTGCGATTGCTTCACTAGCTGCAAATGACCTGCTTTGCCTGCTTGACGTTAGGCCACCTTTATATGCGGCTGCAGAGACAGCAATGGCAAGTCATATTCACGTAAAGTTCCAACAAAATTGAAAAAACAACCTCCCCTTTCCCATTTCACAATGTTTCACTCCTGTTGCTTTACGTCAGCTAGAGGTGATTCCCTCGTATGTTTGCTTAAAGCTCAGTTCTAATTGACTGCAATCAATACTGCAAAATGTTGATTCCAGTATTACTTAAAAGAAGGCAGTAAGATGATATTTAAAAACAAATGTTTTCACATAGCAATCAAAAAAAAAAAGACGATAGCCATTTTAAAATTACTTTATTCTTCCAAAATATCTATCCTCCCTAAATAACCTTCCTAAATATTTTTTTCCATCAATGATCTAAATGACACTGGAAAATCCTCTTTATCTTTTGCTGATTATTCCACTCTCTGCCATGACATCCCTCATCCTCTGACAGGGATATCGTATTTAAAATAAATAAGAAAGACAGGCAGCAGCCTTTTCCCTCTCCTCAGACCTTGACAATAAACACAAACTGGTCACAAACACTTTCAATACATCTTTAAATCCTGAGAAATCCCTGTGTCTCTCTGTGTCTCTCTGTGTCTCTCTCTCTCTGAAAGGACTGTACCACAAACCCTTCATCTACTTTCTCAAGAACCCTCTTGAAGAGGTTCAGTCACTCAAACTCTTAGATCTCATTCTCAGCCATGAGCTCTCTTAGAAAAGCCACATTTCAAAATTGGTCTCCAGAGCCATACGACGACTGGGCATCCTCGGTCGTGCAAAGTCCTTCCTTGGCACAACTGAGCTCCTATCCACCTACAAAGCTTTCATCTACAGCTCCCTTCTCACCCTTCTCCCCTGCCTTGCATCTTGCACAGCTTGATGCTGTTGAAACAAAGGCCTTCAATATCATTGGAATCTCTCAAGATGAAGCTGAGTTTATGGGCCTATCACTTCGCCAGTAGGTGGTCTTTCTTCAACCTCATTTCTGGACTTGCACCCTTTGCCCTCTCAATGCTTTGTCCCCCCCCCCACCTCCCCCACCAGGTATCTGCAGGACACACGTTTTTTTTTTTCTTTTAAATACACTTCAGGACTGGTCTCCTATATCCATCTGAGAAATTGGAAATCAGCCAACATCACAGCATTTCATAAAGAAGGTGCAAAAACAGTTCCCCTTAAATACAGCCCAATTAGCTTAATGTACTTCCATTCATCAGCCAAGTCATGGAATCCATCATCGCAGTTGACATAAAATCATTCCTTTTCTCCAACAGCTTCATCTCAGATCATCCATTTGGATTCAGACATGGTCACTCTACCTTGGACATGTTGCTTCTACTCTCCCAACAATGGTGGAGGCCCTCAATATCAGACATGAGATCAGGGCCATCTCTCTGGACATATCTCAAGCTTTTGATACAGACTGGCATCCTGCCATTCTCTCCAAACTGTCTGCCGATTGAACCCAAGGACAACTCCACTCTTGGATTACTGACTTCCTCCCCCTCATAGTCAATGTGTAGCTCTCAATGGAACCCTTTCATCTCCTCTCCCTGTCAAGTACCCCAAGGCAGTCTTCAAGGCCCCATATTATTCCTTCATCAATAATCTCACTGACTGTCTGAAAAAATCATTTTTATCTCTTTGCTGATGACCCCACACCCTACCGTGACATCCTTCATCCTTCTGACAGACAGGCAGCAGCTTCTTCCCTCTCCTCAGACCTTGACAAAACTACAAACCGGTAAAGCACAATTTTGCTTATGTATCCATGTTGTCCACCCTTTGCGTTCTTCCCTACCCCTCATCGTTACCTGCATCCCGTTTGTCCGTTTCCGACTGTTTTCTTCCTCCGTCCTGCTGTTGGTGTTTCCCCTTTCTCCTGCTGTTCCCTTTTTTAATGTTGTGTCTTGATTTGTTCTTTGTAATTGCTCTTCCACGAACCTAGACCATGTAAAAAAATATATATATATTTCTTTTTATTTTTTCTTAAACAATGCCTCAAGATTTGCAGCATTTTTTAGGAATGTATCCCCCCGCGAATGGCGGGGTCCGACAGTAGGACCACGACATTCGCGGGGGATACGTTCCAGGAAAACCCCGCGAATGTTGAAATCGCGAATGTGAGAGCATTGTTTCAATGGGAAATTGGGGGGTGGGGACAGGTTCCGGGGATTTCCCGACCGGCGAAAAATCCGCGAATGTCGGGGAAAATCTCACGAAAATGCAGGAAAATGCTGTGGAAATAGACAAAAATCCGTGAGTGTCGGGGTAAAATCCACGAGTGTCGGGGTAAAATCTGCGAGTGTTTTGTCATTGTTACAATGGAGACGAGGGGTAAAACGTTATCGGTTCATGGTGGTTCCTGGTTCATGAAAAAGGCAACAAATGGCGACACCACCAAAGTCAGGAATTGTTGCAATGTCATTAGTCTGTATGGAGCTCGCTGTTAATTACACTAATAGATATGCTGAACGTTTCCATTCTTTAATTCACAGGACTTGACATGACAACTTTCCTATCTGCAGGGAGATTATGCTGAGTGTTTTTAAAATGTAACAGCTCAGATGGTGCTGTTTGGAGCAAGATTGTGATACACACTAATATGCGCTGAATGTTTCGATTGTGTAATGTCCATATGTGGTGACCTGGTAATTACTGGATGCATCAATAGACGCTGTTTGTGTTTTCATTCTGTATGTAACTCACGGGGGATGGCCTCTTGGGGAATGACGTGTTACACTGGTGAAACATCCGGCTAAACTATGTTTATGTCGCAAAGCTACAATACAGTACCCTATGTTTAAAGTGCACATAGTGAGACGTCCCACAAAACTATGTACATCCAGTGAAGCTACAATGCACGTACAGAAAGCAGGTCATGTTTGCGGCTCGTGGAAGATATGTTTTTTGCATACGTCAGTATTGTACTGTACGTACGTCCAGCTACTTTATGCATTGCTTGTGGAAGATGTGTCTTTTGTGTTATGCTTGTGGAAGAACTGTGTTATGCTCGCAGCTCGTGGGGAAAAAAAATTGCCCATGTTCCCATGTGAATGTATAAAATTAGATAGCTCAGATTCATTGTGATTCTGAACAGGGGATTTACCTTTGTATCTGTTACCTCAGTTTTGTCGAGTGTGTGTGCGTGTGCGTGTGCGTGTGCGTGTGCCGTTTCTCCCATTCTTCTGCTCACTCTATGGTAATAAACCTTTTATTCATAAAAACCTGTACATGCTCATTTGAGGTACCGGATTATGCTCTCAAGCACGAGTGAATTGGCTTGAAAAATTCGGTCACGGGACGATTGGGAAAAGTGCATTTAAAGCACTCTTAAGATTTGTCACAGTTATATCAGAACGAGCTGATTATTCACATGGTCACAGATTGTTTAACCCCAATATGGGGCCGTTCAAAAATGACATTGCACTATTTTTTAGGAAGGCGCATATGGGCTTGATTAAACCTTACTAATAATTTGTATTCGACATATGATTAGATTTTTCGGGGAACCTCATCGTGACTAACACTCGCCCCCCAAAAAGCCAATGTAAATTTGACGCAGCAAAGCCAGGCAGTGTATAATCAGCAGAGGCCCACCAGAAAACTAAGATGGCAGCCATATGATTTTGTCTGGGTGGGATGGTGGGGGAAATTAAGCAACAGATGTGGATGTGGTCCAGCAGCTGTACAACCAATGGGTGCACATTTCAAAAATTGACCCCCAACAAGAACAACAATGCAGAGCTCTTGTAGACCCGCAATATGCCACAGGTAAAAAAGCACACTGAGATTAGTTCAAATTAACAACCGAATTATTGCGATACATCCTTATCACATGAAGGGTAGATAATATTTAATCTGATCATTGCTTCAGAACATGTGTTTTGTGCTTTGCAATCTACAACTGCAAAATCATCCCAGATCCCTTTACTTTTCTCACACTTTCTGAATAAACCATTTATGGAGCACATTGAGCAGCATACCTCCTGCTAGTTTCAACTTGTCCTCTGTTGTGAAAGATTCCACAGGCTCACCAACTGGCAGAGAATATTCATGTTTACCTAGCTTTTTCCGTTTCTTTTTATCTCGTGGAAGGGCAGCATCAGAATCTGCATCAGGTATTGTGGAATGTTGAGGCATAGGGGAAGGCAAAATATCTGTTTGGCATGTTGTTGCAGCTCGAAGAGATTTTGATAATGGAAGAGCAGAAAATGCAGCAATTGTTTGATTGGAAAGCTGGTCCTGAGTTGGCTGCTGTTCCAATAATGCTTGATCAGAATCATTGCCCTTGGCTGGTTGCTGGTTCGTTCCCTTGCTCTTGGTTGACTGCTGGCCCGCTCCCTTGCTCTGGGACGGCTGCTGGCCTGCTCCCTTGCCCTGGGACGGCTGCTGTCCCGCACCCTTGGCCTGGGAGGGCTGCTGTGCCGCACTCTTGCCTAGAGCAGGCTGTTGCCCTGACCCTTTGACCTGGGCAGGCTGCTGGCCCGACCCTTTGTCCTTGGCAGGCTGCTGGCCTGACCCCTTGCCCTGAGCAGCCTGCTGGCCCGACCCCTTGCCCTGGGCAGGATGTTCGCCCGACCCTTTGCCCTGGGCAGGCTGTTGTCCCGACCCTTTGCCCTGGGCAGGCTGCTGCCCCGACCCTTTGCCCTGGGCAGGCTGTTGCCCTGACCCTTTGCCCTGGGCAGGCTGTTGCCCCGACCCTTTGTCCTGGGCAGGCTGTTGCCCCGACCCTTTGCCCTGGGCAGGCTGTTGCCCCGACCCTTTGCCCTGGGCAGGCTGTTGCCCCGACCCTTTGCCCTGGGCAGGCTGTTGCTCCGACCCTTTGCCCTGGGCAGGCTGTTGCCCCGACCCTTTGCCCTGGGCAGGCTGTTGCCCCGACACTTTGCCCTGGGCAGGCTGTTGCCCCGACACTTTGCCCTGGGCAGGCTGTTGCCCCGACCCTTTGCCCTGGGCAGGCTGTTGCCCCGACCCTTTGCCCTGGGCAGGCTGTTGCCCCGACACTTTGCCCTGGGCAGGCTGTTGCCCCGACACTTTGCCCTGGGCAGGCTGTTGCCCCGACCCTTTGCCTTGGGCAGGCTGTTGCCCCGACCCTTTGCCCTGGGCAGGCTTTTGCCCCGACCCTTTGCCTTGGGCAGGCTGTTGCCCGGACCCTTTGCCCTGGTCAGGCTGTTGCCCTGACCCTTTGCCCTGGTCAGGCTGTTGCCCGGACCCTTTGCCCTGGGCAGGCTGTTGCCCCGACCCTTTGCCCTGGGCAGGCTGTTGCCCCGACCCTTTGCCCTGGGCAGGCTGTTGCCCCGACCCTTTGCCCTGGGCAGGCTGTTGCCCCGACCCTTTGTCCTGGGCAGGCTGTTGCCCCGACCCTTTGTCCTGGGCAGGCTGTTGCCCCGACCCTTTGTCCTGGGCAGGCTGTTGCCCCGACCCTTTGCCCTGGGCAGGCTGTTGCCCCGACCCTTTGCCCTGGGCAGGCTGTTGCCCCGACCCTTTGCCCTGGGCAGGCTGTTGCCCCGACCCTTTGCCCTGGGCAGGCTGTTGCCCCGACCCTTTGCCCTGGGCAGGCTGTTGCCCCGACCCTTTGCCTTGGGCAGGCTGTTGCCCCGACCCTTTGCCCTGGGCAGGCTGTTGCCCCGACCCTTTGCCCTGGGCAGGCTGTTGCCCCGACCCTTTGCCCTGGGAAGGCTGCTGCCCCGACCCTTTGCCCTGGGCAGGCTGTTGCCCCGACCCTTTGCCCTGGGCAGGCTGTTGCCCCGACCCTTTGCCCTGGGCAGGCTGTTGCCCAGACCCTTTGCCCTGGGCAGGCTGTTGCTCCGACCCTTTGTCCTGGGCAGGCTGCTGGCCGGACCCCTTGCCCTGTGCAGCCTGCTGGCCCGACCCCTTGCCCTGGGCAGCCTGATGGCCATTCCCTTTGACTTGAACTTGGATTTTACCTTGTGCAAGTTGTTGAACTGTGGCCTTATGAGGCACGACGACCAAGGAAGTTGCCTTGGAAGCTGGCCCAGCACTCGATTTGCCTTTGGAACCAGATTTTGAAACCACTGCCTTAGAAGGGGTCACTGCTGTAGCAGCTGAAGGTAACTTTGACAAATCTCCAACCAATTCAGGAATTTTTATATCCCTCACTGGCTCAAAGTCAAAATTCAGCTTTGTCCCATTAAGCTGGCCATTTTGCTTCTCATTTCGCTTGCCCTTCTTCTTGTTTGCCTTGTCATGTCCCTTGTCTTTACGTTTTCGGTCCAAAACCTGTGGCAGGATGCGCTCTTCCTTCTGCCGCTTGCTTGCCATTGCCTCTTCAAAAGTTGTTTCCTTCAAGGTAAAGGTGGATACCACAAAGATCCCCAGAGCTGAGAACACCATGAAAGCACCAAACATAGCAATTCCAAGGAACTGTGGGTCAGAGAGGTCCATCTCTGAGAAGTATGACTCCGAAGAATAACTGTTGAAACAGACACATCAAAAACACACATTAAGTAATCAACCTTTTTACATGTAAATCTGTAGACACAGCAAACTACTGTTTTGTCATAACTAGCAAAGAGCCAATCTTTCCGGACAAGTTAAGTTCCCTATGTTTGAGGTCTATGGCATATTTTAGTATGACTTGTAATACCAGCTTCTGCCTGGTGGCACTATATGATGCACATTTACAGAGACAATTGGCTGTTGCAGTTCATCATTCCATCCAGCAGTTCAGGAGTGCATAAAAGTAAAACAAAAACAAGTAGTGTGAGATTATAGTATGATAATTCCCCAACTTGTCAATATATCATGACATTTATCACCAAGTGAACACCAATATAGTAGTTTAATTGAAGCTGTGTAATCAGTTGCATCTCAGACAGAAAGTAAAGGGGGAGCACTCGGTAGAGTGCAAAACCTCCGCCGTCAATACTGCTGGGTCATTCAAGTGAACCTTATATCTTATTCATTAAATATGACGTCAACAGGGCTGACAGAGTTATAGTTCTTTTCTCCACCATTTTTTTTTTTGGGGGGGGGGGGGGTTGGAAATCACTTAAAACATGTAGAAATGCCCAAAAAAAAAAATTTAAATATTTTTTCAAAATGCTCGCCATAGCGGCCATATTGGATTTTGGACCGAGTCCAAAATCTAATGGCATGGTCCTTGGACCATACCTAATCTCCCCACCAAGTTTCGTCGAAATCCGTCGAGGAGTTTTTCCGCAATACTGTTCACAAACAAACAAACAAACAGAAAGGGGTGAAAACAGTAACCGCCGATCTTCGATGGCGGAGGTTAATGAGGCCTAGAACCTACTGTCGTGGCCAAAAATATTGGCACCCTTGCACTTTTTTCAAATAATGCACCATTTCTTCCAAAAAATTGTTGAAATTAAAAATATTTTGGTATCCACACATGTATTACTTTGGTTTGAAGTGGAACAAAACAAAAGCAGCTGAAAAAATTACTAAATCTTAGCTTATTCCACACAGAAATCCTAAAATGGCACAGACAATTATTGGCACCTTTTAGAAGTTGTTGGAAATCATTAGATTTCAAGCAGGTGATTCTCCTTTACTTTGGAATTAAACTCACCTGCGGTGAGTTGCAGGTGCCTGCAATATAAAAAAAATCACTCATTCAACCAGGTTGAATAAAGAAAAGGAGACATTCTGCTGTTTTGTGTCACTGTGTGTACCATAAAGAGCATGGAGAAAAGAAATAAAACCAGAGAATTGTCTGCGGAGGTCAGATACAAGATTGTAGCCAAGAATGGACAATCTCAAGGCTACAAGTCATCTCCAGAGACCTTGATGTTCCTGTGTCCGCCGTATGCAATGTTATCAGGAAGTTTAAGGCCCATGGCACTGTAACGAACCTCCCTGGATGCGGTCGCTAGAGAAATCTTGATTGAACATTGCAGCGAAGGATTGTTCGAATGATGGAGAAAGCACCTTGTTCAACTGCCAAACAAATTCAAGCTGACCTTCAAACACATGGTACGACAGTTTCAACTCGAACCATCTGTCGCCAACTCAATGAAAGGAGGTTCTATGGTAGGAGACCCAGGAAGACCCCACTGCTGAGAGAGACAAAAGAAAGCCCGAGTGGAGTTTGCTGAAACACACCTGCACAAGCCAAAATCGTTCTGGGAGAATGTCCTGTGGGCAAATGAGACCAAATTTGAGCTTTTTGGTAAAGCACATCATCTCTATGTTTACAGAAAACAAAATGAAGCATTAAAAGAAAAGAACACCTTCCCTCCAGTCAAACATGGAGGAGGTTCAGTGATGTTTTGGGTTTGCTGTACTGTCTTGAATGTGTGCATGGCATCATGAGATCAGAAGATTACCAAGGCATTTTGGAATGCAATGTTCAACCCAGTGTCAGAAAGCTGGGTCTCTGTCGAAGGTCATGGTTCTAGTAGCAGGACAATGACCCCAAACACACTTCAAAAAGCACCCAGAAATGGTCCAAGACAAAATGCTGGACTGTTCTGAAGTGGCCAGCAATGGGTCCAGATCCAGTCGAGAAGTGTAAGAAGCTCATTCATGGCTATAGGAAGTGCTTGATTGCACTTATTTTGTCCAAAGCTTGTGCTCCCAAATATTAAGTCGAGGGTGTCAATAATTTTGTCAATGCCATTTTTCTTTATTTTCTGATTTTAAAGGATATCTTTAGTTCTGAATCAAACACAAAGGGTCTGTAATATTAACAGTAAAATATAGAATTGTGGAGACCAAATACTTTTGTCAACTTCAATTTTTTTTTGAGAAAATCATGAGTTATTTGAAAAAAAGTGCAAGGGTGCCAATATTTTTGGCCACGACTGTACATACGGGAAATATTTTAGCACCAAGTTCCAATGGGATTTTGAAATAAACAATAAAATGGGAGATCAAAGATCATTTACTGCATCACAATGAAAAACAATCAACTTCAGGTAAAATTACTGCTGAAAATTTTCAATCGAATCATAACGTGTGTGTGTGTGTGTGTGTGTGTGTGTATGTGTATGTGTATGTGTATGTGTGTGTGTGTGTGTGTGTGTGTGTGTGTGTGTGTGTGTGTGTGTGTGTGTGTGTGTGTGTGTGTGTGTGTGTGTGTGTGTGTGTGTGTGTGTGTGTGTGTGTGTGTGTGTGTGTGTGTGTGTGTGCGTGCGTGCGTGCGTGCGTGCGTGCGTGTGCGCGCGCGCGCGCGCACTGTGACCAGATTCCATAATCCTTGCCCAAACCAACAAATGAACCAGTGGCACAGCCGCACCTCGGTAATGTAACAAGGATCAGAACAAATTAATGGTTCCACATATGCATTCATAGGATAAATACAAAACATCAACTAGAATGGCACTCGGTAGAGTGCATATCTCTACCAGGTTGAACAGTTTACATTTTATATACTGCTGGTAGGCTGGATCTGAATCCAGACCTTAACCAAGATCGAATCAATTCGTCCTTGTGAGAAACCCAAACTATCCAATAAATTTCAGTCGAATTCGTCCATAACTTTTTGAGATAACCTGCTCACAGAGAGACAAATAGACAGACAGGGGTGAAACCATAACCTCTGTCTACCTTTGGTGGAGGAGGTAAAAAGATTGCGAATAACTTGCTGTATTTTAATTATCAATGCCAATTAATAACAGAAACTAGTCTTTATAGAGAGTAGATTGAGTCTGCATTGGCAGAAAAAGAAAGACAAAGGATTAACTCAACCAAATGTTGACAGAAGTATGCTTGGTGCCTTCAATGAAAAGGTGGTGTCTTTTTCAGGCATGAGCCCTTCCTCAAAGCAAGAGCTCTGCTTTGAGGAAGGGCTCACACCCAAAACATCACATAACATTTTTAGCTCACCTGGAACATAGGGTGAGCTTACATTATGGGATGGCGCGTCGTCCGTCCGTCGTCCGTCCGTCTGTCAGTCCAACTATCCATCCATCCATCCATTAACACTTGCAACTTGTCTGAAACTGCTGATGGGATTGTGACCAAAGATGGCTGAAATTATCTTTGGTGTGGTCGAACTCAAGTTTGTTCATGGCATCCTCATCCTCTACCTACAAGTAGATCATCATAAGGTTTAAAAGGTTCCAAAAGTACTGTACAGTAAACCCTCAAATATCATGGGTTTCGCCGAATCACAAACAACCTATTGTCATCCGATTTAGCTATCGTGGCATTTCATTTTGGCCAATCGTAATTTTTCAGCGAAGACGAGTCATTGTTTGCATACGCATGTACAATTACCTCCCATTACGAGCCTTTTCTTGTTTCTCGCGCACTGTTCATTGTAGTAATCAGACCAGTACATGGGAACGAAGCGAAGTTTAATGATGAATCGTCACCGAACAGAAAAAAATGACAAACGGAGATACTATTATACTAGATCTACAAGATCTAGTAGACACATACAGTTAATAATGGCACCAAAACGTAAAACAATGGACAAAATTAATTGTGCCAAAAAAGTGAGAAAAGTTACGACGTGTGCAAAAAAATAGTTGTTTGATCAGTTGGCAAGAGGTGAAAGTGCAGCATGTGTGGGTCACCATTACGGAATCAATGAATTGACTGTGTGGTAAACGAGAGTCAAATATCCGTGCAAGTGTTCCTGCCAGCAAAGTGCAAAAGTGTCATTCCAGTCCCATGATCCTCTTATTGAAAAGATGAAAAAAGCACTTAATGTTTGGATTGAGGACCAAACAAAAAAATTAACCAAACAGAAAAAAGTACCCGTATGAGAGGACTGGTTTATGGGAGAAACCAATGTGGACTTACCCTTTTGAGTGGACCAGTGATACGGGAGAATAATTGCAGACTTACCAACGATTCCATGAGGCACCGGAGACTCAGCTGATCCAACAGCCATCTCAAATTCCACATCGACATCTTTCTAACCTCCACCCTCCCCCCTGTAGCAGCAGCAGCATTGTCATCATCATCTCCGAGCAAAGTCTTGTGTTTTCAATTTCCAGTACGAACGAGTACGTAATATGTTTACCCGCAATAAGGGAAAAGTCTTCAGTTTTTGTTTATTTTGCACTGCTTATTTTATTTACATGATAATTTCAATGTTAACATGCATTACGAGCAAGGTACCTGTGCCATGCACGGGAGGGGGTGGACAACGGGTTTGTGAAAGACTTGGGCAAAAAATAATAATAATAATAATAATAATAATAACTTACTGCAGCTGACCCCCACAGAAGTAAAGTGGGTAACATTTCTATGACGCCATAATGGCGAATCTGACAATGCCGAATCCGCGAATGTCACGGGTGGAAACCCTCACACAATTTCCTTATTCTGCTGTATACTCGCTCTCTATTTTCATTTCAATCACAAATTAATACCATACCATTAATATAACAAAATACACCCGTGAGGTAAATAAATATAGACACCGTTCTCACGTAACACCCAATACAGATGAATCTGCTGATGAGAAAGAGTGGATACAAAACAGTTCAGATGGATCGAAAATTAAAATCATAATTGTACTGAGAAACTAGCAAATACCATGCATCACTTTTCTGATGGGAATACTAAAGGGGAGAGAAAGAAAAAGAGGAGGGAGGCAGGGGTGGTGAAGAGAGAGCGGGAGAGTGAAGAGTTGGAAGGGAAAGGAGAAAATTGGGAGTGGGGGGAGGGAAGACAGTGTAAGGTGAGAGGGAAGGGAAGGCAGACGTGCGGTGAAGCGTTAATTACGATTCATACTGGTCAATCAAAACGATTCTGCATCGAATAACAGTGAAGATGGAAACAAAATAATGTCTGAAATCCATTTTCTACCAGTCATACAATAAACACAGTCCAGAGACAAACACCGCCCGGACGCGTCCGGAGCACGAACCACTCGCTCAGGGTGACGGAGCGTGGTACTGCTATCGACAATGGGCGCTCGTTAAATGGCTTAAGCACTCATGCAAGCACTCCAATTCAATGGTTGATAAGGAACGGTTGGCCAGGCTGTCGCTGAATACCATGAAGGATTCCTTTACATTAAAAGTCGGTTTTTAACCGCGCATGCAGCAGTTAATGAAATAATATGAATTAATGCAATAAAATGATTTTTCCCACAAAAGAGTTGCTGCCTAATGCAGAAGAACCCTGGAGACATTGCAAAGATCAATCGCCCGTGAAATAAACATAACAGAAAATCCATCATTTTGCCTGCTCATCTGTGCACATGTCAAGTGCACAGATGCCCCGACACTTTGTGTCCGCACGTCATACGGGAAATATGACGTATGACGGAAATATGACGTTTTCACAACACACACAATAACAGCTTGGTTTTTTTCATCAGTTCAGGGTCCACACAAATGATAAAACTTTTTTTTAAAGCATCTGTTCTTTACCAGATTTGCTTTCATTCCCTGCAAAGCACCATGCGAAGCCTCCAAAAATATGGACACAGATCTGGCAGATACTATTGATAGGCAGTCCCTTTTGGGGACAGGGCGCTCGGTCTCGCAGTGAATGCATTAAATCATAAAGCTCAATGAAGCTGGTTAATTTTGGCACATTCCTTAATTTTTTGTTCACTCAACATAATTCTCCAAACAGTAGAAAAAGATAAGTTTAATGCTTTGGAAATTTAACATTATCTTGTGTATGTATGGAGAAGGAGGGAACATAGTCTTGCTTGCTTCAAGTAAACAGGTATATCGGCTTAGTTATAAGACTTGTTATTTCTCTAAATGATCAGATTTCACAACAAATTTCGACATTTATTTAGTCAGGACGATATCCGAATCTCAAAACCGAAATAAGATTTTGGGTATAAGAATAAGGTATATAAGAAAAATAAGAATCTCAAAACCGAAATAAGACTTTAATTCGTCCGTGATAGCAGGTCGTGGAAAATCATATCACAAAATGCATGACATCACTCGAAGCTCCTAATTTGAAAACTATAGTACTTAGAAAAGCGATCTATGCAACAATTTGTAGCTATGGTGAACAGGCATTCGATAATATGAGTGAGGAAAGTGAAAAAAAAAACTTTATCGTTAAGAAATCATTGTGGCCTGTTTGAAGTCGTGACATGGTTGAGTAGGCCAAAAAACATGGCAGCTTCAGACCCAGCGAGGTTACCCAGGAAACGCCTTAAGAACCAAGAGAGTGAGGTGGCCGAGGATCGCCTGATGAAGGATGTAATTAAATAAGGCTGTTAATTATCTTCAAAAGGGGTGATTTAATTCACCCAAACACCAAATTTTCAGTCATGCACTTCCTTGGAGTTTTCTTAGTATGCATGCAAAAACTTTCGGGGTGCTAGGTTTTATGGTTTTGGAGTTATGGAGGAAACACAACACACACAACACACACTTATTAGTATAGATTTATGAAACCTCCCACCTACTTAAGAATGGATAAAAGCGGGCTCGTTCGGATGGAAGCTCAAAATCACAATTGTATTGAGATATTATCAAACCAGCGAATGTTTCTGCAGAAGTCGTGATTGCGTTCACTTCCGAATCGGGAGCACATTCGTATTACGAATGTATTACGTAATTGTATTACGAGCTTGACTTTTGATCCAATCTTCCTCTTTATTTTCTCAAAACCCAGGAACCAAAACTACCTTTTCCTAGTGGCCTTTGGTTTCCAGGATCACAGTTTTACCTGTTGCGGAATTTTCCAGGAACCTAATGTTTTCTTAACTTAACTTTTTCACAATTTCTTAACTTAATTTTATTTCGTTTTCCAATGCAATTTCTTCTATTTTACTCGATTTTCTTTCGCAATGATTTCTTAACAATAAAGTTTTTTTTCACATTCCTCGCTCATATTATCGAATGCCTGTTCATCATAGCTAAGAATCATTGTATACATCGCTTTTCTAAGTACTGTAGTTTTCAAGTACTATAGTTTAACCCCCACGATATTTGAGGGTTTACTGTACTTGAATTTCGTTCTAGTTTAGCCACCATTTTGGATTCCAGGAAAACCTATAAGAATTATATTCTTTTCTCAAACCGCTTAACCGATCAGACTGAAACTTTCAATTTTTGAAAAACTACCCAAGGAGGAGATATAGTTTAACAATGACATCATCCATCACATGGTTTGGCAGCCATATTGGATCACAAGAAAACGTTTAAAAAAATTATCTGAAATCGCTTTTAACTGGTTGATGCAAAACTAATTTTGTGATCGACTTCCCATGGGAAACATTATTTATTAACAATGGCATCATTGGTGATGTGGTCTGGCAGGCATATTGGATCAAAGGAAAACTTTTAAAACAAGAAAAAGAGCAGAGATTGCAGACCCTTGCCAGGACTTGTTTTGTGTGGTGTTTGTGTACCGTTGTGTTACATAATTAATAAGAGACGTAACTAGAACTGCCACTTTATAACTGCTGGCAGTGGTGACCGGGTACCAAGACGTCCCAATTTGATGCAACCCCGCTTTGATCGGACCCTGACCCATGACATTTATTATTATTCAATTGAATTTAGAATGGGATTAAAATAAATTCAATTCAAATCAAATGGAAGACCAAATAGATACAGTCCAGCATCAGAAGAAATCCAAACAAGCAAAAAGTAAAGATTAAGTCATCAGTAGGAACCTGGATAGGATTCGCATTTCAACTGTTACACCTCTACCTTCAAACCCATTCAGGCACAGGTAAGTGAGCCTAATTTTAAAAAATTTAAAAACCCAAAAGAACCCAGATCAAAAAATTAAATAATTCTGGCTGCCAGACAATGTACCTGATCAGGTTGAAATTTAAAACATGTATTCCCCATCACTCCTAGATCATAATTGTAAAGTTTCACATCAATTAAAGGTCCCATGACACCCAAAAATACTGAAATTGCATATATATATATATATATATTATATATATATATATTAATATATATATATATATATATATATATATATATATATATATATATATATATATTGTTGTGGTTGACGAAATTCACAAACCACCATTCAGGTCCCTTAGGTGAGATATCTCTGTAAGTATATGTGTAGTTAGGCCCAAACCCATTGTTTAGAGGGAATAAATGTTATTCATTCGGGCTGCGACCCTCCTAGATAGCCGTTTTTCTTTTACTATCTTTATTTTGGACCAGCCGCCATTACTACCACCATCAACCACGTCTCAACAGCCATCACACAACAACCACCAACCGCAACACCGCTTCACAACAGCCACGACCCTTGCCGTCACATCTCACTCTCGCAACCATCGCATCACCGCCATTCCCGCGCCGCTTGTGGGCGCCGATCCTGGACTCGTGCAGGGCGCGCACCGAGCAGCGGGTGCAAAAACACCAGCCTTTCCGAAGAAATCGGATCAAAAACGATTCACGCCCACTTCTGTTCCATCCTATCAGCGAGCGTGGGGCGATTTGGCCCCGCCTCCATGTGCGTCGGAGTATAATCGCAATATGCAGATTCGCGGATCAAAAATCATTCACGCCCACTTTTCCTCTGTCCAATGGGGAGCCAGCCAGAGGTGAAGGGTCGAAGGTGAAGGAGCGAAGCCCCGGGGGCTATAAAGGGCCACGTTCGCTCGCCGAGGAGTTGAGTCAGTCAAGTAGTTGAGTTGGGAAGAGTTAGTAAGGGAGTCAGTCAAGGAGAGTTGAGAAGAGAAGAGTCAGAGAAAGCAGTTGGACGGAGCTGAGAAGAGTGGAGAGTTGGAGAGGTGGCGGCGGCGAAGGCAGTCGAGAGGGCGCTCGTGTCAGAGTCGGGGAGCTGCGGAGAGGGGAGGCCGGTAACGCGACCGAGGTCGCGGTGGAGACGCTCGTCGCGGGACCCGAGCCAGCGAGATATCCTCATTCCCCCGAGCATCAACAACCCCCTCCTGTTTCCCCCCGCGCTGAGATAGTGTGAGAAGGGGGCCCCGTTCCCACACCATACCAGGCAGTGCCAGCGAGGCCCGCGGAGTCGGGGCGCCACGCCATTTTGCGGCTCATCACCAGACGGGTAGGCTCGACGCGGTCTCGGCCCCAGGCCCGTCTGCCCCCCTCATCGTTGAGGGTGGTCCCTTTTTCTTTTGCTTTGAGTATATGTGTTGTCGGCGCCGTCTGTGAAGTAAAACTGTATAAGTGTTGCCGTGTGCTCGGTAGTCGGTAGTAGATCTGCATTGTGTTTCTCTTTTACATTTGCTTTTTGTGCAGAATTGTCGTGTCACTTTTACATTTGCTTTTTGTGCAGAATTGCCGTGTCACTTTTACATTTGCTTTTGGTGTATAATTGTATATGTGTGCTTTCCGTTTGCCGCGGAATAAATGTGCTTTATGTTGAACTGTTTCTCCCGTTTCGCTTCGTCTTTTCTCTAATTGAATCTCCATCTTACTTCACGTAAAGGGTTGGTCGTGGGCTAAAAACGCCCGATAATTAATCAAACCGTCGAGGTTGACGATAACACCGCTCGGTTATCCCGATAGTATGGAACGGGTCGCTTAAAGTGGCCCGTGTACGAAGTCGACCTGCGGCGAGGTGCGATCGCCCGGTCTACCCTCCGTGTGGGTACTTAGGTAGGTCGAATTTGGCGAGCAACCCTATCCCACGCGGGGGGCCGATTGGCACGATCGTGGTGAGGCCGAAAGGCCCACCCGTGACTAGTTCCCGGCGTTAGTCCGAGAGGGTCACGACGGGATTGTCCGTCCAGTGGGCGACGTGCCGCGATTCGAGTTACGTGGCCGCTCGCACGCCGGCGGGCGCGAATCCGCAACAATATATATATATATATATATATATATATATATATATATATATATATATATATATATATATATATATATATATATATATATATATATATGTATATATATATATATATATACATATATATATATATATATATACATATACATATATACATACATATATATACATATACATATATACATACATATATATACATATACATATATACATACATATACATACATATATACATACATATACATACATATATACATACATATACATACATATATATATATATATATATATATATATATATATATATATATATATATATATATATATATATATATATATTGAAACGCAGAAGAAACTTACCACCTTTTAAACCTTAAAACATCAACAATAACACTGCGTGCAGTAAATGTGTGAACTTATTTGTGGACAATGGTGTCCTCACTGTCAGACAAAACGGTCATGGATGGTCACTTGAACCTTCAATGGTCACTTCATAGCACAGCTGTTGAACAGCCGTTTTGACTGTCAGTGATTAGCCAAGGGGTACGGGATGATTTTAATGAGCTGCACGTGATGTCTTGATATTGGATTTTAAAAGGCCAGTACAAAATGGGCATTTCAATCAACATGCCACGATTGTCAAGGGATCAACGGCAGTGTGCCTTAGGCATACTGCAAGGCGGATTGAGCTACTGTGAGGTGGCACGTCACCTTGGCTGTTCACACCAGACGATATCGGCCCTGGTGGACAGAGACACCCTCCACAACTCTGCAGATGACAGACCTCGATCAGGGAGGCCAAGAGTCACCACTGCAAGGCAGGACAGGCAGATGGTCCGAAGTCAGATTGCTTCAGACATTTAGGACTGAGTGGGACAGAATCCAGCAGCAATCCATCCAAAGACTGGTAGGCAGTATGCGCCGACGATGCACTGCCTGTATCCAAAACAATGGTGGCCACACACGCTATTGAAAGGGGACTGACATTGCACCCTGTGCTGTTCTGTACTGTAGAACAAACTTATGAGATGGTGTATCTTGGTCAAAAACTTGACATGTCATCAATAAAATGCCAATGTTTCAATTAGCAATTGTTGGTTTGTTTTATTTTGAACTGTTACAATTTTATTACATTTCAAACAAGTGGTAAGTTTCTTTTGCGTTTCAGTATGTATATATATATATATATATATATATATATATATGTATGTCCAAGAGGAGTTTTTCATCGTGATTTCAGATCTGACAATGTTTTTTTCACAATACTCGTTGTGTAAAATGTAAAATTAAAAAAACAAACCTCTTCGGGAAAGCCCCTAAAAATTCTGCCAAAATCTACTGAAAGGGGCGTAACCCACATGATGTCAACTGCAGGATGACAAAGGCTGCACGTAAATTACTCGGGTGGGTGGTCTACGTGATTCCATTGGCTTCCTTGTGTTTCCACATTCGATTGGTCGACTCAATCGCTTCGTTCATTTCTGCTTTAAAAAAAAAATCAAACATTTGGTTTTGAATAATGGATGACATGGACTTTGATTTGTCTGGTAGCGACAGTGAGTGTGAGAGGAATGAAGGATTTTGGTCTGAATCATATGGAGAATTGTCGGATAACGTAGTCGCGGGAGGTGAAGTTCAGGCAGCTGGAAATGAAATACGGCCTTACCAGTTCGAGCCCGAAGCAGGACAAGCAGAGGAAAATGGCGATGAAATTCCCGGAGTTCATGATGATCGGGAGGACATCAAAGGAAGACTTGGCAATAACAACTGGTTAGACTAAATCCTATTCGTAATTCAATAATGTAAATTCGACTTGCATACTGCTCGATATCAGAAATATTTTAGTGAGGTGACGTGACCAGCGTAGCGCAGCGGACATGTTGCACCGCGGCGAATGAATTGCAAACAAGGCCAGCGCATGTCATCGGCCGTATCTCTCCGCGCATAAAACGAAGCAATCTCGCTGTCCGGATACGATGAAAACTTGTGTGCAGAACACACCTTGTGACACAATTGTCTAGAGTAGTACGATAAATCTGACATTCTGTTGCATTTTTATTTATTTTATTCCTACTGTCGTCATGTAGTACCAGTAGAAAACAATTAAGAAAAGAGAATAATAAAATAAAGCTACAGCACGTCAGATTTATCGGACTAGTCAGACGGACGACGAATTTATCGGACGAGTCTAGACTCTAGAGTTGACAAGTAACTTGTATTGGCATGCACACAATGTACAAGTCAATGCGTAAGAGTCCCGAGGCTATGAGGCCGTGAAATCGGACAGATAAATTTGTCTTTCATAGTTGTGCCAACATATTTTTTCCTGTTCATTTATTACAACATTTTGGCTAAATGTTAATGAATAGCAAGCCAATGGAAGCAGTACCTTCACTTTAGAATAAATCCATGTATGTCGAGTGCAGCCATACCTGGCTTGCATGTATGTGGAATTGTGCCTATCCCAGCAGGCTGGTTTCAACGAACAATTCAATAAGCTGCAAAATGTGGGTGCAGGTTTTTCACATTGTTTGATTTTAAAATTATGTCCTTGCACCTTGAAATGATGCAATATTAATCTTTAGTATTTTACTTGTATGTCCCTGTAAGTTTCTTTTTTAATGGAAAAGTTCAGCAGTCACATTTAATATTTTGTGGACATGGTACAGCCCTTTATTGTGCATACATGTATTGGATTTGTGCACGACTACGTCAAGGTAGTAAAGGGATAAATAATTGCCTCGTGATTGTTGTGCATACACGGCTCAGAAGCAGAATTTCGTTTCCGCGAAACAATCACAGGAATTAAGACGATCAGTGAGATAGCAAACACATGTGCACAATGCATTTGTACGTACTTTATACAGCGCGCGACATCTAGTCAATCCACTCTGTGCGAGTCGAGTTCTGCAGATGACGTGAAGGCTGCGGTTCACTGAAGTCAACTTTTTTAAGGGGCGGGGCATAGCAAGTTGTGAAAAGCACCAGAAATGTTCGAAATATTGGTCTAATTATCCCATTTTTTATTTTAAAAAAGAAACATGGGTGATTTCTTCACTAAGAAGGTCAAGTTAATATATAAATAACCAGAACGTTTTGAGTGTCATGGGACCTTTAAGCGGTTCAGGAGAAATATATTTTTTAGATTTTCTCTCAATCCAATATGGCTGCCAGACTGTGTGACATCAATTATTCGTGAATACCCTGGTATCCCCGAGGCTTGGGAAAATTTTGTGTGAAGTTTGCCCTCGATCTGTTCAGCTGTTCTGGAGATTTTTTGTAGGTTTTAGGGTAAATTCAATATGGCTGCCAAACCATGTGGCCTATGATGTCATATGTGTGAACCTTGTGTTCCTCATAGATAGGCGGTCATGTGTGTAAAGTTTTGCCTCGATCTGTTCAACCACTCCAGAGAAGATTTTAAGGTTTAAGGTTTACGTCATCAATTTTTTATCCTGTCATCCCTAGATGACCCTCAAAATTTTTCATGCTGATTAAACATAGCATTTTACACATGCAATTATGACGTCATAACGAAGCACTTATGACGACATTAAAGATTTTTTTAAATCATTCCCCATGAGGGGTACTTGCCATGTGCCAAGTTTCTAATTTTTCCTTGGTGTGCTTTGAGTTACAGAGGTCCAAAGAGTTTCTGTTTTCCAACATGGCTTCCACACCACGCGACCTATGATGTCATAATTATCAATAAAACATTCTGCATGAGTCATCACTCCTGTATGCCTGGTGTTGGCTTAATGGTTAGGGTTGTGGGCTTGGGATCCTAGGATCCTGAGTTCAAATCCCGCTCAGCTGTTGAATTAATACCAGGTGGGGTCAACTTGGCCTGTCATCCTTCTGAGGTTGGCAAAATGAGTGCCAGCATGCTGCTATACTGTGTCAGAGTGGCGACCTGTCCAGGATAGTGCCCAATAGCCAAGGAGACTGCTGAGGCAGCACCAACACTCTACACAGAGTATGGTCCCAATCTCCTCTCTCCTCATCACTCCGATGGTGAAAATTGTCTCAATCCGACAGGCGGTTGCGGAGAAAAACACTAAAGTCCTGTGCGGACAAACAACAAACGGACCCAAATGCAATACCCTCTTCTTCGGCGAGGGTAATTAATATTCTCTGAAACCACATATCCGATCAATGCCAAATTTAAAATATATGATTGTCTACCTATGGGAATGTTTGATTAAAAGAAGATGAGCCAAAACATAATATGGCCGCCAGTGACTTCATCATAGCGACCAGGGTTGGCGTCAGGAAGGGCATCCGGCCATAAAACATTGCCTCAAGAAAAAGCCAAACCCCTGCACAGCAGGGAAAAATGGCTGTAAAAACGGTCATATATATAGTGACTTCATCATACAGAAAGTGGGCAATATCTTGAAAAATATGAATTATAGACAACTTGGAGTTGAACCCTGTCAAACAGGGATAGTTTTGACCCAAGAGGCAGTGACATCATCATCCCAGAAGTGGGAAATATCTTGAAAACTAAGGCTCTTAGATAGCAGGGAGTTTCACTACTGTGAACATTGTGTCAATACTCTCTAACCTAAAATGTGTAGTCAAAGTCCAGCTCTTCTTTTTACCCTGATCCATCAGTCACTCCACTTTTTGGTAACCAGCCAGGTAAGGCACAGGACCATTGGTCTTCTCATTTTTTTCTTATGGTGGTTAACATGCCTTTGACAACATTTGGTTGAGAAATTTTGCTGTGCTTATTAATAAGCCTACTATGAACATGATGGACCTTACAAAAGTATTCATTGGGGGACCTGTATATTTTGATCTCAATCTATATCTTAACACGTAGTCACTCAAATCCATAGAGTATCAGATTCAGTATTCATCGAGAGTAGGCCTAACGTGTTCAGATTTTTCACTTTGTTATCAAAAAGATGGGAAAACAGCAATGAGGACAATGAACTGACACCAGGGTTTGTGAATTCAATTTCAGCTGAAGGCAGAAGTATTAAGGATTTGAATTCCAAGCTTCTGGAAAGCGAGTTTGGCTTGGGAGGATGATTATGCCATTACTGCACTGTCAGTAAAAACCCAGGACTCATTCATGACATGGGTCATCCTGCCGTACCTGGTCTATAGGTTATGCCAATCCACACTACATGGCTCACTCTTATTACATCAAAGCAACTTGAAGCACAAAATGCAGAACCAGTGGTGCTGCTGTTTTACATTTCCATTTTATGTTTAGGCAGGTTAGTCAAAATGTCCGAAATGCTTAGTTAAAATGTTTTAGATAGGGAAATTAACAACCCAAACCTGCTGGAAGAAATGAGAATACTTCTTAACCGGGGTCCAGGTTCCGCAGGCCCCGGTTATGTTCAGGGTGACACCACGGTGGGGGAGGGGGGAGCCCCCCTGCAAAGAACAAATCTAGTAAAATAGACCCCAAATGGAAAGCTCTGGTGGCTATAAATCTTATTATAGTAGCAAAGGAGAAGGAATAATTTTTA
Organism: Eptatretus burgeri; assembly: GCF_056783735.1. Taxonomy (NCBI): domain Eukaryota; kingdom Metazoa; phylum Chordata; class Myxini; order Myxiniformes; family Myxinidae; genus Eptatretus; species Eptatretus burgeri. The sequence continues at coordinate 76,506,427 of NC_140967.1, forward strand.
TTCACAATTAGACTGAACTCCTCAAACTAATAATGGTCACTCAGTATTCCAAAATTCTATTAAGATATGTTCTTCAAGACATATTTTGAAAGTAAAATTAAGTATTTCCAGTCCAGAATCAAAAACAATAAGAATCCACATTCACAATGGTCATGTTCAACAATATTCAGTTTTTCAGTCATCATGATTCTGAATAATATCACTGACAGATAGTCAGTCACTTCTTGGGTAGTCTATTGTATTCCTTTGTGGCACTCTTTCCTTAGGTCAACAGTTCCTTGGAGGGTTCCCACTTCCACCAGAGACTCACTGACTGGGTTAGTCATTTTTATGGTCAGTATGTGGTAAGGGTACAACAGAGCAGACCAGAGCAGTAATCTAAGAACAGACCATTTCTGAAGTCAGTTTTGTGTTTTCTGACCATGCTGAACACTCTTTCTTCCCCTGCATTTGAATGGGGGATAAGGAGATCCAGTTTCGCCATCTGCACAAGTTCTGCAAATCTTGGTTTTCCACCAGCAAGCTCACAGTTTGCAAGATGTTCCCAAATCTTGTCCATCCTGTGTGTAACATTACCATCATCCAGCTTAATGACTGCATCATTCCATACTTCCTGAAGAATATGTGTCTCATCCAAGAGTTGGTATTCTGTGAATTGCTCCTGGAGTAGATCCACATGATGGGTAGACTGTTAGGGTCGGAGCTAGGAATACCTCCACGAAAAATAGGACATCCTCAAATGTAGATGATTCTCTTGTCACAAAACTGACAAACCTTATATATTTCAGCATGTCATGGTCATTATTCCAAGGAAGCTTCTTAATTGCTTCTTTGGCAGCAGTGGTGTAGAACTTTCTCACAGCTTTGGAGAAGGTTTTTTGCTGCTGTGGAAATATGTCCCCCTCTTCTTCAGGGTTGCTGAGTTTTCCTCTTGTAGTTTGACATCTGAATATGTTGTCATCAGGCAGTTGATTGTCATCTGGTATGAAGTTCACATCTGTTGTAACTGGTAACCCATTTATCGTCTCAACAGTAACAAACATTCCATACAGCTTCCTCATGAATGACATAATTCCTGGGTACACAGCAAAGATACATGGGCCCTCTCTTAAAAAAAATAATAATAATAATAAAAATTAAAAAAAACTTGAAAACGTGACATTTCAGTAGTTATGCATGAGAGTTGACAGGTAAGTCCAGAGGTGCTTTGCTTCAATATCAACGTGTCTAGGTTAAACCAGTATTATTTGCATATCTTGCTGAATTGCCTCCGCTCGGTTGTTAATCGCTTTGAAACAAAATTCCCATGTAGCCAAAGTGAGGGAGGACGTCACAAGTGGTAAAAAAATAAAAATAACCTTTAGCTAGTTTAGCATGTTTTGCTGAGCAACGTATTTTGTTTTGTTTTTGTATTTGACAACATAAGAAAATGTGTATGGTTGTCATGGCCTACCCATTGAGGAATGTTTTGGTATAACGAATGAGAAGGAAGTCTCTTTTCCCCTTGTGAAGAAAATATGCTCAACTAAGAGACTTGACAAAGAATTAAGTAAAGGTGAGATGGGTGGGGTGGGGGGTTAGGGTAAATTTGGGTTACCTTTTAGGGCGCAGGGTAGCAATAACAGGGCTCACAATTAAACCTACAGATATTTGCATTTTGTTGCCGGTTTATCTTAACACCAGTTTTAACTGATCAAAATGCACTCCGTTAAAATAGATGAAGTGTATAAATGGCCAGTTTGTTGTTCCCATTTGAACCCATGGATATCGTTGCCAAAATCCTAGGTTAAAATGCCACAATATGTTTTTATCCATCGTTTGCTCATAGCCTTATACTTGAGGTAACAGGATATATTATCAACTTGGAAGACAACAAATACCAGCTCTTCTTCTATTCAGAATTTCAACGACTTCTCTTCTCCTTTTGGTCATCTTACCAACGTTCCTATCTGTAATAGTTCTACCCCTGCGCTTCATCAACATCACATTCAGTCATTCATTCAATGTAACAGTTTATTAACCTAAATTGAGTGAGGGAGAAGGTGGGAAGTGGGGGGGGGTGGGAGGAGTGGGGCACAACAGATGAGAAAAGACATCACCATGGTGTTTTATGCACATGCATATGATAAAATATATATATATACATACATATACACAGTATTGAAAACTATAAAATATTATTTATATTTTGTATTAATCTTTTTTTTTAAGTTTTTTATGGGAATTTTATAAAATATTTAGGGGAGTTTTTAAAAAAAATTTTAAGAGGAATTTTGTCTTTTCAGATCTTCACCAAAATCTAATCATTTCGTCCTTGTCACGTACCCATCTATACCTCAGCTACCTACCATTCCTGCCAATATCCATGTATCGCTTTATCCAGAATGCTTCTAGATTCCTAACTAACTCCGATTTAAACTTTAAAAAAAGTTATCTAATCTCAACACCTCTTTTCCATAAATGTGCCCATTGGTTCAACTCACTTCATGAAAGACCAGTCATTAAATTACATCAGACCTCTTGTCTGTCTGCCATTGAATTATCATCACGTTTTTGTTCCAATTAATTATTATTGTATGACATAATCATTTCCACTTGTAGTATAGATTCAATGCTCATGGAAGAGGTAGAACACAGAAAGGAACAGCAGAAAGAGGGGGGGACACCAACAACACAGTTAAGAGACAAAATAGAGGGTGACGGATGAATAAGGGATATGGGGAAGAATGAGTGGTGGTCGGGGAGGATGCACAAGTTAGACAAGATGTACGCAGAAGCAAACTGTCAGGAAGGAAAAACTGGAAATTTGGAAGGAGGTGGGCTTGGGAGAGGTGAGGGAGAGTGGAGGTAGGGTTAGGGGTGGGGCTTTACTGGGGATATAAAATATCCTGGTTTGATCTGAGATTATGGTGAATCGCTGTTTTGAAGGCCTTGAAGGAGGAATGAGATTGAAGAGAATGTGGAAGTTGATTCCTCAGGTGTGAAAAAGGGAAATGAATGAGTGAGGGTGAGCAGTCTCCACCAATCCAGCTGGATGCAAGTTGCCATGGTAGTAATGGTGCCACCTCAAACACTTGAGGATAAGGGTCGGCCACTTTAATGGCCGTTTGCATCCCTGGAGCCTTGCAGACTGAACTAGCTGTGACTGTGGAGAAATCCAGACTGCAGACCACCTGGTGAAACAGTGCCTGTCACCTATCTTAATGGTGCCTGGAACTCTCTCTGTCAACTAAACACCCAGGCCAAGAACTGGCTGAGAACAGCATAGTTCATCGTTTAATGCTCATACAAGCAACAACAAAGAAGATAAACATTCGTTTTTACCAAATAAAAGTCCAAATGATAATTAGCGAAAAAGAGTATTCCTAAATTATACCTACCACACAATTATATAATTTTACACATTTATAGGGAATTCTAAACCAACCTAATACAGCATAACCACACCATCAGGATACTCGACAATCATAAATAACGCAGGTCATTGAAACATGGCAAATCATAAAGGACACAAAAAATTCCATTGGTAAACAATAAGGTTCACAGAAACACTCTCAAAAAATATCGATTAAAAAAACATCTTAATCACATCATGAGAGCTGCATTGTATATTCATGATTGTCGATTACACCAAGACCTGCACCGTTTATGATCGTCAATTATGCTGTCATCAGGATAATCGACAATCATAAACAGCAGGCCATCGATAGGTAACAGACACAAAAACTCCCATTGAGGTAAACAATTAGTGAACAGATGCAAGGCTCACAGGAACATATTATCGAAAAAAAAAATCTTGATCACATCGTGACAGCGAGGTTAACTATTGACAGTTTATTGCACTGTTTGTGTGAGGAGCTCCAAACTTTATCAAGTGCATCACCAGACTTGCCTCGACTTATAGAAGCAGTGTAAATAAATAAATAAATCATCGTGGCCTCTTTCTGGACATCAAGAAAAAGGGCAATCAAAAACAAATTAGTTTTTCAAAAGATAATTTTTAAATCAAGTCAATTAATGTTTTTTTTTTTTTTAACTTCCCGAACATCGTGTATAAACATTAACTGGAGCCTTATCTCATCTTGATGAGAACAAGGTTTACTAAGGCAGCAGCCAAATGATTCTGGGAATATACTCACAAGGGAAGTCTCACGAGTGCGACGTTTGTACTTTCAAAAATATATTCAGCTGATGAATGCTGAAGGTGTGTCAGTGCACACCATGTGGTTGAATAATCTGTATGATAAATCCATACATTGTTAACCGTTACACCAAAAGGGCCACACCGTGACGTTTCCTCAACACGTTTCTTATTCTGCACTAACCGAGACCCTATTGCTTGTCTTGCATTACATTACCCCCTCAGTTCAATTTACCAGTGGCTGCATTGATGGTGTACAAGTTTTGGGGCAGTATTTTTGTTATGCACGCTGAGGTTCCATCATCAATATTGTACAAGTTCAGTTGCTGGAGGAGTTCAGTAGCTGTATTGATAATTTATACTTTGGTTACATTTTTGTCTGAAACAAATCCTCCCTGAAAATTGAGAATAATTATTGCAAAAAATGAACTTCAAAATGGCAAGAATCGAGAAGATAATTACGACATTGCGTGTAAACTACAGGCACAAGCACTGGTAAAACAAGCCCAGTAACTTGCATACCATTACATGCAGAATGCAGAGTGCGTAGAAGCAGGCAATGAGTTATTTTCCCGGAATGAAAGCTTGTTTTCTAGTCACAACTCTTTCTAGTCACACACCCAACATGTTCACCGAGTTTCTTCCGAATCCGTCCACAACTTTTTGAGATATTGTGCTATATATCGTTTTTGCTATTTTGTTGATATTGTCGTTTTTCGCTATATTCCTCAATGGTGAAGAATCACTTTAAAAATTCCCGTCGTTTGATCCGGATTTGAATCTTCACTAAAATATAATCAGTTCATCCTTGTCACACACCCAACCTGTCCACAAAATTTCATCTGAATCCATCCACAACTTTTTGAGATATCCTGCACACAAACAGACAGGACGGGTTGAAAACATAACCTCCTTCCACCTTCGGTGGCAGAGGTAACTAGAAGGGCACTCAGTGGAGCACATACCTCCGCCAAACTAATGACTTTAAGTTTTGTATCCCACCGATAAGTCGGAATTGGATTCGGATCGGACCTAAAACTAAAATCTAATCCGGTTGTTCTCGTCACCGAACCAACTCGTCCACCAAGTTTCATCTGAATCCGTCCATAACTTTTTTAGATATCTTGCTATTTATCGTTTTAGTCCTATCACTCAATGGTGAAGAATCACTTTGAAAACTCTAGAAATCCGGATCCGGATTCGGATCTTCACCAAAATGAAAAACAATTCTTCCTTGTTACATACCTAACCTGTCCAAGTTTTGGCAGATTCTGTCCACAACTTTTTGAGATATCAATGCTATACGTCATATCAAAGCACTCCACCAAATTTCATTCAAATCCGTCCACAACTTTTAGAGATATTTTGTTCACAAATAAACAAACAAGAAAGATGTCATGCATATCACGATACTTGCAAAATGCATAAAACAAATTTGACCGTAAAAAATAATTGGTGGTTGAATTCAATCACTAAATATGCAAATACTCTTAAAATTTCAAATCAATCAAATGAAAATTGACAATTTTAGAAATTCGGCCGATGTCCACTTTTTGGCCTATGTTGACTTCAAAAATAATTGGCGGTTGAATTCAGTGACCTGATGTGCAACTTCTCTTCAAATCTCAAGTGAATTGGATGAAAATTGAGGATTTTAGAAATATGAAACTTTTGATCACAATATAATAGGCTTCTTGCGGATGACAAACTCAACCAATGTGGTGAAGTTTCATGAAGATTAGTTTAAAATTCTGCCTTCGAGGCAATATACAGACAAACAGACAAAATAACACACAACCAACCAATATACTTGAAAAATCTTCGATTTTCACAAGTAACAAACAGACAGACAGAGAGAGACAGGGGTGAAAACATAACCTCCATCCACCTTCGGTATCGGAGGTAGAAATGGGTCATCCAAGTACAAATTGTGTAAATATGTATAACAAACAACTGTTTCCTTGATACATAATATTTAAACTATTAGCAGGCTATGTACTGGAGGCGTATTCAAGTGAATGAGGGCATACACAGGGTATGGAGGGGGGGCGGGTATGGGTAGGTCGGGCACTCACCAGGGACAAAGGAGGGTGTGGGGGGGAGGGAGACCACACCAGGGTATGGAAAGGGGATCCTCACAGCTGGAGGAGGGGGGAGGAGTTCATACGCACCGGGGACGAGGGGGTTTCCGCGTGCTGGGGACGAGGGGGTTTCCGCGTGCTGGGGACGAGGGGAATTTCCGCGCGCCGGGGACGAGGAGAGTTTCCGCGCTCCGGGGACGAGGAGAGTTTCCGCGCGCTGGGGACGAAGGGGGAGGGGGGTTCGCGCGCAGGGGACGAGAAGGGGATTGCACGCCGGGGACGAGGGGGGCGGGGGTTTGCGCGCCGGGAATGAGGGGGGCAGGAATTTGCATGCCGGGGAAGAGGGGGGGTTCACGCGCCGGGAATGAGGTGGGGTTCGCGCGCCGGGAACGAGGAGGGGTTCACGCGCCGGGGATAAGAACAGTTGGGACGTGAGAAGGGTGAGGAGATGGGACGCGAGAGGGAGGGTGAGGAATCGGGACGCGAGGGAGGGTGAGGAGACGGGACGCGAGGGAGGGTGAGGAGACGGGACGCGAGGGAGGGTGAGGAGACGGGACGCGAGGGAGGGTGAGGAGACGGGACGCGAGGGAGGGTGAGGAGACGGGACGCGAGGGAGGGTGAGGAGATGGGACGCGAGGGAGGGTGAGGAGATGGGAGGCGAGGGAGGGTGAGGAGATGGGAGGCGAGGGAGGGTGAGGAGATGGGACGCGAGGGAGGTGAGATGGGACGCGAGGGAGGGTGAGCTGGGACGCGAGGGAGGGTGAGGAGATGGGACGCGCGGGAGCGTTAGGAGACGGGACGCGAGAGAGGGTGAGGAGATGGGACGCGAGGGAGGGTGAGGAGATGGGAGGCGAGGGAGGGTGAGGAGATGGGAGGCGAGGGAGGGTGAGGAGACGGGACGCGAGGGAGGGTGAGGAGATGGGGCGCAAGGGAGGGTGAGGAGATGGGACGTGAGGGAGCGTTAGGAGACGGGACGCGAGGGAGGGTGAGGAAACGGGACGCGAGGGAGGATGAGGAGACGGGAAGCGAGGGAGGGTGAGGAGATGGGACGCGAGGGAGGATGAGGAGACGGGACGCGAGGGAGGATGAGGTGATGGGACGCGAGGGAGGGTGAGGGGACGGGACGCGAGGGAGGATGAGGAGACGGGACGCGAGGGAGGGTGAGGAGACGGGACGCGAGGGAGGGTGAGGAGACGGGACGCGAGGGAGGGTGAGGAGACGGGACGCGAGGGAGGGTGAGGAGACGGGACGCGAGGGAGGGTGAGGAGATGGGGCGCAAGGGAGGGTGAGGAGATGGGACGCGCGGTAAGAGATGGAGAGGAGGAAAGTTGGGATGCGCTGCTGAAACGAGGAGTTGGATGAATGGGAAGGAGTTCGGGGGAGTTAGGACGAGATTGCTGGAAGAGTAAAGGAGGAGAGAGAGGAACACACAGCTGAGGGCCCGCTAGGCTCCCAGGGATCAATGTCCGCTCCTTACGGTATTTTCTTCTCAGTCACGTAACTGAGATTTCCTTTCGCGATTTGTTCCACAAACACAATTAACAGAACCCCGGAATTCCCGACGTACAATTGACATCATGAACGAGTTAAAATACCTCAGCAGTCCGATCAGTTGTGGTACAAGTCGAGGGCACGACTGAGTGGGACAAGCGGCGAACTTCGTGAGAAACGAGGATGGAGATCGACTTCGACTGAATCTTTTGGTTCGGGTACAAAGGGAATCAAGCAACACTTACTGAACTCAAAGGAGAAGCTGCGTGCGCCGTACGTGGTTCCGTGAGAGATCCACAGAGAGACACACAGCCTGGACAAGGATAGAAAAAGCGACAGTGCGACAGGAACCCGGCGAACAGAGACTGTCAACCCCTTAGCCCCGCCTCCAACACGCTGCCACGTCCCCAGCAAAAGAGCCTTCGCCATTGGTCAGTTTTTCCATTGACTGCTGGAGACGACTTTCATTTGGGGTAACGACGAACCTTTTCCTGTATTATCTTTCGTATTACTTATGATATATTTTACCCAGCACTGTTAAAGCCTCCAAAGCTTTAGAATCCAATTATTTCTGGAGATTTCGAGTTTAACGAAAATAATAGCACCATGCGCGTTGACGTCATGAAACCTTCTGCCGGTGACGAAACACGCAACTGCATGTATTAACGAATGAGCCGAAAGTTACGCCATGACGTCATATAACGTTCATTCGTTCACTGACACGTTGCATCTCTCTTTGCGTTCTTATTTACCCACATTATTGTTTTACACACGTGTGCATTTTTTGACTTTCCCCGCAGATCTTTGGCCTGTTATTTTTTTTTATTTCTCATAACTTGAAGATATCGTGAACAGAGCACTGATGATTGAGAACGTATATAAAGTTGAAAGTGTGAGAGAAATGCCAACTTTATGAAGACATGAGTCGGAACGCATACATACATACAGACATACATGTATATAAATATTGGGTCGTCGATCTCGTCGGAAAAAAAAAAAATTTGAGATTTGTTCTACCCCTATTATCAGTATTTAAAATGGCGATTTCAGTTAATGCAATGGCGATTTCGATGAAACTTGGTTGGTAGTTTCATACCATGACCAAGTTGTGTGCAAATGAGAACCATTGCTATGCACACCACCGTTGCCTAGCAACGGGACTTTGAAATTTTTGAAAAATCATAAAAAATCTATTTTTTCGAAAATCAAAAATCGGGCCACGAGCGACTGTGGGCAGTACATTCAGTCATATTGTCAAAAATTTCCAGCCGGATCCTATGAAAACTGTCGGAGAAGATAGACTTTGAATGAACCCTGGTCGAAAACAATAAAAAAACGAAGTTCGTTATATCTCAGAGACTATGAGTCAGATATACATGAAACTGGTATGGTAGGTTCATGGTATGTCCTAGTTATGTGTGAGAAAGAACCCTTGCTATGGGCCCCTCCGTTGCCTAGCAACGGCCGAAAAACCTCTAAATGTGGGGGTATTTTAACGAAAAAACAATCTTCAGCATTAACCCTTGAAGCAAGAATTATTAATTTTCTTGTGCTTAATCCTCAGGTCATTCCCCATCGAACGGGCCCAACCCGTCAGGTTCTATTGGGTAGGCGACTACCCATGTCCGCCTACCGGCTTGTACATATTGTTACGGATTCGCGCCCGCCGGCGTGCTGACGGCCACGTAACTCGAATCGCGGCACGTCGCCCACCGGACGGACAATCCAGTCGTGACCCTCTCGGACTAACGCCGGGAACCAGTCACGGGTGGACCTTTCGGTCTCACCACGATCGAGCCAATCGGCCCCCGCGTGGGATAGGGTTGCTCGCCAAATTCGACCGACCTAAGTACCCACACGGAGGGTAGACCGGGCGATCGCACCTCGCCGCAGGTCGACTTCGGACACGGGCCACTTAAGCGACCCGTTCCGTACTATCGGGATAACGGAGCGGTGTTATCGTCGGCCTCGACGGTTCGATGAATTATCGGGCGTATTCAGCCCACTACCAACCCTTTACGTGAAGCAAGATGAGGATTCAATGAAAGAAATGACGAAGCGAAGCGGGAAAACAGTTCAACATAAAGCACATTTATTCGCGATGAACGGAAAGCACACATATACAATTCCAACAAAAGCACATAGAAAAGAAGAAGACAAAAAGCAAATGCGACAATACAGATCTAATACCGACTACGCGAGCACACGGCAACACTTATACAATTTTACTTCACAGACGGCGCCGACAACACACATTCCCAAAGCAAAAGAAAAGAGAACCACCCTCCAGGATGAGGGGGTAGGCGGGCCTGGGGCCGAGACCGTGTCGGGCCTACCCGTCTGATGATGAAACGCGGAGCGGCGGTGGTGCCTCAACTCCGCGGGCCTCGCAGACAGTGTCCGGCAGGGGGTGGGAAGGGGGCCCCCTTTGTCGCACTATCTCAGCGCGGGGGGAAACAGGAGGGGGTTGCTGATGCTCGGGGAAAGGAGGATATAACCCTGTCTCGGGTCCCGCAGCGAGCGTCTCCTCCACCTCGGTCGCGTTGCTGGCCTCTCTGGTGTGCAGCTCCCGGCACCGACGCGAGCACCCCCTCGTCTGCCTTCGCCGCCGCCGCCTCTCCACAGCTCCGTCCTCTTCACTCCGACTCCGCGAACTCCCAACTGCACTCCTCCTCCTGCGAACTGAACTCCTCTCAACTTCCACTCTACTCGACTGACGAACGCGGTCGCTTATATAAGCCCCGTGGCTTCGCCTTTGACCCCCTGCCTTCGACCTTTCACCTCGCTCCCCATTGGCCCGAGAAAAAGTGGGCGTGAATGCTTTTTGATCCATGAATTTGCATATAGCGACCGCCCTCCAACGCCCTGGAGGCGGGGCCAAATCGCCCCTCGCTCACCGATTGGACGGAACAAAAGTGGGCGTGAGTCGTTTTTGATCCGTTTTTCTGCGGAAAGTCCGTGGTTTTGTACACGCTGTTCGGCGCGCACCCTGCACGAGTCCAATACCGGTACCCACAAGCGGCGCAAGAACGGTGGCGATGCGACGGTTGCGAGGTGTGACGGTAAAGGTCGTGGCTGTTGTGGTGAAGCGGCGTTGTGGTGGGTGGTTGATGTTGTGATGACTGTTGAGACGTGGTTGGTGGTGGTAATAATGGCGGTTGGTCCAAAATAAAGATAGTAAAAGAAAAACGGCTATCCTGAAGAGTCGCAGCACGCATGAATGACATTTATTCCCTCTAGACAACGGGTTTGGGCCGAACTACACATATACTTACCGAGATATCTCACCGAAGGGACCTGAATGGTGGTTTGCGAATTTGGTCAACCACAACACTACCCCCTCCACTTTTTACAGACTCGTCCCGAGTCGTCAAATTTTCGTGTGCCATCATGTGTAGTTTTCCCCTAGTACATTTTACCTACGGATCCCTGAGTGCGACATTCATGGTATTCGTGTCCCCAAAATAAATAACCTGAGGGCTGCGTAACTACCTAAACAAACTCACTCACACGGACGACTTAAATAAAATTGCCGGCGCTAGGACAGACATGCCGGGGGCGCACTCATATTTACAGTACATCTTAACCTTAACTTACAAATTTTACACTAAACCATGGCCCAGGATCAATGAGCTCTGCAAAAAGAAAGCAGTTAACAGGGAGCCAGGCTGCTCGCATGCAGTCTCTGGCTCAAAACAATGCAGGTGACAGGGAACGTGGCTGGCTGCTCACACGCAGTCCAAGGCCTTCCCTTTTGAACTGAACGCAGTGAACCACAACGGTGCATGGGCTGCACAAATGCAGTCTCCGTGCCAGCTCAAGTGTCACATGCCATGAACACAACGAATGGATGGATGAACACAAACACGGTGCACGAGCCGCCACTGCAGGCCCGTGTTGCAGCTGCCAACAGGGCAGTTCTCGCAGCTTGCAAACTGTTGCCTTGCGGATCCTGGCGCACATGGAAATGAACAGGGGGGGGGGGGGGCAAAGCAAAAATTGAACGGGGCTGGTGAACGTGGGCAGTGGGCATGGCATGGCAAAGGCAGCAGGCAAACACAGCCCACAGAAGAACTGGCCGGCACAGGCCTTGAAGAAAAACAGCCAGCAGATGAACTGGCCGGCACAGGCCTTGCAGCACAGCAGCTGCAGACGATCCAGCCGGCACAGGCCTTGCAGCACAGCAGCTGCAGATGAAGCTGGCCAGTCTTTGCCGTTCAGTGGAGGTTGGTGGAGGGAGTGCGGTGGTGCTGGCCACTCGGAAGGCGGGCTCGGACCTACCCTACGGTCTCCCTCCCAACCTATCGCCTTTGCCTGTCACTGTCTATACCCACTCCCTTAATTTGTCAAACCCCAATTTAGCCCCAACTTATTTTTTTGTTGTTTTTATTTTTACTTCCCCACTATAAATCGTCCCCTAACCCCCTTTATCGTCCTTGTTCGGCTAACCTATCCTGTCACCTAGCCTACTCCCAACCCCTACGTTCCCTTCCCGGAGGGGAATAAGGGAGAGCTAACGTCCTGTGTCGAGGCCCAACGAAGCCTCAGGATGGCCTCCCCAGAGTTCAGCGATCTATAACCAAAGTGGGTCCAGCGGCCCACAACGACAGCGAGGGGATGGATGGTGCGGAGGGGTACATCTCCTAATCGACCCTAACCATTTAACTGTTAAACTACCCCGGGGCTTTCAACAAGCGCCTCTCGCTTAAACTATTGGTTCTATAAACCCAGATTCCCGTCGCCTGTGTTGGTGTCCTCACAATTTCGGGCCTCGCCCCCTAATTTTCGCTCCGTGCCCTCACACGGTCTCCTGGCTGGGACACGTGGCTCCCTTTGGCAGGCACGACCCTCTGCCGAATCTCCCGCTATGGCACCCCCAGGCACTACACTGCCTCCGAGCCTACCAGCTCCCTAAACACCGGGGAGTGCCCCCCATGGCACCTCCCCTGAAACGCACACGTGGCAGGCTGGCTTCCCGGGCCCCTTTCCGAGGGTCACCCTTGCCCACAACACTGCCCACGCGGCTAATGGCGCCCCGGGCCCCCGCACCAAGCAGGCGCACCCGTGCCCACTACGCTATCCCGGCCCCCCATGGGCCCATGGCCTACCGCGGCCGACTAGCCTGGTGCCCGGGGTACCCACTCAGCGATACTCACCTTTCGCAGCCACGCTCCCAAGCCCGTCAACAGGGCTCCTGCACCCCTCCAAATGGGTCTCGAGCCTACTTTCCCACCAACAGCAAAACGACCTCCATTTTTCAATTTGACTAACCCAGCTAACTCACTCTACACTGACCCCGGGGTCCCTTGGGCGGGAGTCACTCCTCCCCCCAATCACTCATCGCACCATGCAGTCCCCATTCGCTCCATACACACAGACCCGCTGGCCTCACTCACTCACCAAGTACTCACCTCACAACTCTTCAACACACACACCGCTGAACTCTGCCATCCTTCTAACTACATCCCCTAACTAACTCGTGTTCCCACGTCGTCCCTTAAACTACAGCACGTTCCTTTTAACCTACGTAGCTAAGCTACGTCCCCTCTACACATCCAAAGTCTGTCTCTGTCTCCAAATCATCAAAAATCATTTCCCATTTCCCCAACCTAAAGCTCACTAAATCCCTCTAACTAATCCATTCCACGGACTCCATGAGGACTTACCCCTGCCCCATGAAGTCGGTCTAACTAAGCTAACCCTTCCCCCTAACTAGTTTCCATCCTGTGCCCAGGGTAAGGGGGTCTTTCACCCCTTGCCCAGGAATCCTGTGCACCCGAAAGTGAGGCTTGCTTTTTTTTTTTTTTCATGCGCAGCACCAGCGCGGCAACTCGCGCACTTTGCACCTGCCCGTGACGTCATGCAGCTGCACGTGTTCCTCGTCCCTCCTTGGACGGTACCATCCGGCAGGGATACCCCTCCTGCCGGATTCCAACCCCACGTGCAGCCATGACATCACCGTGCGCATAAAAAAAAACAAGCCCCACGTCTCGAGGGGTTCCCCACGCGAACACATGTGCTTTGCCCGTTGGAGCTTAACACACACGATCGCGTGGAGAACCCGTCCGGTCCAAATCCGTTATCCTGCCTAAACTTTGTCCGTCCGCGGGATCGGCAAATCCACCGCGTGCGTTTCCGGACCGGGACTTCACTCTCGCAAGCGAGCACGTGGTGGTCTCGTGCGTTGCACAGCACGGACCTCGTGCTCACTGCTGGGTGAACCCGGCACGGTCCTCGAAACAGCTACAGCCGCTACTCGGCTTTCGTTTCTCCCATGTCGCCGTCGTCGCCATTCGACCCACGCACACCTGCGTGTCACGACGCTCACAGTCCATTCCATCACATTCACCCCGGGAGACGCGGCTGCGTGCTCCCGCATGCCCACCGACATCTCCCTTACATACCGCTCTCTCACACACACGGTCTCCCTTGCATAACCCATACCACTCACACGTGGTGCTCCATTCACTCGCGCGGGGGCACTCACCCGCGGTGCTTCACTCACACTGGCCGTTTCATCCACACACACGGCCTCACTCACACACGGTGCCTCACCCACACACGCGGGGGCACTCACCCGCGGTGCCTCATCCACACACCGTCCCTCACTCACACACGCGGGGGCACTCAACCGCGGTGCCTCATCCACACACCGTCCCTCACTCACACACGGTGCCTCACCCACACACGCGGGGGCACTCACCCGCGGTGCCTCATCCACACACACGGCGACACTCACACGCGGTGCCTCATCCACACACGGCGTGCTGGGAAGCACGTACCCTGGCACCATCGCCACCACACCACTCACACACGGGGTCGCTTCCACACACGGGGACGCACTCACACCTTGCACCACATGTTATGACTCTTCACCCGGCCGAGTAATGACAGAGTCGAATGAGGGTTCTCGAATGATACGATTTATTTCAGAAGATGGCACTACGCATGCGGAATGCAGCCCAAAGGCCCTTCAGTCAGGTGCCCCCGGACCACATTGAGATTCTTACTTCAAAACAGTTGTTTATATAATCACACAAAAGCAGAACTGGGTGTGGACTACAAGTGTGTGCTAAGGGATAAAGAAATAAAGAAATAAATGCGGCAGTGGGCTTCTTTCCCCCCTCCCTAGGGGCCCTCAGGGAAGTTGAATCAGTCAATCCTCAGATTCGCAACCCAACAGTTCATCTTGCAAACTAATAACTTTCTAAGACTCCTCCACCCCTACACTGGCACCTGCTGATAGCAAAAGCGAAACTCTGGTGATGACTAAGAACAGGAATGTGTGGGATATCAGCATACACAGTTTTCCCAAGGACATGCTGTTGTGCAGCTGCAGAGCCATAAAGGGTTATCAAAGACATAGTGAAAACAGCATGATAATTTTAAAGCAACATTTTAAAGCAAGGTAAGCAAGGTTTAAATAATACACAATTACAAGCAAGGTTTGAATCCCGACAGCTGATTAACACACAGCTAATGGTCCAAAATATGACCACCGAGCATATCATCATAACACCACACACACAGGGACAACTACACTGGGGATTCGTGTCCCCACAAGGGTCTCCGGGGCCTCTATACCCCCCAAGCTCTCCGTGCAACCGTTCGCAGCACTCGTCCCCTCAACCTCGCAAAGCACGACCGAACTCACCTGGTCGTGACTCGCCTCAAGGGGGCATACTCCCTCCCCTCGTTCATGGAGGAGGCCATCCAACTGCTCGCACCGGGTCTCCACCCAGTCCGCGAGCTCACCCCCATTATCCTCCACTACCTCCGTGTGTGTGTGTGCGTCACTTACCCCGTCTTAATCGTGTAGTCTTCCCTCTATCGTTCCCTTCCCGGCTACCGTCACTGCCAACTCAGTCACCTCTTTACCCTTTACCTCCCTTGTCTCAACTATTATTTCCGTTGTCGTCACCTCGTGTCTCGTCTCACACGTTTTGGTCTCCCCATTTAATTTTTCCCTTTCGGTCATCGTCGATTCTTCTGTCACGACCCTCGCCCAACACGTCCCCCGAATTATTTTTTTACCCGCCTCCACCGCGGGCCTGTCAGCCGCTACACCCCCTTCCAGCTCGTTTGCTCCCACACGTGGAGTCGCCATTCCCAGCTCCCTGGTCACGGCCTTCATGCCCGCCTGCAGGCATCGGCCCATGTTCTGCGTCTCACCCCGTAGTTCTTTCATTTCCTCCTTCATTTGCTGTGTATTCGCATCCATCGTCGTTTTCACTTCATTTGTATTTGTATCCATCTTTTCGTTCATTCCTTTTATTTCGTTTTTCACTTCGTTTGTCATTGCCTCCAGCATGGCGCATAGCTGGGACATGTCGGGTGCGCTTGGGCGAGCCGCCTCGGCAGGGGCCGGGGAAGGGTTTTGGTGGAGAGGGGGAGGGGAGGTGTCATACACCGCGGCCGCTGCCGCACCCATTTCGGGCTCTGGGTTCAGTTGGGCGAGTTCGTTTTCCTGTACAACCAACATTTCCTGCACGGGGATTTCATCCTGAGCCATGGATTCTACACATTCTACATCCATTTCTAATACCCCCGGCTCCCGCTCGCCTTGAGACGCCATCTTGCTTCTCGTGAAGGGTTAATTTCGCTCGCTCGTAATTTGGAGGGAATAGGGGGTCGCTTCTCTCACCCCTGGACCGATTCCCGTGAATTTAGCTGGAGACAGGAGAGCCCGTTTTCCTGTTCTCCGATACCAGTGCCGCGAGGAGGGCGATGGATTTGTATCGCACGACCTGACACCAGTGTTACGGATTCGCGCCCGCCGGCGTGCTGACGGCCACGCA
Organism: Eptatretus burgeri; assembly: GCF_056783735.1. Taxonomy (NCBI): domain Eukaryota; kingdom Metazoa; phylum Chordata; class Myxini; order Myxiniformes; family Myxinidae; genus Eptatretus; species Eptatretus burgeri. The sequence continues at coordinate 76,522,938 of NC_140967.1, forward strand.
ACTCGAAGCGCGGCACGTCGCCCACCGGACGGACAATCCAGTCGTGACCCTCTCGGACTAACGCCGGGAACCAGTCACGGGTGGACCTTTCGGTCTCACCGCGATCGAGCCAATCGGCCCCCGCGTGGGATAGGGTTGCTCGCCAAATTCGACCTACCTAAGTACCCACACGGAGGGTAGACCGGGCGATCGCACCTCGCCGCAGGTCGACTTCGGACACGGGCCACTTAAGCGACCCGTTCCGTACTATCGGGATAACCGAGCGGTGTTATCGTCGGCCTCGACGGTTCGATTAATTATCGGGCGTATTAAGCCCACTACCAACCCTTTACGTGAAGCAAGATGAGGATTCAATGAAAGAAATGACGAAGCGAAGCGGGAAAACAGTTCAACATAAAGCACATTTATTCGCGATGAACGGAAAGCACACATATACAATTCCACCAAAAGCACATAGAAAAGAAGAAGACAAAAAGCAAATGCGACAATGCAGAT